>NC_000075.6:11764184-12505026 GCF_000001635.26 Mus musculus
CCAGAAAATGAGACTCCACTCTGGCAGCCAAGCTCGATCTCACTGGATTAAACATTGGTTTCTCGTCTTCCCCCTCCTGTTTATTTCCATCCAGAGTAACCATTAAATCTGGAGATTCGAAGTCCAAGCAACCCCCAAAGATAACAGTCTTTCCAAATAGGGTCAGGAAACTGCTCCATCGCTGGATGCCAGGAACCAATCCAAATTGCTATCATCCCTGTATCTGTTATCCCATCTAAATATTATGATCTCTATACTTGCTTTTTCTTTGACCAGACAAAAGACTATTGTAGAAAATGGCCAGATGAATATGGGGGATGCCTACATTTGTCTTGCCAGATACATATGCTAGGATCACAGATCAATCATTTCTTCTATCAATACTGCAAGATACTCTTTTTTTTTACATACAAGACCCATGACATTCCAGGTGGGAAACAGGAGTTGTTGGTAAGCTTTACCACAAAAACTCAGCTCAGTTCCCCAGTAAGTACCATCCATATCCAGAGAAAATATGTCACAATCACCCAAACCCTAGATATAAGAAAAGTAGGAGAGATAAACAAACACTCCTCTGAGGTCCTTACCTCTTTGCCTTCTCCCCTCATAAATAGTACTAACTTGTCATTTTGTCTTTTGCTTCACACTTTGACCTTGGCCTACGAACTCATTAATGTCACCAGGCCTGGATGCTTTAAAGATTGCTGGTTATGTGTACCCCCTGGAACTAACTCACAATTGTCACTTACAGTGTCTCAAGTGATACTGTCAAGTAACCTTATGTCATCCTTTGCCAACTGCCCTGAGTCTAATGTTGCAATGACCCCATATCTTCTCTCTATCCCTCTCTTTAGCTTGGCAACTATTTTAAGACCCCTGAGACACATTCTGTAGGAACACTGAGCTCCTTAGACTTCAATAAAATCATAACCCTTGATATATCATCTCTGCCACAGTGCCCTGCAGTCCAGAACACGTCAATTCTCTGTAACACTCAGGCATATCATCGCCTACTGGCCAGCTGGTCAGGAGTTTGCATGTTAGTACTCCTTTTCCCTGAACTGGGAGTAATCCAGGGAAATGAGCCCCTGCCAATCCCAGTTGTAGATATGATAGCTGCTCAACATAAAAAGGCAGTTCAAGTCATGACACTTTTGGTCACTATGGGTATAGCCATAGGTGCTGGCACTGAAATTGAGGGATAATGACTTCTATGAACCAATATAATACTTTCACTTCCCAGTTTAAAAGTGATCTTTAGGAAATTACTGAAATTGTGCTTACTATCCAGAAACAGGTTGATTCTTTGGCACCTGTGGTCTTCAAAACGGATGGGTTAGATGTCCTGACAGCTAAAGAAGGTGGTCTTTGCCTGTTCCTCCAGGAAGAAGGCTGTTTCTACCCCAACCAATCCAGGATAGTGAGAAATAAAATCCAGGAGCTACAGCCAGACATTGAGAACTTCAGATATCATGGGACCCCCAGTTCTGGTATTTTTGAAAATCCTATATGGAAGTGGATAGACCCTTTTGTAACACCTTTCCAAGTCATCTTTCTGGCATTATTTGCTCCTTGCCTCTTTAATCTTGTTTCTACATTCCTTCCAAGACAAATACGAAAAATTTCTAACCAAACTGTTAATCAGGTCCTGTTACAGGATTACCAGCCACTGACCACAGAAAAGCCAATGTCCACAGAGGAATCTGATGTGAACATTTATCAAGTGGATCCCTATGGTGAAAGCCAGCTACACCCAAAAATTGTTGATGCCTCTAGACAGCAGGAAGCAGCTTAAGAGAAAGCACACCCTAGTTCCCTTTTCCTCATCGGCTGGCTTCCCTCTACCTTTTCTTTCCCTTCTCTTTATGATAACAAGAAGGGAGGTTTGTTGGCATCAGGACATTCCAAACCTATGATATCACATAGGAACCAGGAGACCTGCCACCTGCAGACTGGTTGCCAAGACAACAGTGCATTCACTTGACTCACCTCCCACCCTTACTGGTTACTTCATTTGCCATATAAAGAAGAAGAACACCCCTTCCTCATTCTCTCTCCCCCTCTTCTCTGTCTGCCACTACTTTATCTCCCCCCTTCAATAAAATCTCTTTCACATAGAACCGCTTTGTCCTGGTGTGCTGTTGAGACATGACCCGTCATTCTAACACATCATTTGTTTCTTTGGGAAAATCATTAGATTGATTAATCCTTAGCCAAACTACCAAAAAGTCAGAGAGAGAATTTCCAAATTCACAAAATTAGAAATGAAAACTGGGCATAACAACAGACAGGGATGAAATCCAGATAATCTTAAGGACATACTTTAAAAATCTGTACACCACTAAATCAGAAATCCTAAAAGAAATGGGTAATTTTCTCAATATATACCACCTACCAAGGTTAAATCAGATAAGCAACTTAAACAGACCTATAAAGCCCTAGTGAAATAGAAGCAGTCATTAAAAAGCCTTCCAACTAAAAAAGGCCAAGGGCCAGATGGTTTTAGTGCAGATTTCTACCAGATTTTCAGTGATGATTTAACTGCAACACTGCTCAAATTATTTCACAAAATAGAAGTAGAAGGAGCTTTGCCTAATTCCTTTTTTACAGAAGCACAATTACCCAGATACCTAAACCACATACAGATTCAAGAACACAGGAAAATTAGAGCAATTTTCCTTATGAAGCTAGGTGAAAGAAATCTCAAGATATTTGCATACAGAATCAACCATCATCTACTATGATAAAGTAGGCTTCATCCCAGAGACAGAGGATGGTTCAACAAATATAAATCTATAAACATTATATTCATATACCGAATGACAAAAGGCACATGGTTATTTCATTAAATGCAGAGAAGACCTTGAGAAAATTCATCACCCCTTCATTATCAAAGACCTAAAGAGATTAGGGGTATAAGGGACAAACTCTATGATAAAAGTTCTGAAGTATTTAGACACAATAAACATAATGTACCACAAACTCAAAGCTAACATCAATTTAAATGTTGAGAAATACAAAGCAATTTGACTAAAATCAGGAGCAAGACATGGTTGCCCACTCTTCATAACTGCTCAATATAGAGCTTGAAGTTTTAGCTAGGGCAATAAGACAACTTCAGGAGATCAAGTGTATACAAATGAGAGAGGAAGAAGTTACAGTATCTTTATTTGTAGATGTTATAAGAGTATTTACAAATGAAACTAAAATTTTACCATGGAACTTCTACAGCTGATAAATACTTTCAGCAAAGTAGCTGGATAGCAAGATAACAAAAATCCTTTTACCGTCCTCATAGATATGGGCACAGGGGAAAAATTCCTGAACAGAACATTAATGGCTTGTATTGTAAGATCGAGAATTGACAAATGGGATTTCATAAAATTGCAAAGCTTCTGTAAGGCAAAAGACACTGTCAATAAGATAAAAATGTCACCAACAGATTGGGAAACAATCTTTACCAACCCTAAATCTGATAGGGGACCAATATCAAAAATACATGAAGAACTCAAGAAGCTAAACTCCAGAAAATCCAATAGCCCCATTAAAAAATGGGGTACAGAGTTATATAAAGGATTCTCAACTGAGGACTACCGAATTGCTGAGAAGCACCTGAAAAATTATCTTACATGAGATTTCTTAACAGATACTCTAAAAGCCATAAATATCTGGGAAGATGTCTTACAGTCCCTAAGAGACCACAGATGGCTGCTCAGACTACTATAATCAGAAAAAAATTTAATCACCATAGATGGAGAACACAAGATATTCTATCACAAAACCAAATTTAAAAAACATCTATGCACAACTCCAGCCCTATAAATGACACTAGAAGGAAAACTACAACCCAAAGGGATTAACTACACCTAAGAAAACACAGGAACTAAATACTTCTACATCAACAAAAACAAAAGAATGGAAACACACACACACACACACCACCACCACAACCACCACCACTAACACCACAATCATCAACAACAAAATCAAAATGACAAGAATTAGCAATCATTGGTCATTAATATCTCTCAAAATCAAGGAAATCAATCCCCAATTGAAAGATACAGGCAGAAAGAACTAATGTGGAAATGGGATCCATCATTATGTTGCATACAAGAAACACTTCTCAGCAATGAAAATAGACATAACCCAGAGTAAGTGACTGGAGGTTTTCTTTTTGTCTTTCTTCCTTCCTTTCTTCCTTCCTTCCTTCCTTCCTTCCTTCCTTTCTTTCTTTCTTTCTTTCTTTCTTTCTTTCTTTCTTTCTTTCTTCCTTTCTTTCTTTTTTTTCAAACAAACTGAAGAACCGCACTGGTGTATCCATTACAATATCCAATAAAATAGATTTTCAACCAAATTTAATCGAAAGGATTAGGGAAGGACACTTCATGCTCTTCAAAGTAAAAAGCAACAAGATGATTTCTCAATTCTGAATGTCTAAGCCACAAATAAAGGGCACCTACATTTATAAAATAAACATTACTAAAGCGTAGATCATATATTGAACCCACACATTAGTAGTGGGATATTTCAATGAGGTGTTCCATAGTATTAAGTGTCTTTGTAAACAAATTGGACACTAAACATTTTAGCAATTTAAGAGTACACCTGAAAGCTCTAGAAGAGAAGAAGGAGAAGGAGGAGGAGGAGGAGGAGGAGGAGGGGAGGGGGAGGGGGAGGGGGAGAGGGAGAGGGAGAGGCAGAAAAAGAAGCAGAAGAAGAAGAAGAAGAAGAAGACAAAGAAGAAGAAGAAGAAGAAGAAGAAGAAGAAGAAGAAGAAGAAGAAGAAGAAGAAGAAGAAGAAGAAGAAGAAGCAAACACCTAAGAAACACCTAAGAGAAATTGATGTGATGGCAGGAAAAAAAAAAAAAAAACA
This sequence comes from Mus musculus, assembly GCF_000001635.26. Taxonomy (NCBI): domain Eukaryota; kingdom Metazoa; phylum Chordata; class Mammalia; order Rodentia; family Muridae; genus Mus; species Mus musculus. The sequence goes on from NC_000075.6 coordinate 11,769,061, forward strand.
GAAGCAGGGATGAAATCAATAACTTAGAAACAAAGAGAAGAATACAAAGAATCAATAAAACCAAGAGTTAGTTCTTTGAAAAAAAATCAACAATCAACAAGATAGACAAACCTGTGGCCAACCTAACTAAAAGGCCAAGAGTGGATATCCAAATTAACAAAATAAGAAATGAAAAGGGAGACATAACAAGAGATACTAAAAAACTTCATTAGATCTCACAAAAAAAAAAGAAGAAAGAAAAAAAAGAAAAGAAAAGAAAAAGAAAAAGAAAGGAAGAAACCTATACATTATAAAATTAGAAGATCTAAATGGAAGAAAGTATCTAGACAAATACCTCTTACCAAAATTAAATTAAGATCAGGTAAACAATTTAAAATAGACCTATAGCCAATAAGGAAACAGAAGCAGTCAATAGCAGTCTTCCAATCAGAAAAATCCCAAGACCAGATGACTTATCACAGAGTTCTACCACATTTCAAAAAAAGCTAATAATAATACGTCTCAAAATATACCACAAAATTGAAAAAGAAAGAACATTGCTAAACTCATTTCATAAGTCCCAGTCACTCTGATATCTAAACAACACAAAGTCTCAATACAGAAAGATAATTTTTGATTTATTTCTGTAATGAACTTTGCTACAAAAATACTCAATGAAATATTCACAAACTGCCTCCTTCTGGTCTGGGCCTGTGCCCTGAGCAGACCTTGGCCATGAAATTTACAACCAATCCCACAAGACCCAGAGGAAGATCCACTCCCAGGAGCTTTAACACTCCCAGGAACATAGAATCAGAGGTGAGAAGGACACAACATCCTTCCCAACACCAGAAGTAACAAGGACCAGTGGGACCAAGGCACCCAAGAACTCCACCCAACCAGTATTACAGGTTCATTCCAGTCTGGGCTGGTGGCCTGAGTAGACTTTGGGTGTGAACTACCGTGAACATATAAGATGACTACAGAACTCCAAATAGACTGACCAGAAAAGAAATTCCTCCTGTCACATATTCAAATATTCAAAACACCAAATGCACAAAATAAAGAAAAAATATTAAAAGCAGTAAGGGAAAATGGTCAAGTAACATATAAAGTCAGACCTATCGGAATAACATCAGACTTCTCACCAGAGGCTATGAAAGCTAGAAGATCCTGAGTAGATGTCATACAGACCCTAAGAGAACACAAATGTCAGCCTAGGCTATTATACCCAGCAAAACTCTCAATTACCTAAGATGGAGAAACTGATACATTCTATGGCAAACGCAAATTCACACAATATCTTTCCATAAATTCAGGCCTAGAAAGGATAATGGTGGAAAACACGAACACAAGGAGGAAAACTATACCCTAGAAAATGCAAGAAAGTAATCTTTCAACAAACTCAAAAGAAGTATATCCAGACAAACATAATTAAACCTCTAACAACAAAGAAAACAGGAAGTAATAACCAATTTTTCTTAATATCTTAATATCTCTTAACATCAATGAACTCAATTCCCCCCAAAAGACAGATTAACAGACTGGATACATAAACAGGATCCAGCATTGTGCTACATACAGGAAACACAACTCAATGACAAAGACAGATACTATATAAGAGTAAAAGGTTAGAAAACAATTTTTCAAGCAAATTGTCTCAAGAAACAAGCTGGAGTATCCTTTCTAGTATCTAATAATATCAACTTTCAATCAAAAGTTAACAAAAAGAGAAAAGGAAGGACACTTCATACTGGTCAAAGGAAAAATTCTAAACATCTATGCTCTAAATGCAAAGGTACCCACATTCATAAAAGAAACTTTAACAAAGCCCAAAGCACACATTGTCCCCCACACAATAATAGTGGGAAACTTCAACCCTGCACTCTCAGCAATGAACAGATCATGGAAACAGAAACTAAACAGAGATGCCATGAAACTAAAAGAACTTATAAACTATTTGGACTTAATAGATATCTATAGAACATTCCATCCTAAAACAAAAGAATATACCTTCCTCTCAGCAACTCATGGTACCTTCTCCACATTGGCCATATAATTGGTCCTAAAACATGCCTCAATAAAGACAAGGAGATTGAAATAATCCCATGCACCCTATCAGATCTCCATGGACTAAGGCAGGTCTTAAATACCAACAAAAACAAGGGAAAGCCAACATAAACATGGATGCTAAACAACGCTCTACTCAATGATAACTTGGTCAAGGAAGAAATAAAGGCTTTTTAGAATTTAATGAAAATGAAGACACATCATACCAAATCTTATAGGATACAATGACAGCAGTGGTAAGAGGAAAATTTATAGCTCTAATTGCCCCCAAAGAGAAACTGAAGAGAGAACACACTATCAGCTTGACAGCACATCTGGTAGCTCTAAGACAAAAGAAGCAAATACACACAAGAGGAATAAATGGCAGGAAATATTCAAACTCAGGGCTGAAATCAACCAAATATATACAAAAAGAACAGTAGAAAGAATCAACCAAACCAGGAGCTGGTTCTTTGAGAAAATCAACAACATAGCCAGACTAACCAGAGGGGACAGAGACAGTATACAAATTAATAAAATCATAAATGAAAAGGGAGACATATCAAAAATATATTTTAAAATAATTATTCTGTTTGTTGAATATTAATCATGTTCTATAAAAAGAAATCCTCTCAAATTAAATCCAAGAACACAGCAAAGACATAATCCACCATTATCAAATTGGCTTCATTCAAATGATGCAGAGATAGTTCAAAAAAGTTAATTATATCAATGTAATTCAAGAAACAAGCAAATGTTTTTGGTTTTTTTTTTAGGTTTTTTTTTTTATTTTTCAAAAGAAGTGGAATGATCTTATTAGATTCTGAAAAGGCCTTGAAAAATCCAGTGCTTCAACATGATAAAAATCTTGAGAGATGGGGGATACAAGGCACAATAAAGGAGATAAACAGCAAGTCAATTGTTGACATCAAATTAAATGGAAAGAAATTTAAAGCAATTCCACTAAAATCATGGACAAGACAGAGTTTCCCACTCTTTCCATATCTAATCATAAGAACACTAACTACAGGAGATCAGGTCAGTATAAATTTGAAAGGATGTAGTACAAGTATTGCTTTTTGCACAAATAGAGCTGACGCAGGAGCTCGGACAAGAAAAATGAGCAAGATGTCCAGGCAGGCAGAGATGCAATCAGACACAAAGAGACACAGCAGAAAACCAGGAAGGAGAGAAGATGTAGTTGGGAAGTAGGCAATGAGAAGAACATAGAGGGAGTAAATATCAGAGAAGTAGGTTAAGTTATAGGCAAGTTTGAGAGACGGCCTCAGCAAAGGGCCAACACCCTTAAACTAAATAGTCTCCTCAGTAACTTACTTATTAGACCTCAAAGGGGATCTGAAAAAGTGCCTTGGTACCAAATGATAGTGACATAAAAAGAGACAGGTTGAACAATGTAATCAAATCAAAGACAAAGAAATAAACACACACACCTATGGGAAATTGGGTTTTGACAAAGAAGTCAAAACTATACAATTAAAAAGGGAGAGCATCTTAAACAAATGATGTTGCCTAATTGTATTTCTTCATGTAAAAGAGGGGAATAGAATGCTGTCCATCACCCTACACAAAACTCAACTCCAAGTGGATCAAAGACATCAACTTAGAGCCAGATATACTAACTCTGAGAGAAGAGAAAACAGGGAATAATCAATCTTTAACACATTGGCACAGGAGACAACTTTCTGAACAACACAAATAGCATTAAGATCAAAAATTAATAAATGGCGTGGTGGCACATGCCTTCAATCGCAGCACTTGGGAGGCAGAGCCAGGTGGATTTCTGAGTGTGGGGCCAGCCTGGTCTACAAAGTGAGTTCCAGGACAGCCAGGGCTATACAGAGAAACTCTGTCTTGAAATAACAAAAAAAAAAATTAATAAATGGGACCTCATGAAACAGAAAAATATCTGAAAAATATAAGACATCATGAATAGGATGAAATGGGGAAAAATCCTCACCAACCTTACATCTGACAGAGGCTGATATTTAATACATATAAAGATCTCAAGAACTTAATCATCAACAAACCAAATAACCCAGTTTAAAGATGGTGTACAGAGCTAAACAGAGAATTATTGACAGATGTCTCTGTAATGGCTGGAAAAAACTTAAAGAAATGTTCAGTGTCCTTAGTCATCAGATAAATGCAAATCAAAATGGCTGAGATTCCATCCTACACCCATCAAAACAGATAAATTAAAAAAAAATCTATATCTCATGCTGAGGAGGAAGTGTAACAAGGGGAATACTCCTCCATTGCTGGTGGGAATGCAAACTTGTACAACTGCTTTGTAAATCAATTTGGTGGTTTCTCAGAAAATCAGGAATAGTTCTATCTCAAGACCCAGCTATACCATTCCTGGGCATGTACCCCAAAAATCCTCCACCATATCACAAGTATACTTGTTCAACTATGGTCAGATGTGCTTTACTCCTAATAGCCAGAAACAGGAAACAACTTTATGTTCCTCAACCAAAGAATGAATAAAAAATATCTGGTATATTTACATAATGGGATATTACTCATTTATTAAAAATGACATCATGAATTCTGCTGGCAAAGGGATGGAACTAGAAAAGTTCATCCTCAGTGAGGTAAATCCAGAAAGGCGCTATGTTATATACTTACATATAAGTGGATATTAATTATAAAGTACAGGATAACCATGGTACATTCCATGGACCCAAAACAATAACAAGGAGGGCTAAGGGAGGATGCTTGAATCTTACTGAGAAGGGAGAATAAAATAGACATTGGAGTTGTATGAAGGGTGGTAGAAGGGGGTGGTAAGGGGAGCAGGAGGGATTAAATGTGGGTAGAATGACAGAAGAGAACTGGGAGAACTGGAATAGGTGGAGGGGGCTATCTAACATGAGATAGACAGCTACCTAGGAGAGTGGAAACTCCTAGGAATCTATGAGGGTAACTCTATCTTCAGATCCTAGAAATAGGGGTTATGGAACCTGTAATAGTCACTTCATGCAGCCAGGCACGAGTTCCAATGGAGGAATGGGTCACCCAGTCACAAAACCTCTGACTCACAAATTTTCCTGCCTAGAAGATATGCAGAGATAGAGGAGTAGAAATTGAAGGAATGGCCAAACAATAACTGGTCCACCTTGATACCCATGCCATGAGAGAAAGCCTACCCCTAGCAGTATTAATGATATGCTGCTATACTTGTAGACAGGATCATAAGTGTCATCTGAGAGGCTTTACCCAGCAGCTGATGGAAACAGATACCCAGACTTAGCTCACAGTCTGAACTACCATAAATATCATGCATGAGATGGGCCTAGGCCCTAGGCACATATGTAACAGATGTGCAGCATGATCTTCATGTGGGACCCTTAATGACTGGAGCAGGAGCTGCTTCTGACACTGATGCATGCTTTGGATAACTTTCCCTAACTGGGCTGCCTTAAAAAGCCTCAATAGAAAAAAGATGTGTCTGGTCCTACTGCAACTTGATAGGCCAAAGTAGGTTGATATTCATAAAGACTTCCTCTCCTCCTCTCTGAGGAAACAGGGAAGTAAGGAGAGGGTGTGGTGAGGTGAGAAGGAGGGACTGGGAAGAGAGGACAGAAAAGAAGCTGTGATCCAGATGTAAATTACATTAATTAATTAGTTAATTAATTAATGAAAATCATAGTATTTTCTTTTTATATTTGTCCTCTAAAAGCAGACAATCTAATGCCAAGATTATAATCATCATTGTTATTAGTAGAGCCAAATTCATGACAACACTCTGCTAACACTGCAAGAAAAAAGATTTTTAATCAAAGCATTTATTTAAAAAATTATTCCCCTGGGAAAAAATCTAATCTTAATAAATTAGTACTTTGAAGGTATGCCTACTTATTGATGTTACTTACAAAGGAGAGCTAAGCAAATGTATTCCCACCAACATAAAATTCTTGGAGGCATCTCTCCCCTAATCAGCCTTATTCATCTGAAAAGAAGGTAAAACCATCTTACTTCTAGAAGTGTTAATTAGGAATGTAATACACATCATCAGATAAATGAATGCAGGTTGATTCTCAGTGAGATTTCAAAATGTATCTCATGTTCAGGTAACTTACACACAAATCACTGAAAGTATGTAGTAAAGATCAGCCTGAACAGATAAAAAATTACCCCTTTTAAAATAGAGTAAGTGGGATCAAATGCATTTCTTCTGTCAAACTAATATTGTATTGATTAAAATAGTGATTTTTATCAATGTTAAAGTGACCTAGCCACACAAACATATCATTTTTTTCTATTCACTGCTGTCACTATGAAACATCATATTTGCAGTTTAGAAAAAGTTTTCTGATAATATTTAGGATACACACAGGTATAATGACTATCAAAATAGTAAATGAAACGTACAACATTATCAAGGACCTTAAAAGTTAAAATTTTGGAGTAGGTAAGAATGTCATATTATATATATTTTAGACGTAATATAAATTTGACACTATTTAGGTCTAATGTATACTAAAGGTCATGTGACTAACACATTGTTTATAGCATTAAATTCTAATTAAACACAAAGTGACAGTTTAAAATATTATCCTGTTATTCTGATTAAATATTAAGGCTATAGCAAGTGATAAATTGCCCACCATTTTGCACATATTAGGACTTCTTAGTAGAAATAAGACAAAAAAGTTGATCATGTTATAATGACACATAAACACACACACACACACACACACACACACACACAAACACACACACAAATATGAACTTCCAGTTCTGCAAGGTCAGGTCTTGTTAATGTTGCCACAGACACTATGAGTCTGCCTGTGTCACTATACTGCTGTGTCTGAGAACCACTGTTTCCACAGTCATCCACCACCTCAGACTTTTACACTCTTCCTGCTTCATAAACTGAGGTGTTCTCTAAGCCTTGAGAGAGGGAGTGTGAGGAATACCCCTTAAAGCTGAACATTCCCTGCTCTTCATTTCTCTGTACCTTTGGCCAATTGTGGGTTGTTAAAATATATGCTACATTTTGATATGTTAAAAAGGGAAGAAATTTCAAGATAGAAAATTGGGGATTCCTACATTTTCAGAAAGAGTTAAAAACTCAAATATAAGTCTATCTAATAACATGCATAAAATACATTCTAGAGGTTATTTCTGAAGAGTTAAAGCTTGAAGACATTATGACTTGGTTTAATTGAAGTTGTGTACCAAGAGGTCTACTCTTATAAATGAATGAAAAAGTAGGAAGGGACATGATCAATAGTAATGGGAAAAGTTAGGCATTGAATGCTTCCCAACTTCATGCTTATTTCATATGTTACCAAAGGCATGTTTTGCAGTTCTTTGAATGTTTTGGTACTTTAACGACTTTATAATCTTGCACTCTTGAAATTACTGACTTTAAACTGGGAATTTGGTGAGATGATGTGTCTACTTTAAATGTATATTTTATGTTATAATTTGTCAACTACACTGTTGTGTGTAAGAACCACATATATATGTGTACCACATGTATACAGTGCCCTCAGAAGTCAGATGTTGGCAATTATGTGGATCTCCTATAGTTGCAAAATCAGGTCTAATCTTACATTTTGGTATTGGGAATTAAACTTGGACCATTGTAAGAGCAGCCAGTGCTCCTAGCTGTTTTTTAGAGTGATACCCTCCCTATACTCAGATGTGATCAAATGATTTCTGGAAAATAATTTTTTCTTCATAGAGTGGTTTTATTTACCTCCCTGCTGGACTAAAGTCCTCTTCTCAATTATTTGAATGGGAAACCTAATGTTAAGACCTAATGTAAGTCTATGAAAAAGGAAGCGGGAAGATTGGCTTTAACATTCTATAATATACAGTCTTAAGAACATTTATCTGAAGGGGAAATAAGTTTTGGCCAACATTGCAAAAGCCTGTAAGTGGAAGTGTATCCTATGGTTAAAAAAATAGTCATAGTGTGAACACGTTAGAACTTTGGAAATATATACATCTCCCTGGGCAAATCATCTCATTTCCTATTCTCATGAAATATTTTTGCCACTGTTTTTATAAACTATGTTGGCATCCATTTGTTTGGTGCAATTGTTATTTTGATTTTGTACAATACTAACAATCTATACAACAATGCATACTGTAAGATGTATCTATTTGTGTCCGCAAAAGAACATCAAGGAAAGGGAGGAGGAGGAGAGTAAATTGAAATGGGAACAAAGAGGGAGTAGGTAACATTTGATGAAAATGTTATAATTCAAGATTCTTTTAGCTTTTCCTTTTGTGTAAATCATATGAAAAATTTTTTTAGCATGGTGATGGCTGTGCATTCACCTGTAAGTTAACAGCTATTATTTTGCTAAAGCTGCAGCTTATGACTTACAAAAACAGAGCAGCTCAGTGTGCTATACAGAACTCAAAGCCATAGAGAACCATGAATTTATCAATGTAGAAATTCAATACTTGCCATTGGTAAAGTCTTAATTAATGAATCAGTAAGGTAGGATGGAGTTTCACACTGGCTTTAAGGTATTTAGTGAGTTCAATGACATCAGGGAAGTTGATAATGATTTTAAAATGAAAAAGAGGAAGAAGAAGAAGAAGAAGAAGAAGAAGAAGAAGAAGAAGAAGAAGAAGAAGAAGAGGAGGAGGAGGAGGAGTTGGAGGAGGAGGAGGAGGAGAGGAAGAGGAGGAAGAGGAGGAAGAGGAGGAAGAAGAGGAGGAGGAGGGGGGAGGGGGAGGAAGAGGAGGGGGAGGAAGAGGAGGAAGAAGAGGAGGAGGAGGGGGAGGGAAAGGAGGAGGAGGGGGAGGAAGAGGAGGAGGAGGAATAAAGAAAAGAAAGAAAGGAAGGAAGGAAGGAAGGAAGGAAGGAAGGAAGGAAGAAAGGAAGGAAGAAAGAGAGAGCAGAGAGAGAGAAGAGAGAAAGAGGACTTTTGGGATAGCATTGGAAATGTAAATGAGGAAAATACCTAATAAAAAATATTAAAAGAAAGAAAGAAAGAAAGAAAGAAAGAAAGAAAGAAAGAAAGAAAGAAAGAAAGAAGCCATAGAGAACTATACAAATAAAATTATTTCAAATTTTAATGACTAAAATCAATTTACATTCATTTTCAGTATAAAATTTGATTTACAAGGTTCTTCTTACCTGGGGGTTTAAAACTCACATGTAAGGTGTGGTCCTGTTGGAGAAAGTGTATCACTTAAAGTGCGGACTTTAAGATGCTCATTCTAGCTGCTACCAGGCTTCAGATGAAGATGTAGAATTCTCAGCTCTGCCTACACGATGCCAACCTGAATGCTGTCGTGCTCCTGCCTTAATGAAAATGGATTGATTGAACCTCTTCACCTGTAGGCCAGCCCCAATTAAACACTGTTCTTTATAAGACTTGAATTGGTCATGGTATCTGTTCACAGCAGTAAAACCCTAACTAATTCACATAGGTTTTAACATTTTCTGTGAATGATAAAAAAAAAAAAATTGTAAATCAGGTATGCAAAACTATAAATATGAATGGCAAATGCAGGTATGAAATCCTTGTACTAAAAGTGACTGTAATAGAGATGAAAGTAAAAGAACCCTCACTTATTAATTTTTTTTCAGAAAAAGTTAATTTTGTAAACAATCTAATTCAAAAGAGTCCTTGTCATGATCAATATCATTACATCCAAAACTTCTTGGCTGGGTTAATTTACTTAAGATCTCATTTCAAAAGGGTTGGAAGGAGGGCTGAACAGATAAGCTTACTTATCTTCCAGAGGACCTGAGTTTGGTCTCCAAAATCATGTTGGTTGGTCAGAATTACATGTAACTCTTCACTTCCAGGAAATCCTTCAGTTCTCTGGCCATTGGGTGTGTCTACATTAACAAGCACTTGCACTCATGTGGACACACACAAACACAGACACATGCATACAAGAAATTGAAACTAAAGAATCACAAGTAAAATGTAAAAATCTCACTTAAGAGAGCACCAAATTAAAACAATTCCAGAAGCACATGGGAAAGCTGAATGAAATTGATTTTCCAATTTTTCTACAAGTAAATATTTTGATAAAAGATAAAATAATTTTAATCATCAAAATTTCTCCTAGGATTTGTTATATTCATATATATATATATATATCAACTTGGTTACTTGCATAAAATATATTTGATATTGTTTTATATATAATATTCACATGTATGCTATTTGGAGAAAATCAACATAAATAATATACTCTGCATTATTTGTAAAAATAGCCTAAGAAAGTATAGTGGTTTGAGTAGGTTTGCTTCACTTTGAAACATATACTCTTGTGTCTGAAAGCTTGGCGCAGAGGAAATGACATTATGAGGAGGTGTGGTCTTGTTGGAGGATCTGCATGACTACAGGGATGGGCTTTGGGATTCTAAGCTCAAGCTTCACTCAATACAAATGGGAAGCTCCTTCTGGCTGCCTTCAGATAAAGATGTGGAACTCTCAGATCCTTCTCTAGCACCATGTCTGCCTGGATGCTGTCATGCTTTATGCCAAAATGATGTTGGTGTAGACCAACATCAATTAATTGTTTTTGTTTTTATTTTTTATAAGAGTTGCCTTGGTCATGGTATCTCTTCATAGCAATGGAAACCTTAACTAATAAAGGAAAAGACTGAAGAGACAGATCAGACAAAATGGCAAGTTGTTTCAACAAAATCAGAGAAAGACAAACACACTTTTTTAGAAGAGTCAAAGGTATTAAAGATTTAGCCTATTACCTGGTGAGATGGCTCAGGAAATAGTAAATATTGAACTAAAGGTAAAGTACAGATATCAAATGGTATCAGTATTTGTTGCCATCTTGTCCTATTGCCATGCCCTTTGCCTTATAAAAGCTGGGCAATTTTGTGAGCTCCCATTTCCCAATTCTTGATCGTAGAAAATAAGCTATTGGTGTTCTGTTCAGGAAAAATTTCCCTGTGCCTATGTGCTCAAGGCTCTTCCCCACTTTCTTTCTTTCTTTTTTTCTTTCTTTCTTTTTTTTTTTTTTTTTTACTTTCAGTGTATCTGGTTTTATGTGGAGGTCCTTGACCCACTTGAACCTGAGTTTTGTACAAAAAGATAAGAATGAATCAATTTGAATTCTTCTACATGCTAACCATCAGATAAAACAGCACCTTTTGTTGAAACTGCTGTCTTTTTTCCACTGGATGGCTTTAACTCCAGTGTGAAAGATCAAGTGACTGTAGGTCTGTGGGATAGAGGGCTACTATCCAATATATCCAAAGAACTCAAGAAGGTAGTATCCAGAAAATCAAACAACCCTATTAAAAGTGGGGTGCAGAGCTAAACAAAGAATTCTGACCTGAGGAATACTGAATGGCAGAAAAGCACCTAAAGAACATCCGTAGTCATCAGGGAAATACAAATCAAAACAACCCTGAGATTCCACCACACACCAGTCCGAATGGCTAAGATAAAAACCTAAGGTGACAACAAATGCTGGCAAGGTTTTGGAGAAAGAGGAACCCTCTTCCATTGCTAGTGGGATTGCAAGTTGGTACAACAACTCTGGAAATCAGTTTGGTGGTTCCTCAGAAAATTGGACATAGCTATTCCACCCTTGGGAATATACCCAGAGAATGCTTCAACATAAAACAAGGACACATGCTACGCTATGTTCATAGCAGCCTTATTTATAATAACCAAAAGCTGGAAAGAACTCAGATGTCCCTCAACAGGGGAATGGATATAGAAACTGTGGTACATTTACACAATGGGGTACTTCTAAGCTATTAAAAACAGTGACTTCATGAAATTCTTAGGAAACTGAATGGAACTTGAAAATATCATCTTGAGTGGGGTAAACCAACCACAAAAAAAACCCAAAAAACAAAAAAACAAAACAAACAAGCAAACAAACAAACAAAAAAAACATGTGGTCTGTGGCCCAGAAGCTCAGAATACCCAATAATACATGAAGCTCAAGAAGAAGGAAGACCAAAGTGTGGATATTTTGGTCCTTCTTAGAAGGGGGAACAAAATACCCATGGAGGAGATTCAGAGACAAAAGGTGGAGCAGAGACTGAAGAAAAGGCCATCCATAGTCTGCCCCACCTGGGGATCCATCCTGTATACAGTTACCAAACCCAGAACTATTGTGAATGCCAAAAAGTGTTTGCTGACAGGAGTCTGATATATCTGTCTCTTGAGAAGCTCTGACAGTGCCTGACAAATACAAAGGTAAATATTCTCAGCCAACCATAGAACTGAGCACAGGGTCTCCAATGTAGGATAAAGGACATAATGAGCTGAAGGGGTTTGCAGCCCAATAGGAGGAACAATGATTTGAACTAACCAGTACCCCAAGAGCTGGCAAGAACTAAACCACCAACCAAAGAGCATGCATAGAGGGGCCTATTGCTCCAGCTGCATATGTAGCAGAGGATGGCCTTGTCAGACATAAATGGGAGGAGAGGCCATTGGTCCTGGGAAGGCTTGATGCACTGGTGTAGAGGAATGCCAGGGTGGAGAAGCAGGAGTGGGAGGCTGGGTGGGAGAGCACCCTCATAGAAGCAGGGGGAGGGAGGATGAGATAGAGGTTTTCTGGAGGGGAAACCAGGAAATGGTATAACATTTGAAATGTTAATAAAGAAAATAAACAAAAAAGTATCTAGACAAAGTTTGGAGCTGAGATGAAAGGATGGTCCATGTAGAGACTTCCATATCCAGGGATCCACCCCATAATCAGCATCCAAACGCTGACACCATTGCATACACTAGCAAGATTTTATCGAAAGGACCCAGATGTAGCTGTCTCTTGTGAGACTATGCCGGGGCCTAGCAAACACAGAAGTGGATGCTCACAGTCAGCTAATGGATGGATCACAGGGCTCCCAATGGAGGAGCTAGAGAAAGTACCCAAGGAGCTAAAGGGATCTGCAACCCTATAGGTGGATCAACATTATGAACTAACCAGTACCCCGGAGCTCTTGACTCTAGCTGCATATGTATCAAAAGATGGCCTAGTCAGCCATCACTGGAAAGAGAGGCCCATTGGACACGCAAACTTTATATGCCCCAGTACAGGGGAACGCCAGGGCCAAAAAGGGGGAGTGGGTGGGTAGGGGATTGGGGGTGGGTGGGTATGGGGGACTTTTGATATAGCATTGGAAATGTAAATGAGCTAAATACCTAATAAAAAATGGAAAAAAAAAAAGTATCTATATATTTGTGAATGAAGAGTCAGAAAAGCAGACACTTCTTTGAAGGAGCTTGCCAATGCCAGTTACTACCAGGCTCAAACTGTGTCAAGTAACTGGCAGGAACTAACTTATTGCAATTTGTCTAGATTGTTGCCATGGGCTCTTTAGTTTCTGGGGTTTTTGTTTGTTTGTTTGTTTTGTTTGTTTGTTTGTTTGTTTTTGCATCCCTTTGATTTTTGTCTTTTCCCTAGCTTAATTTATTTGATGTTATTTATTTCTTGTTTTGTTTCATGTTTTGTGTTTGTGTAAATTGTTACCCATGGCCTTGGCCATGCTTAGGCAAGTACTCTACCACTGGCATACATGTTTACCTATGGAACCCTTAGTCCTAACTTCAAGGTATATTATTCTTACACATATCAACAACATAATTTTCTTAAGTTCATTTTTAACTTTTACAATATAGAATTGCTGCATTGCAATACTACTATATATCATACAATGATAAAAATCATCCAACTGTAATATAGAACGTAATTCCAGAACTGTAGGGAGTGGACAGTAGAGCTTAGATTAGCAGAAAGGTTATAAATGTGACACCAGGATTGAAAGAGTAGATAAAAATTAACAAGCAAACCAAAGTGGTAAAGATTATTAACAGAAAAGTTGTATGTTTAAAAGTTCTATTTGTTTCTTGATTTTGCAATTAGTAACTACTAAGGTGAAGGAAAGTCAGTTTTCTTCAGCAGTGTAACACTGGTTACATAAGTTATACCCCACGGCTGACTCATGTCAGGAGTCAGTAAACATGAACTGGACTCTACCTTATCTATTTAGTTCGTTGAAGAAAGCAAAATAATGAGGAATGTTGGTGGCTAGTTGGTAGGGAGGTGAAAGAATATGATTTAAAAATACAGAAAAAGCAGCCAAACATGTCTAAACAGGTAGTATAACTCAGGCAGAGATTCAGTCCTAGACTAGAGGTCATATTAGCTGCCAGAACTCCAGTTATGTGCCTCACCTATTGATCACTTCTAGTCTCTAAATTCCTTCCACAAACTATCCCCAATCTCCCCTTCCCTTCTCCTCATTCTGTCTCAGCCCCTAACTCAGACAGAGCTTCTTTGATGAACTTTAGGTCACACCAGATGCCACAACTTTAAGTCACAAAACCAGAAAGACCAAAGAGGAAATAGAAAGCAAAGAACAAACACCAACACAAAGAAGGCAAACTCAGAAAGAGGCACCTAAACCTATAACCACCCCAAGCCCAGATGCCTTGACACCATTGTAAGAACACAATCAACAACAGCCAAGGCAGTAGTTTTCCACCAAAAATCTGCTGTGCTACAACAGCAAACCGTGAATATTTTGTCACTGTACACACACACACACACACACACACACACACACACACACAACTGTAAAACCAGCTTTATAAAGATGATAGAAGTCCATAAATTAGAAATGAATTAATCCTTAAAGTAACCAATGAAAACTGAAATGAACAATTGAAGGAAATGAATAAATCCCTTTAAGGAAACCAAGAAAGGGGGGGGGGGGAGGGAATCACCAAAATACTTGAGGGAAACAAATAAAACTGTTCAAGACCTGAAAATGGAAATAGAACCAATGGAAAAAAAAATCACAAAATGAGTAAATTCTGGAAATGGAAATTCTAGGTAAGCAATCAGAATTACAGACAGAAGCATCTCTAAAAGGATACTAGAAATTAAAGAATTTCAAGCATTATTGAAGACATGATAACTCTATCATATATCACTCAAAGAAAATTTTAAATTAATACATCACTCAAAAAATGTAAAACAACAAACACAAACCAACCTAGAAATCTGGAATGCTATGAAAACACCAAACCTAAGAATAATAAGAATGGAAGAAAGAGAAGAAACCCAATTCAAAGGCCAAGGAAATAGTTAAGACAAGACCTACAAGAAAATTGTCCTAAACTAAAGAAGGATATGCCTAATAAGGTGCACAAGTCATATAGAACACCAAATAGATGGAAGAGAAGAAAGTCCCACCACCACATAATAATTAAAACATTAGAATTCAGAACAAAGAAAATTAAAATTTGCAAAGAACAAGAACAAGTAGAGAAGCAACAGAGCAGCTATGACATGGTTCTTCAAGCCTCCATCTATACCCAGGAGGTGGGTATGTACTGAAAGCCTCTGTGCACTGGTCTTGCCAGGAGAGAGATGGTCTCCCAGGAGTGCTAAAACAGGCTGACAGATTCACAGAAGGAACAACCTCCAGCCAGTTACATCAACAACACCTAACACCAGAGATTATCAGATGCCGAAAGGCAAATTCAAGAATCTTACCAACAGAAACAAAGACTACTTGGCATCATCAGAACTCAGTACTCCCACCACAGCAATTCTTGGATGCCCAAACACACCAGAAAAGCAACATTTTGATTTAAAATCGTATCACATGATGCTGATGGAGGATTTTAAGAAGGACACAAATAACTCCCTTAAAGAAATACAGGAGAACACGAGTAAACAGGTAGAAGCCCTTAAAGAGTAAACATATAAATCCCTTAAAGAATTACAGGAAAACAAAACCAAACAGGTAAAGGAATTAAACAAAACCATCCAGGATCTAAAAATGGAAGTAGAAGCAATACAGAAAACACCAAGGGTGACAACTCTGAAACAAACAAACAAAAACAAACAAACAAAACAACAACAAAACAGTAGGAAATGAGTCAGAAGCCATAGACACAAGCATCACCAGTAGAGTACAAGAGATAGAAGAGAGAAACTCAGGTACAGAAGATAAGATAGAAAACATTGACACAATAATCAATGAAAATGTAAAATGAAAACAAATAAACAAACAAACAAAAAAAAAAAAAAAAAAAAAAAAGAAACCTCCTAACCCAAAACATCCAGGAAATCCAGGGCACAATAAGAAGACAAACCTAAGGATAATAGGTATAGAAGAGTGTGAATATTTCCAAATTAAAGGACCAGTTAAATACATTCTACAAAATTATAGAAGAAAACTTCCCTAACTTAAAAAAAGAGACACTATAAACATACAAGAAGCCTACAGAACTACAAATAGTTTGGACCAGAAAAGAAGTTCTTCCTCACATAATAATGAAAGCAGCAAATATACAAAAAAAGAAATAATATTTAAAGCAGTAAGGGGAAAATGTTAAGTAACATATAAAGGCAGATAAATCAGAATTACATCAGCCTTCTCACCAGAGACAATGAAAGCTAGAAGATCCTGGGCAGAAGTCATACAGACCCTAAGAGAACATAAATGCCAGCCTAGTCCACTATACCCAGCAAAACTCTCAATTACCATAGAAGGAGAAAATAAGGTATTCTATGACAAAACCAAATTTACATGATATCTTTCAACAAATCCAGCCCATCAAAGGATGTTAAAGAGAAAACTCCAATACAGCAGGGAAACTATGCCATAAAAAAAATCTAGAAAGTATTTTCAACAAATCTAAAAGAAGATAGCCACATGAGCAGAATTCCAACTCTAACAAAAATAATAGTACCTTTTCCTTGTCATCTCTTAATATCAATGGACTCAATTCTCCAATAAAAAGGCATAGATTAACAGACAGGTTACAGAAACAGGATTCAACTGTTTGTTGCATACAGAAAATCCACATCAGTGAAAATACAGACACTACCTCAGAGTAAAGGGATGGAAAACAATTTTCCAAGGAAATGGTCTCAAGAAACCAGCTGGAGCTCCCATTCTTGGCATCATCATTGTAGTATTGAACAAAATCAATTTTCAAATTAAAGTTATCAAAAAATATAAGGAATGGCACTTCATACTGATCAAAGGTAAAACCTACTAAGATGAACTCTCAATTCTGAACATCTATGCTCCAAATGCAAAGGCACTCACATTCATAAAAGAAACTTTACTAAAGCCCAAAGTACAAATTTCTCCACACATCATAATAGTGGGAGCCTTCCACACCCCAGTCTCAGCAATGAACAAATAATGGAAAAAGAAAATAAGAGAGACAACATAAAACTAACAGAAGCTATGAAACAAACGGATTTAACAAATATCTATAGAACATTTTTATCCTAAAACAAAAGACTATAACTTCATCTCAGCAACTTGCTGTGCCTTCTCCAAAATTGACTATATAATTGGTCTTAAAACAGATCTCAGCAGATACAAGAAGACTGACATAATCCTGTGCATCCTATCATATCACCATGGACTAGAGCTGATCTTCAATAACAACCGAAAAAATAGAAAGCCCACATACACATAGATGTTGAACAACACTCTATTCAATGATGACTTGGTCAAGGAAAAAAATAAAGAAAGAAATTAAAAACTTTTTAGAGTTTAATGAAAATGAAGGCACAACATACACAAACTTATGGGACACAATGAAATCAGTCCTGAGAGGAAAACCCATAGCTCTGACCACTTCCAAAAAGAAACTGGAGAGAGCATACAATAGTAGCTTGACAGGACAGCTGAAAGCTTTAGAACAAAAAGAAATAAATTCACCAAGAGGGGGAGAGAGCAGGAAATAATTAAACTCCAGGATGAAATCAACCAAGTGGAAACAAAAAGAAATATACAAAGAATCATCCAAACTAGGAGCTCGTTCTCTGAGGAAAATCAACAACATAGATAAATGCATAGCCACACTAACTAAAGAACATATAGACAGTATTCTAGTTAATAAAATCATAAGTGAAAATAGAGACATAACAACAGAAACTGAAGAAATCCAAAAAAAAAAATCATCAGGTCCTACTACAAATGGCTATACTCAACAAAACTAGAAAGCCTAGATGAAATGAACAATGTTCTAGATAGACACTAGGTACCAAAGTTAAATCAGTATCAGATTAATGATCTAAACAGTCCCACATCTCCTAAAGTAATAGGAACAGTCACTATTAGTCTCCCAGCCAAAAAAAGAAAAAAAAAAAAACAAAAAACAAAACAAAAACAAAAACAAACAACAAAAAACAAACCAAAACAAAAAAAACCTAGGACCACATGGATTTAGTGCAGAGTTCTATCAGACCTTCAAAGAAAACCTAATAGGAATACTCCTCAAACAATTCCAGAAAATAGAAATAGAAGTTACTCTACATAATTCATTCTATGAAGCCACAATTTACTGTGATAACTAAACCACACAAAGACTATACAAAAGAAAGAGATCTTCAGAACAACTTCCTTCATAAATATCAATGCAAAAATACTCAATAAAATTCTCAGAAACTGAATCCAAGAACACATCAAATCAATCATCCATCATGACCAAATAGGCTTCATTCCAGGGACATAGGAGTAGTTCTATATATAGAAGTCCAACAACATAATCCACTATAAAACAAACTCAAAGAAAAAAAAAAAAACCTATGATCCTCTCATCAGATACTGAGAAAACATTTGTCAAAATCCAACAGCCCTTCATGATAAATTCTTGGAAAGATCAGGAATTGAAGGCCCATACCTAAACATACTAAAAGCAATATACAACAAACCAGTAGCCAACATTTAACTAAATGGAGAAAAAGTTGAAGCAAACCCATAAATCAAGAACTAGACAAGACTGCCTCCTCTCTCCCTAATTATTCAATATAGTCCTTGCCAGGGCAATTAGAAAACAAAAGAAGATGAAAGTGATAGAAATTGGAAAGGAAGAAGTGAAACTATCACTATTTGCAGATGATATGATAATATACATAGGTGACACCAAAAATTCCACCAGAGAACTCCTAAACCTGTTAAACAAATTCAGTAAAGTAGCTGGGTATAAAATTAAATCAAGCAAATCTACACAAAGGATAAACAGGTTAAGAAAGAAATTAGAGAAATAACAACCTTTACAATAGTCACAAATAATATAAAATACCTCAGTATGACTATAACTAAGCAAGTGAAAGATCTATATGATAAGTGCTTCAAGTCTCTAAAAAATGAAACAGAAGATGGAAAGATATCCAATGCTCATGGACTGGCAGGATTAATATAGTAAAAAATTGCTATCTTGCTGAAAGCAATCTACAGATTCATTGCAATGTCCATCAAAATTCCAACTCAATCCTTCACAGAATTAGAAAGAGAAATTGGCAAATTCATCTGGAATAACAAAAAACTTAACATAAGTTTAACTATTCTCAACAATAAAAGAACTGGTGAAATCACCATCCCTTTCTTCAAGCTGTAGTATAGGGAAACTGTGATAAAAACTGCATGATATTAGTACAGTGACAGGCAGGTATATCAATAGAATAGAATTGAAGATCCAGAAATGAACCCACATACCTATGGTCACTTGATCTTTGACAAGGAGCTAAAACATTCCAGTAGAAAAAAGACAGCATTTTCAACAAATGGTGCTGGCTCAACTGGTGGTTAACATGTAGAAGAATGCAAATTGATCCATCCCTATCTCCTTGGACAAAGGTCAAGTCCAAATGGATCTAGGACCTCCAAATAAAATCAGACACACTGAAACTAATAGAAAGGAAAGTGGGGATCTTGGTTCCTGGATAATGCTGAAAATAGTCTGCACAGGTGAGAGTGTGGACTACAGAAGCGAACAGCTTCTGAGACAGGCAGAAACCACACAGGTTCTGAGGCAGACCGGTTTCGGGCTCCAGACATCCCGGCACCTTCCCTGCCAGAGGTGACTGTCCAGCCCGGGAGGGCTTGGCCAGAGCAACAGGGGGAGCCATCTTGGTTCCTGGCTCCTGCCTAGACTAGTCTGAGCAGGTGAGAGTGTGGACTACTGAAGCTAACAGCTTCTGGGACAGGTGGAAGCCACACAGCTTCAGAGGCTGACCCTGCTTCAGGCTCCAGACATCTGGGCACCTTCTCTGCCAGGGGAGAGGTGTCTGCCTTGCCCAGGAGAGCCTTGCAGGAGCACCTGGGGGAGCCATCTTGGTTCCCGGATTCCACCGAGACTAGTCTGCACAGGTGAGAGTGTGGATGACAGGAGCTAACAGCTTCTGGGACAGGCCCTGTTAAGGGCCTTCATATTCTGCCAAGAGGCAGGTCCAAATGCCAGATATCTGTACACCTTCCCTGCAAGAGGAGAGCTTGCCTGCAGAGAGTGCTCTAACCACTGAAACTCAGGAGAGAGCTAGACTCCCAGGTCTGCGGATAGAGGCTAACAGAATCAAGAGAGGAACAAACTTTAACCAAAGACAACTATAACAACTAAATCCAGAGATTACCAGATGGTGAAAGGCAAACTTAAGAATCTTACTAACAGAAACCAAGACGACTCACCATCATCAGAACCCAGCACTCCCACCTCAGCAAGTCCTGGGCACCCCCACACCCGAAAAGCTAGACCAGGATTTAAAAGCATATCTCATGATGATGGTAGAAGACATCAAGAAGGACATTAATACCTCACTTAAAGAAATACAGGAGAACACTACTAAAGAGTTATAAGTCCTTAAAGAAAAACAGGAAAACACAACCAAACAGGTAGGAGTCCTTAAAGATAAACAGGAAAACACTTTCAATCAGATGATGGAAATGAACAAAACCATACTAGACCTAAAAAGGGAAAGACAAAATGAAGAAAACCCTAAGTGAGGCAATGCTGGAGATAGAAAACCTAGGAAAGAAATCTGGAACCATTGATGCAAGCATCAGCAACAGAATACAAGAGATGGAAGAGAGAATCTACGGTTCAGAAGATTCCATAGAGAACATCAGCACAACAATCAAAGAAAATGCAAAATGCAAAAATATCCTAACTCAAAACATCCAGGAATTCCAGGACAAAATGAGAAGACCAAACCTACCATTAACAGGAGTAGATGAAAATGAAGAGTTTTCAACTTAAAGGGCCAGCAAATAACTTCAACAAAATTATAGAATAAAACTTCCCAAACCTAAAGAAAGAGATGCCAATGAACATACAAGAAGCCTACAGAACTCCAAATAGACTGGTCCAGAAAAGAAATTCCTCCGACACATAATAATCAGAACAACAAATCCACTAAATAAAGATATAATATTAAAAGCATTAAGGGAATAAGGTCAAGGAACACATAAAGGCAGGCCTATCAGAATTACACCAGATTTTTCACCAGAGACTATGAAAGCCATAAGATCCTGGACAGATGTTATACAGACACTAAGAGAACACAAATGCCAGCCCAGGCTACTATACCCAGCCAAACATTCAATTAATGTAGACGGAGAAACCAAAGTATTACACAACAAAACCCAATTTACACATTATCTTTCCACGAATCCAGCCCTTCAAAGGATAATAACAGAAAAAAAAAAAGAAAAAAAAAACAATACAAGGAAGGAAACCATGCCCTAGAAAAAGCAAGAAAGTAATCCTTCAACAAACCTAAAAGAAGACAACCACAAAAACAAAATGACAACTCTAAAAACAAAAATAATAGGAAACAACAATTACCTTTCCTTAATGTCTCTTAATATCAATGAACTCAATTCCCTAATAAAAAGACATGGACTAACACACTGACTACACAAACAGGACCCAACATTTTGCTGCTTACAGGAAACCCATCTCAGGGAAATATACAGACATTACCTCAGAAACAAAGGCTGAAAAACAATTTTCCAAGCAAATGGACTGAAGAAACAAGCTGAAGTATCCATTCTAATATCGGATAAAATGGACTTCCGACCCAAAGCTATCAAAAAAGACAAGGAGGGGCACTTGATACACATCAAAGATAAAATCTTCGAAGAGGAACTCTCAATTCTGAATATCTATGCTCCAAATGCAAGGGAAGCCCTATTCATTAAAGAAACTTTAGTAAGTTCAAAGCACACATTGCAACTCACACAATAGTGGTGGGAGACTTCAACACACCACTTTCATCAATGGACAGATTCTGGAAACAGAAACTAAATAGGGACACTGTGAAACTAACTGAAGTTATGAAACAAATGGATTTAACAGATATCTACAGAACATTTTATCCTAAAACAAAAGGATATACCTTCTTCTCAGCACCACATGGTACCTTCTCCAAAACTGACCATACAATTGGTCACAAAACAAGCCTCAACAGATACAAAAATATTGAAATTGTCCCATGCATCCTATCAGATCACCATGGACTAAGGCTGATCTTCAATAACAACATAAATAATAGAAAGCCAACATTCACATGGAAACTGAAAAACATTCTTCTCAATGATACCATGGTCAAGGAAGGAATAAAGAAATTAAAGACTTTTTAGAGTTTAATGAAAAAGAAGCCACAACATACCGAAACATAGGGGAAACAATGAAAGCATTTCTAAGAGAAAAACTCATAAGTGTGCGTGCCTCCAAAAAGAAACTAGAGAAAGCACACACTAGCATCTTGACAGCACACCTGAAAGCCCTAGAACAAAAGGAAGCAAATTCACCCAAGAGGAGAAGACAGCAGGAAATAATCAAACTCAGGGGCGAAATCAACCAAGTGGAAACAAGAAGAACTATTCAAAGACTCAACCAAACAGAGAGCTGGTTCTTTGAGAAAATCAACAAGATAGATAAACCCTTAGCCATAATAACTAGAGGGCACAGGGAAAGCATCCTAATTAACAAAATCAAATGAAAAGGGAAACATACAACAGATCCTGAAGAAATCCAAAACACCATCTGATCCTTCTACAAAAGTCTATACTCAACCAAATTAGAAAACCTGGATGAAATGGACAAATTTCTAGACAGATACCAGGTACCAAAGTTAAATCAGAATCAGATTATTGATCTAAAGAGTTCTATATCCTCTAAAAAAAATAGAAGCAGTCATTATTAGTCTCCCAACCAAAAAAAAAAAACAAAAAACATAAAACAAAAAACAAACAAACAAACAAACAAACAAAACAAATCCAGGACCAGATGGATTTAGTGCAGAGTTCTATAAAATTTCAAAGAAGATCTAATTCCAGTTCTTCACAAACTATCCCACAAAATAGAAGCAGAAGGTACTATACCCAATTCATTTTATGAAGCAACAATTAATCTGATACCTAAACCACAGAAAGACCCAACAAAGATAGAAAACTTCAGAACAATTTCCCTTACAAATATCGATGCGAAATCCTCAATAAAATTCTCGATAACTGAATCCAAGAACGCATCAAAATGATCATCTATCCTGACCAAGTAGGTTTCATTTCAGGGATGCAGGGATAGTTTGATATAAGGAAATTCATCAACATAATCCACTATATAAACAAACTCAAAGAGAAAAACCACATGACCATCTCATTAGATGTGGAGAAAGCATTTGACAAAATCCAACACCCATTCATGATAAAAGTCTCAGAAAGATCAGGAATTTGAGGCCCACACCTAAACATGATAAAAGCAATCTACAGCAAACCGGTAGCCAACATCAAAGTAAATGGTGAGAAGCTGGAAGCAATCCCACTAAAATCAGGGACTAGACAAGGCTGCCCACTTTCTCCCTAGCTATTCAACATAGGACTTGAAGTCCTAGCCAGAGGATTTTGACAACAAAATGAGATTAAGTGGATACAAATTGGAAAGTAAGAAGTCAAAATATCACTTTTTTCAGATGATATGATAGTATATATAAGTGGCCTTAAAAATTCCACCCGAGAACTCCTAAACCTGATAAACAGCTTCAGTGAGGTAGATGGATATAAAATTAACTCAAACAAGTCAATGGCCTTTCTCTACACAAAGATGTTGGGAGCCGCCCCCACATTCGCCGTTACAAGATGGCGCTGACATCCTGTGTTCTATGTGGTAAACAAATAATCTGCGCATGTGCCAAGGGTATCTTATGACTACTTGTGCTCTGCCTTCCCCGTGACGTCAACTCGGCCGATGGGCTGCAGCCAATCAGGGAGTGACACGTCCGAGGCGAAGGAGAATGCTCCTTAAGAGGGACGGGGTTTCGTTTTCTCTCTCTCTTGCTTCTTGCTCTCTCTTGCTTCTTGCACTCTGTTCCTGAAGATGTAAGAATAAAGCTTTGCCGCAGAAGATTCTGGTCTGTGGTGTTCTTCCTGGCCGGTCGTGAGAACGCGTCTAATAACAATTGGTGCCGAATTCCGGGACGAGAAAAAAACTCGGGACTGGCGCAAGGAGGATCCCTCATTCCGGAACCAGAACTGCGGATCACGTTTATAAAGGTTCCCGTAACACAGACTGTTGAGAAGGATTCAACTGCCGAATTCAGAACTCATCAGCTGGGGAACGACGGTGATAAAGTGTTCCCATAAAACAGACTGTTGAGAAGGATTCAACTGCCGAATTCAGAACTCATCAGCTGGGGAACGACGGTGATAAAGGTTCCCGTAAAGCAGACTGTTAAGAAGGATTCAACTGTATGAATTCAGAACTTTTCAGCTGGGGAACGAGAGTACCAGTGAGTACAGCTTTACGAGGTAAGCCCGGCCTTGAACTTTCTAACGAAATTCAAGACAGTCTATCAGAAGTAAAGTGGAATATGTTTGGCCTTGAATTTTTTCTGGTGTTAGGAGCCCTTTTGTTCCTTTTCACATGTTATATAGTGGTTAAGGCAGGGCTGAAAATTCTGGATGAAATTCAGGGCAGTCTATCAGAAGTAAAGCGGGGAGAGAGAGTAGGAGCAAGGAGAAACGGTAAGTATACAGGCCTTTCCAAGGGTCTTGAACCCGAGGAAAAGTTTAGGTCAGGTAAGAATACCTGGAGAGAGATTAGAAGAAAAAGAGGAAAAAGGGAAAAGAAGAAAGATCAATTAGCGGAGGTCTCTAGGAGAAGGAGCCTGTGCTCTGAAGAAACAGACTGGGAGAAAAAAGCGGCTCATTATGAAAGAAAAGGATACCAGCCGCCAAGTAAAGTGCTAACTAGTCATTTAAGGAAAAAGCCAAAAGCGGCTGGCGAAGGCCAGTTTGCTGATTGGCCTCAGGGCAGTCGGCTTCAAGGTCCGCCCTATGCGGAGTCCCCGCCCTGCGTAGTGCGTCAGCAATGCGCAGAGAGGCAGTGCGCAGAGAGGCAGTGCGCAGACTCATTCATTCCCAGAGAGGAACAAAGGAAAATACAACAGGCATTTCCGGTCTTTGAAGGAGCCGAGGGTGGGCGTGTCCACGCTCCGGTAGAATACTTACAAATTAAGGAAATTGCCGAGTCGGTTCGTAAATACGGAACCAATGCTAATTTTACCTTGGTGCAGTTAGACAGGCTCGCTGGCATGGCACTAACTCCTGCTGACTGGCAAACGGTTGTAAAAGCCGCTCTCCCTAATATGGGCAAATATTTGGAATGGAGATCTCTGTGGCGAGAGGCTGCACAGGCGCAGGACCGAGCAAACGCTGCTGCTTTAACTCCAGAGCAGAGAGATTGGACTTTTGACTTGTTAACGGGTCAGAGAGCTTATTCTGCTAAACCTGATAAGAGGTATCAATGGAAGGTCTTACCACAGGGGATGTCCAATAGTCCTACAATGTGCCAGCTTTATATGCAAGAAGCTCTTTTGCCAGTGAGGGAACAATTCCCCTCTTTAATTTTGCTCCTTTACATGGATGACATCCTCCTGTGCCATAAAGACCTTACCATGCTACAAAAGGCATATCCTTTTCTACTTAAAACTTTAAGTCAGTGGGGTTTACAGATAGCCACAGAAAAGGTCCAAATTTCTGATACAGGACAATTCTTGGGCTCTGTGGTGTCCCCAGATAAGATTGTGCCCCAAAAGGTAGAGATAAGAAGAGATCACCTCCATACCTTAAATGATTTTCAAAAGCTGTTGGGAGATATTAATTGGCTTAGACCTTTTTTAAAGATTCCTTCCGCTGAGTTAAGGCCTTTGTTTAGTATTTTAGAAGGAGATCCTCATATCTCCTCCCCTAGGACTCTTACTCTAGCTGCTAACCAGGCCTTACAAAAAGTGGAAAAGGCCTTACAGAATGCACAATTACAACGTATTGAGGATTCGCAGCCTTTCAGTTTGTGTGTCTTTAAGACAGCACAATTGCCAACTGCAGTTTTGTGGCAGAATGGGCCATTGTTGTGGATCCATCCAAACGTATCCCCAGCTAAAATAATAGATTGGTATCCTGATGCAATTGCACAGCTTGCCCTTAAAGGTCTAAAAGCAGCAATCACCCACTTTGGGCAAAGTCCATATCTTTTAATTGTACCTTATACCGCTGCACAGGTTCAAACCTTGGCAGCCACATCTAATGATTGGGCAGTTTTAGTTACCTCCTTTTCAGGAAAAATAGATAACCATTATCCAAAACATCCAATCTTACAGTTTGCCCAAAATCAATCTGTTGTGTTTCCACAAATAACAGTAAGAAACCCACTTAAAAATGGGATTGTGGTATATACTGATGGATCAAAAACTGGCATAGGTGCCTATGTGGCTAATGGTAAAGTGGTATCCAAACAATATAATGAAAATTCACCTCAAGTGGTAGAATGTTTAGTGGTCTTAGAAGTTTTAAAAACCTTTTTAGAACCCCTTAATATTGTGTCAGATTCCTGTTATGTGGTAAATGCAGTAAATCTTTTAGAAGTGGCTGGAGTGATTAAGCCTTCCAGTAGAGTTGCCAATATTTTTCAGCAGATACAATTAGTTTTGTTATCTAGAAGATCTCCTGTTTATATTACTCATGTTAGAGCCCATTCAGGCCTACCTGGCCCCATGGCTCTGGGAAATGATTTGGCAGATAAGGCCACTAAAGTGGTGGCTGCTGCCCTATCATCCCCGGTAGAGGCTGCAAGAAATTTTCATGACAATTTTCATGTGACGGCTGAAACATTACGCAGTCGTTTCTCCTTGACAAGAAAAGAAGCCCGTGACATTGTTACTCAATGTCAAAGCTGCTGTGAGTTCTTGCCAGTTCCTCATGTGGGAATTAACCCACGCGGTATTCGACCTCTACAGGTCTGGCAAATGGATGTTACACATGTTTCTTCCTTTGGAAAACTTCAATATCTCCATGTGTCCATTGACACATGTTCTGGCATCATGTTTGCCTCTCCGTTAACCGGAGAAAAAGCCTCACATGTGATTCAACATTGTCTT
The DNA here is from genome assembly GCF_000001635.26 of Mus musculus. Lineage (NCBI taxonomy): Eukaryota > Metazoa > Chordata > Mammalia > Rodentia > Muridae > Mus > Mus musculus. The sequence goes on from NC_000075.6 coordinate 11,796,274, forward strand.
GAGGCATGGAGTGCTTGGGGGAAACCCAGACTCCTTAAGACTGATAATGGACCAGCTTATACGTCTCAAAAATTCCAACAGTTCTGCCGTCAGATGGACGTAACCCACCTGACTGGACTTCCATACAACCCTCAAGGACAGGGTATTGTTGAGCGTGCGCATCGCACCCTCAAAGCCTATCTTATAAAACAGAAGAGGGGAACTTTTGAGGAGACTGTACCCCGAGCACCAAGAGTGTCGGTGTCTTTGGCACTCTTTACACTCAATTTTTTAAATATTGATGCTCATGGCCATACTGCGGCTGAACGTCATTGTTCAGAGCCAGATAGGCCCAATGAGATGGTTAAATGGAAAAATGTCCTTGATAATAAATGGTATGGCCCGGATCCTATCTTGATAAGATCCAGGGGAGCTGTCTGTGTTTTCCCACAGAATGAAGACAACCCATTTTGGGTACCAGAAAGACTCACCCGAAAAATCCAGACTGACCAAGGGAATACTAATGTCCCTCGTCTTGGTGATGTCCAGGGCGTCAATAATAAAGAGAGAGCAGCGTTGGGGGATAATGTCGACATTTCCACTCCCAATGACGGTGATGTATAATGCTCAAGTATTCTCCTGCTTTTTTACCACTAACTAGGAACTGGGTTTGGCCTTAATTCAGACAGCCTTGGCTCTGTCTGGACAGGTCCAGATGACTGGCACCATTAACACTTTGTCAGCCTCAGTGACTACAGTCATAGATGAACAGGCCTCAGCTAATGTCAAGATACAGAGAGGTCTCATGCTGGTTAATCAACTCATAGATCTTGTCCAGATACAACTAGATGTATTATGACAAATAACTCAGCAGGGTTGTGAACAAAAGTTTCCGGGATTGTGTGTTATTTCCATTCAGTATGTTAAATTTACTAGGGCAGCTAATTTGTCAAAAAGTCTTTTTCAGTATATGTTACAGAATTGGATGGCTGAATTTGAACAGATCCTTCGGGAATTGAGACTTCAGGTCAACTCCACGCGCTTGGACCTGTCGCTGACCAAAGGATTACCCAATTGGATCTCCTCAGCATTTTCTTTCTTTAAAAAATGGGTGGGATTAATATTATTTGGAGATACACTTTGCTGTGGATTAGTGTTGCTTCTTTGATTGGTCTGTAAGCTTAAGGCCCAAACTAGGAGAGACAAGGTGGTTATTGCCCAGGCGCTTGCAGGACTAGAACATGGAGCTTCCCCTGATATATGATATATCTATGCTTAGGCAATAGGTCGCTGGCCACTCAGCTCTTATATCCCATGAGGCTAGACTCATTGCACGGGATAGAGTGAGTGTGCTTCAGCAGCCCGAGAGAGTTGCAAGGCTAAGCACTGCAATGGAAAGGCTCTGCGGCATATATGAGCCTATTCTAGGGAGACATGTCATCTTTCAAGAAGGTTCAGTGTCCTAGTTCCCTTCCCCCAGGCAAAACGACACGGGAGCAGGTCAGGGTTGCTCTGGGTAAAAGCTTGTGAGCCTAAGAGCTAATCCTGTACATGGCTCCTTTACCTACACACTGGGGATTTGACCTCTATCTCCACTCTCATTAATATGGGTGGCCTATTTGCTCTTATTAAAAGAAAAAGGGGGAGATGTTGGGAGCCGCCCCCACATTCGCCGTTACAAGATGGCGCTGACATCCTGTGTTCTATGTGGTAAACAAATAATCTGCGCATGTGCCAAGGGTATCTTATGACTACTTGTGCTCTGCCTTCCCCGTGACGTCAACTCGGCCGATGGGCTGCAGCCAATCAGGGAGTGACACGTCCGAGGCGAAGGAGAATGCTCCTTAAGAGGGACGGGGTTTCGTTTTCTCTCTCTCTTGCTTCTTGCTCTCTCTTGCTTCTTGCACTCTGTTCCTGAAGATGTAAGAATAAAGCTTTGCCGCAGAAGATTCTGGTCTGTGGTGTTCTTCCTGGCCGGTCGTGAGAACGCGTCTAATAACACAAAGAATAAACAGGATGAGAAAGAAATTAGGAAAACAACACCCTTCACAATAGTCAGAAATAATATAAAGTATCTTGGCGTCACTCTAACTAAGGAAGTGAAAGATCTATAGGATAAGAACTTCAAGTCTTGAAGAAAGAAATTAAAGAAAGATCTCCCATGCTCATGGATTGGCAGGATCAATATAGTAAAACTGGTTATCTTGCCAAAAGCAATCTATGGATTCAATGCAATCCCTTTCAAAATTCCAACTCAATTCTTCATCGAACTAGAAAGGGCAATCTGCAAATACATCTGTAATAACAAAAAACCTAGGATAGCAAAAACTCTTCTCAATGATAAAAGAACCTCTGGTGGAATCACCATGCCTGACCTAAAGCTGTACTACAGAGCAATTGTGATAAAAACTGCATGGTACTGGTATAGCGACAGACAAGTAGAACAATGGAATAGAATTGAAGACCCAGAAATGAACCCACACTCCTATGGTCACTTGATCTTTGACAAGGGTGCTAAAACCATTTAGTAGAAAACAGACAGCATTTTAAACAAATGGTGCTGGCTATTATCATGTAGAAGAATGGGAATTGATCCATTCCTATCTCCTTGTACTAAGGTCAAATCTAAGTGGATCAAGGAACTCCATGGATCAAGGTACTCCACATAACAGCAGAGACAGTGAAACTTATAGAGGAGAAAGTGGGGAAAAGCCTTGAAGATGTGGGCACAGGGGAAAAATTCCTGAATAGAACAGCAATGGCCTGTGCTGAAAGATCGAGAATAGAAAAATGGGACCTCATAAAATTGCAAAGCTTCTGTAAGACAAAAGACACTGTCAATAAGACAAAAAGAACACCAACATATTGGGAAAGGATCTTTAACTATCATAAATAACATAGGCGACTGATATCCAATATATGTAAAGAACTCAAGAAGGTGGAATCCAGAAAATCAAATAACCCCAATTAAGAAATGGGGCTAAGAGCTAAACAAAGAATTCTCACCTAAGGAATACTGAATGGCTGAGAAGCACCTGAAAAAAATGTTCAACATCCTTAATCATCAGGGAAATGCAAATCTAAACAACCCTGAGATTCCACCCTCACCAGTCAGAATGGCTAAGATCAAAAATTCAGGTTACAGCAGACGCTGGCAAGGATGTGGAGAAAGAGGAACACTTCTCCATTGTTGGTGGGATTGCAAGCTTGTACAAACACTCTGGAAATTAGTCTGGCAGTTCCTCAGAAAATTGGACATAGTACTATGGGAGGATCCTGAATTACCTCTCCTCAGCATATATCCAGAAGATGTTCCAACCGGTAAGAAGGACACATGCTCCACTATGTTCATAGCAGCCTTATTTATAATACCCAGAAGCTGGAAAGAACCCAGATGCCACTTAACGAAGGAATGGGTTCAGAAAATGTGGCACATTTACACAATGCAGTTCTACTCAGCTATAAAAAGAATGAATTTATGTAATTCCTGGGCAAATGGATGGACCTGGATGGTATCATCCTGAGGGAGGTAACCAAATAACAAAAGAACTCACATGATATGTACTCACTGATAAGTGGATATTAGCCCAGAAACATAGAATACCCAAGATATAAGGTACTATTAGCAAAACACATGAAACTCAAGAAGAACGAAGACCAAAGTGTGGACATTTTGCCCCTTCTTAGAATTGGGAACAAAACACCCATGGAAGGAGTTACAGAGACAAAGTTTGGAGCTGAGAGGAAAGGATGGACCATATAGAGACTGCCATACCCGGGGTTCCATCCCATAATCAGCTTCCAAACACTGACAACATTGCATACACTAGCAAGATTTTGCTAAATGGACCCTGATATAGCTGTTTCTTGTGAGGCTGTGCCAGAGCATATCAAACACAGAAGTGGATGCTCACAGTCAGCTATTGGATGGATCATAGGGCTCCCAAATGAGGAGCTAGAGAAAGTACCCAAGGAGCTAAAAGGATCTGCAACCCTATAGGTGGAACAACAATATGAACTAACCAGTACCCCCTGGAGCTCGTGTCTCTAGCTGCATATGTATCAGTAGATGTCCTAGTTGGCCATCAGTGGAAAGAGAGGCCCATTAGTCTTGCAAATTTTATATGCCTCAGTACAGGGGAATGCCAGGGCCAAGAAGTGGAAGTGGGTGGGTAGGGGAGTGAGGGGGGAGGGTATGGGAGACTTTTGGGATAGCATTGGAAATGTAAATGAAGAGAATACCTAATTTTTAAAAAAAGAAAGAAATTGGGAAGAGATGAGAGCACTTGGGCACAGGAGAAAATTTTCCTGAAGAGCACCAATAGCTTTCTCTCTAAGATCAAGAATTTAACAAATGGGTCCTCATAAGATTACAAAGTTTCTATAAGGCAAAGCACACTGTCAATCCGCCAAAATGGCAACCAAGATTGGGGAAAGATCTTTACTAATCCTACATCCAATAGAGAGTTAATATCCAATATATACCAAGAGCATAAGTAGTTAGATCAATATAACCAAATAACACTATTAAAAATGGGGTACAGAGCTAAACAAAGAATTTCCAAGTGAGGATTATCAAATGGCAAAATACCACCTAAAGCAATGTTCAACATGCTTATTCATCAAGGAAATTCAAATTAAAGCAACCATGATATTACACCTCACTCCAGTCAAAATGGCTAAGATTTAAACTCAGGTGACAGCAGATGCTGGCGAGGATGTGAAGAAAGAGCAATACTTCTCCATTTTTGGTGGGATTACAACCTAATACAACCACTCTGGTAATCAGTTTGGCGGTTTCTCAGAAAATTGGACATAGTAGTAACTGAGGACACAGCAATACCACTCCTGGGCATATACCCAGAGAATGATCCAACATAAAACAAGGACACATGCTGCACCATGTTCATAGTAGCCTTATTTATAATACCCAGAAGCTGGAAAGAACCCCATAATATCATCTGCAAATAGTGATATTTTGACTTCTTCCTTTCCAATTTATATTCCTTTGATCTCCTTTTGTTGTCTAATTCCTCTAGCTAGAACTTCATGTAGTATATTAAATAGATAGGGAGAGAGTGGTCAGCTTTGTCTTGTTTTTTATTTTAGTTGGATTGCTTCAAGTATCTTTCCAATTTGTTTCATGTTAGCTGTTTGTTTTCTGTAAATTTATTTTACTATATTTAGGTATGTATCATGAATTCATGATCTCTAAAAGACTCTTCTAAATGAAAGGGTTCTGGATTTTGCAAAAGGTTTTCCAGCATCTGATGAGATGGCCATGTGACTTTTCAGAGTTTATTTATATACTGGATTACATTGATGGATTTTAGTATATTTACTCACTCCTGCATCCCTGAATGAAGCCTACTTGATCTTGGTGAATGATGTTTATGATATGTTCTTGGATTTGGATTGCCAGAATTTTATTGAGTAATTTTGCATCAATATTCATAGGCAAAATTGCTTTTAACTTTACTTTTTTTGTTGGGTTGTGTAGTTTAGGTATCAGAGGACCTGTAGGTTCATAGAATGGATTAGGTAGTCTTCCTTCTGGTTCAGTTTGGGGAATGGTTTGAGGAGAATTGTTACTAGCTTCTCTTTGGAGGTCTGGTTTGAATTGTGCACTAAAACCATCTGGCCCTGGGCCTTTTTGGTTGGGAGGTTTTTTAATGAGTTATTCTACTTCTATAGGGGTAATAGGACTGTATTGATAGATTACCTGACCTTAATTTAACTTTATCAGGTGTTATCTATCTAGAAAATCATACATTTCATCTAGGATTTACCAGTTTTTTTTTGAGAATAGTCTTCTGTAGTAAAATCTGATCATTTTTTTAAAAAATGTTCCTCAGTTTATATTGTTAACTCTCTCATTCTACATCTGATTTTGTTATTTTTGGTTACTGTCTCTGTGCCTTTTAGGTAATTTGTCTAAGGGTTTATGTATCTTGCTAATTTTCTCAAAAAACCAGCTCTTGGTTTTGTTGATCCTTTGAATTATTCTCTCCCTCTTTCTCTCTCTCTCTCTCTCTCTCTCTCTCTCTCTCTCTCTCTCTCTCTCTCTCTCTCTCACACATAATTCGTTAGTTTCAGCCCTGAGTTTGACTGTTTTCTGCCATCTACTTTTCTGGGTATGTACCTTTCTTTTTGTTCTAGAGCTGTCAGGTGAGCTGTTAGGTTGCTCTGACCTCTCCAATTTCTTTATGAAGGCACTTAATGATATAAATGATTTTCTTAGCACTGCTTTGATCGTGTCACATAGGTTTGGGCATGCTGTACTTTCATTTTCATTTAATTGTAGAAACTTTTAATTTTTTCCTTTCTTCTCTTACCAAGTTATCATAGAGTAAGGTTTGTTTGTTTGTTTGTTTGTTTTTTCCAGTTTCTATGGGTTTGTGAGCTTTCTGTTGTTTTTCTTTTTACTGAAGTCAATCCTTAATCTAGGTGACTGTGGGACTATTTTAATCTTCTTACATCTGTTGAGACTGTTTTGTGTCTGATTATATTGTCAGTTTTGGAGAAGGTTCTATGAGGTGCTTAGAAGAAGGTATATTCTTTTGTTTTGGGGTGAAATGTTCTATAGATATCTGTTAAGACCATTTAGTTCATAAATTCTATAGTTTCACTTTTTGTCTGTTTACTTTTGTTTAACTGATTGGTCCATTAGAGAGAATGGGGTGTTGAAGTCTCCCACTATTACTGTGTGAGGTTCAATGTGCATGTTGGGTCTTAGTAAAGTTTGTTTTATGAATGTGGGTACTTTTGCATTTGGGACATATATGATCAGATTTGAGTCTTAATCTTGGCAAATTTTCCTTTGATGAATATGAAGTGTCCTTCTCCACATCTTTTGATTACTTTTGGTTAAAAGTCTATTTTATTGGATATTAGAATGGCTACTCCAGATTCTTTTTGGGACTGTTTGCTTGGAAAGGCTTTTTCCAGCTATTCTCTCTGAGGTACTGTCTGTCTTTTTTGCTAAGGTGAATTTCTTGTATTCAGCAAGATGATGCATCCTGTTTATATATCCAGTCTATTAGCCTGTGTCTTTTTATTGGGAAATTGAGTACACCCATGTTTAGGGATATTAAAGACAGATGCCTGTTACTTCCTGTTATTTATGTTCTAATTCTCTTCTTTTCAATTCGCTTTGATATGATTAATTTCTTGCTTTTTTGGCTGTTTTTATCCACCCTTGTGCTGGAGTTTTCCTTCCACTCTTCTCTGTAGTGCTGGATTAGTAGAAAGATATTGTTTGTTTAAGATTTATTTGGCTTGGAATCTCTTTGTTTTCCCATCTATGATGATTGAGAGTTTTGTTAGGAATAGTAACCTGGGTTAACATCTTCGGTCCCTTAGTGTCTGTATGAAATATGTGGAGGATATTCTGTCTTTTAGAATCTCTGTTGAGATGTTTTTTGCTGTTCTGATAATTCTGCCTTTATATGTCACTTGGACTTTTTTCTTTACAGCTTTTAATATTCTTTTTTTGTTCTGTACAGTTAGAATATTTTTTATTATGTGGCAGGATGATTTTATTTTCTGGTCCAATCAATTTGGTGTTCTGTAAGCTTACTGGACATTTATAACCATCTATTTCTTTAGTTTAGAGAAGTTTTCTTCTATGATTTTGTTCAAGATGTTTTCTGTCACTTTGAACTGGGAATCTTCACCCTTTTCTATTCCTAATATTCTCAGGTTTGGTCTTTACATTTTGTCCCAAATTTCTTGGATGTTTTTGGGTTAGGAACTTTTTACACTTTGAATTTCCTTTGACTGACATATTAATATCTCTATAGTATCTTCTATGCTTGAGTTTCTTTCTTCTGTCTCTTGTATTCTGGAAGTGATACTTGCATCTGTAGTTCATGTTCTGTTTTGTAGATTTCCCATCTCCAGAGTTGCCTCCATTTGTGATTTCTTTATAGCCCACTTCCTTTTGAAGATCTTGGACAATTTTTTCAATTTCTTAACTTCTTTGATTGTATTTCCCTATGTTTCTTTTTAAGCGAGTTATTTAGATCCTCCTTAAAGAGCTCTATCATCTTCATGAAATGTGATTTTAGGTAAGAAGAGCTCTTCAGGTGTGTTAGGATATCAAAGGCTCATTGTCATAGGAGAACTCTGTTTTGACATTACCAAGTTACATTGCTCGTGTTCTTGCCCTTGTCTTTCACCATCTGCTTATCTCTGGTGTAAACTGGTCTGGATGTCTCAGATTAGAGTAGGCCTCTTTGGAGGCAGGTAGAGCTGTGTGGCCTGTGTTGGATCAGGAATCCTGAGAGGTAAGCAGTGTTGTCTTTTGTTATGGCATGGCTCCTGTGATTCTGGTTAGAGCAGGCCTTCTGTGTCCCTGGTTATGGCAGATCCCCTTGAGGATAGGCAAGCTTTGTGGTTATGGGGCAGGCACACATATATGCTACAGGTGCATATTGATTTACAGAATGAAAAGCAATTAGTGTAAGGCAGAGAGGGATAGAACCCATGTTTGCTAGGCTCTGTGAGGGTTCCAGTTGGGGTGGCTATTAGGCTGTTGATCTCACCTGTGTTCCTGATTAGGGAAGACCTCTTTGGACACAGGCAGGATGTGGGGTCTGGGGGTCAGGTATATTGATATGCCACAGGTTCAGGTGGAGGTATAGAGAGGAAAGGCCAAACATACTTGTCTTTTTTTTTTTTTTTTTTTTTTTTACATCTATGCTCCAAATGCAAGGCCATGTGCATGTGTAATTTTACTGAAGCTTAACTCATACCTAGACTCTTACACATGAACAGGGGAAACACTTTAATATACGTCTCAGCAATGGACAGGTTAGTCATACAAAAATGAACCAAATAAATACTGGAGCTAACAGATGCTATAAAACAAATGGACCTAACAGATATGTACAGAACATTTGCCCAAACACAAAAGAATATACTTTCTGAGCACCTCATTAAACTTTGTCCAATATTGACAATGCAGTTGGTAATAAAGCAAGTCTTAATAGATCCAAGAAAATTGAAATAGCACCCATATCTTACCAAACCACCACAGGCTAAAGTTAGGATTCAAAACAAATGGAAAAAGCAGAAAGCCTACAAACTAATGGAAAGTGAACACCTCTACTCAATGACTCCTAGGTAAAGGCAGAAATAAAGAAGTTAAAGACTTTCTAGATTTCAAAAGTTCAATAAAAATGAACGCAAAACATTTCCAATCTGTTGGGCCCCAAAGAAAACTGTGATGAGAGAAATGTTCATAGCAGTAAGTGCCTACATAAAATTGGAGAGAGCTCATATTTGCAACCTAACAATACACCACAAAGCTATACGCCAAATAGAAGCAAATATGCACAGGAGTAGACAGTAGGAAATAATCAAACTAAATGTTGATATCAATAAAATAGAAACAAAGAAATCAACAAAGAATCAAAGACACCAAGAGATGGTTCTTTGATAAAATCAAAGGACAAACACTTTCTCAAACTAACTAAAAGACACATAGGAAATATCCAAAATAACAAAATCATAAACAAAAATGGGGTTATAACAACAGACACAAAGAAAATCTAAAAAAGAACTAGGTCATACTTTATAAACCTATACTTCATAAAATTAGAAAATATAAAAGAAATGCACAGTTATCTCCATAGATACCAATAACAAGTTAACTCAGAATCAGATGATTTAAATAGACTTATAATCTCTAAGGAAATAGAAGCATTCCTAAAAGTCTCCTAATGTAAACAGACCTGAGCCAGATGGTTGTAGTACTGCATTCTACCAGACTTTCAGAACAGAGCTAGCATCAATACTCCTCAAAATTTTCCACAAAATAGAAACAGAAGAAATATTGCCAAACTCATTTTACAGTGCCACAATCACCCTGGTAACCTAACTACACAAAGACTCATGAAAGAAAAAGAATGTGAGAATTTCCCAAATGAACTTTGATGCAAAAGTACGCAATAAAATAATTGCAAACCAAATCCAAAACCACATTAAAAACACCATCCAACTTGACATGGTAGGTTTCATCACACAGACACAGGAATGACTCAACATATGAAAATCCATCTGTGTAATCCACCATATAAACAATCTGAAAAAAAAAAAAGACATCATCATCTCTTCAGATGATATGTATCAAAAGATGGCCTAGTCGGCCATCACTGCAAAGAGAGGCCCATTGGACTTGCAAACTTTATATGCCCCAGTACAGGGGAACACCAGGGCCAAAAAGGGGGAGTGGGTGGGTAGGGGATTGAGGGGGTGGGTATGGGGGACCTTTGGGATAGCATTGAAAATGTAAACGAGGAAAATTCCTAATAAAATAAAATAAAGAAAAAAATCTTTGACATAATCCAAAATTATTTCATGATAAAATCACTGAGTTATTAGGAATCTAAGGGACATACCTCAATATAATTAAAGCAATTTACAGCAAGGCTATGGGTAACATGAAGTTAAATGAAGAAAAACTAAAAGCAATTTTAATAACATGATAAGGCTGTCCACTCCCTCCCCATAGCTATTCAATATATTACTAGAAGTTTTAGCTGGAGCAATAAGAGAACTGAAGGAGATCAAGGGAGTAAAAATTGGAAAGGAAGAAGTCAACGTGATTTTATTTGCAGATGGTATGATTATATACATAATCAATCACAAAATTTATACCAGGAAACTTTTTACCACTGATAAGCACCTTCAGTAAAGTGGTTGTATATGAGTTTAACTCAAAAAGAAAAAATCAGTAACTTTCTAATAAATGGACTGAGAAAGAAATCAGTGTAACTCCATCTTTCTCAATAGCCACAAATATGATATAAAATATCTTAGGGTATCTCTCAATAAACAAGTGAAATATCTGCATAAAAAGGCTTTGAAGTTAAATTGAAGAAGATACCACAAGATGAAATGATCTACCATGCTTGTGGATTTTAACATAGTAAAATTTACCATTTTACCAAAAGCAATCTATAGATTCTACAGAGCTCTCATTAAATTCCAAAACATACTTTAAAAGAATTTTAAAGAATAATACTCAACTTCATATGGAAAATCAAAAAATCTCAGGATAACTAAAACAATCCTGGACATAAACAACCAAAGTAAAAACTTCCAGAGGCAGTTATACAAAACAAAACAAAACAAAACAAAACAAAACAAAACAAAACCTTGGTATCACCATAAAACAGACCATCTAGTGGAATAAAATCAAAGACCTAGACATATATCCACATACTTCTGGACTTCTGTTTTCATAAATAAACCAAAAACTTACAGTGGCAAAAAGAAAGTATCTTCAACAAATGGTGTTGATATAATGGGATGTCTTCATGTAGAAGAATGCAATAGATCCATATCTATCACTCTGCACAAAACTAAAGTCCAACTGTATCAAAGTCCTCAACATAAAATCAGAAACATTAAATCTGATAGAAAAGAAAGTTGGAAATGGCCTTGAGCACATTGAATCAGGAGACAACTTTCTGTACAGAATACCAGTTGTGCAGGTACAAAGATGTAGTTATTTACAATTAATAAATGAGATTGCTCAAAACCGCAAAACTTCTATAAAGGAAAGGACAAAACAGCAGTGCACAGAATGGTGAAAGACTTTCACCAACCCCATATCTGACAAGTAGCCAATATTCAAAAACTATAATGAACTTAAGAAACTGGATGTCAGCAAACCAAAGAATGCAATTAAAATAAAGTGGTGGCACATGCCTTTAATCCCAGAACTTGGGAGGCAGAGGCAAGTAGATTTCTGAGTTTATGGCCAGCATGGTCTACAAAGTGAGTTCCAGGACAGCCAGGGCCATACAAAGAAAACCTGTCTCGAAGGAAAAAAAAAGAAAGAAAGAAAGAAAGAAAGAAAGAAAGAAAGAAAGAAAGAAAGAAAGAAAGAAAGAAAGAAACAAGGAAGGAAGGAAGGAAGGAAGGAAGGAAGGAAGGAAGGAAGGAAGAAAGAAAGAAAGAAAGAAAGAAAGAAAGAAAGAAAGAAAGAAAGAAAGAAAGAAAGAAAGAAAGAGAAAGAAAGAAAGAAAGAAAGAAAGAAAGAAAGAAAGAAAGAAGGAAAGAAAGAAAGAAAGAAAGAAGTGATATTTGTCTAAATTCATAGGCTAGAGCCTAGCCCACTTGTCCTCAGAGAGGATTCATCCTGCAACTGATGGTAACAGACACAGATGCAGAGATCAACAGCTGAACATTAGACAGGGCTTGGAGAAACCCAAAGAAGAGGAGGTGGAAGGATAGTAGGACCCAGAGGGGCTGAGGACACCATAAGAACTCAGCCTACAGAATCAACTGAGCAGGCTTCATAGAGGCAAACAGAGACTGTGTGAAGGAGCCTGTATGGGTTTGACTTGGATCTTCTTGCACATGTGAAGGTTGTGTCACTCGGGTTTTTGAGTGACTCCTGATAGCAGGAGCAGACTATATCTGACTATTTGGCCTCCTTTTGAAACACTTTTGCTCCTTCTGGGTTGCCTTGTCCAGGATCACTATAAAAGGCTGTGCCTTGTCTTATTGCATCTTGTAATGTCATGTTTATTTGATGTCCTTGTAGGGTCTGCTTTTTTTCTGAAACAAATGGGAAGTGGTGTGGATCTTGGAGGAGGGTTTGTAGGGACTGGGAAGAGCTGATGGAGGGAAAACTGCAGGAATATACAAGAGAAGAAAAAAGAAAATGAGAGAGAGGGGGGAGAGAGAGGGGGAAGGGAGAGAGGGAGGGAGGAAAAGAGGAAGGAATGAAGGAAGAAAGAAAGAAAGAAAGAACATTGAATTAAAATATCAATGAAAAACATTGAAGCATTTTATAAATATATACTATTAAATAGCTGGTTATGCATTCCAAAGATACACATGAAAATGTAACTTATAAAATTAAAGTGTACTTTCCAATTATTTGAATAAATATATTATAATTTAAATTTTCTTAGGTACACCATTTTCCAATAAATGGGAATAGATTCAGTGTGAATTGTGTGTAAGTTTCTATATTTGCATTAAAATTAAACAGAAAATATCATGCAAATGGCCTAAATCTACTCTAATATCAAGCAATAATGCTTAAGTCCTCTCTACCAATTAGTTCTCACAGTATGAACTGGAGCTCATATTTTTAAATTGTTATGCCATTTCTAAGCATTTTCCTTTCTATTGCTATTATACGGATTTAATGGAGGCCGCCTCGCTGTATGAGAATGTGCCCCCTAAAACTCAAGAAAGATAATTATAAGCTATCAGTTTTTCTAAACCCTCTACAGCTCTCCATGGAGATATAAATTTAGAAGGGCATATGATTAACTATTACTCCTGTCTACCTCAAAGCAAAGTTTTGAGGTTTAATTGGATAATGTCTGCAAAGTGTTTCAATTCCAAGGGAAAATAATACCCAAGCATAAGGAGAAAAGATGTCAAAGTGAAATTATTGCATGCATGTGGCTTTAAGGGATGTTTTGGCTCAACTTCCAACAGACTAAATGTGGGACACAAATATGAGCTGTTTTAAAAACCTATTGCAAATTTTGTCAGCAAAGGCTTAGAGAGTTGAAGTGTTAAGGAAGTATATTAGACATACAGAGTAGGGTAAGGAGACATGTCATTCTTTGTTCTTTATGTATCAACCATAAGTCTATAATGCTGCATGGGAATTCTCAGTACCAGTTTCCTTCAGTTAGCAAAATTTTCCAGCTTTTTCGCAAGTTCCTGTGATGCTAATGTATCAAGAGTTTATGGGAATTTACTTGAACGTCCTCAGTATTATCTGGAGATGTTGCCTATATGTCACAGTTATTAAAAAACAAGGAATGAAAAAAAGATAAAGTATGAATGATTTGCTTGGATGTGTATGGATGACTGGTGCCCACAGTGGTCAGAAGAGGGTATCATATCCTCTGAAGCAAGTCACAGCCTGTGTAAGACACTTAACCACTCAGTTCGTCATATGTGTGCTGGAAGCCAAACCCATGTTCTCTACAAGAGTGGTGGGTGCTTGTAACCTTTGAGCTGAGTTTACAGCATCAATTTTATTTTTATTTTTTAAATTTAGATACTTTATATTTACATTAATTTTTGTTTGTTTACTTTGAGGTGCTCTTGGTCACGTACAGTAGATCAAGCATCTCATTTAGCATCTGTCTTCCTTTCTTTTGTTCTTTCTTTCTTTCTCTTTTTTTTTTTTTAGAATAGAATAGAGTTTATTCAGGGCATGGGCAGGGGAGTTGAGGCAGAGAAAGGGAGAGAGACAGAGAGACAGAGAGAGAGTAGAGAAGTAGAGGAGGGCTATGAGCATGTGGAGACAGAGGGCGAAAGGGAATGAGGAGAGAAGGGAAACAGAATCAGAGAAAGAACAAGAGCTAGCATCTGTATTTCTTTACCTCAACCTCAGCATAACTTGCAGAGAATATTAATAGTCTTTTACTTCTATGTATTGTCAGAGATCTTTCATATTGAGAAATGGTTTGAGTTCTCAAAGGAACAAGTCCAACAAGAAAAAAAAATCTCTTTCCTCATTCTCCACTTCCCACATAAAACTACCCAGCTTAACCACTATGAATTAATCCTTTTGGTTAATGTCCTAGAGCCTATAACAATAAGCCTGCATATGTTCATGTACACATTTCTGCAGGTGGATGCACAAAGCTGACAGCACTACAGTTTGAACACTCCAGTCATCAGTAGTGCATTACTCTCTGGTTATGATTTCAATATTTCATCCTGTAGCAGTGCTTGTCCTGTCTGTATTCTCCTTCCATGTGCCCGGTTCACCAGCTGTTTTTCTTCATTGAACATGTGCAATGTTTATATTTGCCTATTATATTTTCTTAACCTATCTCTTTAACTCTTATGAATCTAGGTTGACGAGTGAATATATATGCATGACTTGTTTATCCTCTGTGTGTGTGTGTGTGTGTGTGTGTGTGTGTGTGTGTGTGTGTAGGCAACTAGTGGTAGTGTCTTAACCATGCTTTTACCACTTTTCTGTTATGCTAGGATGGCAATGAAGATCCTGTTTCCAAATAGTTCAGAAAGTCAATGCTGTGTTATGTTCTATGCTTGTTTAATATTAACTCAAAGTTTCTCTTATAATATAATAGACTGATATAGATGATTCTACGAAAATGTATTTTATCACTAATTCTTTTGTTTGTTAGTTTGAAACAGGGTTTCTCAATGTACTCCTGGCTGTCTTACAAATCCTTCTGTAGACCATTCTGGCCTCTGACTTACAGAGTTGGCCTGATTCTCCATGTACAAGAATGAAAGGCATGTGCCATCACCTCTGAGAAGCACAGCTTCTCCATGATTTTTTTTCAAATTGGATATTTTATTTACCATTCAAATGTTATCCCTTTTCCTGGTTTCCCCCCCAGAAATGCCCTATCCTATCCCCCTATCCTATCCTCCCTCTTCCTGCTTCTATGAGCATGTTCTTCTACCTACTCCTGGTTCCTGGCCCTGACATTCCTCTGCACTGGAGCATCAAGCCTTCACAGGATGAAAGGCCTTTTCTCCCATTGATATCAGACAAGACCATCCTCTGTTACATATGCAGCTGGAGCCATGAGTCCCTCTATGTGTTCTCTCTGGTTAGTGGTTTAGTCCCTGGGAGCTCTGACAGGTCTGGTTGGTTGATACTATTGTTCTTCCTATGGAGTTGTGAAGAATAAAGATAAAAAATTACTGAACTCTTCCTCACCCCAGAGCCCGACCCCTCCCATCTAGAGATTGTTCCCAGAACACTCCTGAACTCTTCACCCCAGAATGCATTCCTGAACTCTTCACCCCAGAATGCATTCCTGAACTCCTCACCCTAGAGTTCGAACCCTCCCAACTAAAGACTGTTCCAAGAACATTTTTGAGATAAGGGCCTCCTGGAACAACCTCAGAATGAACCGGGTACATTGCCAAATAATAGGACATGACCCCTTAGTTACGTAGAATTCCCTTGGCAGAACCCCTTGTCCCTTGGCAGAACCCCTTAGTTATGCAAACTTGTACTTTCCCTGCCCCGCTCTCCCCCCTTGAGTTTATCCTATATAAGCCTGTGAAAAAATTGGCTCGAGGTCGATTCTCCTCTACACCATACTAGGTGTATGAGTTTCGACCCCAGAGCTCTGGTCTATGTGCTTTCTTGCTGTTGCTTTATTAAATCTTGCCCTCAACATTTTGAGTTCGGTCTCAGTGTCTTCTTGGGTCCGCGGCTGTCCCAAGGCTTGAGTGAGGGTCTCCCTTCGGGGGTCTTTCATTTGGGGGCTCGTCCGGGATCGCGCGACCACCCAGAGGTCCTAGACCCACTTAAAGGTAAGATTCTTTGACCTGTCTTGGTCTGGTGTCTGTGTTCTGTTTCTAAGTTTGGTGCGATCGCAGTTTCGGTTTTGCGGACGCTCAGTGAGACCGCGCTCCGAGAGGGAACGTGGGGTGGATAAGGATAAACGTGTCCAGGTGTCCACCGTCCATTCGCCCTGGGAGACGTCCCAGGAGGAACAGGGGAGGACCAGGGACGCCTGGTGGACCCCTTTGGAGGCCAAGAGACCATCTGGGGTTGCGAGATCATGGGTTCGAGTCCCACCTCGCGCCTTGTTGCGAGACCGTGGGTTCGAGTCCCACCTCGCGCCTTGTTGCGAGACCGTGGGTTCGAGTCCCACCTCGCGCCTTGTTGCGAGACCGTGGGTTCGAGTCCCACCTCGTGTTTTGTTACGGGATCGTGGGTTCGAGTCCCACCTTATGCAGAGGGTCTCAATCGGCCGGCCTTAGAAAGGCCATCTGATTCTTTGAGTTGCTTGTGGTCGATGCGAAGTCGCCACCATTTTTGGTTTCTTTTTTGTCTTAGTCTTGTGTTCGCTCTTGTTGTGTCTACTATTATTCTAGAAATGGGACAATCTGTGTCCACTCCCCTTTCTCTAACTCTGGAGCATTGGAAGGAGGTGCAGGTCAGAGCCCACAACCAGTCGGTGGAGGTCAGAAAGGGTCCGTGGCAGACCTTTTGTGCCACCGAGTGGCCGACGTTTGGAGTGGGCTGGCCACCAGAAGGTGCTTTTGACTTGTCACTAATCGCCGCCGTCAGGCGAATTGTTTTTCAGGAGGAAGGGGGTCACCCTGATCAGATCCCCTACATTGTGACCTGGCAGAATCTCGTCCAATTCCCACCTCCGTGGGTCAAGCCTTGGACCCCAAATTCTTCGAAACTGACGGTCGCGGTTGCCCAGTCTGATGCAGCCGGAAAGTCCGGCCCGTCAGCACCCCCCAAGATTTATCCAGAGATTGACGACCTCCTCTGGATGGACTCCCAACCTCCCCCTTAACCCCTGCCCCAGCAGCCACCTGCAGCCGCCCCACCACAGGGACCAATAGCGAGAGGGGCTCAGGGACCGGCGGGGGGGACTCGGAGCCGCCGAGGCCGAAGCCCCGGGGAGGAAGGGGGGCCGGATTCAACAGTTGCCTTGCCACTTAGAGCACATGTGGGAGGGCCAGCGCCAGGACCTAATGATCTCATTCCTTTACAGTACTGGCCTTTTTCCTCTTCTGATTTATATAATTGGAAAACTAACCACCCTTCCTTCTCAGAGAACCCCTCTGGGCTTACTGGGCTCCTTGAGTCACTTATGTTCTCCCATCAACCCACTTGGGATGATTGTCAGCAGCTTTTGCAGGTTCTTTTCACCACAGAAGAAAGAGAAAGAATCCTGATGGAGGCGAGAAAAAATGTTCTAGGAGAGGACGGCACACCCACTGCCCTCCCTAACCTCGTGGACGAGGCTTTCCCCTTAAACCGCCCCAACTGGGACTACAACACCGCGGAAGGTAGGGGACGCCTCCTTGTCTATCGCCGGACTCTAGTGGCAGGTCTCAGAGGGGCCGCTAGACGGCCCACCAATTTTGCTAAGGTAAGGGAGGTCTTGCAGGGGCAGACTGAACCACCCTCAGTCTTCCTTGAGCGTCTCATGGAGGCATATAGGAGGTACACCCCTTTTGACCCCTCATCAGAGGGGCAGAAAGCCGCTGTAGCCATGGCCTTCATTGGTCAGTCCGCTCCCGACATTAAGAAAAAGCTGCAAAGGCTGGAGGGGCTCCAAGATCATACGCTCCAAGATTTAGTAAAAGAAGCAGAGAAAGTCTATCATAAGAGGGAAACAGAAGAAGAGAGGCAGGAGAGAGAGAAGAAAGAAATGGAGGAGAGGGAAGATAGACGGGATCGCCGTCAGGAGAGAAATTTGAGTAAAATTTTGGCCGCAGTTGTAAATGATAGACAGTCAGGAAAAGGTAAAACAGGGCTCCTGGGCAACAGGGCAGTGAAACCGCCAGGTGGCAGAAAGATACCACTGGAAAAAGACCAATGCGCCTATTGCAGAGAGAAAGGACACTGGGCTAGAGATTGCCCTAAAAACTGGGAGCAATCCAAGGTCCTGACCCTAGAAGATGATTAGGGAAGTCGGGGCTCAGACCCCCTCCCTGAGCCTAGGGTAATTTTGTCCGTGGAGGGGACCCCCGTCAACTTCCTGATAGACACCGGAGCAGAGCATTCAGTACTCACTAGCCCCCTAGGCAAGCTAGGCTCTAAAAAGACCATGGTGATTGGAGCCACTGGTAGTAAATTTTACCCTTGGACGACCGAATGAGCCCTACAGATAAACAGGAACATAGTGACACACTCCTTCCTGGTGATACCTGAGTGTCCTGCTCCCCTCTTGGGGCGCGATCTGCTAACCAAGCTAAAGGCTCAAGTCCAATTTACTTCAGAAGGCCCACAAGTAAGCTGGGGAAAAGCCCCCGTTGCCTGCCTTGTCCTCAACACAGAGGAAGAGTACCGGTTGCATGAAGAGCAACCCAAAAATGCAGTCTCTTCAGGCTGGCTAACTGCGTTCCCCAATGTCTGGGCAGAACAAGCAGGAATGGGGTTGGCTAAACAAGTGCCTCCGGTTGTGGTAGAACTTAAAGCTGATGCCACCCCCATCTCGGTAAGACAATACCCCATGAGCAAGGAAGCTAGGGAGGGCATCCGGCCTCATATCCAGAGGTTGCTAGACCAAGGAGTTTTAGTGGCCTGTCAGTCCCCCTGGAATACACCACTTCTGCCAGTTCGAAAACCAGGGACCAATGACTATCGGGAAGTTAACAAAAGGGTCCTGGACATTCACCCCACAGTCCCGAACCCGTACAATTTATTAAGCTCTCTCCCACCCGAGAGAACATGGTATACAGTCCTGGACTTAAAAGATGCCTTCTTTTGCCTGCGCTTGCACCCTAAGAGTCAGCTCCTGTTTGCCTTTGAATGGAGGGACCCAGAGGGCGGACAGACTGGTCAACTAACTTGGACTAGGCTACCACAGGGGTTCAAAAATTCCCCCACCCTGTTTGACGAGGCCCTCCATCGGGATCTCGCGCCTTTTCGCGCTCCTGGAGTGTATTGGGAGGTAGATTTTACTGAAGTTAAACCTGGAATGTATGGTAACAAGTATCTGTTAGTATTTGTAGACACCTTTTCAGGATGGGTTGAGGCGTTTCCCACTAAAACTGAGACTGCCCAGATTGTGGCCAAGAAGATCCTTGAAGAAATCCTGCCAAGATTTGGAATCCCTAAGGTAATCGGGTCCGACAATGGACCAGCCTTTGTTGCCCAGGTAAGTCAGGGCTTGGCCACTCAGTTGGGCATCAATTGGAAATTACACTGTGCTTACCGCCCTCAAAGCTCAGGACAGGTAGAGAGGATGAATAGGACCTTAAAAGAGACCTTGACTAAATTAGCCATTGAGACCGGCGGAAAAGACTGGGTGGCTCTCCTCCCTCTTGCGCTCTTCCAAGCCCGGAACACTCCTGGACGTTTCGGGCTCACTCCTTTTGAAGTTCTGTATGGAGGACCTCCCCCTTTAATGGAGGCTGGTGGAACATTGGTTTCCAACTCTGACCCTGTCTTACCCTCTGTAGTCTCCCCTCCCCCAGCCTGAAACCTGCTTGCTCGGGGTGGAGCTTCCTGCTCATTCGTTCTGCCACGCCCACTGCTGGAACCTGAGGAGCCACACACGTGCACCTTTCTACTGGACCCGAGATTATTCGGCGGGAATCGGGTCCCCTCCCCCTTCCTTCATAACTAGTGTCCCAACAATAAAATTTGAGCTTTGATCAGAATGAATTTGTCTTAGCTCCGTTTCTTCTTTCGCCCCATCTAGATTCCTCTCTTACAGCTCGAGTGGCCTTCTCAGTCGAACCGTTCACGTTGCGAGCTGCTGGCGGCCGCAACATTTTGGCGCCTGAACAGGGACCTGAAGAATGGCAGAGAGATGCTAAGAGAAATGCTGCATTGGAGCTCCACAGGAAAGGATCTTCGTATCGGACATCGGAGCAATGGACAGGTACACATGCTAGCACTAGCTTAAAATTTCAGTTTTGTAAAGTGTTGCTGAGGATGCGGTAGGATACGAATTAAGCTTGAATCAGTGCTAACCCAACGCTGGTTCTGCTTGGGTCAGCAGCGTGTTAATCAGAACTAGAAACGGAAACAGGCAGGTTAGCCGCAGCTTTTTAGGAAGCTGCTTAGGTGGAAGAAGAAAGGGTTTAAAGTCATGGATCAGGCGGTTGCCCATAGTTTTCAGGAGTTGTTTCAGGCCAGAGGAGTAAGGCTTGAAGTACAATTAGTAAAAAATTTTTTAGGTAAGATAGATAGCTGTTGCCCATGGTTCAAGGAAAAAGAAACACTAGATTGTGGAACCTGGGAGAAAGTTGGTGAGGCCTTAAAAATCACTCAGGCAGATAATTTTACCCAAGGCCTCTGGGAGCTTGTAAATGATGCAATAAAAGATGTCACTTCCCCAGGGCTAAGTTGCCCCCAGGCGGAGCTTGTGGTATCTCAGGAGGAGTGCCTGTCAGAGAGGGCCTCCTCAGAAAAAGATCTTCTTAACTCAAAAATTGATAAATGTGGAAACTCGGATGAGAAACTGATTTTTAACAAAAAATCACTCAGATAGAGGAGCTGCCCATTACCTTAATGAGAATTGGTCCTCTTGTGAATCTCCTGCTCCACCTGTAGTCCCCACTTCGGGAGGTGCGACGCATAGGGATACACGACTAAGCGAGTTAGAGTTTGAGATTAAGCTTCAGAGGCTGACTAATGAGCTTCGGGAACTAAAAAAGATGTCAGAAGCGGAGAAGAGTAACTCTTCTGTAGTTCACCATGTGCCGCTAGAAAAGGTTGTGAGTCAGGCTCGTGGGAAAGGACAGAATATGTCTAATATGCTAGCCTTTCATGTGGTCGAGGTAGTTGATCAGCAAGATACTAGGGCCAGACATTACCAGACCTTGGATTTCAAGTTGATAAAAGAGTTAAAGGCGGCTGTTGTGCAATATGGCCCTTCAGCCCCATTCACTCAAGCGTTACTGGACACAGTTGTGGAGTCACACTTAACCCCTTTAGATTGGAAGACTCTTTCTAAGGCTACCCTGTAAGGAGGAGATTTTTTGCTTTGGGATTCTGAATGGCGAGACGCCAGTAAGAAAACTGCTGCTTCTAACGCTCAGGCTGGTAATTCAGACTGGGATAGCAACATGCTTTTAGGAGAGGGTCCATATGAGGGACAGACAAATCAGATTGATTTTCCCGTTGCAGTGTACGCGCAAATTGCAACGGCCGCACGCCGTGCTTGGGGAAGGTTGCCAGTCAAAGAAGAGATTGGTGGAAGTTTAGCTAACATTCGGCAGAGTTCTCATGAACCATATCAGGATTTTGTGGACAGGCTATTGATTTCAGCTAGTAGAATCCTTGGAAGTCCGGACACGGGAAGTCCCTTCGTTATGCAATTGGCTTATGAGAATGCTAACGCAATTTGCCGAGCTGCGATTCAACCGCATAAGGGAACGACAGATTTGGCGGGATATGTCCGCCTTTGCGCAGACATCGGGCCTTCCTGCGAGATCTTGCAGGGAACCCACGCGCAAGCAATGTTCTCAAGGAAACGAGGGAAAAATGTATGCTTTAAGTGTGGAAGTTTAGATCATTTTAGAATTAATTGTCCTCAGAACAAGGGTGCTGAGGTTAGACAAACAGGCCGTGCCCCAGGATTATGTCCCCGGTGTGGGAAGGGCTGCCACTGGGCAAAAGGTTGTAAGCATAAAACAGGGGTTTTGAGCCGCCCGGTGCTTGGAAACGAGGAAAGGGGTCAGCCCCAGGCCCCGAGTTACTAAAAAAAGACAGCTTATGGGGCTATAAATCTGCTGTCCAGCCAACAAGATCAGTTCTTGAGCTTGTCAGGTCAAACCCAAGAAATGCAAGACTGGACGTCTGTTCCACTGTCCATGCAGCATTAACCCCAGAAGTGGGAGTCCAAACTCTGCCTACCGGAGTCTTTGGACCACTACCTGTAGGAACCTGTGGTTTTCTCTTAGGACGAAGCAGTTCTATTGTAGAAGGCCTGCAGATTTATCCAGGTGTTATAAGTAATGATTATGAGGGAGAAATTAAAATCATAGCCGCTTGCCCTCGTGGTGCTATAACTATACCCGCTAATCAGAAAATTGCTCAACTTACTTTGATCCCTTTGTGCTGGTCACTATCTAAATTCTTTGAAAATGAAGAAGGACAGAATAACTTTGACTCCTCTGGCGTAAATTGGGTGAAATCTATCACTAATCAGAGACCTAACCTTAAATTGATTCTTGATGGAAAAAGCTTTGAAAGATTAATAAATACCGGGGCCGATGTAACGATTATTAGAGGGCAGGACTGGCCCTCAAACTGGCCCCTGTCTGTTTCCTTGACTCACCTTCAAGAAATTGGTTATGCCAGTAACCCAAAACGTAGTTCCAAATTGCTAACCTGGAGAGATGAAGATGGAAAATCAGGAAATATTCAGCCGTATGTTATGCCAAATTTGCCTGTGACCCTGTGGGGAAGAGATCTGTTGTCACAGATGGGCGTTATCCTGTGCAGTTCTAAGGAGATGGTGACTGAACAGACGTTCAGGCAGGGACCCCTGCCTGATCGTGGACTAATAAAGAAGGGACAGAAAATTAAGACTTTTGAAGATCTTAAACCCCACTCTAACGTGAGAGGTTTAAAGTATTTTCATTAGCAGCCACTGTCTTGCCTGCATCCCACGCCGAAAAAATTCAATGGCGTAATGATATTCCGGTGTGGGTAGATCAGTGGTCTTTACCTAAAGAGAAAATAGAGGCCGCTTCTTTGCTATTGCAGGAGCAGTTAGAAGCAAGACATTTGGTAGAGTCTCACTCTCCCTGGAATACACCCATTTTCATTATCAGGAAGAAATCGGGAAAATGGAGACTGTTGCAAGATTTAAAAAAGGTTAATGAAACCATGGTACTTATGGGAACTTTACAACCGGGGCTCCCCTCCCCAGTAGCCATTCCTAAGGGATATTATAAGATTGTTATAGATTTGAAAGATTGTTTCTTTACCATCCCTTTGCATCCAAAGGATTGTGAGAGATTTGCTTTTAGTGTTCCTTCTGTAAATTTCAAGGAACCCATGAAAAGATATCAATGGACAGTTCTCCCGCAGGGCATGGCTAATAGTCCCACCTTATGTCAAAGGTTTGTGGCAAAGGCAATTCAGCCTGTTAGACAACAATGGCCAAATATTTACATCATTCATTTCACAGATGATGTCTTGATGGCGGGAAAGGACCCCCAAGATTTGCTTTTGTGTTATGGAGACTTACAAAAGGCCCTGGCTGATAAGGGATTACAAATTACTTCTGAAAAGATACAAACTCAGGATCCTTATAATTATTTGGGTTTTAGACTCACTGATCAAACTGTTTTTCCCCAAAAAATTGTTATTCGTAGAGATAACTTAAGGACCTTAAATGATTTTCAAAAATTGTTAGGTGATATAAATTGGCTTCGCCCCTATCTAAAGCTTACTACAGGGGAGTTGAAACCTTTATTTGATATTCTTAAAGGGAGTTCTGATCCCACTTCCCCTAGATCCCTAACCTCAGAAGGATTACTGGCCTTACAGCTAGTAGAAAAGGCTATTGAAGAACAGTTTGTCACTTACATAGATTACTCCCTGCCGCTGTACCTGTTAATTTTTAATACGACTCATGTGCCTACGGGATTGCTATGGCAAAAATTTCCTATAATGTGGATACATTCGAGGATTTCTCCCAAACGTAATATCTTGCCATATCACAAAGCAGTGGCTCAGATGATTATCACTGGAAGAAGGCAGGCATTGACTTATTTTGGAAAGGAGCCAGATATCATTGTCCAGCCTTACAGCGTGAGTCAGGACACTTGGCTAAAACAGCATAGTACAGATTGGTTGCTTGCACAATTAGGGTTTAAAGGAACTGTAGATAGCCACTACCCCCAAGATAGGTTGATAAAATTCTTAAATGTACATGATATGATATTTCCTAAGATGACTTCCTTACAGCCTTTAAATAATGCTCTATTGATTTTTACTGATGGCTCCTCTAAAGGGCGAGCTGGATATCTTATTAGTAATCAACAGGTTATCGTAGAGACTCCTGGTCTCTCGACTCAGCTCGCCGAATTAACAGCAGTACTGAAGGTTTTTCAGTCTGTACATGAGGCTTTTAATATTTTTACTGACAGTTTATATGTTGCTCAGTCAGTACCCTTATTGAAAACCTGTGTAACGTTTAACTTCAATACGCCGTCAGAATCTTTATTTTCAGAATTACAAAACATCGTTCTCGCCTGGAAAAATCCGTTTTATATTGGCCACATACGGTCTCACTCTGGTCTTCCTGGACCTCTGACAGAAGGTAATGATCGCATTGACAGAGCTCTAATAGGAGAAGCCTTAGTTTCAGATCGGGTTGCTTTGGCCCAACGTGACCATGAAAGGTTTCATCTTTCTTGCCATACCCTAAGGCTCCGACATAAGATCACAAAAGAGCAAGCGAGAATGATCGTAAAACAATGTCCTAAATGTATTACTTTATCTCCAGTGCCGCATCTAGGAGTTAATCCTAGAGGCCTTATGCCTAATCATATTTGGCAAATGGATATAACCCATTATGCAGAATTTGAAAAACTAAAATATATACATGTTTACATTGATACTTGTTCAGGATTTCTTTTTGCTTCTCTGCATACAGGAGAAACTTCAAAAAACGTAATTGATCATTGCCTACAAGCATTTAATGCCATGGGATTGCCTAAACTTCTTAAGACAGACAATGGGCCATCTTATTCCAGTAAAAACTTTATTTCATTCTGTAAAGAATTCGGTATTAAACATAAAACTGAAATTCCTTACAACCCCATGGGACAAGAAATAGTTAAACGTGCTCATCGCACCTTAAAGAATTGGCTCTTTAAGACAAAAGAGGGGCAGCTATATCCCCCAAGGTCACCAAAGGCCCACCTTGCCTTCACCTTATTTGTCCTAAATTTCTTGCACACCGATATCAAGGGCCAGTCTGCAGCGGATCGCCACTGGCATCCAGTTACTTCTAATTCTTATGCATTGGTAAAATGGAAGGACCCCCTGACTAATGAATGGAAGGGTCCAGATTCAGTTCTAATTTGGGGTAGGGGCTCAGTTTGTGTTTTTTCACGAGATGAAGATGGAGCGCGGTGGCTGCCAGAGAGATTAATTCGTCAGATGAACACAGATTCTGACTCTTCTGGTAAGTATCATTCTAAAGACTAAAATTCCTTTTGTGCTTAAAATTCAGCTGAGAGCAACAGCTCTCAAAGCTGTTTTCCAGCTACTCTCTGAGCCAGCTCCCGACAGGGACAGGAGGCCGGAGACTAGCCTCAGCTTTACAATTTGCATTTGAATAAAGTACCTAGACTTCCCCGAAAGAAGTTCTGCTTTCCTACTTTCTCACTGTCTTTCAAGATTTTTTCTTTCAAGCAGGTAAATCAACATTCTCGAGGCGGACCAGCGGATGTGCATCCCCGCCCCCCTAGAGCACGCAGGTGGCAGCTGTTATCCCCAGTCTCAGGACATTTCCAGCACGTGGTTTTCAGTCTGAGTTAAAAATTTAGGTTTACCTAGAGGGCTAAAAGAGTAGATATTTCTATATTAATAAAGATTGGTTTTTATTTTGATAGACAGGCTTAGCCCCTTAGCTGACCTCTGGCTTTTCACCCTTGCTGTTACTGCAAGGTGTCCTTAGCTCAATAGGCTGTGGAAAAAACAGGGATGAGGAGGAACGACTTCCAGCTCCTATTTTAGCCACAAATCGTGGTGTTACTAACGACATAATTCTTGCTTAGGCTTTGCTAATTCTGAGGTTGATAATTCTCCTTTAGGAGCTACACAACACTCAAAACTGTGCATACTGGTTTGTGATTGTACAAATTCAGTATGGACATCGCTTGGTGCAGAGGTACTGCAAGGGAAGGTCCGGCTTGACCACTTCTGAGTTTCCTGTGAGATAAACCCGGTTTAAAAGAGGTTGGTATCATATTTTGGTTAAAAATCAAAAATATTTTCCGGCTCTGCCTCGCCTCCCCAAAAGGTACCAAGAGCCACATGTGTGGGTTTTACCAGTACCCACGGGAGAAATCGGGTCCATGTCCACCCAAGCCAAGGTTAAAAGCCCACTCATCTACGGATGAGAAAATCATTTGATCACCTCAGTTAAGCGTTGCCTTATTTAACTTAATTAATAGGGGGGAGAGAGATTGGAAATGTACTATTGAAAGGGCAAGCCCTTCACTGCCTCCCACGCAAATAAAAGAGCCGGTCGAACGACTTCTCCCTGTTTCCCACCTATCATCTAAAAATGCGGAGGAATATCAACTTAGTGTTATTTTCACATCGTTCAGTCAAACTTAGCCAGAGTTCCAACGCCCTACTTAAAATTCAACTAGAAAGTTACCTACCAAGTACTAATTAGCATTTTAAAGTCAGAGTCTGCAGCTCCAGGCCTTTCAGTTAGTTGTTTACTAGAAAGGACAGTCTTAAGCCATATACAGTTTACCATAAGAAAAGTTAAAGAATCCCAGTGAAGCAAGTTTTTTCTTTAGCCCTAGATTCCAGGCAAAACTATTGAGCATAGATAATTTTTCCCCCCTCAGGCCAGCTTTTTCTTTTTTTAAATTTTGTTAATAAAAGGGAGGAGATGTAGTCTCCCCTCCCCCAGCCTGAAACCTGCTTGCTCGGGGTGGAGCTTCCTGCTCATTCGTTCTGCCACGCCCACTGCTGGAACCTGAGGAGCCACACATGTGCACCTTTCTACTGGACCCGAGATTATTCGGCGGGAATCGGGTCCCCTCCCCCTTCCTTCATAACTAGTGTCCCAACAATAAAATTTGAGCTTTGATCAGAATGAATTTGTCTTAGCTCCGTTTCTTCTTTCGCCCCGTCTAGATTCCTCTCTTACAGCTCGAGTGGCCTTCTCAGTCGAACCGTTCATGTTGCAAGCTGCTGGCAGCCGCAACAACCCTCCTCTTTGCTTATTCATTTAAAGGCCCTAGAAGTGATTAGGACCCAAATTTGGGACCAACTGAAGGCAGCCTATACACCAGGGACAACCGCAGTACCCCACGGGTTCCAAGTTGGAGACAAAGTCTTGGTCAGACGGCATCGAACCGGCAGCCTCGAGCCATGGTGGAAGGGACCCTATTTGGTGTTACTGACAACCCCTACTGCGGTAAAAGTTGACGGGATTGCCTCCTGGATCCACTCCTCCCACGTCAAGAGGGCCGCCAGTCAAGATGAAGAAAACCACGAAGACAATTGGACAGTGGCAGCCTCTGACAATCCTCTTAAGCTTCATTTGCGCCGCAGGCGCCACCCTGAGCCTAGGGAACCACAACCCTCATGCTCCAATTCAACAGTCCTGGGAAGTGCTTAATGAGGAGGGAAACATTGTATGGGCAACCACTGCAGTCCATCCCCTCTGGACTTGGTGGCCTGATCTCACACCTGACATCTGTAAGTTAGCGGCAGGATCCCCCAATTGGGACCTCCCTGATCATACTGATCTTAGCAACCCACCCTCTGAACAGCGGTGTGTCCCGGGCGGGATAGGGAACTCGTATGGA
The DNA here is from genome assembly GCF_000001635.26 of Mus musculus. NCBI lineage: Eukaryota > Metazoa > Chordata > Mammalia > Rodentia > Muridae > Mus > Mus musculus. The sequence continues at coordinate 11,824,237 of NC_000075.6, forward strand.
TGTTCGGGGCAGTTCTACCGAGCTAATCTTAGAGCTGCACAATTTTATGTTTGCCCTGGTCAGGGTCGGAGCAAAAGGCTTCAACAAGAATGTGGAGGGGCATCAGATTACTTTTGTGGTAAATGGACATGTGAAAAGACAGGGGAAGCTTACTGGAAGCCCTCCTCTGACTGGGACCAAATCACGGTAAAACGAGGTAGTGGCTATGATAAGTCAAACCAAGGAGAAAGAAACCCCTATAACTATCCAGAGAATGGGTGCGCTTTTAAAAACAGCCCCCCAGGATCATGCAAAGGTAAATACTGCAACCCCCTACTTATAAAGTTCACCGAGAAAGGGAAACAACACCGTCTGAGTTGGCTTAAAGGAAATAGGTGGGGTTGGCGAGTATACATTCCACTAAGAGACCCTGGGTTCATTTTCACGATCAGACTGACAGTGAGAGACCCGGCGGTGACACCCGTAGGGCCCAACAAGGTCCTTATAGAACAGGGCCCCCCAGTCGTACCGGCTCCCCCAAAAGGTCCCGGCCGTACCAGCTCCACCAACTCCACAGCCCAACACGGTGGTACCCTCCCTAGAGACTAATACTCCCCTCATAAAGCCTACCTTGGCTTCCCCACCGCCCCTAGATACAGAGAGCCGTCTGGTCAGTCTAGTCCAGGGAGCTTTTTTAGCTTTAAATAGGACTAACCCTAATATGACTCAATCATGCTGGTTATGCTATGCCTCTAGCCCCCCTTATTATGAAGGAATAGCTCAGATCAGGACTTATAATATTACTTCAGATCATTCTCAATGCCTTTGGGGAGAAAACAGAAAGTTGACTCTAGCAGCAGTTTCAGGAAGAGGGCTTTGTCTGGGCCAGGTACCTCAGGATAAAGGGCACCTCTGTAATCAGACCCAGAACATCCAGTCTAGCAAAAGTGGTCAGTATCTAGTGCCCCCCCTAGACACAGTGTGGGCTTGCAATACCGGTCTCACTCCTTGTGTGTCTATGTCTGTTTTTAATAGTTCCAAAGATTTCTGCATTTTGGTTCAGCTTATTCCTAGACTCCTGTATCATGATGATAGCTCCTTTTTAGACAAATTTGAGCATCGGGTCCGCTGGAGAAGAGAACCCGTTACCTTAACTTTGGCAGTTCTATTAGGATTGGGAGTAGCGGCTGGAGTAGGTACAGGAACCGCTGCCTTAATTAAGACCCCCCAATACTATGAAGAACTACGTGCAGCTATGGATGTTGATCTTAGAACTATAGAACAGTCTATAACCAAATTAGAAGAATCTTTAACTTCCCTGTCCGAAGTGGTGCTACAGAATAGAAGGGGATTAGACTTATTATTCCTTAAAGAAGGAGGACTCTGTGCTGCCCTAAAAGAAGAATGTTGTTTTTATGTTGACCATTCAGGAGTAATCAAAGATTCTATGGCCAAACTTAGAGAACGCCTAGATATACGTAAAAGAGAAAGAGAAAGCCAACAAGGATGGTTCGAAAGCTGGTTTAATAAGTCCCCTTGGCTCACCACTCTCCTCTCCACCATAGCAGGACCTTTAATTACACTTATGCTTTTGCTTACTTTTGGCCCCTGCATCCTTAATAAGTTGGTAGCTTTTATTAGAGAAAGGATAAATGCAGTACAAGTTATGGTACTAAGGCAACAATATCGGGTCCTCCAAGAGGTTGAAAACTCGCTCTAAGATTAGAGCTATTTTCTAAAAGGAGTGGGGAATGAAGAATAAAGATAAAAAATTACTGAACTCTTCCTCACCCCAGAGCCCGACCCCTCCCATTTAGAGATTGTTCCCAGAACACTCCTGAACTCTTCACCCCAGAATGCATTCCTGAACTCTTCACCCCACAATGCATTCCTGAACTCCTCACCCTAGAGTTCGAACCCTCCCAACTAAAGACTGTTCCAAGAACATTTTTGAGATAAGGGCCTCCTGGAACAACCTCAGAATGAACCGGGTACATTGCCAAATAATAGGACATGACCCCTTAGTTACGTAGAATTCCCTTGGCAGAACCCCTTGTCCCTTGGCAGAACCCCTTAGTTATGCAAACTTGTACTTTCCCTGCCCCGCTCTCCCCCCTTGAGTTTTTCCTATATAAGCCTGTGAAAAATTTGGCTCGAGGTCGATTCTCCTCTACACCATACTAGGTGTATGAGTTTCGACCCCAGAGCTCTGGTCTATGTGCTTTCTTGCTGTTGCTTTATTAAATCTTGCCCTCAACATTTTGAGTTCGGTCTCAGTGTCTTCTTGGGTCCGCGGCTGTCCCGAGGCTTGAGTGAGGGTCTCCCTTCGGGGGTCTTTCAGTTGCATATCACTTTGGCTCCTTCAGTCCTTTCTCTAACTCCTCCATGGGGGACACCATGCTCAGCCTAATGGCAGGCTACTAATATCTGCCTCTATTTGTCAGGCTCTGGCAGAACCTATCAGGAGACAGCTATATCAGGCTCTTGTCAGCAATCACTTCTTGGATCCCAATAATGTTTGCTCTTGGTGACTCTATATGGAATCCCCAGGTGGGACAGTCTTTGGATAGCTACTCCTTCAGTCTCTGTTCTGTCTTTGTCTCTGGACTTCCTCCCTTGAATATTTTGTCCCTCCTTCTAAGAAGGACAGGAGCACCCACACTTTGATCTTCCCTCTTCTTAAGCTTCATGTGGTCTGTGAATTGTATCTTGGGTATTCTGAGCTGTTGGGCTAATTCTACTTATTAGTGAGTTCATACCATGTGTGTTCTTTTGTGACTGGGTTACCTCATTCAAGATGATATTTTCTAGTTCCATTCATTTTCCTAAGAATTTCATGAATTCATTGTTTTTAATAGGTGAGTAGTACTCCAGTGCATAAATATACCACATTTTCTGTATCCATTCCTCTGTTGAAGAACATCTGGGTTCATCCCAGCTTCTGGCTATTATAAATAAGGCTGTTACAAAAAATAGTTAGCATGTGTCCTTGTTATATGTTGGAGCATCTGTTGCGTATACGCTCAGGAGTGATAGAGTCTTAAGTACTGAAATACTACCATTACCTTTGGTTTTACAGTTCTTTAAGGGGCACCTCTCCACTACAACATTCAAAATCCTTACCAAAGAATGAGTTTTAATTAGAAATGAATATTTTTATGAAGTTATCTCTGGCCTTCCTAAACTATCCTCCATCCACTAGATTATAAAATATGTTTTCTAAGTTTTAAATGTTAATTTTGATATAATCATGTTAATAAATATATTTAAGTATCTGTATTTGTGAGCATTGAAGTAGCCCAGTCATTTACAAAAAAACATTAACTTTTAATATAAATTTATCTGTTTTCTTTCTTCCTTTCTTTCTTTCTTTCTTTCTTTCTTTCTTCCTTCCTTCCTTCCTTCCTTCCTTCCTTTCTTTCTTTCTTTCTTTCTTTCTTTCTTTCTTTCTTTCTTTCTTTCCTTCTATACTCTGACAGCAGGTTCCCCTCCTTCCTCTCGTCCCAGTCCTGACACACCTAGCTTTACCCTCCCCCATAGCCAATCTTCAGTTTCTAACCTCAGAAAAGAGCAGGCTCCCAAGGATATCAACAAACATTGACTTTTATTCTCTTCAAATCTCATCCTAACTCCTAAGAAATTACTCCTAAGGAATTACATTACTGACCTAACAAATATTTTTTGTGTAAAAAATACAATAATTTTTGTTTAAAAAATACAATAATTTTTGAAGGAAATTTCATAATTTGTAAAGGAAATAGCTACTTGTGTCCACATGCATAGAATTATCTCCAATACATGGAAGTTCCTAAAGTTAGAAATATATTAAGGAGAAGTAGCAAATAGATTCTAAACTCTGCACATCACACATCTTCTCAACCAACTTACCACTAAGTTACATCCTTAAAATCTCAAATGGTTCACTTTTTGTGATTTTATTTTTCATATGCACATACTTTGAATGGTTTTAACTTTATGTATAACACTATTCATGCACAAGGAAATTACAAATCAAACCTTTAGTATATTACGTAAAAAATTCTTGGTAACTAAATTTCTGCCTAGAGTTATTTGATAGTGTTAAATGGTTAAAAAATAAGTACTTGAACTGTTGAATGTATAATAAAAACATTCATTGAGGTAGGTCAGCTGACCAGATTCCTCCCTCATTTAATATTTGCTGGTTCACATCATGCAATCAAACTTGGTTTTGACCGTTATCCAAATTCAAATGTAGAAAGTAAAGGATTTGAAATGATGATACACACAAAAATGAATATGAAATAGAGACATCCAGCTCTCTTTGAATTCAGGGATGCTGTGTAAAACAGAGGAAAGAAAGATAAATCCCACTGTATCCTGTCCTGACCTCTGACAGTTTTACTTGCTATCTCCATGCAATATCTGACCTAGTAGTCTCTTATTATGTCCACCTAGACCTCTCTTTTGAGAATGGTAGCAAGTCAATTTTGAGAAATTGTTACTAACATTTAACACCAAATAGATTTCTAAAACAACTAACTGTTACGATTTGAGTTAAGTGATGAATTATGGTATACTTTTATAATAACTTCCTATGTATTTTCTTTTGTTGTTATAGGAGGGTATTTAATATATTCCTACAATCCATAATATAAAAATAAACTTTAAGAGGCAGACATTATATAAAGCTCTAACCTATAAATATGTCTTGGGACCTTTCTCTCACAATTGTAAATGCAAATTAAAATTTAAATTATAGTTGCTTATATAATTTATAGTTTTCCCTATTGTGCTATTAACTATTGAAAACTCAAAAAATACAGCTATTGAAGATATAGGTAAAGCATTTAAAGAAGACTCAAATGTATTAAGTACAGTCCAACCTTTGGTGACAATGTTCTTCTGTTGTGTTAACTGGAATAAAAACGTTGATTTTCTGCATATATAAAAGATACCAATGAAGTTTTATATGTATTTCAGTATACCATGTGTACTGGCTGGTTTTGTGTCAACTTGACACAGGCTGGAGTTATCACAAAGAAAGGAGCTTCATTGGGGAAATGCGTCCAGGAGATCTAGCTGCAAGGCATTTTCTCAATTAGTGATCAAGGGGGAAAGGCCCCTTGTGGGTGGGACCATCTCTGGGTTGATAGTCCTGGCTTCTATAAGAGAGCAGGCTGAGCAAGCCATGGGAAGCAAGCCAGTAAAGAACGTCCCTCCATGGCTTCTGCATCAGCTCCTGCTTTCTGACCTGAGTTCCAGTCCTGACTTCCTGTAGTGATAAACAGCAGTCTGGAAGTGTAAGCTGAATAATGCCTTTCCTCCCCAACTTGCTTCTTGGTCATGATGTTTGTGCAGGAAAAGAAACCCTGACTAAGACAAATTTGTACCAGCATAGAGGGGTATTCCTGCGACAACCTGACCATGTTTTGGGGAGGACTGTAGAAGGACTTTGGAACTTTACGCTAGAAGATCCATTCAGTGTTAAGAGCTCTGTGGGATGTTGTGTAAGACCTTTGAAGATAATGTTGAGAGCAGTGCAAAAGGTGGAGGCCTGGCTTGTGAAATTTCAGAGGTAAGATGGAAGACTCTTTTAATGGCCTTTGCTGTTTTGATTGTGAAGATTCTGTAGTTCCTGTTAGCTGGGGCTGAAGAATCAGCTGTGATTAACAAGATACCAGAACTACTAAAGTGAAACCTTGGCATTACTGGGATTATTGATGCTGGTTAGCTGGAGCTAAGAAATTAGTGGTGATTAAGAAGAGACCAGCATCATTGAGGTGACATCTTCTGGGAAGTGTTTTCTGAGAGCACAGAGGCTAGCCAAGAGATAGCCAAGGTTGTACCTTGTGCTGTGGCTGGACTTAGTAATATGTAAGGGTTACCCAGGTGGTACTGGTTTTGAAGGCATGAAGATGTCATGCAGAGCAGCTGAGGCTCGGCACTGTGAGAGGCCATGGAAGGCCATTGGTGAAGCTGCAGCCTCAGTTGCTATTGATGACCCAGGACTGATGGGGTCATGCAAAGGAGTTGAGGCTTGGCACAATAAAGAGAGCCTATGAGAGGCTATTGTTGAAGCCAAGTTACTGTGGAAGACAGAAGCATTTTGGTGATGCCAGTACCATGAATGACCACCAAGAACAGCAGCGGCAGTGGAGTACAGGTATCTGGATCCTAGAGGAAAAGCTGTGTGCTACAAAGGACAGGGCTGGAGAAATTACCCTAGCCCTTGGAGAAGCCCAGAAGATCATGAGTTGTCCAGACATTGGACAATTGGAGTTTAATTTTTGCTTTTGATTGTGATTATGCCCTGATATTTTTCACTCTTGAAGGAAGAATGTTTGTGCAGGAATAGAAACCCTGACTAAGACAACATGTATTACTGTAAAGCTCAGAGAGAGAGAAAATAAAAGACAACAAGAAAGAAAGAAAGAAAGAAAGAAAGAAAGAAAGAAAGAAAGAAAGAAAGAAAGAAAGAAGGGAGGGAGGGAGGGAGGGAGGGAGGGAGGGAGGGAGGGAGGGAGGGAGAGAGAGAGAGAGAGAGAGAGAGAGAGAGAGAGAGAGAGAGAAGGAAGGAAGGAAGGAAGGAAGGAAGGAAGGAAGGAAGGAAGGAAAGAAAGAAAGAAAGAAAGAAAGAAAGAAAGAAAGAAAGAAAGAAAGAAAGAAAGAAAGGAAGGAAGGAAGAAAGAAAGAAAAAAAGAAAGAAAGAAAGGGAAAGAAGAGAAAGAAGGAAAGAAGGAAAGACAGAGATAGAAACCATGTCTATGAAAATGCATGTATCTGGATAAAAATGTGCATATGTTTCATTTTTAAAGCTAACATTAAAAAGAAAGTTAATACAATAGATAATGTATAAAATATTGCCACTTCCAATAGCCCAACAATTTTATGAAAACTCATCATAGAAATGATCCAATTTTTGGCAGAAAGTCAAATACATTGTTAAATTTCTAGAGTTTAGATGATGAATTTTCACTGGCTTTCTCTCCACAACTCTACTAGGTCACAGTTTAACAAGTCATTCTATGACTGAAGCAGGATAAAGTATTTCCTGTCAGAGGAAAAGAGTTTTCAAAAAACTTTTAAAATTTTTATTTGTTAGCCTGGACCAGTTTCATAGCAACCTGTCATTCATATCCTCAGATTCACTTATGAGTTTGTCTGTCCATTAAGATCTTTAAAATGGTTCTAACAGCTTACTTCATTGTTCATTAGTAAAGGGTTTATATCTACACTTTGATATTTGCTTACTCCATACATGGGTTTTTGTGGTTACCACTGAGTTCCAAAATGGATCAGTTGTAGAGTCAAGGATTCCTATTCAGACTGTTGAAGACATCTTTCTTCCAGAAAGAGGTTGCGGGGGGGGGGGGGGGGGGAAGAAAGGGTGGAAGGAAGGAAAAGAAAGAAAACAAATATCATTTTAAAAATTTTTCTCTAGTTAATTTTCATTCCACAGAAATTTCTTATTGTTTAAATTCCCCAATAATATGATGATTCATAATTTCATTTTAAGTCTTATAATTTGGAAATTCCTATCAATTGAATGTAAGGATCTGCTCTACGCTGAGCAAGGAGTGAAAGAAATGTACTTGAATCTGTTGTATACATTTATGTGTATGTATGTGTGTGTGCATGTGTATGTTTGTGTGTGTGTGCACGTGTACACTCACACCCACACACTTTAAAGAGAAAGAGAGAGAGGAGAGAGGGGGTCATAGGAAGCAATATTCCATATGCTTTACGATCTCAGATGTAATTAAAGAGGCACTCATTGAAATATAACTAATTATCTTTGTTGAGTTTTCTTATTAAAAACAATGAATCACATAAGACTTAATAGATCTACCTTTGTTAAAAGCTATATTTATCATGGTCTTTTAATTAGAGTTCAGTAAAAGATTAACAATTTTTTTTTAAATCTAGTCTTTCAAGAAAGCAAAGATTCCCATCTCAAAAGTAGGTTTTTGCCTCATGTTGATTTTATGTTTCCATAATTCATTTTAAAAAGTAAACTCAAAAAGTCCCTACTTCTCATAATATTAATATGGCTGCCTAATTCACTTAGTGAATTTTGCATAGACTCATGACTCTTGCCTGATACTATAAGGGTAGAGAAACCTTGCCCCTATAACTGACTCTAAAATTTCTCTGATGTTCTTGTAGTCAAAACTCCTTTTTTTTTCCTATTTTTAGAAAGTAAGTGGTGGTGTGTGCATGTATGAGATACATATCTCCTCAGCATTACAAGAACTATATGGCAAACCCATGGTGACAGAAGGGAGATCTGACTTTACTTGCTTGAGCCTGTACAACACAAACACTGTCACTGCCAGGATGCTGCTTCCAGAAACTGATTCATGGAGAACTGTATTTTCCTACTGTTTCATTTTGTAAACATCCTTCCTCCCTTTGTGGAACATGGATCCCTCATATGCAATATTTCTGCATTATAAGGGAAATTTTCACTTCTCCACTTTTATAGCTTTATTAACAACGAATATCATCTTTTCTATTCATTCCCTTTATTCTCTCTCTACATTCCTTGCTAATGTTTGGAAGCTCTGGGTTGAACAATGAAAAACTATTCTGGAGCTCTCTGGAAGAAACAAACTAGATTTTTAGAAGTAATCTTTAAAAAAAAATCAAAACAATTACAAATACAAATTTCAACTTGATATGGATTTGAGATAATACACAGGTTAGACAGACTGTCTACAAAATTGAGTTGATCAATAGGATAAATAGAATGCATGTCATTCCTTTGGATCACAGTTGATAACATTTTTTGTCAATGTATTGGTATCTGAGAACACTTCTAGTTAGTAAGGTCAGTTCCCTCACTTTAGCAGAGCTGAAAGCTCTAAGGAGTTGAGTCCCACTAAATCTGAGTCATTTAAACAAGATGAGTGTTGTGCTTCATTTCTAGTTTGGTGTATAACAAGTAACTTCAGACATTGGAAGTGATTTGAACAATTTCCAGAAATATTTCCAGATGAAGTCTAGGTAGATTTTGGGAATACATTGTGGATTACAAAATGTTCAAAACAGTCTTGAAATAAAATATAATTCTTCTTGAGATCTAGATTTAAATATTCTAGGAGGTTTCAAATTAATTTACAATTTTATGAATTATGATGATGCATTTTAAAAGGAAGAAGAGGCAGACTTGTAAGAACTTGTGGTACTTTCTTTAGTAGGTTCAGTTTTTTGCACTTACTTCAGCCAATGCTCATTGTATGTATGTACATTGTAGTACATATATCAGTAAAAAATGTGACTGTATAACCCTGACAAGAACATGTATGTAGTCAAAACAATATTAATTATGTATATATGTGGTCTTTTTGCATTTATACAAAGACCTATCAAATTTTAAAACACTCTAATAACCAAATTACTACATCCAGATAGTTCAAAAAAGTCAGATCGAAAGGTAGTATGAAAATATTATTAATATCTTTATCAAAAGAACATTCTAGAATCCAGGAAATATTACTAATTGCACTTTCCTTTAATGAGATAAATGGTATACCCTCATTAAGCTTTGCCATCTTGACAAAAAAAAATAGCATCACATAGGAACATGGAAACTTAGTTGAAGAAATATGAATATCAGGCTGGCTTATAGGCATTTCTACAGAATATTTTCTCTCTTTTTGTTTATTGGATATTTTATTTATCTACATTTTAAATGTTATCCTTTTTCAAGGTTCCCACTGGAAAACCCCTACACTATCACAACTCCCCCTGATTCTATAAGGGTTTTCCACCACCCACCCACCCAATCCTGCCTACTCGCCCTCGAATTCCCCTACATTGAAACAACCAGCCTTCATAGGACCAAGGGCCTCTTCTCCCATTGATGTCAGAAAAGGCCATCCTCTGCTACATATGCAGCTGAAGCCATGAGCCCTTCCTTGGTTGATGGTTTAGTTCCTGGGAAGTTTGAGAAGTCTGGTCAGTTGACATTGTAGTTCTTACTGTGGGGTTCCAAAGCTCTTCAGCTCCTTTAGTCCTTTCTCTAACTCCTTCATTGGGAAAGTCATGCTCAGTCAAATGGTTGGCTGATAAGAACCGCCACTCTATTTGTCAGGCTCTGGCAAAGCCTATTAGGAGACAGCTATATCAGTCTCGTCAGCAAACACTTCATAGATTCCCAATAGAGTTTACATTTCATGACTCTATATGAGATGGATCCCCAGTTTGACAGTCCCTGGATGACCATTCCTTCAGTCTCTGTTATACACTATCTCCATATTTCCTCCCTTGAATATTGTGTTCCCCCTTCTAAGAAGGTCAGAAGCACCCACACTTTGGTCTTCCTTCTTCTTGAGTTTCATGTGGTCTGTGAATTATATCTTGAGTATTCCAAGCCTTCGGGATAATTCCACTTATTAGTGAGTGCTTACCATGTGTGTTCTTTTGTGACTGGGTTACCTCACTCAGGATGATATCCTCCAGATACATCCATTTGCCTAAGAATTTCATGAATTCATTGTTTTTAATAGCTGAGTAGTAGCCCATTGTGCAAATGTACCACATTTTCTGTATCCATTCTTCTGTTGAAATACGTCTGGGTTCATTCCACTTTCTGGTTATTGTAAATAAGGCTGCTATGAGCATAGTGGAGCCCATATCATAGATATACGTTGGAGCATCTTTTGGGTGTATGCCCAGGAGTGGTATAGCTAGGTTGTCTCGTAATACTATGTCCAATTTTCTGAGGAATCACCAGACAGATTTCCAGAGTGGTTGTACTGGCTTGCAGTCCTACTAACAATGGAGGAGTGTTCCTCTTCCACCATATCCTCACCAGTATCTGCTGTCACCTGAGCTTTTGATCTTAGCCATTATGACTGGTGTGAGGGGGAATCTTAGGATTATTTTGATTTGCATTTCCTAGCTTACTAAGGATGTTGAACTTTTCTGTAGGTGCTTCTTGGCCATTTGATATTTCTCAGTTTGGAACTCTTTGTTTAGCACTGTACCCCAATTTTTAATCAGGGTATTTGATTCTGTGGAGTCGAACTTCTTGAGTTCTTTGTATATATTGGATATTAGTCCTCTGTTAGATATACGATTGGTAAAGATCTTTTCCCAAATCTGTCAGTTGCCTTTTTGTCCTATTTTCAGTGTTCTTTGCCTTACAGAAGCTTTGCAATTTTATGAGGTCCAATTTGGTGATTCTTGATCTCAGAGAATAAGCAATTGGTTATTCTGTTCAGGAAATTTTCCTCTGTGCTCAAGTGTCCAAGACTCTTCCTCACTTTTTCCTCTGTTAATTTTAGGGTATCTGTTTTATATTTAGGTCCTTCATCTACCTAGATTTGGGCCTTATACAGGGAGGAGAATGGCTTGGTTTGTATTCTTCTATGTGCTGTCAGTTGAACCAGCACAATTCGTTGAAAATGCTATCTTTTTTGCCACTGGATGGTTTTAACTCATTTGTCAAAGATCAAGTGACCAAAGGTATGGGGATTCGTTTTTGTGTCTTCAATTCTATTCCATTGATCTTTCTGCCTGTCTCTGTACTAATACAATATATGTTTTTCACTATTCCTCTGTAATATAGCTTGAGGTTGAGGATAGTGATTCCCCCAGAAGTTGTTTATTGTTGAGAGTACTTCTCACTATCATGTTTTTATTATTATTATTATTACAAATGAACTTGGAAATTTCTCTTTCTAACTCATTGAATTGAGCTGGAATTTTGATGGGGATTACATTGAATTTGTAGATTGCTGTCTTCAAAATGGCCATTTTTACTTTATTAATTGTGAAAATCCATGAACATAGAAGATCTTTCTTTCTTCTGAGATCTTCGATTTCTTTCTTCAGAGACTTGAAGTTCTTGTCATACAGATCTTTCACTTGCTTATTTAGAGTCACACTGAGGTATTTTATATTATTTGTAAATATTGTGGAGGGTGTTGTTTTCTAATTTCTTTCTCAGCCTGTTTATCCTTTGAGTAGAGGAAGGCTATTGATTTGTTTGAGTTAATTTAATATCCAACCCCTCTAAGTTACAACTTTTTATATACAACCCTCTGAAGTTGTTTAAGAGTTCTCTGGTGGAATTTTTGGGTTCACTTATGTATACTGTCATAGCATCTGCAAGTAGTTATATTTTGACTTCTTCCTTTACAATTTGTGTCCCTTTGCCCTCCTTAGTTGTCTAATTGCTCTGGCTAGGAATTCCAGTACAAAATTTAATAGGTAGGGAGAGAATGGGCAGCCTTATCTAGTCCCTGATTTTAGTGGGATTGCTTCATATTTCTCTCCATTTAGTTTGATGTTGGCTATTGGTTTGCTGTATATTGCTTTTACTATGTTTAGATACAGGACTTAAATGCCTGATCTTCCCTAGACTTTTACCATGAAGCGGTGTTGAATTTTGCCAAATGCTTTCTCAGCTTCTAATGAGATTATCATGTGGATTTTTTCCCTCTGAATTTGTTTATGTAGTGATTATGTAGTTGTATTTCTGAGTATTGAACCTTCTCTGCATCCTGGGACGAAATCTACTTGATCATGATGAACCATGGTTGTGATGTGTTCCTGGATCTCGTTTGTGAGAATTTTATTTTTGCATTGATATTAATAAGGGAAATTGGTCTGAAGTTCTCATCCTTTGTTGGATCTTTGTGTGGTTTAGGTATAAGCATAGCTGTAACTTCATAGGATGAATTGGGTAGTGTTCCTTCTCTTTCTATTTTGTGAAATAGTTTGAAAGGTATTGGTATTAGGTCTTCTTTGAGGTCTGATAGAATTCTGTACTAAAACCATCTTTTTTTTTTTTTTTTTTTTTTTTTTTTTTGTTAGGAGACTTTTAATAAATGCTTCTATTTCTTTAGGGGACATGGGACTATTTAGATGGTTTTTCTGATCCTGATTTAACTTTGGCTCCTGCCTAGAAAATTTTCCATTTCAGCCAACTTTTCCAGTTTTGTTGAGTAGAGGCTTTTGTAGTAGGAACTGATGACTTGTTTGAATTTTCTTGGTTTTTGTTTTTTATGTTTCCCTTTTTATTTGTGATTTTGTTAATTTGGATACTGTCTCTGTGCCAGCCGTTTTTTTTTCTGACTAAGTGTTTATCTAAGTTGTTGGTTTTCTCAAAGAACCAGCTACTTGTTTTTTGATTCTTTGTATAGTATTTGTTGTTGTTGTTGTTGTTGTTGTTGTTGTTGTTGTTGTTGTCTTTTCTACTTGTTGGTTTTCAGCCCTGAGTTTGATTACTTCCTACAGTCTACTCCTATTAGGGGTATTTGCTTCTTTTTCTTCTAAAGCTTTCAGGTTGATGTCAAGTTGCTCCTATATTGTCTCTCCAGTTTTTTGTTTTTGTTTTTGGTGTTTTGTTTTGTTTTGTTTTGTTTTGAGACACTTAAAGCTATGAGTTTTCCACTTCACACTGCTTTCATTGTGTCCTACAAATTTTGGTATTATGTGCCTTCATTTTTATCAAATTCTGAAAAGTCTTTAATTTCTGTCTTTATTTCTTCCTTGACCAAGTTATTGTTCAGTAGAGCTTTTTACCATGTGTTTATGGGCTTTCCATTGTTTTTGCTGTTATTGAAGACCAGCCTTAATCTATGGTGATCTGATAGAATGCATGGGATTATTTCAACCTTCTTGTATATGTTGAAACCTGTTTAGTGACTGATTATATGGTCAGTTGTGGAGAAGGTACCATGAGGTGCTGAGAAGAAGGTATATTCTTTTGCTTTAAGATGAAATGTTCTATAGATATCTGTTAAATTCACTTGGTTCATAACTTCTATTAGTTTACTGTCTTTGTTTAGTTTCTGTTTCTGTGATTTGTTCATTGCTGAGAACAAAGTTGAAGTCTCCCACTATTATTAGGTGAGGTGCAATATGCACTTTGAGCTTTAGTAATGTTTCTTTTATGAAAGTGGGTGCCCTTGCATTGGGAGCATAGATGTTCAGAATTGAGAGTTCATCTTTGTAGACTTTTCCTTTGACCAGTATGAAGTGTTCTTTCTTATCTTTTTGACGACATTTCAGTTGAAAGTTGATTTTACTTGGTATTAGAATTGCTACTCTGGCTTTTTTCTTGGAACCATTTGCTTGTAAAATTGTTTTCCAACCTTTTACTCTGAGGTAGTTTCTGTTTTTGTCACTGAGGTAAATTTCCTGTATGCAGCAAAATGCTGATTCCTGTTTACTTATCCAGTCTATTAGTCTATGTCTTTTTATTGGGGTTTTGAGACCATTGATGTTATGAAATAATAAAGAAAACTGGTTATTGCTTCCTATTATTTTTGTTTTTAGGAATTTTGTTTGTGTGGCTATCTTCTGCTGGGTTTTTTTTTAAAGATTACTTTCTTGCTTTGTCTAAGATGTAGTTTCCTTTCTTTTGTTGGTATTTTCCATCTATTATCCTTTGTAGGACTGGATTTGTGGAAAGATATTGTGTAAATGTGGTTTTGTCATGGAATATGTTAGTTTCTCTGTCTATAGTAATTGAGAGTTTGCTGGGTATAATATACTGGGTTTGTATTTGTGTTCTTTTAGGGTCTCTGTGAAATATCTCCAGGATCTTCTTGATTTTATAGTCTCTATTGAGAAGTCTGGTGTAAGTCTGATGGGTCTGCCTTTCTATGTTATTTGACATTTTCCCCTTACTGCTCTTAATATTCTTTCTTTGTTTTACACAATTGGTCTTTTGATTATTATATGACAGAGGAGTATCTTTCTGGTCTAAGTTCCGTGGGCTTCTTGCATGTTCATGGCCATCTCTGCCTTTAGGTTAGGGAAGATTTCTTCTACAATATTGTTGAAGATATTTACTGGCCCTTTAAGATGAGAATCATCACCCTCTTCTATACCTATTATCCTTAGGTTTGATCTTCTCTTTGTGTCCTGGATTTCTTTCTTTTCTTTTTCTTTTTTTTTTTTTTTTTTGGCTATTCGTGGTCTTTTATTGTTCTGTATCAAATTGAGGATTTTTTTTCCATTTTTTTATTAGGTATTAAGCTCATTTACATTTCCAATGCTATACCGAAAGTCCCCCATATCCACCCACTCCCACTCCCCTACCCACCCACTCCCACTTTTTGGCCCTGGCGTTCCCCTGTACTGGGGCATATAAAGTTTGCATGTCCAATGGGCCTCTCTTTCCAGTGATGGCTGACTAGGCCATCTTTTGATACATATACAGCTAGAGTCAAGAGCTCCAGGGTACTGGTTAGTTCATAATGTTGTTCCACCTATAGGGTTGCAGATCCCTTTAGCTCCTTGGCTACTTTCTCTAGCTCCTCCATTGGGAGCCCTATGATCCATCCATTAGCTGACTGTGAGCATCCACTTCTGTGTTTGCTAGGCCCCGGCATAGTCTCACAAGAGACAGCTACATCTGGGTCCTTTCAATAAAATCTTGCTAGTGTATGCAATGGTGTCAGCGTTTGGATGCTGATTATGGGGTGGATCCCTGGATATGGCAGTCTCTACATGGTCCATCCTTTCATCTCAGCTCCAAACTTTGTCTCTGTAACTCCTTCCATGGGTGTTTTGTTCCCAAATCTAAGGAGGGGCATAGTGTCCACACTTCAGTCTTCATTCTTCTTGAGTTTCATGTGTTTAGCAAATTATATCTTATATCTTGGGTATCCTAGGTTTGGGGCTAATATCCACTTATCAGTGAGTACATATTGTGTGAGTTCCTTTGTGAATGTGTTACCTCACTCAGGATGATGCCCTCCAGGTCTATCCATTTGGCTAGGAATTTCATAAATTCATTCTTTTTAATAGCTGAGTAGTACTCCATTGTGTAGATGTACCACATTTTCTGTATCCATTCCTCTGTTGAGGGGCATCTAGGTACTTTCCAGCTTCTGGCTATTATAAATAAGGCTGCTATGAACATAGTGGAGCATGTGTCCTTCTTACCAGTTGGGGCATCTTCTGGATATACGCCCAGGAGAGGTATTGCTGGATCCTCCGGTAGTACTATGTCCAGTTTTGTGAGGAAACGCCAGACTGATTTCCAGAGTGGTTGTACAAGCCTGCACTCCCACCAACAATGGAGGAGTGTTCCTCTTTCTCCACATCCACGCCAGCATCTGCTGTCACCTGAGCTTTTGATCTTAGCCATTCTGACTGGTGTGAGGTGGAATCTCAGGGTTGTTTTGATTTGCATTTCCCTGATGATTAAGGATGTTGAACATTTATTCAGGTGCTTCTCTGCCATTCGGTATTCCTCAGGTGAGAATTCTTTGTTCAGTTCTGAGCCCCATTTTTTAATGGGGTTATTTGATTTTCTGAGTCCACCTTCTTGAGTTCTTTATATATGTTGGATATTAGTCCCCTATCTGATTTAGGATAGGTAAAGATCCTTTCCCAATCTGTTGGTGGTCTTTTTGTCTTATTGACGGTGTCTTTTGCCTTGCAGAAACTTTGGAGTTTCATTAGGTCCCATTTGTCAATTCTCGATCTTACAGCACAAACCATTGCTGTTCTGATCAGGAATTTTTCCCCTGTGCCCATATCTTCAAGGCTTTTCCCCACTTTCTCCTCTATAAGTTTCAGTGTCTCTGGTTTTATGTGAAGTTCCTTGATCCACTTAGATTTGACCTTAGTACAAGGAGATAAGTATGGATCGATTCGCATTCTTCTACACGATAACAACCAGTTGTGCCAGCACCAATTGTTGAAAATGCTGTCTTTCTTCCATTGGATGGTTTTAGCTCCCTTGTCGAAGATCAAGTGACCATAGGTGTGTGGGTTCATTTCTGGGTCTTCAATTCTATTCCATTGGTCTACTTGTCTGTCTCTATACCAGTACCATGCAGTTTTTATCACAATTGCTCTGTAGTAAAGCTTTAGGTCTGGCATGGTGATTCCGCCAGAAGTTCTTTTATCCTTGAGAAGACTTTTTGCTATCCTAGGTTTTTTGTTATTCCAGACAAATTTGCAAATTGCTCCTTCCAATTCGTTGAAGAATTGAGTTGGAATTTTGATGGGGATTGCATTGAATCTGTAGATTGCTTTTGGCAAGATAGCCATTTTTACAATGTTGATCCTGCCAATCCATGAGCATGGGAGATCTTTCCATCTTCTGAGATCTTCCTTAATTTCTTTCTTCAGAGATTAGAAGTTTTTATCATACAGATCTTTCACTTCCTTAGTTAGAGTTACGCCAAGATATTTTATATTATTTGTGACTATTGAGAACGGTGTTGTTTCCCTAATTTCTTTCTCAGCCTGTTTATTCTTTGTATAGAGAAAGGCCATTGACTTGTTTGAGTTTATTTTATATCCAGCTACTTCACCGAAGCTGTTTATCAGGTTTAGGAGTTCTCTGGTAGAATTTTTAGGGTCACTTATATATACTATCATATCATCTGCAAAAAATGATATTTTGACTTCCTCTTTTCCAATTTGTATCCCCTTGATCTCCTTTTGTTGTCGAATTGCTCTGGCTAATACTTCAAGTACTATGTTGAAAAGGTAGGGAGAAAGTGGGCAGCCTTGTCTAGTCCTGATTTTAGTGGGATTGCTTCCAGCTTCTCTCCATTTACTTTGATGTTGGCTACTGGTTTGCTGTAGATTGCTTTTATCATGTTTAGGTATGGGCCTTGAATTCTTGATCTTTCCAAAACTTTTATCATGAATGGGTGTTGGATCTTGTCAAATGCTTTTTCTGCATCTAACGAGATGATCATGTGGTTTTTGTCTTTGAGTTTGTTTATATAATGGATTACATTGATGGATTTTCGTATATTAAACCATCCCTGCATCCCTGGAATAAAACCTACTTGGTCAGGATGGATGATTGCTTTAACGTGTTCTTGGATTCGGTTAGCGAGAATTTTATTGAGGATTTTTGCATCGATATTCATAAGAGAAATTGGTCTGAAGTTCTCTATCTTTGTTGGGTCTTTCTGTGGTTTAGGTATCAGAGTAATAGTGGCTTCATAAAATGAGTTGGGTAGAGTACCTTCTACTTCTTTTTTGTGAAATAGTTTGTGCAGAACTGGAATTAGATCTTCTTTGAAGGTCTGATAGAACTCTGCACTAAACCCATCTGGTCCCGGGCTTTTTTTGGTTGGGATGCTATTAATAACTGCTTCTATTTCTTTAGGTGATATGGGACTGTTTAGATGATCAACTTGATCCTGATTCAACTTTGGTACCTGGTATCTGTCCAGAAATTTGTCCATTTCGTCCAGGTTTTCCAGTTTTGTTGAGTATAGCCTTTTGTAGAAGGATCTGATGGTGTTTTGGATTTCTTCAGGATCTGTTGTTATGTCTCCCTTTTCATTTCTGATTTTGATAATTAGGATTGTGTCCCTGTGCCCTCTAGTGAGTCTAGCTAAGGGTTTATCTATCTTGTTGATTTTCTCAAAGAACCAGCTCTCTGTTTGGTTGAATCTTTGAATAGTTCTTCTTGTTTCCACTTGGTTGATTTCGCCCATGAGTTTGATTATTTCCTGCTGTCTACTCCTCTTGGGTGAATTTGCTCCCTTTTGTTCTAGGGCTTTCAGGTGTGCTGTCAAGATGCTAGTGTGTGCTCTCTCTAGTTTCTTTTTGGAGGCATGCACACTTATGAGTTTTTCTCTTAGAAATGCTTTCATAGTTTCCCCTATGTTTCGGTATGTTGTGGCTTCTTTTTCATTAAACTCTAAAAAGTCTTTAATTTCTTTCTTTATTCCTTCCTTGACCAAGGTATCATTGAGAAGAGTGTTATTCAGTTTCCACGTGAATGTTGGCTTTCCATTATTTATGTTGTTATTGAAGATCAGTCTTAGGCCATGGTGGTCTGATAGGATACATGGGACAATTTCAATATTTTTGTATCTATTGAGGCCTTTTTTGTGACCAATTATATGGTCAATTTTGGAGAAGGTCCTGTGAGGTGCTGAGAAGAAGGTATATCCTTTTGTTTTAGGATAAAATGTTCTGTAGATATCTGTCAGGTCCATTTGTTTCATAACTTCTGTTAGTTTCACTGTGTCCCTGTTTAGTTTCTGTTTCCACGATCTGTCCTTTGAAGAAAGTGGTGTGATGAAGTCTCCCACTATTATTGTGTGAGGTGCAATGTATGCTTTGAGCTTTAGTAAAGTGTCTCTAATGAATGTGGCTTCCCTTGCATTTGGTGCGTAGTTATTCAGAATTGAGAGTTCCTCTTGGAGGATATTACCTTTGATGAGTATGAAGTGTCCCTCCTTGTCTTTTTTGATAACTTTGGGTTGGAAGTCGATTTTATCCGATATTAAAATGGCTACTCCAGCTTGTTTCTTCAGTCCATTTGCTTGGAAAATTGTTTTCCAGCCTTTCACTCTGAGGTAGTATCTGTCTTTTTCCCTGAGATGGGTTTCCTGTAAGCAGCAGAATGTTGGGTCCTGTTTGTGTAGCCAGTCTGTTAGTCTATGTCTTTTTATTGGGGAATTGAGTCCATTGATATTAAGAGATATTAAGGAAAAGTAATTGTTGCTTCCTTTTATTTTTGTTGTTAGAGTTGGCATTCTGTTCTTGTGGCTGTCTTCTTTTTGGTTTGTTGAATGATTACTTTCTTGGTTGTTCTAGGGCGTGATTTCCGTCCTTGTATTGCTTCTTTTCTGTTATTATCCTTTGAAGGGCTGGATTCGTGGAAAGATATTGTGTGAATTTGTTTTTGTCGTGGAATACTTTGGTTTCTCCATCTATGGTAATTGAGAGTTTGGCCGGGTATAGTAGCCTGGGCTGGCATTTGTGTTCTCTTAGTGTCTGTATAACATCTGTCCAGGCTCTTCTGGCTTTCATAGTCTCTGGTGAAAAGTCTGGTATAATTCTGATAGGCCTTCCTTTATATGTTACTTGACCTTTCTCCCTTACTGCTTTTAATATTCTATCTTTATTTAGTGCATTTGTTGTTCTGATTATTATGTGTCGGGAGGAATTTCTTTTCTGGTCCAGTCTATTTGGAGTTCTGTAGGCTTCTTGTATGATCATGGGCATCTCTTTTTTTATGTTTGGGAAGTTTTCTTCTATTATTTTGTTGAAGATATTAGCTGGCCCTTTAAGTTGAAAATCTTCATTCTCATCAATTCCTATTATCCGTAGGTTTGGTCTTCTCATTGTGTCCTGCATTACCTGGATGTTTTGAGTTAGCATCCTTTTGCATTTTGTTTTTTCTTTGACTGTTGTGTCGATGTTCTCTATGGAATCTTCTGCACCTGAGATTCTCTCTTCCATTTCTTGTATTCTGTTGCTGATGCTCGCATCTATGGTTCCAGATCTCTTTCCTAGGGTTTCTATCTCCAGCGTTGCCTCGCTTTGTGTTTTCTTTATTGTGTCTACTTCCCCTTTTAGTTCTAGTATGGTTTTGTTCATTTCCATCACCTGTTTGGATGTGTTTTCCTGTTTTTCTTTAATGATTTCTACCTGTTTGGCTGTGTTTTCCTGCTTTTCTTTAAGGGCCTGTAACTCTTTAGCAATGCTCTCCTGTAATTCTTTAAGTGACTTATGAAAGTCCTTCTTGATGTCCTCTATCATCATCATGAGAAATGTTTTTAAATCTGGGTCTAGATTTTTGGTTGTGTTGGGGTGCCCAGGACTAGGTGGGGTGGGAGTGCTGCGTTCTGATGATGGTGAGTGGTCTTGATTTCTGTTAGTAGGATTCTTACGTTTGCCTTTCGCCATCTGGTAATCTCTGAAGCTAGCTGTTTTAGTTGTCACTGTTAAGAGCTTGTTCTTCAGGTGACTCTGTTAGCCTCTATAAGCAGACCTGGAGGGTAGCACTCTCCTTAGTTTCAGTGGGCAGAGTATTCTCTGCAGGCAAGCTCTCTTCTTGCAGGGCAGGTACCCAGATATCTGGTGTTCGAACCAGACTCCTGGCAGAAGTTGTATTCCACTCACTAGAGGTCTTAGGATCTCGTGTGGAATCCTGTGTGGGCCCTTGCGGGTGTCAGTCGACTCCGCTGGCAAGGTAGCCCGGGGCTCGAGTGGAGTGGAAGGGGTTTGTGCCCCAGATCAAGCCCGGGTAGCCTGCTTCCCTATGTACCGCAGTCTCAGGTTCCGCGCGATTGGATTGGGGCAGGTGCTGTATTCCACTCACCAGAGGTCTTAGGATCCCGTGGGGAGTCCCGTGTGGGCCCTTGAGGGTGTTGGGCAAGACTCTGCTGGCAAGGTAGCCCGGGGCTCGAGTGGAGCAGAAGGGACTTGTGCCCCAGATCAGGCCCGGGTAGCCTGCTTCCCTATGTACAGCAGTCTCAGGTTCCGCGCGATTGGATTGGGGCAGGCACTGTGTTCCACTCACCAGAGGTCTTAGGATCCCGTGGGGAGTCCCGTGTGGGCCCTTGCGGGTGTTGGGCAAGACTCTCGTGTCCTGGATTTCTTGCATGTTTTGGGTTAGGAGTTTTTTGCATTTAGCATTTTCTTTGACTGTTTTGTCAATGTTTTCTATGCAAACTTCTGCACTGGCGATTCTCTTTTCTACCTTTTGTATTCTATTGGTATTTCCTGCATCTATGACTCCTGGTCTCCTTCCTAGATTTTCTATATTCTAGGTTATCTCCCTTTCTGATTATTTATTGATTCTATGTCCGTTTTTAGATCCTGGACGGTTTTGTTCAATTCCTTCACCTGTTTAGGTGTGGCTTTCTATAATTTTTAAAGGGATTTTTGTTTTTCCTCTTTAAGAGCTTCTACCTGTTTACCTGTGTTATCCTTTATTTCTTTAAGGGAGTTATTTAAGTCCTTCTTAAAGTTGTCTATCATCATCATGAAAAGTGATTTAGCCGGGCATGGTGGCACACTCTTTTAATCCCAGTACTCTGGAGGCAGAGGCAGAAGCAGGCGGATTTCTGAGTTCAAGGCCAGCCTGGTCTACAAAGTGAGTTCCAGGACAACCAGGGCTATACAGAGAAACCTTGTCAAAAAAAAAAAAAAAAAAAGGAAAAGAAAACAAAAGTGATTTAAATCAAAATCTTGCTTTTCCAGTGTCATGGGGTATCCAAGACTTTCTATGGTGGGAGAACTAGGTTCTGATGATGCCAAGTAATCTTGGTTTCTGTTGCTTGTGTTCTTGTGCTTGCCTCTTGCCATATAGTTATCTCTATTGCTACCTGCCATTTTTGTCTCTGACTAGAGTCTGTCTCTCCTGTGATCCTGGCTATGGCAGAACTCCTCAGAATCCAGTTGTCTCTGTGATGCTGTGATTCTGGGATACTGTGATCCTGATATCCTGGGTGTTTCAGTGCTGCTGGGAGTCATTCTGCTTCTGTGATTCTGAAATCCTGGTGCTTCCAAGCTCCTGAGATCCTGTGATCCTATGATCCTGGGCATTTCAGAGTACCTGGGAGTCGAGCTTCCTCTGTGTGTTTTGGGACTAGGTGTGGTGCACCCAAGGTGTGCTCAGAGCACTGGCTCATACCAGAAGGAACTTGTTCTGTGGGACTGTGATAGGCAGCCTATTTTGGTTGAATGGAGCTTGCTCCAGTGACCCAATAGAAAACTCTGCAAAGGATGGAAAAGCGAGCCATGTTCCTAGAGACAGGTGCCTGAAACCGTAGTGCCCCCAACTCCATAATTCTGTGACTATCAGTCACACAGACAATGTCCTAAGCTTCTGGCATTCTGGCTAGACTCTACCACCACAGTTATCTGACTATAGACAGATATGCTCCTCCTCACAGTTGCCTGGCAAGAGTAAGACAGTCCAGCCCACTATAAGAGGGGCTGCTTGGCTCCTCATCACTCTCTTTAAGCCCTCAGCTTTCTTACTCTCTATCCCTTCTTCTCTCTTTCCCTTCCTCACCCCCACCCCCACCCCAATGTGGCCATGGCCTCTCTCTCTCTCTGTCTCTCTCTGTCTCTCTCTCTGTCTCTCTCTCTCTCTCTCTTTCTACTTTCTCTCTTTCTCACTGCCTTTCTATAATAAAGCCCTAAAACCATAGACTGTCTCTGATCATCAAGGCCCACCGTTCTTGAGCAGTGGGATAGGCTTTCTCCTAATGCACTGTGTCTAACCTCCTGTCAGAAGGTCTTCCTACACTGCAGCCATGGACCAGACCAAGCACTCTAATCCGTATGGGAACCATCAAGTACCCTCTCCCCCTGCCCTCACCTCCCTTCAGCCCCAGGGCTCAGTGCCACCCCTGGGGCCCCTATTCTATTCTCAGATTTTCTGAGTTGTCCACCGGTGTAGGTGTGTGGGATGCCCAAAGCAGGGAACCTGGTGCCTAGGACTGGCCCTTGTCCACCACCCACAGAGCTGGGGTCAGTGGCTTAACACAGCCAGACATCCACCCAGGGCCATGTGGAAAATATGTGGCAGTCCTTCCACTTCTGTCCACCCAGAGCACCAGAACTCTGGTGGGACATGGGTTCTCTCCCTTCTTTCCCCTGTACCCATGACCCTGCATTGTTCCACTGGCTGACAAGGTTTCCCGTGTCCCTTGATTCTAGGCATCTCAGTTCCTAGTGGTCTTGGGAAAGATGTTGTAGTCTCTTCATCTATCATTCTATGTGTGGTAGAGCACCTGGGAGTCAAGCTTCCTTTGGGTGATGTGGGAAGTACCCAAGGTCTGCTCAGAGCACTGGCTCAGACTGAAAGGTCTATGGAAGTTTTTCATTACTTATGATTAATGTGGGAGAGCTCTTCCCATTGTGGGCAGTTCTGTCTCTAAGCAGATATTCTGGGGTGTTTAAGAAAGAAAGCTGAGAAACTCATGGAAAGCAGTTCAGAAACAATATTTCACTGTGGTCCTTACCCTGTTATATTCCATGATGGACTGGCATTAGTTAATGTGTATAAAATCAACTCTCTCCTCAATCTAAATGCTTTTGGACATAATGATTAAGATAGAAACAAAAAGCAAACTAGGACAGCATGTCCTTAACTTCATCTGCTATATAATCTGGGACAAGGACTAGTAAGGTGGCTCAGTGACACAGCCCCAAGGACTGACCCCGAGTTTGGCTGCCTGGTTTCAATCCGTGAAGTCCATGTGGTAGATGAAGAGAACTGATTCCTATGTAAACAGCAATACACAGCTATTACCTAGGTGAAAGCTATCAATCCTGATATTGTATGTCATATTGGAAGGTTGGAAACATCAATAGGGAAAGTTGTTTATTATTGATAGCTGAAAACAACAACAACAATAACAACTGCATAATAGCTTTAAGAAAATACTAGACATTCAAAATATGATCACAAATTTATGTTTTTTTTAAATCTCTTGAAGACATAAAATAGAACAAGACAGTGTAATAATTAGACATTCAGAATAATGTGTTTATAAATCATTGGGAAAGAATGATTGCTAAGCTAATGTGAAAT
Source organism: Mus musculus (assembly GCF_000001635.26). Taxonomy (NCBI): domain Eukaryota; kingdom Metazoa; phylum Chordata; class Mammalia; order Rodentia; family Muridae; genus Mus; species Mus musculus. Next base: position 11,848,484 of record NC_000075.6, read on the forward strand.
TTCAGACAGGCAAACACATCACCTCTTGAGGAATAGGTATAGAAATAATGTAGGAACGCACCACATATTAAAACCAACAACCTACTCTACACTAAAATCTAGAATTATTGGTTGCATGCAGAGCATTTTTCATCCTGTGCTATGGAAAAACAAAACAAAATTCGGGGCCATGGTGTGTGGGAAGAAGGGGGTTGGAGAGAATCTGCATCCCTCCAGAGTTCCTGTGCTCTTGGGGGGTATTGGAGACCAATACTGAGCCATAAGCCAAAGTCCCCCTCCCTTCTTGAGAAACTTCTGACCTTTTGAAAGGACAGCTGATAGAACATCAAGATCAGATAATAGTATCTGCAAACTTTCCGAGAAAAACCACAGAATGATCCCTGAGCTAAGAGTAGATAGCACCTTCCTGGGCAGTTCTGCAGAACCACCCCCGCCCCCAGGGCTGAGGCATGGGCAAATTTCTCCCTCTTTACTTCCTCCTTATTACTGCTTATATTCTGTAACCTTGCTCACAATAAACAGACCTTGATAAGGCTTGCTTTACTTGCTCTTGCTCTTCTTTCTTGCCCGTTTTCCTTTGCAGGCATGGTCCCCCTTGAGCCCCCTGAATAATTGAGTCCTGTGGGTCGGGACAGGCAGGCAGATGTGGAATGACTGCTGGAAGCTTTCCACATGGCCCCAGTTGGCATCTGACTATGAGAAGCCACTAACCTCACCCAGCAGGGGGTAGACAAGGGGCAGCCCTGTACCATGTTCTCAGTCTCTGGCGTTTTATGCTGGATAAGTCAGAGGAGCTGAGAACAGAATAGGGACCATGAGGTGACACTCAGCCCCAGAGGGAAAAGTAAGAGAGGTCAGGGGGAGAGGGGGCCTCTGGGTGGTTCTCATGCAAGTGAGAGTCCTTCAGAGACAGTCTATGGTTTTAGAGCTTTATTGTAGAAAAGCAGGAGGAAAGAGAGAAGATAAAGAGAGAGAGAAAGAGACTGGCCATGGACAAGAGGAGAGAAGAGGGAAGAGAAAGAGAGAAAGAAAGAGAGTAAGAAAGGCAAAGGTTTAGAGAGAGGGGGGGTAAAAGCTTAGAGAGCAAGAGAGCGAGGAGGGGACAAGCATCCCCTCTTATAGTGGGCTGCTATCTTGCTTTTGCTAGCTAACTGTGGAGGAGTCTATCCAGAATAGGAGAAGCTTGGGACATTGTCTACATGACTGCTAACCACATGCTCTCTTCTGGAGGTTATGGGGGTGGTGACTTTGACAGGAGCCAGGAGATATGATCGAACACCTATCATCCCATATAGGTGGAAATTACCACCCATTGGGTACAACTGGGTTTCAAGACTTTAGCTCGACTGGAGACCAGGCTGTCTGTGGTTAGCCCATTGCCCTACAACAAAAACTATCTTGGTGTTTTATGAGAAGCTTCTGGACAATACGAGTTTCAGGAACCTGAGGTAAAAGGCAAGTAAAATAGAGACTCCTGCCTGTGATGGCAATCCAAAGTGATGCTTTTAGAAACAACACTGTGTGCAATTTAATCTGCTGATCAATCCTTGTCCACTTACCTGGTTGTTCCTTAAGGGCTCATGCATTATCCCTTAAGTAATACACTGTCTTTATATTCTCTCTATACTCTGCCAGCCTTTTAAACAATTTACTCTGTTCATGACATCTCAGATGTTGTGATGAAAACCATGAAACAGCGAATGCATTGTTTTCTGCCATGTGTCACATGGAGATGAGAAATGATTTAAGTAGTTTGGCTCATTTTCAAAGGTCAATATTTGTGAAGCAATCTAGAGGAGCTGCTTTTGCTGAACAAGTGGAAGCTGCCAAAGATGATGTGGAAGCTGATGACCTCACTGAAGTAACCAGAGCTCACCATCTCTTCACTACAGAATTCTGTGGGCTTCCTTCATCAGTCTCAATATCTCAAGGTTTACTTAAGTGATCACATGAACATGCTAGACAGGATGTATTTTCATTATCAAGAAGAAAAACTTTTCTTCTTTTTGTGAAATTTATTCAAGGATGTATGGTAACTATAGAAGTTTAAGAAATTATTGTGTTTTCAATTATATTGAGTACTTGAAAAGTTAAAAATGTAGTTTTGCCTTGATTTGTTATAAGGATGGTATTGGTGTTCGTCATAAGACTGAATGTGTTAGCATCAGTAGTATGTGTTTTCTAGCCTTGTGGTTGCATCATGACTTTTTAGTAAAATGCCATTGTATGTAAACCATATTAGAGCCACATAAATCTGACTGGTAGCTCTAAAGGAAACAGGAGTAAAGTTGTCTCGAGGTCACTCAGAAGCTTCTTTGTGAACTGCTTCTGTTTTAGTACAAAGAGATGAAGAAAGAAGAGATTCAGAGAAACAACTACAAACAACACCAGAAAAGCTAAACAGAATTTTGGGAGATGTGGATGGGCTTGGGATTCACATTCTTTTCTTGCCAACTCAGAAAGGAGAGGGGTGTAGGGGATCAAAATTATTACTCACACTCATAGATTATAGAGGATCCAGCATATATAAATATTAAAAGCATGCCTTTGAGCTTCACAACAGTGGGGGTAAAGTCCACTGATTTGAAGATTACTAGCTACTTCATTCTTCAATAAATCAAACAAACAAACAAACAAACAAACAAAAAACTTTGCATTCCTGAGTAAAGGAGAAACAGGATCACACTGAGAACCTAAGAAAAATATCCTATATCCAACACTCAGCTGAAGTATGTCTACAGCTATTACTGATGCGTTAGGAAAATTGGGAATGCCTCTTTAAGATTTTCACATGATAAAATTAAAGAAAACTATGTCTCAGAACTTTCACCAGATGGACAGTCTGTAAATGGTCATTAACTAAGCAGATGCAAATTTATAAAAATGGTAATAGTTCACTGTTGTTTTTCTCTTTAGTTAGTCCCTGACCCCATGATTCTCCTGACTCAGGCTCTGCTACTTAGCTCACACATGTGTGCCATGCTTCCATGCCTAGCAAAAATTTCAAGTCATAATATAAAGCTATTTCAATTTGTTTACAGTAAAATTTTAGTCTACATTTCTTTTCTCCAGTGATCACTCTTGAGCAATGACTATGTAGGCTTGATTTCTTCAGTAGAGGGACTGTGCTATGTCACTGATCTCTAGTGTAAAATACAAATTACTTCATAAACCCTCAAAGTAAAACCAAATTTAAACTTTAAAAAAATAAGAATTAGGAAAACTATTTTGCTGAGACAAACCCACATAACCATGGCTGGGTCACCAGCATCTTCAAATGGCTAGAAATATGGGTTTGTGTCACCAGGCACCATTTAAGAGTAAATAGATTATGTAAACATATCAGGACTTTAAAGCAGGTTGGGATCAAATGTTCATAATGAAATGAAGCAACAGAATAAGAAGAAATAATCAGAAGTGGCATCATTTTCAGAATTCTGCAGTCTAGTCACTAACAGAGTAAGTCCTTGATAGCTTGTTCACATGATAATGGAAACATCTGTTCCTAGTCTCATGGTTTGCATTTGTATACATGGCTATCACATGGTAATGGTGGATATGCTCTGTTTCTAGTCTCATGGATTGCATTCATATACATGACTACTGCATGGTAATGGAGGAGACACTCTGTTCCTAGTCTCTGTTTGACTCTCTCATAGCTTTCATTAGAAAGCTGTTTAAGGAGTGTATGTGGGAAAGAGACTCATAATTCTGAGCAGCTACCACAGAGGGCGAAGAGAGACGTGAACAAAATTAATAAGAACTCTGGATATGGTAAACAGAAACAGCACATACATCCTCCAAACTATACAGACATACTCATTCAAGTGACAAATACATCTAAATGAAATGTAAGTAGAACAATGAACTTTTGCAAACAAAACAGTTTTCCCTTCTTTACATTTTCCTTGTATTTCAAATAATTTGCACACTGGAATGCCATGTCATAAAGGGGAGGTATTATCTAGTACTATAGAGCTTTACCATTTAAAAGTAAATCTTACAGAGTAGTACAAGATAGAAAATTTCTAGTTAGTTATATTTCTAAATTCTAAAGTTTAGTTTTAAAAAGTGGAAGTTTTCAAAATTCATATTCTGAGAAAATTAAACTTCCTTGGACTTATTTGTACAACTTAAAGGAAAATGGCATAAATCTGGTTTCTGTGTTCTTGATACTCATAAACTGTTATCATTAATAAAAGTAATATGCCTAAGTACAAGCTGCTCTCCAAGCTCATCAAATACAGCACAGACATTATTTGGTAAACTATGGTACTTCCAATTTCTGAAAGCCTTTTATTGGAAAATATCCCAAATATTTACAATGCATAAAAACACATCCATATCTATACAAGCCTATTTAAAAATCTACTTTAACTGAATTCCTCAGTGGCTGTGTTTCTTTCCTAATTATCTGAGACAAAAGTATCTTGTTATGCTATGTTTCAACAAATCACAAGAATCTTCTGCAACTAAAGTCTCCAAAGACTGACTGAAAATCTTATAACCAACTATCATGGAAATGCAGGATTTTTTTTCTCCAATTTCTAGGATGCCATGAGGGGTCCATTAAGTTTTCAGAAAGGAGAAGAGATGAAAGGGGCCTGGTCCATCTGTGGGCAACAACTATCAAATCCCCTTTCAACAAAATGTCCTTGTGTTTTCTGTAGGACATTTTCATCCACAGATTTAGTCTGAAAGTTAACAAAAAGAGAACTGTTGAGAAGAAAGGAAGTCACACATAAGTGGAGGTATGTGCTTCAAAAGGAAGTATAGGGCAAGTAGGTGTTACCTCCTTCCAGCCTAGCTAGGCTGGCCTCAGACCATCTGCCACTTAGGTGGAGCCACCTGCTGTGATGCTTCTCAGCACTCTTTGATGTGCCACTACCTGCCAGAGGCCGAACCTGCCTGAGGCAGAACCCCGGGGTTCTCTGAGATTTTCCGGAGTTAGCACCGAACTGTGATCTTCGAGAGTTCCCACTAAAAGGCTGATCTGTCTACTTTAAAGGAACTTTGCATGGCTGGGAATGGGCCTCCCCTCTTCTTTATAAAACGTGCTCCCCGACATTAAAATTGAACCTTGATCAGACTTGGTTCCATTCTTTCTCTCGTCCATCTAGTTCCCTCTCTTTTAGCCCAAGTCTGCTGCTTTAGCCATACCCCGTTCGCTGGATGGCCCGCAACAGCTTGGCACCTTAACAGGAACCTGAAGAATGGCAGAAGGACACTGAGAGAACACTGTCCATGTAGAGGTCCACAGGAAAGCAAATGGTCTTTGGTATTGGGCAACAAACAGGTACACATGCTAGCGCTAGCTTAAAATTTCATTTTTTAAAGTGTTGCTGAGGGTGTGGTAGGATATGAACTAAGCTTGAATCGGCACTAACCCAACGCTGGTTCTGCTTTGGTCAGCAGCAAACTAATCAAAACTAGAAACTGGAATCAGGTGGTCGTCCCCACCTTTCAAGAGCTGTGTTAGGTGAGAGAAAGTAGGGTTTGACGTTATGAATCAGGCAGTTGTCCTCAGCTTCCAGAAGCTGCTTCAGGCAAGAAGAGTAGGGCTTGAAGTACAATTGGCAAGAATTTTTTTTAGATAGGATAGATTCTTGTTGCCCATGGTTCAAGGAAAAAGAAACACTAGATTACAGAACCTGGGAGAAAGTTGGTGAGGCCTTGAAAATCACTCAGGCAGATAATTTCACCTTAGGCCTCTGGGTGCTCATAAAAGATGGTACTGAAAAGGTCATCTCTCAGGGGTTGGACTGTACCCAGGCAGAGCTTGTAGAATCTCAGGAAGAGTGCCTATCAGAGAGGGCCTTCTCAGAAAAGGGTCCTCTTAACTCTAAATTTGATAAATGTGGAAACTCTGAGGATGAACTAATTTTAGACAAAGATCACTCAGATAGAAGAGCTGCCAATTATTTTGATGAGAATTGGCCTTCTTGCGAGTCTCCCGCTTCACTATAGTCCCCACCTCGAGAGATGCTACTCATAGGGACACACGACTAAGCAAATTAGAGTTTGAAATTAGGCTTCAGAAGTTGACTAATGAGCTTCAGGAGCTAAAAAGGATGTCAGAAGCGGGGAAGAGTAACTCTTCTGAAGTTCACCAGGTGCCGCTAGAAAGAGCTGTGAGTCAGGCTCGTGGGAGAGGACAGAATACGTCTGATATGCTAGCCTTTCCTCTGGTCAAGGTAATTGATCAGCAAGATACTAGAGTCAGACATTACCAGACTTTGGATTACAAGTTGATACAGGAGTTAAAAACAGCTGTTGTGCAATATGGCCCTTCAGCCCCTTTCACTCAAGCATTACTGGATACAGTCCTGGAGTCACACTTAACCCCCCTAGATTGGAAACCTCTTTGTAAGGCTACCCTGTCAGGAGGAGATTTTTTGCTTTGGGATTCTGAATGGTGAGATGCCAGTAAGAAAACTGCCACTTTAAATGCTCAGACCAGTAGTTTAGACTAGGATAGCAACATGCTTTTAGGAGAGGGTCCATATGAGGGACAGACAAATCAGACTGATCTTCCCGTTGCAGTGTACACGCAGATCTCAGCAGCCGTGAGCCATGCTTGGGGACTGTTACCAGTTGAAGGGGATATTGGTGGGAGTTTAGCTAGCATTCAGCAGAGTTCTGATGAGCCTTACCAAAACTTTGTGGATAGACTGTTGATAGCAGCTAGTGGAATCCTTGGAAAGTCTGACATAGGAAGTCCTTTCGTTATGCAATTGGCTTATGAGAATGCTAACGCAATGTGTCATGCTGAAAGAACCTAGTGGGGAAACCCCCACTCAGCTCCCAATTGGGCGTGCACCCAAGAATCACGAATAGAACACAACACCTTGATTTAACAATACGAGGTATTTTAATGGCAGAGCTCCGGGTCGAAACGTATCTCACACAGGAGACAGTGGATTTGACCACGAGGCTTGGAAGCTAGGGGTTTTTATAGAAAATGAGTGGGGCTGGGGGAGGAATTGGTGCGGTTTCACATGATTGGTCCACTTAAACATCAGCAGCCTGTAACATTTAACTTAGGTCAGAGGGGTGGGAGATAGGGAGGCGATGGGCCTGCCCGGGTATGTCCTGGTCTGTTCTGCTATGTTCTCAGCCCCAGGTTTCAAAGCTCACAAACAACTCTTTGGGCTATTTGACATACATTACATGAATCACAGTTTTATTTCCTTTCAGTGCTGCCATTCAACCGCACAAAGGACAGACAGATTTGGCGAGATATGTCCGTCTTTGCGCAGACATTGGGCCATCTTGAACAATTTTGCAGGGGACCCACGTACAAGCAATGTTCTCACAGATACGAGGGAATAATGCATGTTTTAAAAGTGGAAGTTTGGATAATTTTAAAAGTAATTGTCCTAAGAACAAAGGTCCTGAGAGTGGGCAAGCAGGTCATGCCTCAGGAATTTGTCCCTGGTGCAGAAAGGGCAACCACTGGGTTAGGGTATACAAATCTAAGCCAGGTGTTCTGGGCCGTCCAGTGCCAGGAAATGAGAGAAGGGCTCAGTCCCAGGCCCCGACTTACTCAAAGAAAACAGCATATGGGGCTATAAACTTGCTGCCCAGCCAAAGAGATCAGTTTTTGAACTTGTCAGGTCAAACCCAGGAAGTGCAAGATTGGACCTCTGTTCCAACACCCACGCAGTATTAACCCCAGAAATGGGAGTCCAAACTCTGCCTACCAGAGTCTTTGGACCTCTTCCTGTAGAGACTTGTGGATTTCTTTTCGGACAAAGCAGTTCTATTGTAAAAGGCCTGAAGATTTATGCAGGTGTTATAAATAATGATTATGAGGGAGAAATTAAAATCATAGCTGCTTCCCCTCATGGTGTTACAACTGTACTGCTAATCAGAGAATTGCTCAATTTGTTTTAATCCCTTTACATCAGACACTGTATAGATTCCTTAAAAATGAGAGAGGACATGGTGGCTTTGACTTCTCTGGTGTGAGTTGGGTTCAATCTATTACTAATCAGAGACCTAACCTTAAATTGACATTTGATGGAAAAAGCTTTGAAGGATTAATAGATACTGGAGCCAATGTAACAATTATAAGAGGGCAGGACTGGCCCTCAAACTGGCCTTTGACTAATATGATAACTCACCTTCAAGGAATTGGGTATGCTAGTAACCCAAAACATAGTCCCAAATTGCTAACCTGGAGAGATGGGGATGGAAAATCAGGAAAAATTCAGCCATATGTTTTGTCAAATTCGCCTGTAACTCTATGGGGAAGAGATCTCTTGTCATAGATGGGCGTTGTAATGCACAGTCCTAATGAGATGGTGACTAAGCAGACGTTCAGGAAGGAACCCTTGCCTGGCCATGGACTAAAAAAGAAGGGACAAGGAATTAAGACTTTTGATGATCCTAAACCTCACTCTAACACAAGAAGTTTAGAGTATTTTCAGCAGTGGCCACTATCTTGCCTGAATCCCATGCCGATAAAATCCAATGGCTTGAAGATATTCTGGTGTGGGCAGATCAGTGGTCTTTACCTAAAGAAAAAGTAGAGGCTGCTTCTTCACTAGTGCAGGAGCAGTTAGAAGCCGGACATTTAGTAGAATCTCAGTCTCCTTGGAATAAACCAATTTTCATTATCAAGAAAAAATCTGGTAAATGGAGACTTACAAGATTTAAGAAAAGTTAATGAGACTATGGTACCAATGGGACCGTTACAACCTGGGCTTCCTTCCCTAGTAGCCATTCCTAAGGGATATTATAAAATTGTGCTAGATCTGAAAGATTGTTTCTTTACTATTCCTTTGTATCCAAAGGATTGTGAAAGATTTGCTTTTATTGTTTCTTCTATAAATTTTAAGGAGCCTATGAAGAGATATCAATGGACAGTTCTCCCACAGGGCATGGCTAATAGTTTGCCATGCCTTATGCCAAAAGTTTGTGGCACAAGCCATTCAGCCTGTAAGGCAACAATGGCCAATGATCTACATCATTCATTTCACAGATGATGTTTTGATGGCAGGAAAGAACCCCCAGGATTTACTTTTGTGTTATAGAAATTTACAAAAGGCTTTAGCTGATAAAGGATTAAAGATTGCTCCTGAAAAGATACAAACTCAGGACCCTTATAATTACTTAGGTTTTAGACTTACTAATCAAGGTGTTTTCCCCAGAAGATAGTTATTCACAGGGACAAGTTAAAGATTTTAAATGATTTTCAAAAATTGTTAGGTGATATTAATTGGCTTCACCCCTATTTAAAAGCTTACTACAGGGGAGTTGAAACCTTTATTTGATATTGTTAAAGGGAGTTCTGATCCTACCTTCCCTAGATCCCTAACCTCAGAAGGATTGCTGGCCTTGCAACTAGTGGAAAAGCTATTGAAGAGCAATTTGTCACTTATATAGATTACTCCTTGCCGTTACATCTGTTAATTTTTAATACGACTCATGTGCCTACAGGATTGCTATGGCAAAAGTTACCTCTAATGTGGATACATTCAAGGATTTCTCCTAAAAGTAATGTCTTGCCATATCATGAAGCAGTAGCCCAAATGATTGTCATTGGAAGGAAGCAGGCACTAACTTATTTTGGCCAAGAGCCAGATATTATTGTTCAGCCTTACAGCATAAGTCAACACACTTGGCTGAAACAGCATAGTATGGATTGGTTGCTTGCACAAATAGGGTTTAATGGAACTATAGACAGCCACTACCCTCAAGATAGGTTGATACAAATTTTAAATGTACATGAGGTGATATTTATAAAATTACTTCCTTACAGCCTTTATATTATGCTCTATTGATTTTTACTGATGACTCCTCTAAAGGGCAAGCTGGATATCTTATTAATAATCAACAAGTTATCATAGAGACTCCTGGCCTTTCGGCTCAGTTAGCCGAATTAACAGCAGTACTGAAGGTTTTTCAGTCTGTGCATGAGGCTTTTAATATCTTTACTGATAGTTTATATGTTGCACAATCAGTACCCTTATTGGAGACTTGTGGTACGTTTAACTTTAATACGCCAGCAGGATCCTTGTTTTCACAATTGCAAAACATCATTCTTACCCACAAATATCCGTTCTATATTGGCCACATACAATCTCATTCTGGTCTTCCTGGACCTTTAGCTGAAGGCAATGATTGCATTGACAGAGCTCTCATAGGAGAAGCCTTAATTTCAGATCCTGTTGCTTTGGCCAAATGTGATCATGAAAAGTTTCATCTCTCTAGCCATACCTTAAGGCTCCAACATAAGATCACTAAGGAGCAATCGAGAATGATTGTAAAACAATGTCCTAAATGTATTACATTATCTCCAGTGCCACATTTAGGAGTCAATCCTAGAGGACTTATGCCTAATCATATTTGACAAATGGATGTAACTCATTATGTGGAATTTGGAAAATTAAAATATATACATGTTTGTATTGATACTTCTTCAGGACTTCTTTTTGCTTCTCTGCATACAGGAGAGGCTTCTAAAAAACGTAATTGATAATTACCTACAAGCCTTTAATGTCATCGGATTGCCTAAACTTATTAAGACAGATAACGGGCCATCCTATTCTAGTAAAAATTTTACATCATCTTGTAAAGAATTTGGTATCAAACACAAAACTGGAATTCCTTATAACCCCATGGGACAAAGAATAGTTGAACGTGCTCATCACACCTTAAAAAAATTGGCTTTTTAAGACAAAACAGGGGCAGTTATATCCCCCAAAGTCACTAAAGGCACATTTTGCCTTTGCTTTATTTTTTCTAAATTTTCTACAAACTGATATTAAAGGTCAGTCTGCAGTGGATCACCACTGGCATCCAGTTACTTCTAGTTCTTATGCCATGGTAAAGTGGAGGGACCCACTAACTAATGATTGGAAGAGTCCAGATCCAGTTCTAATCTGGGGAAGGGGTTCAGTCTGTGTTTTTTCACAAGAGGAAGATGGAGTGTGATGGCTGCCCAAGAGATTAATTCGTCAACTGGACACAGATCCTGAATCTTCTAGTAAATGTTACTCTGATGATGGCTAAAAATCCTCTTTAGCCAAAAAGTCAGTTGGGAGCACAGGCTCCACTCCCAGAGAAGCTGTAGTCTTCCTGCAATTCTCAGAGCCAGCCAGCCCACTAGGAGGCCATAGACTGAGCTTGAGTTTTGCTAATTTGCAACTGAATAAAGTACCTGGACTTGCCCAAAAGAAGCTTATAACTGTTATAAGCTTCTAACTACAGCTTATAACTGTATAACTGTTGCTTTTCACTGTCCCACCTTTCTTTCTCAAGCAGGCCAGCAATGCCCTTTAGCCTGACTACAGCAGATATAAAATCTCACCTCCAACAAGGCAGGATGGCAGTTATTAATTTTCATCAAGAAGAATTCTAGTACATATTGTGGCTTTGGTCTGATTTGGGATTGTGGTGTGCGATGAAGGCCTGACAGTCAATGACGGGCAACCAGATCACAGAATCATACCAATCTAAGACATGGGTACATGCCAAAAGGCAGTAGTTATTGATAAAACACCACAGAGCCATGTTTGTGTAATTTATTACACATCCTAGCTGTATGTAACCTCCTATGACAGAATTGGATGGTTTGGGAGGATCTGAGATCCTAAGACAGGCAGGGCTACCAGCCACCATAATTCCCAGGCCTGACTTTAGAGCATAAATACATTTTATGCCTTAGTGCAATTTTGTTTAATATTATTTAAAGGGGGGAAATGTTACCTCCTTCCAGCCTAGCTAGGTTGACCTCAGACCATCTGTCACTTAGGCAGAGCCACTTGCTGTGCTGCTTCTCAGCACTCTCCTTTGATGTGCCACTAACTGCCAGAGGCCGAACCAGTTCTCCGAGATTTTCCAGAGTTAACACTGAATTGTGATCTTCCAGAGTTCCCACTAAAAGGCTGATCTGTCTACTTCAAAGGAACCTTTCTTGGCTGGAATGGGCCTCCACTCTTCTTTATAAAACGTGCTCCCCGACATTAAAATTGAACCTTGATCAGAATGATTGTCTTGGTTCCATTCTTTCTCTCATCCTTCTAGTTCCCTCTCTTTCAGCCCGAGTCTGTCGCTTCAGCCATACCCCATTCCTTGTGAGCTGCTGGATGGCCTGCAACAAGTAGGGTGTCCAGTGTAAGAGCAGCAGCAGCACAAGGTAAAGTACACAATGGATTTGCTCAGCATTTGTCATATGTATTCTTTTGGTGGCTCTCAAGTTACATTGTCAATGGATGCATGAACTTGCAAGCTCTGGGCTGGTAAACAAGAAGGGACTCCAGGAGCTGGTAACTATGCTGGATCCCTTGAGGCTGGTAAATGTATCAACCAGACTCTAGACCTGGGAGTTCCTTTCCCTTCCTCTTTCCCGTAGGATTTTTTTTTTTCTGCCTTTCTATACTGCCTCTAAATGATGATGATCACCAAATACAAGGTTCTTTGAAATGGAATTTTATTACAGCATTTAATGAGAAGGTTCATAAAAGTTGCTGTATTTGGTTTGTTTTTATTCTGAATTTGCTTTAATCAATGTTTTGGGGTTTTTTGTTTTGTTTTGTTTTGTTTTTGTTTTGGTTTTGGTTTTTTGTTTGTTTGTTTGTTTTGGCTAAGAAATTCCTGATTGAAAAAAAACATACAAAGAAACAAACAAACAAACAAAAAATTCCAAGTCACAGTTTGATTGTGGCATGAATAAATCTAAAGCAAAGAAAAGCAGTACTATTTTATCGATATTTCCATCCTGGAAAAATAGATGTAAATAAAGAAAAGGCACTAATGAAATCATTTTACTCCAAAAAAGAAATGGAAAGCACATGGTATTAAATTGTTTGTACATCTGCACAATGTGATTTCTATTATGAAAATAGCCAGCTTGATAATACCTAGGAAATTTAATAGAGACAGAAACACATTTTGGTACTGTATTATGTCAGTGTTTGCCTTTGTAATATTAAGTATGACTTTCATTATTTTCAGGTTAATATGAATGCCAAAGTCTTGCAAGTCCCTAACATTAGGTAAAGCATTACAGGAAGCTAATGGCTGGCTAGTGAGTAAGGGACAGTCAGTTTTCTTTGCAGACAAATGCCTTACTAGGTTAACCAATCCTAAGTTTTAAGCACTTGCTTATTTAAGGAAAACTAGCTGAAATCCGGATACGGTATTTATATATGCTTATGTCACACATATTTTGAGAAAAAATTGATCCATTTTGGAGATAAATTGGGAGGGCCCAAAGAAGGATTTGGAAGTCAGGAGATAAGAGTAGAAATATAAATAAAGTAGCCATGTGTGAAATTTTTTAAATGTTATCTAAAAAATAACATGTTATTTTCATAGTCCTCAATGTACTTGTGTAGGTTTTTAACTGTGTAAATGAAGGCATAATCTGACAATATTGAAAACAGACCAATAAAAGTTGTCTTACTCATTATTCTATTGGTGTGAAGAGACAGCATCACCAAAGTATCTCATTACAAAAAAGTAATTGGGGACTTGCCTATAGTGTCAGAGACCATGTCTACTATCCTTATGACAAAAAGCATAGAGGTGGGAACACATGGTGCTAGAGAAGTAGCTGAGAATTCTAAATCTGGATTTGCAGGCAGAGAGTAAAACTGGGCCTGGAATGGGCCTTTGAGTCTGCAAAACCTACCTCTAGTGACATATTTCCTCCAAGAATGCCACACCCTCTCTCATTCCTCAATCCACTAAGCCTTCACATATATGAGCATATGGAGGCCATTCCTATTCAAAGCATCACAGATCATGAGATGAGGAAAGATGAACAGTGGTTCCTAAGACATGGGAAAAGAAAGAGAAAATGAAACTGAATGGGTAGGGACTACAAGGATCAACTTGGAGTAGCAGCAGTGGGGGCAAGGAGGCAAAAGACCAAACAAAACATGTTCTCACATATGTCATATAGCCTCAACCAAACTAACGGAATAGATTGATTCTTGACCCATTTATGGCTGAAAGTGCTCTGTGTTAGAGTTTAACCTTGATTCCTAAGCTAAACTTATTTTTGTTTGTACATGTGTGAGTATGTGTCAACAGGGAGTGAGCAAGAAAATATCCATAGTTCAAAACACAAGATGAGAATGTCATAAAGTTTAAGCTGCATTTCTACACTGAAGATTTTAAATGAACAGAAGACATCTTATAATATATGGCTTCTGGTATGAACATCATATTTTTCAAATACATTTAAAGTGTAAAGATATTCAGAATGTAACAAATTTGACAGAAATGAGTATTTAGTTTTGTAAAGTATTAAAACTGTCCAAAAACACATGTGTCATGTTACTAATTGACATTATTTATGGTTTTGTTTGACAAAATTCAATTTGTATTATAGAAGAAAACTTTCCATACCTAAAGAAAGAGATGCCCATGAACATACAAGAAGCCTACAGAACTCCAAATAAACTGGACCAGAAAAGAAATTCCTTCCAACACATAATAATCAGAACAACAAATGCACTAAATAAAGATAGAATGTTAAAAGCAGTAAGGGAAAAAGATCAAGTAGCATATAAAGGCAAAGTTATTAGAATTATACCAGATTTTCACCAGAGACTATGAAAGCTAGAAGATCCTGGACAAATGTTATATAGACCCTAAGAAAAAACAAATGCCAGCCTGGGCTACTATACCCAGCAAAACTCTCAATTACCATAGATGGAGAAACCAAAGTATTTCATGACAAAACGAAATTCACACAATATATTTCCATGAATCCAGCCCTTTAAGGGATAATACAGGGAAAACTCCAAAGCAAGGAGGGAAATGGCACCATAGAAAAATCAAGAAAGTAATCTTTCAACAAACCTAAAAGAAGATAGTCGCAAGAACAGAATTCCAACTCTAACAACAAAAATAACAGAAAGCAACAATTACTTTTCCTTAATATCTCTTAACATCAATAAACTCAATTCCACAATAAAAAGACATAGACTAACAGACTGGGTACATAAACAGGACCCAACTTTTTGATGCTTGCAGTAAACCCACCTCAGGGAAAAAGACAGACAGTACCTCAGAGTAAAAGGCTGGAAAACAATTCTCCAAGCAAACCGTCTGATGAAACAAACTGGAGTAGCTAGTAGGAGACTTCAACACACCCACTCTCATCAATGGACAGATCCTGAAAATAGAAACTTAACAGAGACACATTGAATCTAACAGAAGTTATGAAACAAATGGATTTAACAGATATGTACAGAGAATTTTATCTTAAAACAAAAGGATATACCTTCGTCTCAGAACCTCATGGCACTTTCTCCAAAATTGACAATATAATTGATAACATAACAGGCCTCAACAGATATGAAAATATTGAAATTATCCCGTGCATCCTATCAGATCACCATGGACTAAGGCTGATCTTCAATAACAACATAAGTAATAGAAAGGTAACATTTATATGGAAGCTGAACAAAACTTTACTCAATCATACCTTCGTCAAGGAAGAAATAAACAAAGAAATTAAGGACATTTTAGAGTTTAATGAAAATTGTGGGATGTAAAGGTGGTAGCAGAAGGACGGGGAGGGAGAGTAGTTCTCACCTGGCCAGAGTTCCTCCTATGTTCTGGACAGGCAGACAAGGGAGGGCTGCTTGACACTTTACACTCCATCCCGGTGAGCATCTAAGCCACTGGCCCCACTGACAGGGGTGGACAAGGGGCAGCCCCAGACTGGGGATTTATAATGTTTATAAAATTGAAATATCATTCTTGCCAAAACTTTTTCTAAAACTATTTCTTCTGAAATTATAATAAAATAAGTCTAGACATACTCAAACACACGATCATTCCTATTCTTAATTTTTAAAGCATTTATTTTTAATTTAAGCAATGGAAATATTTAACAAATTTTTCTTCCTTTCTTTCTTCTTTCCTTCTTTAAATTGTGTGTGTTTGAGAAAGTGTGAGTGTAGGCATAAGTATGTGTATCTCTGTGTGTGTATCTGTGGGTGTGTGTATGTGTGTGTAGAGGTGTGTGGGTGTGTCTGTGTGTTTGTGTCAATGTACACACACACTGCCATATACACTTGGAGGCCAGAGGACAACTTGTAGAAGACACATAATGTACATAAAATGTATTCCGTGTGTATATTCTGAGATATATGAATAGACTTATTTCAGTATCAGCTATATGGATGTGGAGGTGCTGTATGGAGGAGCTATGAGTCTTGGAAACTTTTCCTTAATTTGCTGGTCTTAGAGAGTGAGTTGTAAACACAGAAAGATCAAACAAGATAGAAAAGACATTTAAAAAGCGGTAAATGCTTTCTTTCATTTCCACACAGGGCACTCATTGAAGATATTTGTTAAACTGGAATTTTAATGGTTATCAATTTTTAATCATAAACCTTTATCTCTGTATCCAGAACAACTATAAAAGAATCACAGCTTGTGTTACCTGTTTGCTAAAGGCAATTTTATTACACTGGACTCAATGCATTATAATTATATTTATATAATCATATGTATATATTTTGAGTTGTAATTGTATTTTTGTATAGTTCTTTATAACATATAAAAGATTAATAGTAGGAAATTAATTCTTTGGTAATCAAAATAATTTACCCAAAGTTTTTCTGCAAACTAGATTCATGTACTTTGCTTATTTTTACTTAAAATATAACTTGTATTAATATGTATATAAATTTATTAACATTTTAAATAATATAATTGTTAAACGTTTTTAGTTATCTCTTCAGTATTTTAAGCGTTTAAGCACTGTGTACTTTATATTTACTTTATATGCATTTTATGATAAACTTGTTGAATTGCAGGGTTTTCACCTGGAAATATTAGAATGCCTATTTTTGGAGTGACTGAGTTTTTATTTATTTATTTATTTGCATTATTCTGATATCATATCCCCTCTCCTCCCAGTACCCCTTCACACAATCCTCTCCCTATTTCCTACTCCTCTTCTCCTACACCTCCACCCATCAAGTCACTCCAGCATTAGGTATATCCTATCCCACTGAGGCCGTAGAAGGTGGCTCAGCTCCAAGAATGGGATCCACAGACAGGCAGCACTTTCAGGGACAGTGCGATCTTCAGGTTTTTAGGAGGCCCTGCTTTGTAGTTCATTCTCTGGGAGTCCCCAATTATCCTAGTTACTTGACTCTCTTGTTCTTTCTGAGGAAGCCCTTCCCTCATCATAACCCTCAGTCCTTACCCCAACTCTTCCACAAGATACTAGGTTCTACATCTAATGCTGGGCTTTGGGCTCTGTATCTGACCGGTTTCAGGTAGCTGTTGGGTGGTCCTCTCAGAGGACAATTATGCTAGTTTTCTATCTGTAAGCAGAAAAAAGAATTATTAATAGTGTTAGGAGTTGTGTGGTATGGTGCTCTGCCTCTCTTTCCTGGTAGTGTCAAGGCACTGAAAATTCACAGGCTCAGAGAAGGCAGAGCAGAAGCCATACTAGGGATCTCACAGGCAGTGTTTCCCAGTGCGGTGTTAGAGGTCATCACAAGACTAGCAAGAATGGGAAACAGCAGGGTCTGGGACAAATGTTGTGGTTCCAGGTCTCCCCTCGGGGTTCCCACATGCTTCTAGTAAGGCAGCAGAAAAGGAAGTCAGGAACAGGGGTCCACTGTCCACCTTTTCCCTTCAGGCATCTATACTCCAGACAGTAAGCAGCATGCAGAGCCCTGGATGAGTGGGATCTAGTCTGCTTGGGAATGAGTGCCAAGTACCAGAGAAGGTGGAGAAGGGAGAAGCCTTCTTTGGGAGTCTTCGGTGATCTTTGTTTTGGTGAAGGGCTGCCCCATGGTGATCATTGAAGACACAACTATTTGAGACAATCCTTGCTTGTTCATATTGTGTAATTTCAGGTACAAGTGGGCACGTACACTTACTTTATTTGGAATAAAACAGGGATTATATACTTCTGCAGGAAGTGTGTGGGAATACCCAGAATGGGAAGGTCATTGGCTGAAGGCATAGGATATGGATATGTGTCATTAGCATGGGGAAGCATTTCAGGAATCGTTGGTGCTAGATGAACAAACTCTTATTGGGAAAAAAAAAAGTTGAACTTATAATCTTAGTCAAGGCTACCTGACATTCTGCAAGTAGGGGTATGAGGGTTTTTGAACTCCCCAGAGTAAGTCCAAGAAATAGAAGCAATGTTAATGAAAGGAATCCTCTGTATGTCCTCTTCCATGCTTCAGAAGGCTATCTGATCTATGGTAGACTTTAACTTTAATTAGCAGAGTTTCTCCACAGGATTTGTCCTTGCCCATGGGGTGAGTCTCAATTTTTACCAGCCACAAGTTGGCCATTCTCTCCATCTCTACTCTATCTTCATTCCTGCACTTATTGTAGGCATGACACATTCTGGATAGGTTTTTGTGGGTGGGATGTTGTCCTTATCCCTCTTCTGAGAGTATTATCTGGCTACAGAAAGTAGTCCCTCCAGAATCCACGTTCCCCACTGCTAGGAGTCTCAGCTAGAGTCATTCCCATAGACCCTCTGGGTTCTTTAACAATCCCAGGTCTCTGGCACAACCTAGAGATGCTTCTAGCCATTCCAATGAGGCTAACTATACTCAAGAAAACACAAGAAATAAATAATTTCATACCATTGAAATAATAATAATAATAAAGAAACACACACCCATATACACACTCAGTAAAACCCTAACTAAGACAAAATCTACGGTGTTTAAAAGTTTTGCTGGGTATAGTAGTCTGGCCTGACATCCATGATCTCTTATAGTCTATAAGACATCTGCCCAGGCACTTCTAACTTTTAGAGTCTCTGTTAATGTCAGGTATAATTCTGATAGATCTGTATTTATATGTTGCTTGGTCACTTGCCCTTACGAATTTTATTCTTTTTATTTGTTCTCTACATTTAATGTTAGGAATAGTATGCGGCTGCAGTGTTATATTTTTTGGTCCAATCTATTTGGTGTTCTGTAAGATTCTTGTATGTTTATACATATTTCTTTCTTTAGGTTAGAGGATTTTTTTCTGTGATTTTGTTGAAGATGTGCTCTGGGCCTTTAAGCTGGAAATCTTCTATTTCCATTATTCTTCGGTTTAGACTTTTCATAGTGTCCTAAATTTCTTGGATGTATTGGGTCATGAACATTTTAGATTTTGAATTTTATTTCATGGATGTATCATTCTTTTTTCAATTGTACATTCTATGTCTGAGATTCTCTCTCCCATCTCTTGTATTCTGTAACTAATGCTTGGGTCTCTATTTCTTCTTCTCTTTCCAAGGTTTCAATCCCTAGGGTGTCTCATATTGTGTTTTCTTTATTGCTTCTATTTCCATTTACAGTTTTTAGTAATATTCATATCCTTCATCTTTTTCATTGCTTTTTCCTATATTTATATTCATTCATTTCCTCATTAAAGGCCTCTACTGGTATAAATTTATTTTACTGTATTTCTTTGAGGGGCTTATTAATTTCCTTTTTAAAGGATCTTTATTATCTTTATAAGACTGGGTTAAAAATCATTTTATCGTGCTTCTGTTTTGTTAGGCTACCCAGGGCTTATAGCAGGATTGCTGGGGCTGTTGTTTCCATATTTCCCTGTCTCTTGTTGAATGTGATCTCATGGTGTCCTTTAAACGCTTGGTTTTCCAAGGTGTTGGCTGGATGATTCTGATACCAGTAGGATTCCTCAAGAATGCAGCAGGAGTTATGGGTCAGACCATGGAGGTCAGAGAACCCTACTCTGCTGGTTGTTCTCGTGGATTTTGCAAACCTCCATGTAAGCAGGATGCTCATAGTATCCCCCAAGGCTCCTCAAGACAGAATGAAATCCCAGATCCAGACAATCTACCTGAAATTTTTTTCTTTCTCTTTTTTTCTTTTTTTCTTTTCTTTTCTTTTCTTTTTTTTTCTTTTCTTCTTTTCTTTTCTTTTCTTTTAAAGATACTTTCTTAATTTACATTTTCAAATGTTATCCCTTTTCCTGGTTTTCCCTCCAAAAACCCTCTATACCCTCTTCCCTCCCACTGATCACCAACTAGTCTTCAGGAAAATGCAAATCAAAACAACCCTGAGATTCCACCTCCCACCAGTCAGAATGGCTAAGATAAAAATTCAGGTGACAGCAGATGCTGGTGCGGTTGTGGAGAAAGATGAAGACTCCTCTATTGCTTATAGGATTGATTGCAAGCTGGTACAACCACTCTAGAAATCAGTTTGGCAGTTTCTAAAAAAAAATGGGCATAGTATTACCTGAGAAGCCAGTTATATCACTCCTGGGCATATACCCAGAAGATGCTCCTACATGTAATAAGGACACATGCTCCACTATGTTCATAGCAGCCTTATTTATAATAGTCAGAAGCTGAAAAGGACCCAGATTTCTTCCTGAAATTTCTTAAATATTGTATGTTCCTTCTGATGAACACAATTATCTATATCTTATTTTCATCTTTGCTTTCTTTAACTGCTTCTTTGTGGTTTTAGTAATGACTTTTCTACAGAATTTTTCATACAAAATTTGGAACATGCACCCATTTACAGCTATCATTGTCTGGTTGCACTGTGTGTTCCCATGTAGATTTTTTGGCTCCTTCTTACTGTTATTTTGCATCCTTCTCTGAGCATGTTTTCTACTTAATCATTTGTGTTGACTGATCTCATTTGTGTGTATATTTTTCTCATTTGTTTATGATTGAATAAAATTATCTTCAGGTGGGATATTTGCATTTATTTTTATAGTACATTGGCGATTCACTTGACCCACTCTAGTAGCTCAGTGGGTGTTTGTCAAGCAATGTAATGAACTGAGAAAAATCAAAACAAAGGAAAGTATGCAGGGATTACTCATATGCATGGCTAAACTTGATGAGGAATGATCTGAGTGATCAGAATTTGACAACCAGTTTGACACCACACCATTTTATGTGGTGTGGTGCCAGACACATCTTCTGATTAATATAATTTATTATGTCAATCAGTGTTTAGAGTGCGGATGAGCCTTTGATGATGGTATGCTCCCTGGGTGCTGGATTAGAAAACAGGGAAGTGGAAGAAGAGTCATTCATGCTGAAATAGTGTGACAAGGGGTAGTGGAAAGCCAGCTCAAATTTAGTTGGACATGCAGCCCCTATTTTTAGAACATACAAAGTTAAAAATTAAATTTGGATTACTATGTGATGTCCTTATATAGAAACAAATTTTGAAAGACTTTCTACAGAAACTATGCACTATTCAAAAACTGAAGCATGGTTTTGCCAATTTTATTGGGAAAATTTACCCAGAAACAATGTTCGGAATTAGAGAATACCATGAGGAAAAGAGGCCTACATAGTTTATATATATATATTATATCCTTAATGAGAATCAAATGTCCAAGGGGAAAGGAACTTAATTAACTCTCATAGTAATTAAGAATTACACAGACCATGCTCTGACCATTCTGACTTTCTTCCACATACATTTTTATGGATGCATTTCTCACAATTTCCTTTGGTACAGCAATGGCTATTTTTCTCATTCATAGATGAGAAAACAGAGGAAATGTTCTAAGAATTACCCAATGTCACACAGTTAATAAATGATTTATTTGCTCTTTGAAGAAAATAACCTTTCACTAAGTCTGTTCTTTAGGCAATTGATCCACTTTGGTAATGCATTCCGATTACCTGTGCAGCTACCCTCACGTATTTCCTTCCCTGCTCCTCTTAACCTCACCTCCTCTTCCAAGTCCATCCTCGTCTTCATGACTTTGGTTTTTCTTTTATATTCCAGCATGCTTCAGCGCATCTCTCTGAGTAATCATGGTGGGACCTGTATACTGAAGCAGGAACACTACTGAAAACAATGAGAAATGAGACGTCTAAGTACTTGATATTCTTTTTATTTCATAATATCCCATAACCCTATAATTAAACATTTTTATTTTCTTAGCATTTGTCTTAGGGTTACATCATATTCAATATTTTGTATACATTTCATCTTTTAGAAAACTTTGAGAGCTATGCACATTTATATATTTAGTAAACTGTCACCATCATTGAAACTATACCCTATAATGTCATTTTCTTCAAAGAACTATTCCATTATAGTGAGTGTGTCTGTGTTAATTTATGTTTGCTTACGTATACTTCTATCTGTTTTCCTATAATGTATCTTTCTTCTTTGAATCTGGTTCTTCCTTGACATTATATAAAGATAAGCCAACAGTATATAAACTTTCATATTTTGTTTCATTTGCCCTCTTCAGAAATTAACCTAGAATGTAAGCTATATCAATTTTTATTTTTGATGCCAAATGCTATTTTATAATCCAGATGGATGACTTTTAAAAATCATTTACACGCTAAATAACAGCTGGGATTTATTTAACATTTAATCATTATGAACAAAGTTTCATAAGTATTTTAATGCTTTGAACATAAACATTTTTTAATTACTCTATAATATATATTAATGGATGCAATTGCTAGGTCATATGGTTCCTATATAGTTAGTTATTCTGGCAATTGCAGTAGTATTTATTTGAATGTCAGTCTGATTCTGTAGTTCCCTTAATAATGGGTTAATTAATTAATTTCACTGCATTAAAGTATTTTAATGCCATTTTAAAGAATTTATTTTTAGTATATATTACATAAATATATATTTATAAACATTGATATATACTAATGTATATGTTATTTAAAAATATTTAAATACACATAAAATAAAATAATTACATATAATATTTATTCACAGTACTTTTATTCCACTTAAAATTTTATATACTATTTATAACATATCTATAATTTAAGCACATACATGTTATTTAACTGCAATGGAATATGATATTTAAAAATATTTAATGCAATATATGCTAATTATATATAATTTATAACATTTATTTACAGTTAGAAAAATTTTGACGTTGTGTCTTTTATTTGCCTTCTTGTCAAATCTTTAATGAAATAACCTTCATATTCTTTCCTCATGATCGAATACAGTTGTCCTGACTTTTCACTAAGTTATTAGTCACAAGACTTAGAGTCATTGCCTGCTCAAGATTCCAAATAGTTTCTGCTTGATTCTCTCCTTTCTACACCGCTAAAAAACAAAAACAAAAACAAAAACAAAAAACAAACAAAAACAAACAAAGTTTTAAAACTGTCCATTTTTGTCTTTGATCATTCTTATTTAAATTTTGCTTGAAGTCTGGAGCAGATAAAAGTTCAC
Organism: Mus musculus; assembly: GCF_000001635.26. Classification (NCBI taxonomy): domain Eukaryota; kingdom Metazoa; phylum Chordata; class Mammalia; order Rodentia; family Muridae; genus Mus; species Mus musculus. The sequence goes on from NC_000075.6 coordinate 11,871,661, forward strand.
CTTCTAAACATTCACAAGTCTCTTGCTGTGATATTGTCCCTTATCTGTTACACTCTTCTGCATATGTCTGTAACCTATGATGGATATTCTTGTATGAGTCCAATCCTGGACTCCTCCCTATATTCCATCTTTGCAGACCTGTAGCTCATTTCTAAAACTACAAAGTTTTGTGGACTCTAGTTTGATAGGATGTTCTGAGATCTGATAGATTTGGCTGACTTTGCTAGGTTTTTCCAAACCGCTCCAGAATTTTGTTAATTTTTTTTCTTTCTATAAAATTTTGAAATATTTATGTCCATGTCTGCAAAACTTCTTACTGTAAAATTTACAATCCCTATTATAAGTCGATTCATCAAATCCTGAGCATTGATGTATTTGCTAAAACTTCACCCAGGGCCTAGAGCTATGGTAGTACACACCTTAAATCCCAAGCATTTAGAGGCAGAGGTGGGCAGATTGTCAAATTTGAGGCTTGCCTGATCTACAGAGCAACTTGCAAACAGCAAAGGCTAAACAGAAAAACTGTGTCAAAACAAACTAACAGTTCATCAAGAAGAAACTCTGTCCAACTGTAGAGGTCCTTTATCTTTCACCATTACTGTATTCTAAAGGTGAATCTTTTATCTTTCATTTACATTTGTTCTCATATATTTAACTTCTGCAAAATTCTAAGTGGCATTCTACTTTAAATTTTGCTTTGCTCATTACCTTTTGTTGCATCCTTGCTAGGATATAGAAACGTAATTTTGTTTTGCATCTTTGCCTGAGGTATTTGACTATGCCATAGTATTTTAATACGTTTAGGAGAGCTAATTTTAGAATTCTTTAAATGGCCTGTGTTAGCAATCAAAATACTTAGAAACAGGGGCACATTTATTTCTTCTTCATGAAGTAAATGTGATTTATGTTCCTTCTTGCTTCATTATAAAGTCTAGAACGTCCACATAGTAAAATTAAGTGGTAAAACAGGTATCTTCGATTTTTTTTGCACAACCCTAGAAGACGTGCCATTTAATTCAATATCAGTTATAATACTTACAAACAGAAGTCTTCTATGAAGTTGCAGAAATCTCTCCATTCCTATTATTCTGAGAGTATTATGATAAGTAAGTACAAAGATTTTTTTTCAAATGTAATACATTGCTGGTTAGTGTAATCTTAAAATTAAATTTACTAACCTACCAAAGACTGGGACTTATTCAGTCACATTTATTATTCTTGGATATAACCTTTTTGCATTTTAAATTTTTCTTGTTATCTGAGGAGCACACAGAAAATAAACTCATAACTTTCACAATAGTTTTCCACATATAAGGAGACATGAACACTACTTTGTGTCTCCTTTAGAGATTTCAGAATCTCTAAAATTTCATTTTCTCACTCTATGTACCATTTTAGTGAGTAGAAATATCTTTAATAATACAACCAACACCAAATTCATGGTCTCATTCATTGTGCTTGTGAGGTTTTTAAATTTTTATTTACTTTTGTATATTGTTGTACATTTACATTTTGTATATTGTACATTGTTGCTGTCTTCAAACACACCAGAAGAAGGCATCAGATTTCATTATAGATGGTTGTGAGCCAGCACGTGGTTGCTGGGCATTGTATTCAGGACCTCTGGAAGAGCAGTCAGTCTGTGCTCTCAACCACTGAGCCAATTCTCTGCCCCCTGTGTTTGTGTTCTTAAAGGAACATGAGCCCATTAGTTAGATGAGTTGGATAAGAAAGGCTTCAGTATTGACTTCATCCATCTTTACTGCTTAAACAGGAGAATTCTTGGACATATTAGTATATTTCTCTATCTTGAGAGTCTAAATGTTTTTATATCTTACTTTATACATTTTTGGAATATAGATTAAAGTTATTTAAGCACATTTTTGTATGTAATTCAAATAGCATATCCAAATAAAATAGTGACATTTAATTTAGTAAAACTTAAGGATTAATTAAACTTTTAAATGTTGAGGTATATTATGAAAAAGTACTTTTCTAAATTTCAACACAAAATCAAGCAGACAAGAAATAAATGAGAATGAACAAAGGGTATAGAAAAATAAGATTCAACTTAATTTGAAGAAAGCACTGAGTTAATTAGACATCTAAGGAAAAACAATATCCAACATATTTCAATAACATTTTTATTTTTCTAAATTATATGACACACATGTATAAACTAAATTTCTACTTTTCACAAATCCAGTATTTTTATAGAATATTGACTTTTCCTTCAATCTTTAATTCTCACAATTAATTTGCTTTAAGTTTTTAAAATTTGTATAATCTGTGAGGTAATATAATATGTACATTAACAATTTCAAGTTAAATAAATTTGAAAGTTTAAAATATCAATACACCATATTTCATGTGATCTATACAGACTTAATTTTACTTTTACTTTTGATCCATATTCATTGTAAAAACAGTTTCTTTCTACATATTAGAACATCCTTCTATTAAAAAGAAACTAAGCAGTACTCATTGAGTTATAATTCCTGATCTTTATCCTTGCATTGGGTTACAATGAGGGGAATGTAAGGATCACAAAATGAAAATGCCCTTCACTGTGAAAGGAAGAACAGTTTCCATAGAGATCCAAATAAAGTCTATAAATCTGAGTTCTTCAGACACAAGAGGGAAGAGACTCCTTCCAATCTTGCATTTTAAATGTGAAATCTGATGAAACAGAACTGTTTTTTTTTTATTTGATGATTGGATTTTTTTATTATTTTAATTTTTTTACAGTCCAGTCATTGCCCCCCTCCTGGTCCCCTCTCCCACAGTTCCTCATCCCATTCCTTCCCTCCTGTCTCCAAGAACATGCCCTCCCCTCACAAACCTCCCATTATCTTGGGGCCTCAAGTCTCTCAAGGGTTAGATGAGTAATTTTTCTGTGAATGCGTGCACTGAGATGTAGAATTTCTAGTCTTATGTGTTTATCTACAATACACATATAAGGCATCATTTAGTTATATACAGATATATATTTACTTTTTAATTAAACTTCAGTACAATTATTCATTGCATAACTAGTTTTTAAATAATATTTTTCCTTTTTTAAATTGAAAATAGATTCTTTTATTATATAGTGCATCCGAACTGCAGTTTTTCTCCTCCACTGTTTCCAACTCTGCCCTCACTGTCCCCTCTCTCCCATATCTACTCTTTCTCTGTCTTCTTTCAGAAAAGAGTAGACCACAAGACATGACAATCAAATACAAAAAACAAGATACAACAATATGAGGCAAAACTCCTTACCCCTAGGTTGGACAAGGTAAACCAACAGGAGGAAAAGACCCCCAAGATCAGGCAAAAGAGCCAAAAACCACACTAGCTCCCGAAGTTAGGAGTCCCATAAAAATACCAGGCTAACACCTCTAACATATATACTCTGGACATGTGATGCAGACCTATCCTTGCCCTGTGTTTGCCACTTCAGTCTCTGTGAAGCCATATGTGCCCTGCTTAGTTGATTCAGTGGGCAGTTTTCTCTTGCTACTATATTACAGTGTATGGAAATTTTTTATTTTTTTTAAATTTTTATTGGCTATTTGTTTATTTACATTTCAAATGTTATCCCCCTTGCAGGTTTCCTCTTCAAGAACCCACCATTCCACCTCCTTCCTCCAGGCTCCACCAGAGTGGTCCCCAACCCACATACCCACTCCCAACCTACCACCCTAGCATTCCCCTACACTGGGGCATCAAGCCTTCACAGGACCAAGGACCTCCCCTCCCTTTTGTTGCTACACAAGGCCATCCTCTGCAGCATATGCAGCTCTAGTCATTGGTCCTGTGAAGGCTTGATACCCCAGCTTACGGGAATACTAGGGCACTAGGGCAGAAGTGGGCATGTGGGTGGGGGTGGGATGAGGATTGTGAGAGAGGAAACTGGGAAGGGGGATAACATTTGAAATGTAAATAAACAAAATAACCAATAAAAATAGAAAGAACAAAAGTCAATTTGTGATGCTATTTTACCTTCATACACAGTCTAGTCTCAATTCCTATAACTCAATGAGTTAATTGAAATATTGTAACTATTCAGAAGAAATACATTGATATAAACATGTACAGCCTATGTTTATCATTATTCCCTAAATAACATGGTCTAAGGGTAACCTACTGTACTCCTTTCTACCAAATGCTGTAAGCAATGTAATGATGAGAGGTCATGAATAAATTTCATGCTAATACAAGACTTTTTAAAAAAAGATACTCATCCATGAAAATCTAGGAGCTAATCAACCATGACACTGAGTAATTAAAACTTGTGTTTGTAACTGAAAAAAATTTCCAAGATCTCCAAAGATCTTAGAAAATAAGCTGGTTCTGTAATCAAGAAATGTAATACGATTGACAATACAAAATTTGGCAAATATTTTGTGTGGATATTATATATATACACATATATATATATGTATATGTGTGTGTGTTTGTGTATGTGTATTATGTATGTGTGATATATATATGTGTGTATCACATATATCACATATATATGTGTACATATCACATATATATAGATCCCTATGCACATATATACATATATCACACATACATATGTACATATATGTTTAATATATATATATGTAGTATTAAACACATATGTATATATTGCACACATTTATATATCACACATATATACATGTATATCACACATGTATATATGCACATATATACATATACATATATATATTTTTTTTTTTTAAGAAACAAGTTTTCTGTGTGATCCTAGCTTTTTTAGAACTCCCTTTGCAGATCCAGCTGGCCTTTAATTCAGAGACTTGACAATGTCCTCAATTGATATTTTTATCACACCTATTAAAGAAGAATTATTGTCCTCATTTTAAAAGAAAAAAATTCATTAAATAAATTGGTGTAATCTGTTCATGTATTTCTGAATACTCATGGTAAAAATTATATATAAATATTTTAGTTTTATGCATTAAATGAAAATAACTTGTTCTCAAAAGAGGGCTTAACATGGTGATCTTAGCTACATATACATATATAAATACTTAGCAGCTCTGAAATTAACTGCTGTTCATGGCTAATGACCCAAAAAAATCTCATATCTAAAATTATTTATTGCATTTGTTTTGGTAAAATGGTTGTAAATTTATAATGAACATTTCTTTCCTTGTAGTAATTAAATAGGTATCTAAGGAACTTTAAGGTAGTGAGGATTTTGTTCCCTGCCTTTGTCTGCCTTTGACTGCCTTTGTCTCCTGAGTGCTGAGATTAAAGATATACACCATCACTGAGTATCAATACACATTGTTTTTAAAGTTGCTTTTGGGTTAATGTTCTGTGATAACTTAACTATGCAATAAGAAACTTATGATTATATCATACATAAGTCCATTCATGACGTGTGCACATATGTCCTATTTATTATATTATTTTAAATAAAATGGATTATAAATTCTTTGAAGACTCATTAGTTTAGATGTGTTAAAAATTCAAATATTTGATCAATTAACATGCATGAAATATGTAAGGATTTAAAAATGTTATGTAGCACTTTTTTTTTCTAAATGCAGATAACAAAACCAAAGTGTGTCTAGACAAGGAAGCATATGATAAAAGGAAAGATAAATTGTGAACCTCGATAGATCACTATAAAATACTGTAATGAGTATTCCTCATCATACAAAACTTGATTTTTCTGATGTGATTGAATATGCTAGAAAAACAGTTCTAATTTTGATTATTTCTCCATTTTATCTCGAGGTAGTAAAAGAAATAGTTATTCATTAACAATTTAGTGAAAAAGCTTATACAGAAGTCTTTGAATTCATGAATGAACATAATGTCTTCCTAAGAGTAAATTTATTCTTGTCCTGCAATTTTATGTCCTTCTATATTTCTATTGATATACAATTTAAGTATAACTGTCCAGTATTTTCTATAATAAGGTTTTATTCCATTACATATTTTCCAACAAGGAATAGTATATCTGTGTTTTCCTTTTCCTTTTACTATGCAGGATAAAGTAGATTAGAATCTGTTCCTACCTGGGCAATGGTGACGCACGCCTTTAATCCTAGCACTTGGGAGGCAGAGGCAGGTGGATTTCTGAGTTTGAGGCCAGCCTGGTCTACAGAGTGAGTTCCAGGCCAGCCAGGGCTACACAGAGAAACCCTGTATCAAAAACAACAAACAACACACACACACACACACACACACACACACACACACACACACACACACACACAGAGAGAGAGAGAGAGAAAGAATCTGTTCTGAAATTATTTATGTTATTGTGTTTTGAAAAATGATTAACTTTTCTTTTGTTAATACTCTTTAGTAGTTTATAGTCCTCTTGGACTGCCCCTTTTGTATATTTTTAAATGATTTTATTTTTTAATTATATATGAAAACATTTATCTCTGTAAAGATTTGCATAAAGGCATATAATAGAGAGTCATGAGCTGCCTAAACTGGGTGCTAGGAATCGAACTTGGGTCTGCTGAAAGAGCAGTGTGTGCTCTTAACAGCTGAACCATCTTTTGTGTAACCAAATTTTCATTTCCTTTAATATTTTATGTAAGAATTTAAGTCAATTTATTCCATAAGTCTTGTTAGAGTTAAATCTTCCCATGATCCTCAATGTCCAGCTAAGTAGTTCAAATGATATTTTTATCACACCTATTAAAGAAGAATTATTGTCCTCATTTTAAAAGAAAAAAATTCATTAAATAAATTGGTGTAATCTGTTCATGTATTTCTGAATACTCATGGTAAAAATTATATATAAATATTTTAGTTTTATGCATTAAATGAAAATAACTTGTTCTCAAAAGAGGGCTTAACATGGTGATCTTAGCTACATATATATATATATATATATATATATATATATATATATATATATATATATATAAATATAAATACTTAGCAGCTCTGAAATTAACTGCTGTTCATGGCTAATGACCCAAAAAAATCTCATATCTAAAATTATTTATTGCATTTGTTTTGGTAAAATGGTTGTAAATTTATAATGAACATTTCTTTCCTTGTAGTAATTAAATAGGTATCTAAGGAACTTTAAGGTAGTGAGGATTTTGCTCCCTAGTCAATGGTTTAATTCTTTTATGATACCTCTAATTTTTATACAAGTGAATTTTAATTTTAATCAGTAAATTAAGCATAAAAATTTAATTGGTCTCCTCTCGCCAAGACAGTAAGCTAAAAAAGGATTTTTAAGAGGACATTATAACAGCAAGAGTACATTTGTAATTAAAAATAATGTATATATAAAATTCTTTAGTTATCAAATAACATTCCCAATGCCATGCACTAAGTTCTTGGTTATTAATTCATGATCATTTATATTTACTCATTTACTGAATTGAGGACCATGAGTTAGGATAGACACTATTAATTACTTGATACAGTGCATTTCAAACATTTGCATGACAGATAAGTGATATAACTGTTAATGTTAATTAAAATTCATCTAATATATGTCAGTGTTTTGCTGGAATCTTGATTCTTGTACCACTTTGGTGTATGGCCAAAAGTGAATCAGACCCCTCGAAGTACACATGGTTGGGAGCCATCTTGTGGGTGTGGGAACAGAAGCCCCAGTCCTGTATAAGAGCATTCAATTCTCTCACTGTTGAGCCAACTCTCAAGTCCTCCAGACATGTGAAATTTTTATATGTACACTGTTTAGACACTGTACGTAGAATTAACTTAAGAATTCATATTCTAGGAAGTAAATGTTTTCTTTTTATGTTCTAGTGAATCCAATTTTATTATTATCAATTTGTTTTTAACTTCCCTGTAAGGAATATAATTATTCATCTGTTACACCAGATTGGAATAAAGAAAAACAGCTTGAATCAGAAATTAGTGCCCTTCCACCAATGGCCTCTTCTGTCCTCTCATAGAACCAAGGCTCAGCTGATCTTCCTGAGCCTATCATGCCTTCAAAGTCATATAAAACCCAGGACCACCAATCTAGGAATGTCACCACAGACAGTAGGCTTGGCCCTCCCACATCAATCACTAGTCAAGAAAATGTCTTACACACTTGCTTACAGCCTGATCCTATAAATGTATTTTCTTTTCATGTTTTGTTGGTTTTTCTTGGTTTTTGTTTTGTTTTGTTTTGTTTTTCAAGACAGGGTTTCTCTGTATAGGGTTTCTCTTGCTGTCCTGTAGACCAGGCTGACCTCGAACCCAGAAATCTGCCTGCCTTTGCCTCCCAAGTGCTGGGATTAAAAGTGTGTGCCACCACTGCCTGGCTAATGAATGTATTTTTTTCCTTTTAAAAAAAAATTGGATATTTTCTTCATTTACATTTCAAATGATATCCAAAATGTCCCCTATATCCTCCCGCCCGCCCTGTTCTCCTACCCACTAACTCCCACTTCTTGGCCCTGGCTTTCCCCTGTACTGGGGCATATAAAGTTTGCTAGACCAAGGGTCCTCTCTTTGCAATGATGGCCAACTAGGCCATCTTCTGCTATATATGCAGCTAGAGACACGTGTTCTGGGGGTACTGATTAGTTCATATTGTTGCTCCACCTATAGGGTTTGCAGACCCCTTCAGCTCTTGGGTACTTTCTCTAGCTCCTACATTGGGGGCCCTGTGTCCCATCCTATAGATGACTGTGAGCATCCACTTCTGTATTTGCCAGACACTGGCAAAGCCTCACAGGAGACAGCTATATCAGGGTCCTTTCAGCAAAATCGTGATGGCATATGCAATAGTGTCTGATTTGGGCTGATTATGGGATGGACCCCTGGGTGGGGCAGTCTCTGGATGGTCCATCCTTTCGTCTTAGCTCTAAACTTTGTCTCTGCAACTCCTTCCATGGATATTTTATTCCCTATTCTAGGGAGGAATGAAGTATCCACGAGTTGCTCTTCCTTCTTGATTTTCTTGTGTTTTGGAAGTTGTATCTTGGGTATTCTAGGTTTCTGGGCTAATATCCACTTATCAGTGAGTGCATATCAAGTGACTTCTTTTGTTATTGGGTTACCTCACTCAGGATGATATCTTCCAGATACATCCATTTGCCCAAGAATTTCATAAATTCATTGTTTTTAATAGCTGAGTAGTACTCCATTGTGTTTATGAGTACCCATTCCTCTGTTGAGGGACATCTGGGTTCTTTCCAGCTTCTGGCTATTATAAATAGGGCTGCTATGAACATAGTGGAGCATGTGTCCTTATTACCAGTTGGAACATCTTCTGGGTATATGCCCAGGAGAAGTATGAATGTATTTTCCAAATTAAGGTTTCTTCCTCTCAAATGACTTTAATTCATGACAAGTTGACAGAAAACTATCCAGACTGATCAAATCTGGTAGTAGCTCTGAAGTTCTAGCATCTTCATTGTATTTAAATATAGTCTCATAGCCATTTGTAGTACTATGTGGCTGATAATACTGTCACCCTATGGAATGATGTCATCCATACCTACTCTTTGAATCATTTCCCCAGTAATCATAAAGAAAGGATCTGAGATGAAAGTGTTTGTGATTTCTTTAACAAAGTGTTTAAACAAAACACTCCAACTCCTGGTTCTTGGCTATGCTGAAGAATAAGATAAGAGAGGTCTACACATGGCAAAAAACAGTTATATACATTCATAACATATTATAGTCATAAAAGATCAATTGGTTGAGTTTTATACTTAAGATATATGAGACAAATTAAAATAATACAGAAATAACAAATGGATTCTGTTTCTAGGGTCAGAGGGATGTAACATTCATATCTTAGATTTTCAAAAAGCTTTTATATATCTAATGTGATTAATCCTACACATACTTACATTGCTATATCTAATTTTAACCATTTCAGCTATATTTGAGTAATATAACAATTTCAATATAAATAGGAAAACTTGGAAGGCAAAAACAGTTGAAAACCATGCGTGAACTGAGAAAAGACAGCTGAAATGAAGGACTCTGAGGGATCCAGTGTCTGAAGCTCAAAAGTGTTGCAGAGACCTGAACATATGGAGTGAGAGACATGAAGTCGAGTGGGTGCAGGGTTGAGGAGCAAATCATGTAAGTGATTGACAAGCTGGTCAGCTTCCAACACAAGAATTATTGTTATCTTTAGAGTGGAAAATGGCAATCCACATGATAGCTTCCCAACATTCTTTAACAGGAAAACACACGATAATTTCAGCAGGGATTGTTGTAAAAAGAGACACTGGAGCTTATTCCTAACATTTAGGTGCAAGTCTTCAGAAACCTCAGGAAACTTGAAGTCATCCAATTTTAAGGAACTGTGACAGCTGTCAGCATGCACTTAGTCCCTACTGATTAAGAGAGACAAAAAAGGAAAGACTTCCCAGGAGAGCATTAAGGACACTCAAACAGAAAGTATTCCACTCAGCTGACAGGGTCCACACTGAACCTGGAGACACATGAAATTTTTAGGGTTTATTTGACAAACTTTCATATCCTTACTTTTGTCTTTCTCATCTTCCAATCATCTATAAATAGGTAAAATTTATCTTTACATACTCCTAATAATATTTAAGAACCCAAATCATAAAAATCAAGTTTATCAAAAGCATATAACCACAATAAAAAAATTACTAAATTTCATATAAATCTATAGATTTACCAAAATAAACTTTATTTAAAATATAGTCATATGCAGAAAGATATCCTTAATAGAAAATCTTCTCAAAAACTTAATGGACACATAAAAATTACTATGTGAAACTAGCCACCTTGATGTTTAGAATATTTGATTTTAAGTTATTAGATATATGCACTAGCACCACTGACTTTGTAACACCATACTGCTCTCTGTTCAGAGTAGACATTCCATACTAAACAGATACGCTTTCAGTGTAAAATAAATGCAGCATACATCTTATGCCACAATGTAGAAAAAAATGTAACCAATATTTCAAACGTCTGATGGAAAGTCAATTCTAATTCAGAAGCTGTTATTCATATAAATCATTAACCAATTTATAGTCAGTGAGAAGATGTGACCAAGTCTGTCAAATCTGAAATCATTCCCATCTCCTTCTTTGCGATGGTTATAAAAGAAAAACAAGTTCCATATTATGGAATGCCAAGGAAAGCATAAGTGAAAAATAAAGCTTCCCATGAACAAAAGATTATAGGATCATTTTCTTATACAAAAAAAAAAGTCTGTTCCATTATAATAGAGGACACGTATTTAGCATTCAACCACAGTATTTCATATTATCAGCATATACTTAAGAAAAGGTTTTGTCAGATCATGGAAAAGTAGCTGAGTACTATATTCTCGTGCATGTTCAGGAACATATATCCCAAAAGAACACCAAGGAGCAAACCACACTAGGTATTTTTATTCTAGCTAGAGCTTGGTCTTACTGCAGACTCTGACATAGCAGCATAGAAGGGTGAAGTCAGAGCCCAGTTTCAAGCAAACATTTATAGAGGCAAACAAACAAGCAAGGGGGTATTTAGCTTAGCATACTTCTGATTGGGGAGCTATTAAGAAATTCCTTGCCATTTAAAATGATTGGCTAGTGCTGGAAGCCAAATAAACTTTTTTAAAATAAATATATTTAGTTGCAACTGTAACTTATGTTTTCCTCCTGATCAATGGTTGTTAGGGTATGACCTGGAAACTATTGCTAGTTTCAGGCTTGTTGGTTAACTCGAGTTCAACCTTAGGTTATGTTCTCTAAAATGGAGCCTGAAACCGAGATGAATCGTCTGATCTCTCAATAACATTACCATATTACTATAATTTATGTTTTTTTTCAAGATCATGCAACTGACAACTTGTTAATGACCATAATATAAATAAAATTAATAAAGCAAATAAAAGTGATGGACACAATATTCAATACTTATTAACACATTGGAGGTTTTAAACAAATTGTTGATTATCACCAGAAGACCAAAATCAACAGCATTATTAAATAAACACAAAATACAGATAATAGAAAAATGAAAGGAACTGAAATTACAAATAAAGTTATTATAGCACAGTGGACTTGATATACTTTAAGAAGATTACCCATGCTTGAAATGAGAAAGGAGAGAAGCTGAGTTCAGGTGTGCATGCAAAGGTATTACTGGGTTCTTTAGGAGCCAACTATTGATAATGGATACTACAAAAGTGGTTTTACATACCAAGTATAATCCTATTAAACTGACACTAAAAATGAATCATACTTAGTTTATTGTTATACACTATTTTTCAATGTTCCTCCTGGTCTAATAAACAAATTAAGTACTTAGAATGGAACATCAAAATTGTATAATTTTCAGCCTTGAAATATTGCAAACTCTGCAAAAGAGATCTCTGATATAAGCATATATAATAAAACACAAAGGAGTCATTTCCAAGGTGAATCAAGAGGCTAGCCTGGAGAAAGGTTTGAGCATATGCCTATAACACAAAATAAGACTCGATTCTTAAGTCTCATGAGACACACTACATAAAATGAATGAAAACATGCATGTTTACACATCCTCCACCATGCTTTCCCTGTTGTGATGGACTAAATCTTCTTCCTGTATGATGGTGCTAATCCAGTTCGGTCACATTTAGAAGAAAGTAACTGATATGTATTATTTAATAATTTAAATAAGGTAAAAGGACAGTCACATGCGTTCTCTTCCAAAATGGCTGTGATAAACAAAACAAAACCAACCCCCCAATCAACAAAAGCCTTATTGAGTCCAACTTTCAGGGTAGGTGGAAGCTGTCCTCAGCACCCTTCTGTAGGTTGTCTTGAATGAGTGAGGCATTGAAATCCAGCTACTCCAAACAAATCAAGCTTGAGTAGCTTGAATATTCTTTCAGCGATTTTCTTTACTGTTTACCAAACTGTCAGATACAATGATGCCCAAGATGATCCTCTATGCGGGGAAACAATGAAGAAACCCTCTGTAACTTTGTACAGTACATATGAGAAGGCAGTGACTCTGTATGGGTAAATTCAGCAGGTTTTGTGGAAGCATCATCCATAGTTAATGTTGGGATAACACTTTACCTCAATTAACCAGAGTCAGACTTACTTAAATTTACTAAGAACACTGAACTTAGAAGGAAATTATCTCTTTTCTGGGCATCTGGTGTATTCATCTTAGGATTTATAACAATGACCATTATTTTCCAAGCTGGAAATTAACAGACCTCTAATGTGTGCTATCTTCTCTTTCTCCAACAAAAGCTCTACAAAAGAGAGGCACTATAGGTTACAAAATTATTTGTTAAAATGTCCAATAATTTATATAGTCTTATATCTCTACTTATGACATTTTGGATTGTTATTTATAATGATAAGACACACATAATGTGAGATCTATATTCAATGAATTTTAAATGTGTAGTATAATATCAATTCTTAGTATGATACTGCATGGTTTTCTAGAATTTGTTCTTAACCTATAACAAACTGAACACTAATTTATTTCTCCCAATAATAGACTTTGATGACCACAATTCTAATTTATTCACTAATGAATTTATTATTTGAGATAGCTGACTAGGGTCTTATGCCAAGTCTTAAAAAATTGCATACAGCACTCATATGCTACACTTCCCTAGTTCTTTCTGTGTAGCAGCAAAATGTTGACAACATTGCTTCTTTAGCTAATATGTGCAGAGGTTTATTCAAGAAGGGATATTAAATACTGTTATATATTTCCCTTCATTGATTCAGATGATCATGTTCTTCCATTCTCTGTTGCTGTGTTTTATTTATTGGTTCACATGTGCCCATTCATCCCCAGAGAAATCTATCTAGCTGTGATATATGAAGGGTAGGTTATCTAGTGTTTTTCTGAAATTTCTGATCTTGCTACTAGAGTAACAATGGGATCACAGAATTGGTTTAGAGAAGTTTCTTCTAAAGCTTGTCTACAACTTGTAACAAATTTGGAGTTTTTGAAAAGGTCAGTAACTTCAGTAGCAAAACATCCAGAGTTCTTCCTATCCTGACTGATTGTCTACAAAGCTGGTTTTGTATCAACCCAGTGCATGAAGCTATAGCTGATTTAAGTTATGGTTACCACTGCTGCATTGAGTGAAGAGGATGACATTTTAGCTCCTTCTTCCCCTAAGTTCAAGCTCCAAGCCCTCTTTCTCAAGTGTCAGTCTTCAGTCATTGATGTTATTGGAAAAGTAGCTTCATTGCCCTTTTAAGTAAGTGGGAAAATGGATCCTGGACATCCACATGGTCTTTAGCATTAGTATGTGCCACAGAACACAGTGTAGTCTCTGGTCGAAGTAAAGACATTAATCTGGCTCTCTGCCAGAGTGCAGGCCACAGGCACCATCACAGCCCTGGGAGGCAGTCCAGCCCACAGATATCAGTGTGGCTTCAGGCCACAGCACAGACCAGATATCTACATGCCATTTGATGGTGACTTGCCACATGGTGGAAAGCATGGCAGTATCCAGGTAGACAATCTGCTAGAGAAGAGCTGAGAACTCTACATTTTGAACCTCAAACAGTTAAGAGGAGACTGTGGTCTACACAGAGCATGTCTTGAGTACAGCAGAACTCAAAGCCCACCTAGGCAGTGACATCATTCTCCAAAAAGGCCACACCTACTTCAACGAGGCCACACCTCCTAATAGTGCCAGTCTCAATGTCACAAGCATTCAAATATTAAGCCTATGGGGGGCAAAGCTATTCAAACTATGACATTCTAGTCTCTTGCCCCCATAGGGTTATAGAAAAAATATTTCATCCTACTTCATAAGTTTATCATAATCTCAATAAAGTTTAAAAGCCCAGAGTTCAAAGTCTCTTCTGAAATTCATGTAATCTAAGTATAATCCCCTATAAAACCAAAATCAAAATGCATATCATATACTTTCAATATATAATGGCAAAGGATATACATTACTACTCCAAACTGTAGGGAAAGTAGCATACTGAGAAAACCCTGGAAAAAAGTAAGACCAAAAACCCAGCTGGGCAAACTCCTTACTCTACATCTAAATGTCTGATATCAGAATACTCTTCAGATCTTCAATTCCTTTCACCTTTGTTGAGTGCAACATACTTTTTTCTCAACTCAGGCTGATTTCATTCCCTATTTTATGTCCCAAGCTTCCTTGGCAGTTATCTCATGGCTCTGATATCTCTATCCTTTTAGAGTCTCCAAAGCAATCAAGGTTTCACATCAATAGCTTCACACAACACCCTTCAAGTTCCTCCATGAAGGAAAAATCCTTGTCTTTCCTTAGGCACAGAAGGAAATTCCATAACTCTTTTCACACAATAGCCTGTCTGAGTTTACATGCAGGGAAACATGTCACATGTGCCTGGCCTCAGTGGCTTTCCTCAGCCAATGAGGAAGGTTCCATAACCCCTTTCTCCTCTCCTTGACCCTAAAGCCAGAACCATGTGGCCGAAGGTCTCAAGTTCTATAGATTTCTGGGGTGGAACATGGGCTTCTTGCTCAATTACACCTTTACCAGCTCTTTGTTTTTGATGATTTCCTTCACTGCCAAAACTTGTCTTCCCTGAAACTTGCTATATAGACCAGGCTGACCTTGAACTCAGCGATAATGCTGCTCACTTTCAGAGGTCATGGATTCATTTCCTGATAGCCACATTAGGTATGTTATACCAAATGTAAGTACAGGTATAGGTGACTTTCATTCTCTTCTGACATCTTTATGGATGAACATGCCTATGGTGCACACACATGCACTCGGGTCCCTATATCCAATAAGTAAGCAATCAGTAAAATAAGTAACTGTTTTAAAAGAAAATATAGAATAGTGGTGCTAAGTTCTCTCTCTTAACATATGGATTCTTAGGCTGCCTCAGAAAGCATCTTTGGAAAGATGCAACAAGTATTCTTAACTCCTGAACCATGCTTCTAATCCTTATATATACAATTTCTATCAGATTATACTTTTATTGAACAATAAAATCAAACTAAAATTTTTATTCAGACTGAACTAAAACCTGTAAACAGGTAAGAAAAAAAATCCAATATTTTTGTAATTTGAGTCCTTCAAACACATAAAATACTATATATGTGCATATATATATAATTTATAACCTGAATGAGGGAGGGAGGGAGGGAGGGAGGGAGGGAGGGAGGGAGGAAGGGAGGGAGGGAGGGAGGGAGGAAGGAAGGAAAGACAAACTTCCCATTCTCTAAGAACTTAGTTAACCATGAAGAAAAAGATAGTCCAGGTTGCGCTGAAATCCTTTGTGCATTATTCCTGGTCTTTAAATGTGCTGATCTAAAGTTACTATGGCAGCCTCTTCATAGGGTTGTGTTGTTTTCCATCACCTGTTAAGTCCTGTTGCCAATCATATCAGTCAGATGACTTCCTTTCAAGTTCTCCTACTTTTCAACTTTCATGGAAGTTGTTCTCAGGATAGAAACACAGTGGCCCAGGTTTTTTTTTTTTTTTTTTTTTTTTTTTAATAAAGAATGCCACTTGACAAATATAACTTGAATTCTAATATGGACAGTGTACAGATGATGTTTATCATAGGAACTTTAAGTAACAAACATGACTGTCCACAGTGGTGAGCCAGTAACGCTGGGAGTTCATGTGAAGCGGAAGAGCTCCAGTTTTGTTTTGTTTCATTTTATTCTGAACTTTTCAGTTTCTTATTTTCTCATCTATGAAACATGATCCATATAGTTACTTTATTTATCAACTACTAAATTCCTTTTTCATTTCTAGATGAGAAGTGAAGCTTGACAGGAAAGGTCGAAAGGAGTAATAAACACTGTTTATTCTGTAAATGCTAAGTCACATTTCCTGCTAATTAACAATGAGCAATATTCATCTCTTATTCTCATGTTTGTTTACTGTGCATAGGAGAGGAATGCCTCCCTTTATAGGAAGTAATGAATAAAACTAGAGATTTGTAAAGGAAAGAGATCTATTTACCAGGGCTTATTAATATAAATCTCAAAGCCACCTTTCCTTGCTGTGTAACTTCCACGTCCTCGGTTGGAGGGACTGACACACCTGGGGAGCTCAGGCTAAGAATGTGGACTCACTGGAGCACAGAGAGACAAGCACAGAATGCAGGAAGCCTGATAGCATTTGCAGGCCCTAGTTTAGGTGTTTGGAGCTTCATATTGGTGTTCCCTGCTGTGTTCAGAGGCAATGAAAGAAAATAGAAAAAACAAGCAAAAGTGATACCAGGTTGGTGAATTGGGTGGACTATATGTTCTTTTTCTTCTGTGGAAATGTGTTTGTTCAGCTTATGAGATTCAGTAAATATTGTATTTAAAGGCATGAACAAACTCTTTGTATAACTCTGTCATGGCCTGAGTGAATTGCTTGACACAAGTCAATTCACCTCTGAGAACTCTGCCCCAGTTCTATAAGAAGGGATAAACACTGATACTAAAATTGCTGTCTTATTTCAAGACAGAAATGAATAAAGCATGTGGTCCCATTGTTACTACAGAGAATGCCTTCTTAAACATCAGTGAGCCTGAGTCAACTAAAGAACTAGTAAGACCAGGGCTTTGGGTGAGAGCCAGAGGCAAAGGCTACCGGCAACTTCAATGGCATCAACCACTCTACTGAACAGGCTGCTCTATAACACCACACACACACACACACACACACACACACACACACACACACACACACACACACACACACGATGAGGAAGAAGGGAGAAATAGGGAATAGCAAAGACAGAAAGGGAAAGGAAAACAGAAATGGAGACAATTCAATACATAGCTGTTACTAAGAAGAGCATAATAGGTTCTGTAGGCACAGTTTTCTAAATTATTTCAAAAGAAGATATAACAAAAAAACAGATAAGCAAGACAAAAGAGGCACGGCAATATCCCTGATCAAGTGATAGGATGGGAGTGACCTTCCTTTTCCCCCAAGAAGTCATTATAACCACAAGGATTTTAATAAAGAGTTGATTGGAATATTCATCAGAGTGGTTGACATTTATGGGATTAAAGAAAAACCCACTTTATCCCCAACCCCAACATGGTATAACAGATCTCCCTTTAGAGTAATTATTCTAATGATCCTGATTCTATTAAAAACTCATGTATGCTGAAACATCCTTGATTCCCTTATATTTAATTTCTTAAAAGTTGGCCTCATTCCACTCTCTAGTAAACCCTTATAATCTTTAAATGGAGGCAGGGCAGAGCCCCCTTTCTTAGTGATTTCCACAGGCTGAGAATATCCAGAAACCCTATCCATAAGCCAAGTATTTCTGCTGTGTGTGCTAGATGATTTTGTTAGGAGGAAAGCTTGTTAATGTACATGACATGACATAGTGACCGATGGTCCCAGTAGGAGTTTATCCCATTTGATCCACTATATGTTATGATTCTTGGGACCTGGTCTGAGGCTCAAGATATTTCAAAACTCTTTGAAGTTGCATCTGTTGAATTTTGGAAGAAATGAAACTTCTTGGCCCTTGAGGGAAGCAGAAGCTGAATCTACATAAGAGAGGAAAGCCTTGGCTATGCCAATTGCAAAAATGAGCAGAAAAACTAAGAAGAAAGGAAATGGCAGCAGGTATAAAAGCAAGTGTTAGTCTCACAAGAGACAGCTACATCTGGGTCCTTTCAATAAAATCTTGCTAGTGTATGCAATGGTGTCAGCGTTTGGATGCTGATTATGGGGTGGATCCCTAGATATGGCAGTCTCTACATGGACCATCCTTTCATCTCAGCTCCAAACTTTGTCTCTGTAACTCCTTCCATGGGTGTTTTGTTCCCAATTCTAAGGAGGGGCATAGTGTCCACATTTCAGTCTTCATTTTTCTTGAGTTTCATGTGTTTAGGAAATTGTATCTTATATCTTGGGTATCCTAGGTTTTGGGCTAATATCCACTTATCAGTGAGTACATATTGAGTGAGTTCCTTTGTGAATGTGTTACCTCACTCAGGATGATGCCCTCCAGGTCCATCCATTTGGCTAGGAATTTCAAACACAGAAGTGGATGCTCACAGTCAGCTAATGGATGGATCACAGGGCTCCCAATGGAGGAGCTAGAGAAAGTACCCAAGGAGCTAAAGGGATCTGCAACCCTATAGGCAGAACAACATAATGAACTAACCAGTATCCCGGAGCTCTTGACTCTAGATGCATAAGTATCAAAAGATGGCCTAGTCGGCCATCACTGGAAAGAGAGGCCCATTGGACACGCAAACTTTATATGCCCCAGTACAGGGTAACGCCAGGGCCAAAAAGGGGGAGTGGGTGGGTAGGGGAGTGGGGGTGGGTGGGTATGGGGGACTTTTGGTATAGCATTGGAAATGTAAATGAGCTAAATACCTAATAAAAAATGGAAAAAAAAAAGCAAGTGTTAGACATAAGAAAAACAAACAAACAACAAAATCAAAAAGGAAACAAAATTGTGATGTGGGGTGGCTATGTTTAGAGGACTTGAGGTTTGTTCTTTCTCCCAAAATGTGTAGAGCTCATGTTGAGGCTGGCTAAATAATGTTTTGGAACAATACATGTAAATATGACCACAATTATTTTGCTTGTCCTTTGCTATTAGTTTAACGCTTGTAAGTGGTCACATTTTAAACCTTCTCTCCCTTTCGGCTTAGTCAAAGCCTTTCATTCTTTTAATTTATCATCTATAGGAGCCCACAAACCTATTATTAATCTGACTTCCATTGGAAGCAAATGACACCCCCACCCAACTTTCCATTTTGCAAGATATAATATAGCTAAAATACGAGCTTTTGGGGGTCTTCACAGCATAAGTGATTGAGAGAATGTGAGACTTTCTGGAATGATGGAAAGATTACGGGATTCTGTTGTCTTCGGGGTTTTGGCTGAATTGAATAGGCAAAGCCAAAAATATCAGCTTTACTTTTAGCTATATATAATCGTTGGATAAGGCCACTCACTTTAGCAGTCTAAAGAACAATTTCAATTTCAATTTCAATGCGGAAGTACTGGATATTAGTACTTTTGTATACTATTAAAGTCAAGTTTAAATGAAAGTGACCACTTAAAAACTACACTGATTTATTAAAATTCAGCTTGACTCTGGGTCCTGCTGTCAACAACAGAAGAAAAATCTGGAATCCTCTGTCAGAATTGCCAAGTGAGTGGCAATTAGGAAAGGGACCTGGTTCTTAATTCTGGAGAAGCAAAAAAAGCCTAGTTTGAGCTTCAAGGAAATTTTACCATGTAGCACTTGTCTTTCCCCTCTCTCAGTCTCATTCTCTGCCTCTCTATCTCTCTCTTTGGCTCTCTCTCCCTCTATCTTTCTCTCTCTATGTGTAGGGGTGTGTGGGGTTATATATGTGTGCATGTTTGTGTATGTGCTGATACAGATGTACTGCTTTAGGACTTTCTACTTCATTCCCTGAGTTATCTCCTGTACATAATAGTGTATGTGTGGCTCTTCTTGTCTTTTTATATCAGCATTAAGCACTGGAACTCAGATTTTCATGACTGTTTAGCATCCTGCTTACCCACTGACCTACTTTCCCATTCTATGAATGTGTACTATGACTGGCAGAAGACATGGCTACTAAAATACAACCTGCAGTTTTCTTAGACTAATGGTAGAATGCTTGCTAGCCTCTATAAGTCTCTACATTCTTCTATATTTCAATCTCCACCACACAAACATAAAACAAAGACCCCCACACTGAAAAACATCTATCACCTGGGGCTGGTGGCACAAACTCATGACTCCAGCTACTCAGGAGACTAAGACAAGAGTATCTTAAGTTCAAGGTCAAGTTGAACAAAGAATGACTAAAAGGCCAACACAGGCAATGTAAGACACTGATCAAAATACTTTTAAAGAGATAAAGAGTGCCAACCATCTTTTATTTGGTGTTAAGCACTTTGTTAATATATGTTGCCATGTGTAGAATTGCAGTATCAAGAGGCCTTGCTTGTAGTCATCAATACCTGATGCCTTTAAACCTCTGGATTCTAGATCTGTTGTTACCTAGGCATCTTTGCTTCCAACATGACTTATTTCAATGCAGAGTTTCTGCCCTTTCTTCCTCTCTTCACTCTCTCAATGCTCTGTTCAATGACAAAATTATACAGGCATTTTCTGTTTTCTCCTTCCTTGTACTCAAAACAGGTTATGATTTGCTTGAACAAAAGTATGTAACACTTTCTTCTAGCTCTGTCCAAACATGGAAAGACATCTGCAGACAGGCTTTGGTAAGTGCAGTGGTTTGTTTTGAAATATGTATATTTTATAAGATGAAATGCCTCTATTCCACAAAGTCTATACAGTAAAAATGACATATATGCCAGCATGTATATTGTCTTGATTAAGCAATGTTCTTGGTTGTCTGCTTTCACGTTGAGAATTTTGTGATTTTCAAGGTCTAATGAAAAATCATCCCCTTAGTGCAGCTGTTCCACTACTGAAGAAATAAAGCATGGGCATTTTTAACAGATGGTGTTCAATGTGATGCTGGTCCAATCTGAGCAACACAATAGGTATTCTTACCGCCCTTAAAGCTCTACTAAATGAAAATTATGAAACACGTTCAGGTCATATAAGAGTATCTCTCCTCGTGGGCTCTCTATACACAGTCCCATTTGTATACATCACAAATGAGGGGTTTACACTATTTTAATTAGTTTATAAATAATTCATAACAGAGAAAATCATTCATTCCTTAAAGAAATGAAAAGAAAATTATTAACCAAAAGGCAAATAGTGAGATTAAAATTTGGTGATTCATGTAGCTAAAAGGAGTGGTGCTCTCTCAATTTTCATTCTAGTTTGTGATTGTAAGTAAAATTCATCAATGTTGTAAGAGAAAAATTGCCATTAAACAGCATCATATTAGAATTAAAATTTATTTGAGTATATTGGGCTTATTGAAACCATTGTTTCAATATCTCCTTCCAAGAAGAAAATTACAAGTAGTTTCACTACCACTTCAGGGCCTCCCTTCTCTGTCTCTGTCTCTGTCTCTGTCTCTGTCTCTGTCTCTGTCTCTGTCTCTGTCTCTGTCTCTGTCTCTGTCTCTGTCTCTCTCTGTGTGTGTCTCTGACTCTGTCTCTCTGTCTCTCTCTGTCTCTCTCTGTCTCCTCTCTCTCTCTCCCTCTCTCTCTCTCTCTCTCTCTCTCTCTGTGTGTGTGTGTGTGTGTGTGTGTGTGTGTGTGTGTGTGTAAACATTGGCAAGAGATTCAAATACATTTAGCATATGCCACTCAAATGATTATAAACAATTGCCATTTTTTAAAATAAAGTTTGAATTAAATTCTACCTACACACCTATTTGTTTTGCTTGTATTGCATTTTCTGCTTTTAAACTTGTCTTTTCAAATTTTGACATGTGACCTTTGTCATATAAGGTGTTCAAAATTCTGAACTTATTTGAGAAATCCAGCTATCCTCAAAACTACAGCTCACTCTAATTTCCTGTGTG
This sequence comes from Mus musculus, assembly GCF_000001635.26. NCBI lineage: Eukaryota > Metazoa > Chordata > Mammalia > Rodentia > Muridae > Mus > Mus musculus. The sequence goes on from NC_000075.6 coordinate 11,894,011, forward strand.
TTCACCAAATATGATTTATTTCACTCATACTGTTATTCATAACTTTTATATCACCTCTAAAAATATGTAATTCAAATTATTTTTTCTGGCTGCATAATATTTCAGTATAGTTAGATTGGAATTTGCTTCCCTGAATCTTCTTTCTTGTATTGTTCCAGCTAGGAAAGCCGTTTTTCCTGTAAAAGATTTGGAGAACAGAAAAGAAGTAGACAAATTTGTAGCTCACATATGTTAAAGAACAGTCTTGGTTTATCTCTTTGGTATAAGGATTTCTAGTTTCTCTAGCTTCTAAATTAGGTGTATGTTTACCTTGACAAATAGGTGACTTACAAGGGGTTACCAATTCTATAAAGAGATACTATGGCCAAGGCAACTCTTATAAGTGACAACATTTAATTGAGGCTGGCTTACAGTTTCTGATGTTCAGTCAATTATCATCATGGCAGGAAACATGGCAGCATCCAGGAAGACATGGTCATTAAAGAGCCGAGAGTTCTAAATCTTGATCTGAAGGAAAAGACTGTAATCCTCAGGCTGCTAGATCTCCATAGCCCACCCTCACTGTGACACACTTCCTCCAACAAGACCACACCTCCTAACAGTACTTCTCCTTATTGCCCAAGTATATTCAAACCATCACATTAAGTATATCAATTTCTGTGGCATATATTCAAGTTTATGGTAAGAAACATAAAATCTTGACAACTTTCAGTCTGTGTTGATCTTGTTTCATTTAAGGCTTCTGTTTATTCTTTTGTGGCCACTAGTTTTAGTTCCTCTTATTGGTGTTCCTCTTATAGGCAAGTTGTAACATCAGATGGTAATATAGGGAAAAAGTATTTCAAGAACTGATGAATGAGTGAGCCCACACAATGCACAAGCTTAATCCTTTTTTTTAAATTCTTCTAAGCAATTTCCATGATCTACAAAATTGTTACTTAGATATAATTTGAAAACAGACAACAGTGTGTGAACATCAGCAGCCATGCAGAAAAAAATATTGTGTTTATTTTAATAATAACTCATAAATTTTAAAGCTTTTGTTTTTCCATACATTTTGTATTTTGTTTTTCTGGAAATAATACCTTTGTAGGTTATCCAGACACTAGTGAGACAACATACAACAACAGCAAACTCTTTCTTAGTTCATTGTGGAAAGCATGACAAGCACAACCTAAACACATATCTCCCCCGGTAGGCAACTGACATTTTATTGTAGATGAATATTACTGTGGAATAGGAAAGCAGTATGTAATGGTGGGTCTTACTGGTCTACTTGTTTTTATGGACCATAGAACATGTTATATAGAAACCATAATTTGAGCTAGTAGTACTTAACATGGGCATGCGGGTTCTTATTCTATTTTCTTCTTAGATATGTAATCTTTTGATGTGTGATGATCTAGTCTTTGTTTTATTTTAATGAGATATCTGTCATAGTAATTTAACTGAGATATATATAATCTATATATATGTTCTATATATATATTCTATATATACATATCTATATATATTCTATAGTCTATACATATATTCTATAGTCTATACATGTATTCTATAGTCTATACATATATTCTATAGTCTATACATGGGATTGCAAAGAATTATTACCTCTATAGTGTCTGTCTACGTCATAAAGTATATGGAACTATTTCTGGGGTGAAGTTACATCTTTCTTAGGCTCAGGAAGAAAGAACAGTAGTACTGGGCTCAAATGTTTGATGTCTCTGAAGACATGTGTTTGATAGAAAATATATAACTTTTTGATTGTCCGCCTTCTGGAATTCTTTTCAGAATTTCCCAATAACAGCTTTCCATTTCTTAATGGAATAATCCACTTCTGGCCAAAGGGGATTTCCACGTGATCTCTTGAAACACTATCCTCTATAAGATAACTGACAGATTACACTAAGTAGTCCTATTTTTTAACTACCTAAAGTTAACCTAAGTTCAACTATATAAATGGCATCAGTTTCCATTGATAAAACTCTAAGAATGACAGGGTTTTTGGCCTTCAAGTTTGGTTAAATAAAATCAAATGCTGTTAAAATGATAGCCAATCCCACCAACAATGGAGGAGTGTTCCTCTTTCTCCACATCCTCGCCAGCATCTGCTGTCACCTGAATTTTTTATCTTAGCCATTCTGACTGGTATGAGGTGGAATCTCAGGATTGTTTTGATTTGCATTTCCCTGATGATTAAGGATGTTGAACATTTCTCCTCCATTATTGGTGGGAGTGCAAGCTTGTACAACCACTCTGGAAATCATTCTGGCAGTTCCTCAGAAAATTGGACATAGTACTACCGGAGGATCCCGCAATACCTCTCCTGGGCATATATGCAGAAGATGTCCCAACGGGAAAGAAGGACACATGCTCCACTATGTTCATAGCAGCCTTATTTATAATAGCCAGAAGCTGGAAAGAACCCAGATGCCCCGCAACAGAGGAATGGATACAGAAAATGTGATACATTTACACAATGGAGTACTATTCAGCTATTAAAAAGAATGAATTTATGAAATTCCTAGGCAAATGGATGGACCTGGAGGCCATCATCCTGAGTGAGGTTACCCGATCACAAAGGAACTCACACAATATGCACTCACTGATAAGTGGATATTAGCCCAGAAACTTAGGATACCCAACATATAAGATACAATTTGCTAAATGCATGAAACTCAAGAATAACGAAGACCAAAGTGTGGATACTTTGCCCCTTCTTAGAATTGGGAACAAAACACCCATGGAAGGAGTTACAGAGACAAAGTTTGGAGCTGTGATGAAAGGATGGACCATCTAGAGATTGCCATATCCGGGATCCATCCCATTATCAGCTTCCAAACGCTGACACCATTGCACACACTAGCAAGATTTTGCTGAAAGGACCCAGATAGAGCTGTCTCTTGTAAGACTATGCCAGGGCCTAGCAAACACAGAAGTGGATGCTCACAGTCATCTATAGGATGGATCACAGGGCCCCCAATGGAGGAGCTAGAGAAAGTACCCAAGGAGCTAAAAGGATCTGCAACCCTATAGGTGGAACAACATTATGAAATAACCAGTACCCCGGAGCTCTTGACTCTAGCTGCATATGTATCAAAAGATGGCCTAGTCAGCCATCACTGGAAAGAGAGGCCCATTGGTCGTGCAAACTTTATATGTCCCAGTACAGGGGAACGTCAGGGCCAAAAAGTGGGAGTGGGTGGGTAGGGGAGTGTGGGGGGGTGGGTATGGGGGAATCTTGGGATAGCATTGGAAATGTAAATGGGGAAAATACCTAATAAAAAATTTTTAAAAAAAGACAGCCAATCAGTTGTGCAGAATTTGGAAAAACAAGGACAGTCATCAGAGTCTGGAAGTGAGTGCACTGATGCATCACAAGCCACATGGACAAAGTCATTATAATCAGTTATTTGTTCAGACTAGCATTTCTTGCTGTTTTGAAATTATTAATATTTTACTGCTATCCTCTACTATACAAGGCTACCAGGCACCTAGAAAAGACTGTTCTTTTACCAAAACTGAGTGGATGGAGTTCTGCAGAGAAAAAGTACCAGAATGATCAAAAAAAGAAATATTAAAATTAATAATTCCTATATATTTAATTCCCTAAGATGGTTAATGCTATGGAATCTTAAAAACATTTGAAATTATAAAATATGTGACTATTCATATAAATAAATAATATTTAGTAGAATAATTTCAGACTAGACAAATTCTGATTGAAGAAATCAAAGACAAATTTAACAAAGCCCTCATGTCCATCCCCATGTGCTATGGAAACAAGGTCCTCTGAGGTCACTGCAATTCCCAAGTAAAGCTATTTAGAAAAGATCTCCTCTAAACATAGTTATATCCCAGGGAAGTTTAAACCTCTGCCAAATATTGATGGTTTTGCATTCAACACTAATACATACTAAACTCAGGGATTTTTGTTGTTGTTTTGCTTTTGCTTTTGTTTTTGTTGTTGTTGTTTTTTAACAACAACAACAAAAAGAACCCTGGAATAACTGTAGTTTATTTAATCTTGATATTTGGGCCATTAAATTACTCAGACGATTTCTCATTGCTTTCTGAGAAATCTCCTCACTATTTTTCTGTATTAGTAACCTTTGTTGCCGATAGAAATTACCTGAGTTAGACTATATTTATAAGTAAATTGAGTTTACTTACCTCATGCTTTCAAGTCCTAAAGCCCAACAGTCAGAGGGGGTGGGGGGCTCTATGGCAGATGGCAGAACAGAGGAATCAGCTACATTTAAAGATTAAAAAGCCAAAGAGATTGATTGGGTGTCAGTGAGGCTCAGATTTTCACAACTTGTAATCAGGACTCATTTACTACCAGAGACCAATATTCCCTTCTACAGTATCACTCCTTAAACATTCTTTTTCTCACCATCACCACTCTAAAGAACAGATGTTGCACATATGGCCCTTCAGAGAGGCACCAGATGTTGCACATATGGCCATTCAGAGAGGCAGCTGGATTACTGGAGGTATGCTAGGTTTTATCACTATATAAATAAACGAAACACCTTTGTCAGACATAAGTTATATATTTATTGTTCTATGGCTTCTTTATTTTGTATTCATAGTTCAACTTGCATGGTATCATTACTACATGTCTACCTTCTACCTGTGTTATGTAAGCACTACCTTGATATTGCCTGTTTCATTAGAAAACACACTGACCTTCAAGGTTCAATTTGGCTGTTTATTTAGTCTTGTTAGTTTTAACTTGATGCTCCTTCTGTGTGTCTTCATTCACTGACTCTGATCCATTGTCCTCTCTTGACCTCTAGACTACATTGCTCCCGTGCCTTCTAACCCCTCTTCTTGTTTCTAATGGCCTCTACTCTATGGGATCTCTGCCTGTAGCAATACTTTCATATCAAGATTTGATTTTATGCATCTCATGATGACTTTGCATGTGGTGATTGTAATTTAAATTGCCTGTGGTCTCAGTGTGATGTATACACTTTTCCAGGCAGGAAATTTCCAGTTTTACTGGAAAAACAATGGTGTGGTCCATCATGATAGAAAAACACCCTGCTAAAAAATTAGCAGTCTAATGTTTGATCTTTATCTGGTTAGATCTATTCCTATCGTGCTACTTGCACTGCCCTTATGTCTAAAAGTGTGTCTGGCAAGTCATCTCCTTGCTGGTGCTAGGAGCACTAGCTTTGCCCACCTGGCTCTTCCTCACATAATGGAAATAAGAGTAGGCTAGATGGTCAGTGTCTACAAGGAACCCTGCAGGTCAGTATTGCAGAGGCCATTAGCCATATGAGATTTGGCTAACTGTGACTTTCATGTCCCTGCAATTTAACCTTACTGTAGTAGAGACTTGAAGGTCACATGAATGATAACTCTGAACAAGATCAATCTTCTGAAGGACCAACTTTTTCTGACTGGAGAAAATAATTTTAGTCAATGTACTTAATATGTTTTAAATTAAGTATATGTATGTATGTCTCTATGTGTGTGAGAGAGTCTTTTATTGCTGTGAAGAGACACCCTGACCATGGCAACTCTTTTAAAGGAAAACATTTAATTTGAGTGGCTTCGAACTCAGACATTTAGTCCATTATCATCATGTTAAGAAGAATGGCAGCATGCAGGCATACAGCAGGGTGCTGAAGAAGTAGCTGGGAAATTTACATTAATCTCTACAGGCAGGAGGAAGCCACAGTGGGACACTAGGCCTGGCTTGATCTTCTGAAATGTCAAAGTTCACGCCCCGTGACATACTTTACCCAACAAGACCACAACTCATAATAGTACCACTCCATATGAGCTTATGTGGACCTTTTTATCAAATTACTACAGTAAATATGTGCACACCAGTTCAAGTGACCATGCAAGACAAATGTACCAGATCTCCTGGAGCAGTAGTTATATACACCTGTGAACTACCTGGCCTGGGTTCTGGGAACCATATTTGGGTAAGCAATATGTATTCTTAACTGCTGGTCCATATTTCCAGAAAAACTGAGAGTAGGGTTTGTTGATGTTAAGATTTTTATTTGTCTTTTTTTTTCTTTTATGTGTGTGTCTGTGTGTGCCTCTGTATGTGCCGTATGTGTGCAAGTGCCTGTGAAAGCCAGAAGACAGTATGAGATAGCCTAGTGTCGGAGTGACAGGGTGTTGTTAAATGTCTGATGACAGTTCAGGGAAATAACCTGGTCCCTCCTTTTGAGTTCTGAGAATCTCTCATCACACAAGTCTCTAGTATTTTCTAGAGAGTCCCTGCACCTCCTACTGCCCAATGTTGACAGTTTCCATTCTTTCTGCCGGTTCTTAGGACTTTACTCCTATTCCCCAAATGCCTGACAATGGTCCCCTTTTCCTTCCCTGTTTCCTCTGCCACCCAGGCCCCTCCATTCCTGATTGCTTTCTTCTCTCTCCCAAGTGGGATTGAGTAATCCTCACTTGGGCCCTTTGGCTTGTTGACCTTCTTGAGTTCTGTGGTCTGGATCCAGTGCATTCTGTACATTTTTGGCTAATATGAACTTATTAGTGGGTACATACCATGCATGTTTTTTGGGTCTGAGTTACCTCACTCAGGATGATGTTTTACAGTTCTATGCATTTGCTAGCAAACTCATGATGTGCTTGTTCTTAATAGCTGAGTAGTACTCCATTGTGCAAATGAACCACATTTTCTGTACCCATTCTTCTGTTGTGGGACATCTTGGTTATTTCCAGCTTCTGGCTATGACAAATAAAGTCTCTATGAACACAGTGGAAGACAAGCCCTTGTGGCATGGTGGGGTATTTTTTGGGTATATGCCCGACAGTGATCTATCTGGGTCTTCAGGTAGATCTATTTCCAGTTTCCTAAGTAATTTCCTGATTGATTTGCAGAGCAGTTGTACCAGTTTGCAATCCCACCAGCAGTGAAAGAGTGTTCTTTTTTCTCTACATTCTCACGAACATGTGCTGTGTCACCTGAGTATTTGTTCTTAGACATTCTGATTGGTGTAGAGTGGAATCTCAGGGTCATTTTGATTCACATTTCCCTGATCACTTAGGACTTTGTACATTTCTTTAAGTGCTTCTCAGACATTTGAGACGCCTCTGTTGTAAATTCTCTGCTTAGTTCTATACCCCATTTTTTAAATTGGGTTGTTTGGCTTTTTGAAGTTTAGCTTCTTCAGTTCATTATTTTTTTTTATTATTTTTATTTATTTATTTTTTTTTTTGGAATTTAGCCTTCTATTGGATATGGGGTTAGTGAAGATATTTTCCCATTCTGTAGGTTGCCAATTTGTCCTATTGACTATTTCCTTTGCCATACAGAAGCTTTTTAACTTCTTAAGATCACATTTTTCAATTCTTGATCTTAGAGCCTGAGTCATTGGAGTTCTCTTTAGGAAATTTTTTTAACTTTTCTGAAGTTATCTACTGTAGAAGTTCTATCATAAAACTTTTGATGTGGCTGATGTACACTATCCTAACATCTGCAAATACTGATAACTTGATTTCTTCTTTGCCCATTTGTATACTCTTGATCTTCTTTTGTTGCCTTATTGCTTAAGCAAGAATCTTGAATGCTATATAGATTAGATACAGTGAGATTGGGCATCCTTGTCTTATCTCTGATTTTAGTGGGATTGCTTTAAGTATCTCTCCATTTAATTTGATATTGGCTGTTGGTTTGCTGTATATTGCTTTTATTATGTTTAGGTGTGGTCCTTGAATTCCTGGTCTCTCCAATACTTTTAACATAAAAGGGTGTTGTATTTTTTCAAATGCTTTTTCATCATCTAATGAGATGATTATGTGATTTTTTTTCTTTGAGTTTGTTTTAGCTTTTGATGGTAAAATTTGTTTATTCTCAATTTGTGATAGATTTTCATATCAGTGACAAATGATAAAAAATGTTCAGTGCTGTTGGTAAAAATTTTAAATGAGCAGTCAATTTCATATCACCATAGCTTAAACTATATTGAAGTTAAACTCTATCAATGGCCTTAAAAGGCATCTATATTGTTGTACAATTCTAACCTACAGGACATCACTAGTGAAAAGGCCTTTCAAAATTATACTGTGCTACATCACAAATGTGCACAAATGTGCACTTGGTGATCATGAAAACTTTCAGAATCTCACAACCAACCTCCCTTATGCAGAAGCAGAAGAGGGGGGAGCAGGTATATCTGTGTGAGTAATAGAACTCTGCCTATTTAGAAAAGCATTTGGCACATTGATTCTTACCTCTTTCCTGGGAAATATGCCAGCAAGGCAACTAAGTTACACTGTGGCAAAGTCTTGGTTTTTATTCACCAGAGGCCTATAGCTTCCAAGCATTTAAATACCTTAAAACAAAGAGGTTTATCCAGTACCTTCTGAGGAGAGGATCTTACAGATGGAGATTCAAGGCTCTTTAGTATAAAGCAAAGCTGAGCTTGCAAGCAGCATTTCTGGTCACTATTATGTTAAATTTAGCAACTTTAAAAGACCTCCTGGGTTCATCCCAGGCAATTATTCCCATTATATCACCACCTTCCACACAAAGTCTCTTGCTATCTAGTGGCACTGACTAGCATCACATTGATATGCACTTTGGAAAGGCCTTCTGTGATATCTTGTAGGTTTAAACCTAGTAATCATATGCTGTCTTTAGTCCAACTATAACTAACTTGAATACAGTTAAAGAAACACTGATATCAAATTGGCTGCTCATTTTGAATTGTTATCCTGTAAGGCAGATTCATAGATGATAGTCCTAATTCTTCTTATGCATGAATCTAAATCAAGGATGTTTTACTGTCTATACAGAATGAAAACCTAAAAAACTGGCTTTCCTTCATGTGCGGAGGAGGTGTAAAGTCTTTAGCTATTCATTCACTGTGTGTTTACAAGAAGCTACATGTAGGTAGCTGGCATTGAAAAACCTGGAGGTGGTTTTGAAAACTCATGCCTGGAGGTAAATACCATTAGACTTCTAGGAAGGCTGGATTGAAGAATTATCAAAACCATGTTTTGATTCTAGTATGCCAAAGATTATTCATATTTTTAAGAGGGTCAACCACAAAATCGCACTAAAATTTGCAAGTTATTAAAATCTCTCTATTTCCATGAAAAGTTGATTTTGGAGCTGATGATAAGTCAAAGTAGTATCAACTGATTGGGATGTTTATGCTCTGGAATTTACCCAAAACATGTACCTTTGAATTTAATACAATGTTTAAAGAATCATAATTTGGTTTTACTTTTTAAAAGCTTCTGTAAATTTTTATTGTAATACCTATGCCTGTGCAAATATAGAACATGACCAAAAGCCAAAGACTTCAGTAGGGGATTATAAGGCATGAAATAATACATTCTGAGCAAAAATTTTCCATGTTAGAAAATCTAGACACATAGAACCTATGAATAAAACATCAACAAATATTACACAAGTATTGATTGACAGTCGTGAGATTATGTATGTTTTGTGAATGAAACTTTTATGATGTCGTAAGTATAATTTTTAACATTTCACATGTAAACATGATAAGAAATTAAAATTTATCTTAAGGTAATCCATAGCTACCTCTCCAACAATGAGTGACAATTTTATATATCTATGCTTGGAAAGTCACTTCTACAGGGTGACTGATAAAACAGAAGGAAGGAACAAAGGACCAAGTAGCTCCCACATAAGACTGATTTTAGACTAGTCAGTAGATAAATTGTTAAAATTAATCTTTTTTAGTCTTAAAACAAAATGGTTTACTGTGAATAAATCTTAAATTTTGGTAAGCGCTTTGGCCTACAAATCTATACAGTATACAGTGTCATTGCAGTTAGACATTGTGAGCCACTGTGCCTTTGTTCTTAACTGTCAATGTTGAATAAAGGTTGCCATACACAATATATAAATGTGTGAGTGAGGCTGCTTTCTGGGAACATTTCTTTATTAAACAGTCATCTTTCTTGAGTACAAAAGCTTGTCAATTTCTAGCATAAATTTCACTTTAATCAAAAACTAGTATGGGGTATATGACTCAGCTTCTCCAAGAGGACATCGGGATTTTGGAGATGATATGCAATGTTTATTTCATGTTATTTAATGTTTAGTTACATGATAAAAATACACACAATTTTTCATTGTCACTTCATAATAACATAGCACTCAAGTTTTGAGTAGATCATTTCTAAATGGAAGCCATGATAGGGTAAAAGATACCATAAATTATCAACTAGATGAAATATATTGATTCACTACATTTTTTATCACAAAGAATTGGGATAACAGAGAAACTTACAAAGAACTAAATGTAAAGCTATGGAAGTCTGACAATTGCATCTGTGTGCAAAAAGAGTCTGTCTGTGAGGACTGTCAGTTTGTAGCAAGAAAATCAGGAAGGTTTATTTTTTTTCCTAAGAACACATGATATCTTAAAATAGCACTTCCCAAAACTAAGGGAAAATCAAAATTTTATTACTTGAAATGTGCACAATTTTTACAATACTTTTGAATGTTCTGATACATAGCCAGAAATCAGGAATGTATAGACTGTATATTATTCATAGATCCAACAGTCCCAGAGGACTGGATTTAGATCTTAGAAATCTGACTTTAATCTCACCTTTTACCAGCAGATTGCACAAGAGGGATGGACAAATCAGTCAATCATCTTAGAACTCTACCTTGCTGCTCAGGTCAAGAACTTAGTCTTGTTTCTCAGAATTATGACATTGGTGATTATTTCCTTATTGTTTGAGGGCAAGAAGTAGTGAGGATTCTGGATAGCAACCTTTAATCTCCCATCAAGTATAAACATCTATAAAGCTTGAAGTTTGTGTGACTTTCATAAAAAAGAAACAATGTTACAGAAATGAATTAAAATGTTATATTCCTCAGTCCACTCATTTTGAATAGTCAGCCTGGAATCTTATGCTTGAAATATACACTTTGAAAACCTTCTGTAAAAATTGTGTTTAAAACCTGAATTAATTTGTCATCTAAAATAAGTGCAACTGCTTGTACTTTTTTTTTCTGAGAAACTAAGTAATTTTTTAACAAACTGAAGAAATTTTATGTGGACCAAAATATACTGGCATCTATATAAATATTCTTCTTGCTACTTTCACAATTCTTCACAGTTCACATATTATGCTGCTAATTTGAGCAGTGGATCCAGCATATAAGTATATTGAATCAGCATCCTTGGCCCATCAGTCTTGTCTCGTGTACCTGACCTTCCATTTCATTTTCTGATGTTCTCTCCAACACACCCTCAATTTGGCTTTTGTTATGCTCACCCAACTGAAAGAGTAATGCCCATCTGTGTCTTTGTGGCTGCATTTCTATGTCTGAAGCTTAGTCCACCTTCTCATCCTTGCTGAGGAACTTTAGGAACTGCTGTCCACTCAATGGTATGTTCAGTGACTAAATCTGTGATGTATAAATTGATAATCTATTATTTGTCTAATGGAATCCTTTAAGACTATGTTTAGTTTGCTATGTAGATAGTTTTGTACAATAGGTACTTAAAAGTGATATTTTGGGGGATGGATAGATGGTACTGTGGTCAAGAGGTCTTGTTGCTTCTAGAGAGAACCTAGGTTCAGTCTCCAGCACATACATGGTGATTCACAACTATCTGCAACTCCACTTCCTGGGAACCTGACACACTTTTCCAAACTCCTGCAATACCTGGTATTCACTAAGTGTGCATACATATGTACCCAGAAAACACACACACACACACACACACACACACACACACACACACACGCGCGTGTGTGTGTGTGTGTGTGTGTGTAAATTACATATTCTTCTCTAGATAGCAATATATGTATGGCTTTTTCTGGGAGGATGCACAGCATCCTGTTCGATCCACACAGATAGTGAACAGGCAAAGGACAGATCAAGGAGTGATCACCCTGACTCCAATGAACCAAGGAGTGTCTTGGGATTATTTAGAAAAGCACAGTGTCCGGGAAGGTCATCTCCCCAATACCCACCCAGAATGGCTGAGGATGGACAAAACTATACCTCTGAAATCTGTTGCACCAATAAGGAATGTGGTGCGCCTCCCTAACCTCACATACAACCTGGCACTATTTCTCCTTTCCCAATTTCCAAATGCTTTCTTTTTTTTTTTAATTCTCAGCTTACTTGATACCAATCTATGTTAGTCTCATTTAATATTCATCCAACCTGTTGAAATTTGTAGGTTGTTGTGAAAAAAGTTGGGGGGAGGGGGTTGGATCTCTAGCTTCTTGTCTGATTTGGCAGGTGTGGTGGTTTGAATAGGTAAGACCCCTATAGACTCATGTATGTGAGTGCTTGGCCCATAGGGACAGCACTATTAGGAGGAGTGGCCTTGTTAGAGTATGTATAGCACTTTGGAGGCAGGCCTTAAGGTCTTATAGCTCATAACTCATGCTCTGCCCAGTGTGGCACTCAGTCTTTTCTTGCTGCCTGAACATCTCAGCATAGAACTCTCAGCTCCTCCAGTACTGTCTATTTATATATTGTCATATTTCCCACCATGATGATAATGAACTAAACCTCTGAAACTTTAAGCAGCCCTAATTAAATGTTTTTCTTTATAAGAGTTGACATGGTCATAGTGTCTGTTCACAGCATTAAATCCCTAAGACATTGGGGAAAATGAACATGCAGGGTATTTACAGATGACTGCCATTACTTTTTTGAATATGTCTCTTCTTCCATGCTTCATACTTTTTTAAGAACTCCAAGAATCGAGTGATTAAATTTCTATCTTGCCATGATGTTTAGCTCATGTTTTCCAGCTTATGCTTTGTCTTGCTCAGCATTGGCAATTTTGTTGGTGCATCTTCATGTTCAAACATTGTTCCTCCTTCCCATTTGTCCCATTAAATAGCTTGTCTGTAAATGTCAGTCTTGTTATTTTATTCTTAGGTTTTTTTTTCCCATTGTCTTCATTGTCTCATCTTCTAACTTGACAGAAACTCTCCATTTTTATTGGTTTTCATGCATACTTTAATTGTGGTAGCAATTTTGTTTTAGAATGGAAGCTAAAACCACGGTGACTTAATCCCATCAGAGAAGGCATCTGCTGCTTTTCTTTTTTATGTGCAATGATTTTTGTATGCTTATTTCTGTGAATGACACTGAGCTGTACTCAGATCTCTATGAGCACAATATTAAAAGCTATACTTAATTTTTTATAGACGTCATTGATATTTCTAGATATGCAAGTTGTTATGTTTGTTGTTCGTGTTATATGTAGGTCAAGTTCAGTCTCCTCACTTGACCTTCTTGGAGGCTCTTGGTTAGTTGAGTGTCGCTTTGTTCTTGCTGGGAGATCTTGTATTTCATTTCCCAATAGAAACCACTTCTTCTAGAAGAGAGGCCTTCTTGCTTGCTGACCTTGGATAATCTGCAATAATACAAAAGAGAATGTCTTTTGAGTAGAATGCAGAATGACTTATTGGAGTGAGGTATAGAATCACCCTTAATTTATGTTGACATAGTAGGGAAGCTCTTTGCTTTGCCCAATCTTGTGAAAAAACACTATGTCCTTTGTCTTCTCAGGGAACAGGCTGCAGGTGGCAACTGTTTTTTGTTTGTTTGTTTCTGTTTTTTTTTTTTTTTTTGGTTTTTTTAACCAAAAAATAAAAACCTAAGTTCTACATCCATTAATGCAGTAAGGTTAAGGAAAACAATTTTCTTCTAAAATGTTCTGCCTTAGAATGTTTCTACTATGTTTTTAAAAGAGGAAAATTCTGTGATACAAAATGCCAAAAGAGAGCTAATGCAGTCAGTGGCCTCTGTCACACAGCAGCATGTCTAGAATGCCTTTATTGAACATAAAACTAGATACCACTCTAATTGTATTTCCTAAAGGATATTAAAAATAATTAGTTCATACAAAGAAAGAAAGCATATTCTCAATATTAGATTCACTCAGAGTGCTTTATTCAATCAGATAGAACGTTTTAAAAGCAAAACTAAAGCTTTCACAAAGAATGACTTTTGCTATGGCATGCAGGTTCATCTCCAGCCAGTCTATATCAGCTACCTTTTCTTGATGATGTGAAAGCCTACAGAGTTTACCACACTGGTCTTTACAAACACATGAGCCAATTTCTTGGGATAAATAGTAATAGGAAGGTGTGTGTTGTTACAATAGACAAAACATACGAAAAACTTTTCTAGTGTAATATAATCCTAGGTACAATAGGAAGCATAATTGCATTGCAACAACTCAGGATACATGTTGTTTCTTCAAAAAAAAGGTTCTAGAGATAAGACTCCTTCACTAGATTAAGGGTCTATGGAAGGCTCTGGCCTGGCCTCCAGATGTCTTTACTACTTAAAGATGGTGTAGAGGTCATTTATGCATTAGCCAACTATGCTCCATGTTGTGTGAGCTTGGGGACCTCTGTCTGTATAGGTCATCTAGATTCCTATCCACCTCCAGTCCTGGTTGTAGGAGCTTGATAAGGCCAACAGATAAATAGCAGGCTATATATCCTTTCTTTGAAAGAACAACTCTAGATGCTTAATACCCAAGTTTTCCTTGCAGATCAATGGGCACAAGGACCTTAATGCACTCAACACTCAAAGACACAGAAAACTGGCTCCATGCATCCATACTTCAACTAGCTTTTGGCTTCATATAAGAGCACATATCTCACCAAAGATGGCTTCATTTCAAAACCTAATTACACCACAAGGATTCCCCCTCCAAGAAATACTATCACATTTGAATTTGGGTTCAATATGTGCATCTCGTATTTCTGGGTGCAATATATATATTGCTCCAGCTGTCTATCTTTGTCTTTATCTGACTTCACCACAGTTTTTGAGATTTTTCCCACTCAACTTAAAGCTATCTCTTCCCATTAGTCTAGCTAGCCATTGAATTCTACATCTTTCTCTGCATCACAACCCTCCACCGATGCTGAAGTTGTAAACTTGCACAGATACCTATGTAAACCAGATATCTGGTTTACATAGATTCTGAGGATTTTATATATGTTTATTTGCTTTTATATCAAGTTCTCTTACTTGTGGAAACATCTTTCATTCCTCTCAGCACATGAATCTTGAGAAGATGAAAAATAAGGCTATAGCATGGTCCCAGGAAATGAGTACCTGAACTGAATCAATATTCCAGGAAACTGGTGAAGAGGAGAATATAGTCTCTAATGGCATCTCAACTCTCTAACAGACCTTAAAGCCTCAAGAACATAAATCAGGTCTTTTCTTTCCCCAACCCTATCATGTCTCAGTCATACTAACATTTAGGAGAAAAATGAGGATCCAATGTTTAAATTGAGTTATACAATAGAGACAGTAAGGACGACAGGATGAGCAGATGTACTTGTCGGGCCTTTATCTTATTGTGACAGGTTCTGCAGAATTCCTTTGCCATGACTGAATTGATGGTTCACCCATCTCCACATTTTTAAGATGCTTACATCATCCAACTCCTAACAATCTAAGGAATACATAAATCTTAAACACATGTTTTCAACAAATTTCAAGGCTCTCTATTACTTCAGACTTTAAAGCCCTCCTCTTACTCTTTTTTTTTTTTCCCTTACCTCTTTTAGAAGGACTTCAAACCAAGTTCAGTAGCTACTACAACCTTGAAATATAAAAACCACACTTTTGAAATTGGGGCTTCTCCTGGCCTGTGGCTAAGAGTAGATTATTGGATATTTGAGATGTTTTTGATTCAAAATAAATAAGGGTTATAAATTTCTCCAAAGTTTGGCAAAATTGTTCAGGTAATAGTGTTTACTTAATATTAGAGGCATCTCCCATGCCTGTGCTGAGAAGTCAGATTTTCTGTTTTATGCCATCTACAGAGGGCTGTGCCGTCTGCTCCTTGCACTTTCTCCACTTTGATATCTTCCTTCCAACCCTGGATTGTTTAATTCAGGCCTTCCAGCCTCCTGAATGCCTGACTTATGCAATGTGTTCTTATCTCTTTACCTCTTATTTTCTGGCTTAATCTTGTTTTACAGGGAAAGCCAACTTCTAACTTCTTGTTCTTTTTACTTTCTTCTGTGTATCCCTCCCCCCTTTGTTAATTTACATGCTACTGTATTTCTGCAAGGACTCTTATTTTTAATTGCTGTCTTTCTTATTAAACAACATTATAAATATTTTTTCAAAAAGCTCTCACACTGCCAGATGGGCTTAGAAATGGCTGTATTTTGTCAACTTTTAAACTATTATTCTTAATTGTTATACTTACAATAATTACCCATATAAAGTTGAAATTCAATTTCAAACTAATGTCCATGTTTAGATATGTGCTAAATTGTGTAGGTCCCTCCATATGTTAATGTTTTAAAATGAATAAGATTGATTGCAATCATAATTTTATGACTGTAACTAGGGAACAAGTATTTTGTGCATATTAAGCCTACCCTGCTGGGCCTGCATCCTCAGGCCCATATCAAGAAGCTAGGAAGGCAAAGAGAGCAGTGGAAAACAGACTGCATTAATATCTAGAAAAAGGAGAAATGCCTTTCATCCGAGGTCACCTAAGAAACCACCTTTATCAACACCTTGAACGTCTAACCTTTGAAACTGTGCATGGAGATTTCCATTGATTACCAACTGGACAGGATCTAGAGTAGCTTTGAAGGCAATCCTCTCAGCATTACAGTGGGAAGTCTTCTTGGCTATTTTAACTGGGGCAGAAAGATCCACCCTGGATGATGAACTGAATGAGAAGGAGAAAGTGAACAAAGCACCAGTGTTTTTACTTCATTCTGCTTCTGAATCTTTGACACAATTTAATCATCAATTTCTCCAAGCTCCTGAACCATAGAGAGGCTACAACAGAATAGACTCTTAAAATGTGATTCAAAATAAAGTTGGCTTTCCTTTTCTTTGGTTACTTTATCCCAGAAACAATACAATTAACACAAGGTAAAACCTCTGTTTAGCACACACTCTCGGATGTATGGCCTTCCAAATGACTTCCAAAAAGTACAATTACAGACTTTGTTGTTTAATTTTGAAAAAAAGGATCATTTTGTAGCAAGGTTGTAATTGTGTACTACTTTCCCTTGCTTGGATGCAAAGTAAATCATTCCAATAAATAATGGTCTTGATTCTGATGCTATTAATGAATGTCTTTTGAATCTATTCTTAGATGGAAGGTATGGTTAATGACTTATCCCTTTAAATATTGCATCAATTCTTATTGCTGACTGAAGAAGAGCCCTGGGTACTAAGTTTAAAATACTAGGAAGTTGGAGCACTTGTAAAGTAAACTATAAAATGAGAAACATTATCTTTGCTTTCTTTACATGTAACTGTTGTTGGCATATGATATTATAAATCTCTTTTTGATTCACCAGCCATACCTTCTTGAAAACAATGGTCATACTTATTTGTTTCTCTAGTGCCTAGTATAAATCATATGTGATATTGACATTTAGTGTATATAATATTGTGTGAATGTATGTGTGTGTATTTGGTAAGACAAAATGATTTTTTTAAATGATGCTGTATATATCAACATACTTTAGCATAAATTTTTAAAGCTTTTCCTCCTGATGTGGAGAATGTATTACATGACAATTTTACAAGTTTTTGTTTTAAAATTCCAGGATCTTTACCCAAAATATTTTTATTTTAAAAATAGACTTTCAATTAACTCAAAGGTTGGGACTTAGAGAATGAAATTCATATCTGTGTATTAGAAAATAATCAAAGGCTTACAAATCATGATATCATAGATGATTTTAAAAGTATCGTTTTATGAACATAAGTAGAAAATTTACATGACTAGACTCCTTTCACTTTAGAACTGGACCAGCAAATATGCTAAGCATCCTGTTCTCTAGCAAAATATCCTGGGATGCCAACTGAATTCAAGTGGTCATCTGCATTATGCCTCATCCAGTAAGGTCTGCTATTTCTCAGTACACTAAATTGAAGAGTGAGTCATAAGAAGATCAATACTGTTAAACTCCAGCAAGGCTACTTGGACCAAACACATTTCATTTCCTCATTAGCCATGGAGCCAGAGACAGTAGGGGGGAGTTTCCATCTGAAATTACATGCAGATGGAGCCTCCAAAGAGCACAGAATCAAATGTATTTTATCAAAACTACCTTTAAAAATGCATGTTGCTTCCTCTCAGTTATTTAATAATTTATTAATTGCAGCCTGCTTTCCTTTTTCCAATGACATTTCCATTTTGGTTTTCCTTTTCATTTTTGTCAGCTCTGGGAATCGTATTTTAAATGAATTTTTGATAGTTTTGAGGTAATTTCTTCTTTGTTTTTTATAAAAATGACAATGAGTTTTCTTAAGTTTTTAAATACAGCTATATAGATTTATTCACATTTTTTATGCTTTCAACAGTAACTTTGTAGCATTAAAGGTGTTTCTATACTTCCCTGATCTTAGAGACTTTGTTCACCTACTCCATACTGTGCAATGCAAATATAAGTTGAGACTCAGAAATAAAAAAAAAAAATAATAGTATATTATAAACTAAAAAGAAAACTAGTGATGTGTATTTTATTTGTTTTATTTAAGTTAGTACATTGTAAATACCATTTCAACATGAAATCAGTATATAAATTATCAATATGCAATTTTATATCCTTAGTTAGAAAAAAGTATTTGAAATCTGAGATGTAGTTTAAAGATGTAGCCCATATAAAGTTGGAGAAAGCTCATTTCCATGTGTGAGAGCCATGTGTGAAGAGTGGCTGACTCGGAGGACAACAGCGAATCTCAGTCTGTGATTCTACCAGTCCTCAGATTTCAAAGTTGCATTTCAATGTGGTCAGGGCTTTTAATCTTTGGAATACTTCACTCCAGCCATCATCATCATCGCTACCCCTTTTAAGTGTATTTTTTATTGAGTTTCAGAATATCTGCAGATTGTAACAGACATGGTACTATTATGATCAGTGCTCACAGAGTGATTAGCATTTGAATTAAACCACATAAAGATAGCCACCAACAATAACCCATTTTAACAGTTTCCAAACTAAGTAAGAACTGTTAATTCCGGGATGTGAACCACAAGCAATATAACTTTGTTTTCATAGTCAAAACAGAACAATGCGAAGTAGCCACATTGAAATAAGATAGATTAAATGGGGTGTGGTATTCTTAGAATACAGGCTGCTACTGAAATTAAACATGATCACAAACAAGCTATGTGTAAATGTACAGACACATGAATATGACACATATGCACAAGTAGAACTGTTTCACATATCACCAGGTCTAAAGACGAGTTAATGGATAGAATTCAGGTATTTGAATTAATTAAGAAAATATGGTCGCAGGTTGAAGAAATCAAAAAACATTTAAGCTTTTTTGAAAAATATTATCTAAATGAAATAGATATTAACATGTCATTAGTTGATTCTTGGGCAGAAAACATAAGTGTTTCTACCTCTAACTCATAAAATGGCAGAAGAAAATGATCTTATGGAAAATATAAAATTATTCAGATATTTAAAATAAGAAAAGGGACTATGATAATTTATTCTTAATACTTTCACTGTTAAAATAAATGAGGCATATTTAATGGTTGATGTTAGGTAATTGGTTAGTTAGTTAGCTAGTTACTTGGAAAATGTTACCCACATAGAATCCTCATTATGTTGTATTCCTTGCTAATTTTTCATTTTTTTTCTCCTGGGACTTTTATACACTTGAATTTCTATACTTACTAACACACTTGAATTTCTTAGGTATTGATTAAAACAAATCAACTACATGGCTGATTTTGCCCCTGAAGTCTGTGGTATTTCTTTTTCTTCCATCTCACTTTGTAATTCTAAAGGAATGAACTGGTCAGATATTCAGATAAGCCTGAAAGACATAGAGGCTGAACTCTGTCCTCAAAACCAACAGCTTGTAAAAAACACGAATGGAAAGCAGGTGACATTGAGACTGAGAACTAAGTGGCATGGTAGCTTGCCCTTAATCACAGCACTCAGGAGGCAGACACTGGTGGATCTGGGTGAGTTCAAGGCCAACCTAGCCTACACAGTGCATTATTAGCTTGCCAATACTACGTTGAGAAAACATGTCTCAAAAACAAACAAACAAACAAAGAAATCTTATTTGTATCACATGAGATCATGACATAAAGATATAAGAAATCAGAGGACCTCTGAACATGGATGTAGAACTGTCTCCTCTCTTAAGACTTGCTCCAGTTAGATTTGTCAATATGCTGTCAATATGCATGTCATAGGAATTGTACTATTACCTAGGATGTTACAGCCCTGGCTTACTGATTAGGACACACTTACTCTTTGAAGTTTAAAAGTTCCTCTAGGCTCACACTTCATGTGGTTAGTGTTATAATAGATCTCAGGAGGAAACCATGAAACTGGGGAAGCCAGTCCAGAACAAGAGTGAGGCCAAGATATGTCCAAACCCTGAAAATCCCATCATGACACTGGCAGCAATAGGACTGTCTTCCTCCTTTTTCTTGGTCTGCATGTCCCATTGCACACAGATAGTATGACCTCCACTTCAACTACCCTAGAGGTAGTCATGAAGCCTGGTGGATAAATTACAAGTTTAACTTCTCTCCATACAAGGACATGTCCAGCAAGCAACTGAAATTGTTCTCTGTGCAAACCTCAGTCTAGTCAATGATGTACGTTAACCCTGAAAATATCTACCTGCTCCTCAAGATGGATATAATACTTGTTACCCTCAATAAAGAGAGCTGTTTCACAGAAAACGGTTTCTGGGTAAGCTATTTCTCCCTGGAACTCACCCCTACCAAGAGTCTGCATAACCTGTCTGCCTGACTACCTTTCATTCTTTCCAGTCTGACCTGGTGTGCAACAGTGCTTAGACACCCCAAGGGCAAAGCCATAATTGGTCAAAATCACCCCTGATGAATAGTTTAAGAAACATGTAACTCCCACATTCATCAAATTCTATACAGGAAATTTGGCATCTCCAAGCAGTTTAAAGTGTATAGAATGCTTCAAATCCCTCTCCTTTTGCAAGCATGTTAAAATAAAAGTCAGCTTGTATAGCAGAAACAGGCAAGAAGTGGCTGTCATTGACTTTTTAAAATTAATTAAATCCGGTTTTTGACAGTTTTATGGACATGTAGTATGTAGTGCATTCTATTCTTGTGCCCCACCTTTATTTACCTTTCCCCTCCAACCCCTGTCACCACCCTTGAATTCCTTCCTCCATTTCATGTCTTAATCTTTGCTTTGCTTCTTTTAGTCAGCATCTTCTTTGACACCGTGGATTTGGAACTGTCAATTGAAGCTTAGTGGGCTCACCAGATTGTTTACTGTGACAACAATGACTCCTCTTCTCCTAAGTTTAACCAGTAATCAGTAGTTCAGCAGGAGGGGTAGGGTCTTGTGAGCTCCTCTTCCATCTGTGACTAATGACTGACAAAGCCATCTTTGTGAAGACTGAGTCCAGATAACGGGGGCTACTGTGAGGTCATATTTGTAGTAGCTATGACATTCCCAGAAGATGGCATTTTTCAACTGCTCTCTATCTTATAGCTCCTGTCTGTTCTTCCAAAGTGTTACCATAGCCTTTGAGGGTATGAAATAATCTGGTTGTTTAAGGCTGAGCTATTGACTGTCACTTATTCTCTACACTTTAACATCCAGTGTGAACAACCATGAATGCTGTTAGCACATAACTGCTGTTCATTAAAGAGAGGCTTCCATCACAATAGCTGAAAGAAGCATTTATTTGGGGGTATAAACATAGAGATTGAGAAAACAATTTGATAGTATGTTCTGTGCACATTTCATTATTGGTTTTCTTAAGAAACATTTGTATGCATCCCAAGTTTGCTTATAATGAATTCACAGCATGAACTTGAACTTATTATTTTTCTTATTTTCCTCCAGTATGCTAAGATTCGAGGTGTGTGCCATTCATTCTTGGTTAAAGCAGTACCATATATGTTAGGCAAGGACACTACTAACCAAGTTACAACTCCAGACCTTCAATGCCACAGTTTTAGGGAGAATTGTGAGAGGCAGCTTTCTCTGCATAGGAGTATGGCTAGTTTCTAAAATGGCAAAATAAGTCATGGTTGTTGAAGATGACTTTGACTCACACCAACTTGGAATGTGACTGGTACTCTTACTGTGCTTGTTTTTTAGGCACTGTTGTAATAACTGTATTTTTCTGTCTGTTTTTTGAGTCAGGATCTATTTGTGGCCCTGGTTGTCCTGAGACTCCCACCATAGACCAGGCTGGCCCAAAACTCACAGATAACTGTCTGTCTCTGCTTCTCAAGTTCTGGTATTGAAGTCATGAACCACCATGACCAACTCACATTTGTTTCCAATCAGAATGCACTGATTTTTGTTACAGTGTATCAAATAATATCTTTGTTCAGGAGTCTTTAACTTTCTAGTTATTTATTGGTATATAATGGCAATCTTGAGTGATATTTCTTGTTCAAAATATGATTGTATATTTGCAGCATGTCAAATTGTTTTTCAGAATATGGAAATATTACTTTATAATCCCTCTAATTCTATCAAAGTTACAAACTTACCTTAATATTTTCCAAACCATCTTTTGATTTAAAGGTGGTGGCAGAGAAAAGCAAATCATACTTTCTGACATTTCAGGGCAAACTATGTTTGCAACAGTTTCTTCGAACCTCTTCTCTGCATGTAAATGATTTGCTCACATGAGTAGATAGTAACCTGTAACTGGGGGGTGTGCCTTTAATCACTGGTGCAATCAAAGAAGGCTTTAGCTACCCACAGAGTCAAACAGCTGGAGAAATAAATTAGGACATGAAATTTATGAAAGCAAAGTTGTTAGTCATTCTTGGAGGAAGTAATAAGCAGAACACAGAGAAACAGCAAGAAGTAAGAACTAGCCAAGTTGGAAATGTAGAAAGACTGTAGTGTTTGGTTTATGAAGGATACTCTTAATTGCTCCCTTTGGGGATACATAGAATGTGGCAATGTGATATTGAGAAACTGTGTTTGTGAACTGAGCGGTGAGGAGGAGAGTTAAAGTCAGACAGAAGTAGAGGTAAAATGAGAGTGCTATCTAGAAGTGAGGTGTGTGTGCTTTGTGGTGGACTTCTATATGTGTCTGTGCTTTTATGTGTCTTTGAGTGTACAGTATGTGTGTCCATATTTATACACATGTTTTCATGATGTTCAATTCTGCTAACTTCAGTTTGTACTTTATTAAGAAAAATGTAACTAGTGTGACTGTTCAGTGAACAAAAGCAGCATTTGTTTATGTTTTCTGGTATGAAGATAAAGTTGGTGAAAGGTCTCTAAACTGTGGATTATGAGACACCTTCTTGGGAGCTGAGGATAACTCCCTTATATCCCTATACCAAGTTAGCTGGGGATCAGAAATAATAATGCTTCAAGTTTTCCATAACTTCATTTTGGTTTTTGCTAATCATATTTTGTGACAGGGTCTCTCCATATAACTTGCCTGTCCTGGAACTCACTATGTAGATCATACTGAACTTGTCCTCACTGAGATTTACCTACCTCTGCCTCCTGAGTTCTGGAATTCAAAGCATGTACCATCATACTTGGCAGTATTTACTAAGTTTATATGGTGGTTTGAATAAGTATAGTCCCATAGATTCATGTGTTTGACGGAGTGGCACTATTAGGAAGTATGGCTTTATTGGAGGAGGTGTGGCCCCGTTAGAGGAAGTGTATAACTGTGGAGACTGGGCTTTAAGGTCTTAAATGCTCAAGCTACACCCAGTGTGAAACACATCTAGTTTCCTCCTTACTGCTCATAGATCAAGACATAAACTTCTTAGTTTCTTCTCCAGCATCATGTCTACCTAATGCCACATGCTTCCCACCATGAAGATAATGGAGTATACTTCAGAGACTGTAAGACAGCATGAATTAACTGTTTTCCTCTATAAGAGTTGCCCTGGTCATGGTTTCTGGCAACTTATAAACAAAATGTGTATAGCCCTTCACATACAGGGCCTAAAGACCGCTGAGCTATAACTACCTGAAAAATCTGTCCTTGAAGACTAACCTTCAGGGTATCAAAAGGCCCAATCATGCTTCTAAGGGGAGGGGGGGGGGGAGAAACTAACAGTTCTAGTCAGCCATGATGCCTATCATTCACAATAATGAACAGCATGGCAAAATAATTCCAAGGGTGCAGCAGTGGCACACATACCTGAATCGTTGTCAACAGCTCTCTAGTTGGACTTAAGACATACTCAGAGAGGAAAATTGTCTAGTACTGATAGACACAGATAGCACACAAACACACACACACACACACACACACACACAGAGGAATGCATGTACCAACAATTACTAAAAAAAAAAAAAAATGCCATAAATTTGAGAGAAATCAAGAAGAGGTATATGGGAGAGTTGGCAGGAAGGAAAATGAAGTGGGAAATAATGTATTTATATTATAATCTCAAAAATTTAAAAATTAATCAAACAAATAAAAAATTTAAGTTCATATCCCACCACAAAACTTGAGTAGAAAATCTAATGTTAGAAATGACTTACTAATTAATTATTGATACAAATGTATTTATAAAGCAAAAATAATTAAGTAGCTACAGCATGAGTATTTGTTGGGTTTCTATGTTGTATAATGAATATGCAGTTCAGACCATAGTTATGATCATGTGGCAATTAAAGTTTAGTAACACCATGAATACCCACAAATATGACTGCAATCTGCTGGCAATTACGTTATTTTGACAAACATGCAAACAATCAAAAATGTTAACTCGAACTCATCCTGGGCCAGTTATGATATGTAAAGACTATTGTTAATTAATTTGATCTAAATTTAGAGAAAAGTTCAAGCTCTCAATAATCAACAGTTAAAAAGTAGAGATTATTCACTGAGGTAGAATTTCTGGAAATTCTTTTTACCCTGGACCTGCTTATCCTTCCAATTTGTGATTCCTCTTTTTCTTAGAAGATATGGTGCCTAACTAAGAAGTTCACTGATACTCACTGGGACAAGCTGCCAATATTATATCACCTTTTCTAAAAACATGACCTTTCCAGTTCTTTCCTTCTTAGGTTTCTCTCATCTTCAGTGGCATATGAAAGCTCATGCCAGTTCAGAAAGCACTGAAACAAGCTATGGTAGATAAAAGTCTGTTTGTCTTTAAATGACTTCTTTTAAAAAGCATGTGTTTCTTTGTATAATAAAATTATTCAGCATCATGTGAAATAGCCTTGGTATAAGACATTAAGTTGAGGAAGGAGCACATGATCTGTGGTGTGTGTGTGTTTGTGTTTGTGTTTGTGTGTGTGTGTGTGTGTGTGTGTGTGTGTGTGTGTGTGTGTGTGTACGCGTGCGTGGGCTCATGTGTGCGCGTGCACACTATGTGTGGTATACATATACTTTATGCATGTGTGGATTTGTAAAGACGCATTCACCTGAGCATTTACATGTCAATGCTAAACATCCATAACATCCATGTCAAATATTCCTTGTCTTTAAATGACTTCTTTTAAAAAGCATGTGTTTCTTTGTATAATAAAATTATTCAGCATCATGAGAAATAGCCTTGGTATAAGACATTAAGTTGAGGAAGTTAAAGGAAAATAAAGTTCCAACTTTATTTTTTGATATGGGGTCTCTTACTGAACATGGAGCTCATTGTTTCAGCTGCAATGGCTGCCCTGCAAGATTCACCGTTCCTCCTGTCTTTACTGCCACTTTGCACGGATACAGTGGCACAGTAGCTCAAAAGCTTCTCCTACCTGTGTCTTGGAAATCTGAACTCAGACCTTTGTGCCTGCACAATAACCACTTGAATTTCTGAGCTTTCTTTCCACCCATTAAGCATAATATTTAACAGGTTAAATCATAGACTGGTTTCCTGAAACCCAACGACAACTCTTGGACCTACTTTTTTTTTTTTTTTTTTGAGACAGGGTTTCTCTGTGTAGCCCTGGCCATCCTGGAACTCACTCTGTAGACCAGGCTGGGCTTGAACTCAGAAATCCACCTGCCTTTGCCTCCTAAGTGTAGGGATTCAAGGTGTGTGCCACCACTGCCAGTCCTAAAAGAAGCCTATTAAAATATGATCACGTGCATAAAGTTTGCCACTGTTGTTTTGCTACAGCCAGACCTGAGTGAAGTGCAGAACAGCACGTTGCTCTGCCAGATCTGGGGCTGAAGAGCTGGCTCAGAGCCTAAAAGCACTTAGTGCTTGTGCCCATTCGAACTTGCTTATTCCATAGGGAGTGGTACTGTTAGGAGGTACTGTTGGAGGAAGTTTGCATTGTTGCGGTGGGCTTTGGGGGTCTCCTCCTATGCTCAGCTTCCACCCAGTATGGAAGAGAGCTTCCTTCTAGGTGCCTGAATGTGCCAGTCTCTCTAGCTTGCCTTCGGATCAAGATGCAGAACTCTTAGTCAGTTTCTAGCACCATAGTTGTTTGCATGCTCTCATTCCTCCTGTTATGATGATAATGGACTAAGTATCTGAATCTGAAAGCCAGCCCCAATTAAATATTTGCCTTTATAAAGAGTTGGTCGTGGTGTCTCTTCACAGCAATGGAAAGCTTAACTCTTGCAGAGGACCAAGGTCTGTTCCCAGCACCTATGAGGTAGCTCACAATGTCCATAGATGCTCCTGATTAGACAGATCTATTAGATAAGCCCGAGAACACTTGTTTCTATAGTTACAATCCTTAAATTCTTTTCCAGAATTTTCAATTATTTGTCCCTATCCTTTCTAACAGTTTCTGAAGTTGTGGTTTGTTTCTAATTTTTTTTTTTTTTTTGTGACTATTCCTGGTATGAGGTAAAATCTCATTGTAGCATTGATTTGCATGTCTTATTAATAATAGTGAACATTTTTGTGCTTTGATTTTTTAAATCTGACTATCTGAGGCTGGATATGTGGCTCAGCTCTTAAGAACACTGGCATGAAACTTTATATGCCCCAGTACAGGGGAACGCCAGGGCCAAAAAGGGGGAGTGGGTGGGTAGGGGAGTGGGGGGGTGGGTATGGGGGACCTTTGGGATAGCATTGAAAATGTAAACGAGGAAAATACCTAATTAAAAAAAAAAAGAGAGAGTAACAGTTTTAGGTGGTTAAAGAGAAAGTTAAGAAAGTTACTACTTTATATAGACTCTTAAAGGAAGTCCTCACTGATACAGGTGACACCCCACTATATTTGAGGAAAGTAAGGCTGGGAAGTTTTTCAGAGACTATTAGTTCATAGAATTTCCTAAGTCAGTCTCTATTAAGGCAGACACTGTTCTAAGCAATCAGAACATACCTGTCTGGTGAAACCTCTGACCTCATAGAACTGGGAGTAGACTAACAAGTAAAAACAGTTTTAAAAAATGTTTAGCCATGCAGAAAATTAAAATTTTAAAGTATGTTTTAAAAAGCAAGAACGGGGCTGGTGAGATGACTCAGCAGGTAAGGGCACTGACTGCTCTTCGGAAGGTGCTGAGTTCAAATCCCAGCAACCACATGGTGACTCACAACCATCCGAAATGAGATCTGACACCCTCTTCTGGTGTGTCTAAAGATAGCTACAATTTACTAGCATATAATAATAATAAATCTTTGGGCAGGAGAGAGCAGAGGGCCTGAGTTCAATTCTCAGCAACCACATGATGGTTCATAACAATGTACTAACATACATAAAATAAATAAACAAATCTTAAAAAAAAGAAAAAAAAAAAAAAAAGAACACTGGCATGATATTCCAAAGCATATGAGTTCTATTCAAAACACTCACATGTTTGCTCACCCCTGCCAGTAATTCCAGTACCAGAAGATCTAACAACATCAAACAGGCATATATGTAGACAAAACACCAATGCTCAGAAAATATTTTTTTTAAATCTCATTATTTCTATACTATTGAGCTGATTTTAAACCTTACCATACAGTTCCAGTACAGTCCAAAAAATATTCTATATATATATGGTTGCATTTTCATTTTAAGGATTTGGGGTTTTTCTAAGCACTTTTTCCTTCTTTCTTTTTTCTTTCCTTTTTTTTTTTCTTCCTTTCTCTTGTTCTTTCATTCTTTTACATAATCTCATTTGTTTTCCCTTTTTTTTCTCATGTGATTTGGTGTCTTTTACAAGAAGAAATTGCCTGATTTTATCTTATATTTTCTATAAGTTTTTTGTTAGTTTTTTTAACTGTCTAGAATTTAAATTTTCAATAAATTTTGAGTTGATTATTAGATAGCTTTATAAATGTTGAGAGAAGGGATTGTAGTTTTGTATTTCTGAGTATGGAAATCTGGTTTCACAAGTACAATTTATTCAGAAAGCTCCTTTCCAATTCCTGGTTTTTTGCCATTTATTGAAAAAAAAAAAAAAAACCAGGATGTGCGTAGTTACTGCCATATTCTGTTGCTGATATTTGTATCTGCAGTTCCTAATCTTTTGCCTAGGTTTTCCATCTCTACAGTTGCCTCAGCTTGTGTTTCCTTTATTGTTCCTATTTCTATTTTCAGGTCATGAAAAATTTTATTCATTTTCTTCATCTGTTCAACTACATTTTCCTGTATTTTTAAATGTTTATTAATTTCCTCTTTAAGGAACTCTACCTCTTTGTATATTTCTGTATTCTTTCAGGGATTTATTCACTTCCTCTTTAAAGGCCTCCATCATCTTTAAGATTAGAATTAAACCCGTTTTCTTGTGCTTCAGCTGTGTTAGGGTATCCAGAGCTTGCTGTGATAACATTTCAGGGTTTTAGTGGTGCCATATTGCCCTGGCTTCTTTTATTGTGATCTAAAATGATGGCCTTTAGCCATCTGGTCTTCTTCATGTTGGCAGGCTTAGTAGTACCTGATGGCAGTAGGCCTCTGGTATTGCAGGCAGGGCTGGTTATCCCTGATGACCTCAGTCTTCTGGTTGTCCTAGGTGCTAACAGGTCTCCAAGTATACAGGCAGAGTTGTGACCCAGGAAGGGAAGTGTAGAGGGGACAGGACAGAATTCACTGTGTTTAACTTTGCCTGGAGAATCTAGTAGGCAACTAACGGGGGTAGGGGTTTCACTTGGTGGTCCCTAATGGCTTCAGCCCTCTGAAATTGCAGGTAGAGGTGTGGAATAGAAGATGGGGTACAGAGGGAGAAGGATAGACCTCGTTGACTGCTGAGCTTACTGGAGATCCCAGTAGGCAGGGCTTCAGGGTTTTTGAAATCACCTGGTTGTCCCTGGTGGCAGCAAGACTCCAAGGGTGCAGGCAGAGCTGTGACCCAGAAATCAAGTGCAGAAGGGACAGGGAGGAACTCTTTGCTCCTGGGTGTACCCAGAGGGACCATTAGGTAAAGAATTGGAGAAAGGGGTTTCTCCTGATGGATCCTGATGGCTGCAGGCCTCTGCAACTGCAGCTACAGGTTTGAACTGGAATGAGCAGGATTGCATCTTTAAGTCATGAAGATTGGTGTAAAGAGTTGATCAGCATTCATTCCTGCAGTGCCACGGACTGGACTCACTCAGTCTCTCAACTCTCCGGGAACCAGGGTTTTGGTATTCAGGTGAACAAAAATTCTGTGAAAAGTGACAGACACTAACACAGAGAGAGTGCTGTATCTGAATGTAATTTCTCAAAGCGAGCATCAGACTTATATTTCAGAAGAAAACAAAGAAACAAAGAAATTAGGTGGTACATTGACGTTATCTGACACAAAACAGAAATGCAAACTTAAATACTAGCAGGAACCAGGCAGTGTTTACAACTGAGATAAGATCAGCCCTATCTAAAGTCAGCTATTGACAGGATCCAGGTGAGGATTTAACACCTTAGTCACAATTTATGCTATTCCTCCCAGACTTGTGAAAGCTTGCACCACAGGGGTTCTGCTCTTGCTGGCCTTTTCATGAATAATGCAATACTGTAGTTCCTCCTTAAACCACAACCTTCCTTTTTCCTGGGCCATTGTAAATTCTTGCATATGGAAGTAACTTGGCTGCTCTTTTAAATGTCTGTATAGTGAATCTCCATTTCTCAGAAGAACTCACCAACTTTATTCTAATATGTAATGTAGTCTGCCATACCTGACTATATTGAGGATTCTAAGTTTACTATTTTGAACTAGCCCTGAGATTACTAGCTCGTATCCAGCAAACTGTGAGGTGCCTGATTACTGTCAACACTGGGATATTTCATCTGAATGAGTAACATTCTTATGAAATTCCAAGCCCAGGCTCAGCTCCAGGACTGCCTAGGAAGGTGAAGGCCAGGAAGCAAAGTTCAGTCTAGCTTAGGTATTTGACAAATCATTTCTTGGAGGCACCTATAATAAAACAATACTGAAAGAAAGCACACAGATTGTGAGAGACCAAACTGTGGGAAACTAGGCCCTCAGTAACTCTCACCCTGAAGATCCGCTGATCCTTTGAAGGGAATTATGTCACCCCCTCCTTCATTGCCTCCACCTGGCACCTGAGACTGCCAGCTTCACTCCCTCCTTCACTTGGTGCCTAGAACTGCTTTGATTAAGGCAGCTTCACCTCCTCCTCCATGTCTCCGTTTGGTGCCTGGGACTGTTTATGGCACCTACAAGACGTCTGATGGCTTCCTGGGACTCTTAGGTCAGGGCTGGCATTCCAAGATAAACTGCAGAATGTTTGAAGGCCGCATGGGACTGTTTTAGGGCCAAGATTCCAGGATAAGCTGCAAGAAGCCTGTAATCAGCATCTGCCCCAGATGTCCATCCCTTTCTCTGTGTTTTATTATACCCCCTCGCCCCCTCCCCATTTTTTTCTAATTGTGTGCTTATAACCTGGCTCTTAGCCTTCATTAAACAGACCTCGACAATTCTCTGCTTGGTCTTGCTCTCTTTTCTCTGCTTATTTCTCTTGCAGGCCCTGGTCCTCCTTGACCCATGGAATAACTAAGTCCTGCTGGACAGGACAACAGATCCATTCACCAACTATCACAAGGACAAGTTTGGAGGCTCCAGGAAACTAAATTTCCGTGAAACTTTTTGCTTCGGTACTTCGTCCAAGCTTTTGGGCCTACCACGCAGTTTTCACTGGAGTGAGTGTGGCACTTTAGTTTCTGATCAGATTTCTTTCTTTTTGCCTCCTCATTGTCTTTCCTCTGTGTTTAGATTTTGTACTTCTGCATAAACAGTTTTCGGTATTTTTATCATAAATGGTTTTCTTCATTGATGTTTATCTCCAATGAATCTATATAGATCTACAATAATGTATTCTTTTCTCTTTTTTTTCTTTCCATTTTAACTTTTCCTAAAACAAAAATCTTCCACTTCCTCTAATTCTGATAGATTTCAGAGATACTAGTGGAGAATATATATATGTATATATGAATGATGTGGTTATGTTAACCTTACAAATGTGAGAATAAAGATCACTGATCCAATCATGGTTAAAATTAATAAGTATGTTTTTTATTCATGTAGTCTGGCTGTCTAACCCAAAGATGGAGTTCAAAGAGATCAGCATCAGATATGGGGACATTAAGAATTTTTATAGTGCAGGATTGTCAAGTGAGGAATTTGCCAGTTAAATTATTGTGGTTAGAGAAGCAGAACATAACCATAACATAAGAACCTTTTGAAACAAAGACATGGTTGCTATGTCTTGCAGTAAGTATCACAGAAGTAGTTGAGGTTACAGGAGGATATAGTCCATTCCTGGAGAAGGAGATTCCATGGTAAACAGGAATGTGTCTAATTTGTCTTTACTCTACGCTGGCTTTCAGCCTACGATGGAGGCGGTTTATCAAGTGGTGGTGCTGACAGCTGATTATTGGACTTCCTCCTTTTCAGTTTCTCACTTCATCCTTGATGAGCTTAATTCTAAAGGGCACTTTCACGATTTCCTGGTGTTTTACATTGATATGTCCAGCTCTGTTGTTGTTTCTTTCATCTTATCTTAACACTGTTTTTAAATATATTTTGATTTCTCCCTCAGAATGTTTGTTTCTTGTGAATTTTCATGATTTCAAAATTCCATGGTATTTGAATTCTCTTATTGCATCTTTATCTGAAAGAAATTTGATACAACCTCACTTTCTGTGTGTCTGGTCAACCTGCTGGAGGGAAGGCTCCATAAACTGACAATAAGGTTGTTCTGAGCTATTGGATCTGTGTCTAGCAGGTGTCTGGTCCTTAAGCAGGATATGTTAAAAATGCATGTGTTTGTTGGTATTCTGTATGAATAATCCAAATACTGATTCAAGGCAGGTGCTGATGTTTCTGGAAAAAAGTCTGTGTTCAAGTTTATCTCTTCCCTTATGTCTATCAGTATTTGCTGCAGATATTTAGGTTTTCTTATACTTGTTGATAAGTTATTCTTTGCTGGTGAAATGAACCAATTAAAGCAGGATCAGAGTATACAAAGGCAAGTTTATACAGGGAAGCAGCTCTCTGGCAGGGTTCACTAGTCCAAGGAAGGAAATGAGGAGGGACACAGAGGGGAGGGGCAAGAGAAAGAAAGAAAAGGAGGGAAAGTTTACATAGGCAGAGAGAGAAAATGCAGACAGGGAAAGAAGAGAGAAGATGGGAGAGAAAAAATGCTTAGATTATATAGGAACGAGCTTCTGCGGAAGAGGAAGCCAATCCCTTGGGCTGGAAAGTTCAGGGGAGAAGGCAGAGTATGCCAGGTAGGGATTAAAGGATTCTGTGAGAACCTGGTGACAAGCCCCACTTTGGTATGTTAAATGTGCACCTCTGTTTGTTCAAGGTCTGAACTCTAATATCCCAGCCTTCTGTTGATAGTAAATGAATAAATGGTGATTAAGTCATCTATAACTACTTCCTGATGAAGTTGGGATGCTGTTATGAGGGTTGAGGCAAAAAGCTGGAATGTCGGCCAAGACTAGGAAAAGCAGGCTGCTTTAATTTTTGTCTGGGATGTGGGGCCCTCTGGAGCTAGAAACATGAAAGCCCAGCTGAAGCACCTGTGGGTAACTGCTTCAGAACTGTCCTGGAGGCAGGACTTGGAAGGATGTTGTATATATTGGAAGGATATATATGTTATATATGTATATATGGAATAAAATAAAGTTAAGGAGTTAATGGAGAAAACCTTTTTCTTCTTGTGTCTGTATCTGAAGTTGTTAGACCAATGGCCTTGGTGGGAGATGGAGGGAGGAAGCACCAGGACCAGGGAAAGAGAAGTAGATTCCACCATCAGGAAAGGTGGGGAGGGAAGCAGGCTGTTCACTGACAGTTCTTATCCTGAGTCCATTAGACCTGTGTAAGCTGGATTTTCTGAAGCTTATAAGAATCTTTGTAAGTATACAAAAAGAGATAAATTTCACTGTTTAACACTAAAGCTCTGAACTTTGAAGTCTCATTGCAATATTGGTACCAGAAGGGATAGAAACCTGAAGCATTTCTCATTCCTCCCATATTCCTTATATCACTTTCCTATCATCATTCAAGTTTTTCATGTCCTCCAACCTTATAACCTGCTTTTACTGACCATAAGACACCTTCCTAGACCATCAAACAGATACATTGAAGATTTTGTTTATTCAGATGTTACACATTTTAAACTTTAATTTAAAATTTTTAATGTTTAAAATTTTAAACTTTATAGTTTTACATCCATATTTACAATAAACATTTGCATACAAATAACTAAGCAAATCTTTGAAGAGTACATTATAGTATCACACCACTGTTGGAATTATGTTCAAAGGTCAGGTCAAGAATAATTTTGACTTGAAATAGTAATGTAAAATATACTCTACTGACAGGCCAAAAGGAGACAGGATTATAGAGTATTTTAATATCTTTTATACAAGTAATAATCTATAGATAACATCAAAAGGTAACAATTTTCTGTTAGATGACATGTTTTTTGGGGGGGAGATGTGTTCACTCCTCATAGGGAACCAATGAAAGACCAAAATGTGACTGTCATGGAAGTCCAACACAGTGAAGTGATGAGTTTTCCTGGACTCCCTTATAGGAATGTGTGAAGTGGAAATGACTCAAAGACACCTACATCACCAAAGCATACCCCAGCATGAGTAACAGCTCATCAAAGCTGGAAACCCAGATCACACTGGGTGGCCTACAAGTAGCTCAACAGACTGCACAGTACCCTTGCAGATACTTTAGTTGCACTGAGCCTCTTTGCCTAGTCTGTCTTCCAAGCAGCTATCTTGGTATGGCCTCTTTAAGAAAGTCTGCCTTGCATGAGAGGATCTCTCAGCAGTCCTTACTGCTCAGGCACAATTTGGGCTGAGGAGTCTAGGGTCCTATCAGTTTCAGCGATTTCCTGATGCTATTTGAGTTGTTTACTTCCTTAGTTTAGGACTGAGTATTTACTCTCCTCTTAGAACAAGTCCGTGTAAACATATGGTGCCTTAGGATCTTTCTGCTTTGATGGAAGATTTTGATCACAAAGGAAACTGGTAGATGAGAATTCCATAAACAATGCATCTAACAACAGTGTTTTCACCAGTTTTTATTTTATAAAGTGGCGATGCTTTACAGATAGCATAAAAAAGCTTCAGACCTTTCAATCTTCTTCATAATAAATTTATTTTTAAGTATTATAATGCAGCAAAAAGTTTGACATTGTACACGTGAGTTTACAAACAAAACACAGATCATCCATCCTGAGACCAATTTTTGCTTCTTAAATTTCTCCTTTGCTTGGGTTCTCAGGACCTCCTTCCAAGGTTTCCTCTGTCCTCTCCCTCACACTTTCCCTGTTTTCTGAGGGAAGCACATTATGCACTTGCTTTGCAACATATCATCTTTACATAACTATTGTCTCTGACCTCCCCTAGTTGTTGGACTATGGGGAAGCTATCTAACCTGTGTTGTACTGCACTCTGCATTTTCACAGAAGGGACATTAATGTCTGACTCACAAAGTGCTTAAGGAGAAAGAATGAAAGCATTTCAAGAGCATTATGGTCTGCCATGCAGAATTCAGGAGCCATGACTGCTGTTTTCACCTTCTTGAAACTTTTTTCTTGATTAGAACTAAGTACCTCTTTATGTGTGCAAATGTTAATGTACATCATATTCACATGTGCACATATATCCTGTGCACCTGTCTGCCCATCCACACACATTGGCCGGCTGCATATAAATAGTCTCTTTACATTTTCATTTTCTATTTTGTTCCAATAAATACAACACAGCCAGTTTAAGAGAACCTGATAGGCTGGCTTCCCACAGAGAGCATGTATTCAAGATAATGTTCCCAGCTTGCTATAAATACCAGCCTATGATCACAACCTGACACAACCATAAAATGTACTTTAAAAAGAAATATAGGAAATGGAAGGAATAATGGGGCTGTAAGTTTATTCTAATATCTTCTCCAAAGAGGGAAATACGTGGATGAAATACCATTGAACTGAAGTTGATATACAATCTGTCAAAATGTATTTCGCATTCTCATCTGGGGTTCAAATAACATTCTATTCTTGGAAATACCTTTTGTTCAAAGTGTCTCCTCTTCCCACACAGTTCGGTAAAATAATTTTCTTTTGTGAAGGGAAAATGCACTGTCTAGAGATCTCATGCACACTATCATTTATTTTAATTAGCAGATACAATTCAAACTCAAATTAAAGTTTGTGCCACACAAACTCCTCTTCCATTATATTGCTTTAAGGGCACTTTTCTTCTGAGATTTTTTTCAACTTGTTCTCATGTTCATACCTCATACTTCCCATGTTTACTAAGGGAGTATATATGAACAGAGTTGTGACTGTGAATTATTAACTGTTTTATTTGGTATGTTTTTCTGTGATTTCAACTTCATGTTTGAAGAATGTAAATATATTAAGTGAGAAGTAACAAAGTTGACTTCCAATATTATCTACTCTGAGAAAATATAATTCTCAGAATATTCTGAGGATATATAAATCTAAGACTTAAACTTAGTTTTTTCAGGAAGAGAAACTCACTCTCAGCTGGGTCTACAGACATAGATTTATCCATTGAGGTTTCAAATCAAGGGGATACTTGGGTTTTCCAGCCACATGTTA
Source organism: Mus musculus (assembly GCF_000001635.26). Lineage (NCBI taxonomy): Eukaryota > Metazoa > Chordata > Mammalia > Rodentia > Muridae > Mus > Mus musculus. The sequence goes on from NC_000075.6 coordinate 11,929,923, forward strand.
GCAGCACATAATACAAAAGTCATTAATGTCAGCACTAGTGAGAAAGAGAGCCCAGGATCTTGTAATTAAAAAAACATCAATCCCATTGTATTAGCTGCTCATTTCCAGATTCTATTATTTCCCTCATGCATCACTGGTGACATTCTTACTTGCTAACTAATGTTTAACCCTGAAAGTTCTGAAAAGTTCAGCAACTGGATTCTGTAGGAAAGATACACTGGGAGGAAATCAAATGTGTTGGGAACTGAAGCACAAATGGGTGAAGGCATCACTTTGAAAACTGTTACTGAAGGCATTTCTCTTTGTGAATAAGTGCAAATGTTATGTTTGAATTCAAAAGAAAATATAAGTATGAATTATGTCAAATTTTATGAAGAAAACTTTTTCATAACTCATTTGGTAGTTTTGAAAATATTTTCTGGATAAAAAGTTTTACAATTGATAAGCCTGGTGCTTTGATGCTTAAATGATTTATTCTAGATTTGACAAAAGTTATTTTCCTAAGTAACTTCAGAAAAAAAGATATCTAAATAATGTACTTATTTGGTACCTTTTTGTCTTTCTTCTTATTAGCCTACATTCAATAGCCAATGACATAACTCTTAAATGCATTTTAAATATGTGCCTTAATTGTAGTTCAAGACTTCTCATTAATGTTTAATATGTATTTCAATTCGAATGGAAATCTCATATAATGCTTTATTAAAATAAATAAAAATTGACAAATACAATGTGTTTGGGAAGCCCATAGCCCACAATTTTGCTATTATTTTACTGGGATGATAAACTCTTGTGTATGCTTGTTTCACTGAGATAGGATTTCTCCCTATCCCAGGGTAGGGATTCCAAAGCCTTTCAGCTGCAGCATATTTGTATATGAGTAGAGTCAACAATTTCCCAATCATATGAACATGTATGTGTATTACATGACTTCATTACCGTAACACCTGCCAGAAACTAAGTCACATGTGGACAATCAGGGCCTCCCTCAGGCATCGTGTGTGTGTGTGTGTGTGTGTGTGTGTGTGTGTGTGTGTGTGTGTGTGTGTGTGTGTGTATGTGTGTGAAATGTGTGTATACTGGAATGTTAAGTGCTCACATACTGAATCATGAATTAGCAAGTCAGAGGAGAGCTTTGTGTGCTTCTTATAGCCCATTGGTTCTCAGCTTTTTTTATGCCTTGGTGAACTTCAACCTTAAATAAATTTTATTGCTACTTCATATTCTCACTTTGATATTATTATGAACTGTAATATAAATATCTGAGTTTTCCAATGGTCTTAGGCAAGCTTGGTGAAAATATTTTTAAATTCCTAAAGGGATTGCAAACCACAGGTTGAGAACTGGTGCACTATCCTCTTATTCTCCATCTTACTGCTTTGAGTCGTAGTCCCTTACAACATCAATTGGGTAGTCAGAAAGCTCCCAAGATCTGTCTGTCTCCATGCCCAAATATTGAAGTTAGAGACACAGACATGACAGAAGTTTCCTTCCTTCCTTCCTTCCTTCCTTCCTTCCTTCCTTCCTTCCTTCCTTCCTCCCTCCCTCCCTCCCTCTCTCCATCCCTCCCTCTCTCTATCCCTCCCTCTCTCCATCGCTCCCTCCCTCTGTCCCTCCCTCCCTCCTTTCCTTCCTTCCTTCCTTCCCTTCCCCTTTTCCTCCTTACTTCCTTCATTCCTTCTTTCTTTACATCATTCTTTTATCTTTTTATTGTTTTGATTTGTTTTTTGAGGGAGAATTTCTCTGCATAGTCTATAGACTGCACTGGCCTCAAACACGGAGATTTGCCTGTTTTCTGCCTTTCAAGTGCTGGGGTTAAAGACATGAGCTATACTGCCAGGCTCAGGTCCAGCTCCTCACCACCACTGTGTGTGTGTGTGCTAGTCAAATGTAAATATAGTTAAATTAATATAATACTATCTACTAAAAGCAGAGACATTGAGGGCAATCGTATAGTTATGTAACAAATGTTGGAAGTCACACAGGTTGATTACATGTTTATGTTTTTACATGCTATTCTATATAATGAGGAATCAGTAAAGTTATTTTTATCCATGTAAAAGTTGGTAAACATCAATTATTTATTGTGTATGTATGCATTTGTGCCTATGCACATGTATGTGGAGGTCAGACTGAACCACAGAGATTTCTCAGGGGCCATCCACCACTGATTTTTGTCAAAGGGTCTCTAACTAAGACTTGGGACTGGTTGCTGTCCCATACCATGATTTCTGTGCCATTTAAAAGATACAGAGTGGGCTCGAAAGATGGATCAGTCATTAGAGGCTAGGCTCACAACTAAAAATACAATACAGAGCAAAATCCTTTGTTAGGGATAGACTAAAAAGACAGAAAAATGTGGAAGTCAAGTTTGAGCTCCCTCTTGGTCTAGAGTAACCCCAATAAAGTTTTTTTTCTTTGATGTAGGCTCAACACATTTACCTTCATTAATAATGCCAAGTAATTTGCTGTAAATAAGCCTTCTGTAATCAAGTGACTTGCTGTAAATAAGCCTTCTGTAATCTGTCAGCACAGAGGCTTGCTGGAAAGCTGTTATGTTAGTGTGAGTCCTGCCAGGGTTGATGTGACTTGTGATAAGAGATTCTTCAAAAATGTCCACTGAAAGCATGTGCTAGGATGCAGAAATGTAAGAAATACATGTAGTATCTACTTACTTCCATATAGAAACTTATAGAAAATACTTACTGAGACATTGACATTAACTATACACCAGCCTCTGAATGTCATTGCTTCAATGAAGGTGAAAAGTATTGAAAGTATTGGAATGCAAATAATTTGTATAAATATATTTTTCATAATTATAAAACCAAGATATTCTAGTTCATTCCACTTGTAAGTTTCCTCACTAATGCTTTATATTTATCAATATAGAATTCATTTTAGCCATAGAAGATATACCAATAAAATTGTACTTCATATGAGGATTTTTGAGCTGACTCTTTCAAAAGAAACCTAGTTGAGATGGTAATTAAACAGAAATAAGAAATCACTTCCTATAGATACACTAATGTAGAATTTTGAAGTCATCTATTTCAAATATAGCTAACCATTTTTTCTTGAAATATAGTATAATTTTCTTTCCAAACTGCAATTCTGCCAACTTTGCAGACTCATAGCTTCAGCTCATTTTTAATTAGACCAATGTGATGAGAGTGAAGATATTCTCATGCCTGAAAATTTAGATTTCATTAGTCAAAGAATCTCAACAGATATTGCTCTCAGTATTTATATTACTGTATTTATTAATGATGATAAATAATAAAACAATGATAAAATTATATTTACTATGTAATATATTTGTTTTAAATATAGAAATATTTCTGTACTGCTTACAATAAATTCTCTTGACATCCAATGTCAACCATAGAATAAAAATATCTGGCCAATGCTTAATTAAAGAAGTCACACTGGAAGTGTAGCTGTCAGCATGAATAGACCTCTAAGACTCCTGGAGAACATTTGATTTACTGAAATAATACTTTGCCAAGACTTTAGAAAGGTCTCACGAGACAGTAGTTTGTCCTCTGTTTTCTACTTGAATTTGTCATGTTGTACACTATGATGGAGCATAGCCAGGCATGCCCTCATCAGAGAACACATCTGCTGGTTGGAGTCTTAGCTTCCCAAAATGTAATCTAAACCACTCTTTTTTATAGTTATTTCCACGTATCTTCAGGAATTTTGTAATAATCAAACTACCACAGATGGAAAATATATTTTTGTTAATGATATCAAGACCAATAAAATGAATAATAAATAATGATTGTTAATATAACTATAAAGGGACTGACTCAATCACAATAATGAATGATTATATTCATGTGTAAATATGCATACACATGTATGTTCCTAATGTGTAGTTTCTTAATATGTAAGACCTTAATGATGGATGTCAATAAAATATGATTAAAGAACTTATTATTACCTCTCCTTAAATGTTGTACAGGTCATCCAGAGAGAAAGTATGTACAGGAGTAGTCTAACTACCCACAAGATACTGATGAAACATTTTCTCAATCACTCAACATGGCACAAAGATCAGCTTTTGACCTTATAGCAGTTGAGAATAGAAAAATGCTTCCTAGAAGCTGGGTGAGTAAGGAAGTGGAATTGGAAGATGCTGAGTAAATTTTGTTAAGCTTCGGTTACATGAGAGAATAAGGTTCTGGTGTCACCAGGGAGTAGGGTGATCCAGGTAAAGGTGTGTATGACAGAGTTTATATGGGATAGAAGATTCCACTTGCTTTACTCACAGAACTGACACATATTTGAAATGAGAGATCTAAAAACCCTATCTAGAACAAAGGCAGAACACACACATATAAAAATAGGACAAGATACCCCAAAATAAGCAGAATTATATCTATTAAAAAGATAATTTATAAATAGGAGTCTGTGGGAAAATATTGTTAAGGAGATAACTGTAAACTACCTATCCTTTTAATCTGGCTTTAATTCATGTGCTCTTGCATATTTGTTCTTGGTAAAGACTTCAGTTCCGTGTGGGGTAGAAGTAAAAGTAGACAGCTTGTCTTTTTTCCCCAGCTTGGGGAGAGGACTACAGTCTTCTTCCTTTAAGCAAAATGCCCAGAGAGATTCTTTGCCTTTCCCTGACCAAGAGGAGAAATGTTCCTTCTTGTTATACGTAATTGAGTTTTTGTCTTGATGTAGCCAATTAAATATTAATCTTTCTTATTAAGCTATGTAGTTTCTCTGTTCTGCTTTTGAGATAATGTAATATTTCAAATGTTATATTTTCAAGGGTTAAATTTTGTTTTGTTGGTAAATAGACCTGTATATAGACCACACTACTGCTTATGTATTTCTATTATTATATCTACTAAAAGTTTATTGAAAACAGTGTATCCATATTCCTAAGAACCACTCATATTCACTATTTACAAATTTATATTATTTCATTATTAGTACCTATATAGTATTTCTATTTTTTGGAAAAAATTATGAATCACTGATATTTAATACATATGTATGTTATGGATAATTGTATCCTGAATTAATAACTTAGTGCTACTTATTAGATGTCATGATGTATAGATTTTAAAGAGTAATAAAATATTACAAAGCTTTCTGTTTTAATATCAGTAAGTGATAAACAACTGGGAAAGCTGAGGATTAATCAGATTGTTGGAGAATGAGAAGCGAAGAACTACATGAGTATAAAACTACTGAGAATTTAAATTCTTAAATTTATGCAGAAAATTCTCCTGTAATAAATATGAGTCTGTTTGCTAAGTATCTACTTTTTAAAGTATCCAGTTAGTTTATTCTCAGCATCTTTAATGTCACAATATAACAATAAATATTTAAAAAATATTGTCCACTCATAAACATTCTCTTTCTACCCAGATTAAAATATGATTAGATATTAGTGTTACATAAAATGACAAATTTTATTTTAGAGAAAATTAGTGAAGTTATTATTCCTTCAGGAAGCAAGTTCCTAATGACTCATGTACCTTTCATCTCATTCCCAGTGTTGATCAAAAGAGGGACAGAGAAACTTTCACCTATAGAAATTTTCAGAAGGTACTTGGACCAGTGATCAAAAGGACATCGTTAAGGCAAGGTACTTTTAGAGCATTTATTGCCTGGTGTTATGTACTGAGAAGGGATCAGCATCACCTCTGAATTTAATTATGAAATCTCTGAAAAATCTGACTGAGAGACAGTCGACAAACTAATTGGCATAACTTTCAAAATGTCAAGGTCATGAAAACTAAGGCTGGAGATCTTGGAAGATGCTAACAAGACAGGACTATAATTGTAGTGAAGGAAATTATACACAGTACTGGAGAACCACAAGATGCAAGAGAAATAGCACATGAATTAGGGTCATGAGGAATACAGCATCACTGAGAATATTTTAGTTATCTTTTTAAATACATAGGAAATCTGAATTTATATTTTAAATTTTCTTAAAATGAGTAATTTCAAAAAAAGCATTACATACAGAAACTTAAGATGAAATAAATTTTGTTCACTTTTCTTTCCATTGAAAATAGTTTTAAAACTAGTTACTTGGAAAAAAGAAAAAGAAAAAAAAAAGAAAGAAAGAAAACAACCTTAGGCGGGCTGGAGAGATGGCTCTGTACTCAAGAGCACTGAGTGTTCATCCAAAGGTCCTGAGTTCAATAACCAGCAACCATTTGGCCGCTCACAACCATCTGTACTAGATCAGAGGCCCTCCTCTGGTGTGTCCGAGGATAGCAACAGTGTACTCACATACATAAAAGTAAATAAATAATTCTTTTAAAAAATGTGACCTTGGAAGATATAACAACTTAATAAAAGTGTGCAGACATTATCATATTACTCGAATGACAGATTTTTACTTGGTGAAATTTATGAATGTTTTCAGGGTAAAAGATCATTTCTAGGGGTGACTTATTAAGAAACTTAAATGACTGAATTATGTGGGCCATATCTAAGTGTTCACAATTCATTATAAGAGTGAAGTAAAATATCAGGTGTGTGTGTGTGTGTGTGTGTGTGTGTGTGTGTGTGTGTGTGTGTGTGTAATGAGTGAGTATTGAAGCCAGCTTTGTTTTAAGACAGAATTTATGAATGAGGAAATTCAGGTGCACTCAAAATTGGAGAAAGTGCAGGTCTGTCTCACAATGGACATAACTTCATTTCTAGTCTATCTGAAAGGTAGTTCTGTGCTGCTTCTGGACTACTAGTCTCTGGTAATTTGGTTCTGATTGTTAACAAAAGCAAGTGAAGCCTGGAATCTTACATGATGCAATGAAGTCCCTCTGGCAGAACTTTTCCCACCAATTTATTTGCTTAGAATGACTGTCCAGACATTTCTGTTCCTTAACACTTCATGTGATGAGAGTAGCTCATTATCAACAAAGATGAACTTTGGTGGAATGTTTCAGTAAACAAAGATTTTAACATTAATAACAACCACACATGTGTCTATGTGTGGGAATGTACATGTGCATTTGACTGCCAAAAACAGCAAGATTAGAGAATCAGTCCTCGTAAGCTGGAATTACAGGCATTTGTGAGCTCCTCAGAAACCAAACTTAGGTCCTATGGAAGACAAATACATGCTCCTACCTGCTGAGCCATCGCAAGCATGGTCATGTTTTAATCTGAGAACTCATTCAACATTACAATCATGGTGGAAGTCTTACAAAAAACCTCTACAGCATTCCATCTACTGAATACAGAAATAAGACACGAATGTTAAATGGTTACAAGACAGAGTCCAACAACTCCAGAGTTAAACAAGTTCATCTGTATGCCAATCTATTATATGAAATAATTGAGATAGTTTTTAATCTTGATGATATAAGAGCTGAGAAAGATTTCTTCAATAATTTATCAATGGGAACAATTAGGAAAGAATCAAGTATCCAACACATTTTCTATTTTCTCAATACACAACAACTGTATGCATCAAACAAGTAACCTGGGCAGCAGATCTTATTCTATGGCTGAGAAAACCCAGACAGAAACAAAAAGACAGGAAGAAGTCATGTGCATCAACTTCCAAGGTTGAGTGGCAACCAGGAGACCTAGAAGAAGCAAGGAAACAAATGCCCTTCTTCCATTTCCAGGGAGGGACTCCAAGTAGAAATAGTGTTCTGACACTAAAAGCATCCTAAAGTCAGTTCTGTCACGATTCTGCAGTAAAAAGCCAATGCATGAGTCCCAAGTTCTTCTTCCTGGATATCCTTAATACCTGTGGGCTGGCTGATGAGCTACAATCTCTGGTGATCACAAATGCTACTAAAAACGGTTGGCCACTTTAGTATCTATTTTAAATACTAAATTACCCTTCAAACAAAATTGTAATTTCTTGTACAGTAAAATCTAGGTAGCAGTTGTTGGCTCAAAGTTAAGAATAACAATCTTTTCTAAATGTTGCATTAAAAATATTTAATTGAATATGTATTTCACATGTTGTTTCTCTGCTGTCAAATTTAATTTTCATTCAACTTTTATTTGTACTTTATTATATTTAATATAATTAATATAACATTATATATCTCATCTAAATTTTGACTTTTAGTAATAAGGTTTCTACCCATGCATGGAGATGAAAGTCTAGAAACAATAAATAAAAAATGTACAAATTTATAATCTGTGACTGAATTTTAAAAATCTCAGTAGGTAAATAAGATGTATGAAAGAATGACTGGCTAACTAACATAGTTCTGAGGATGTGTCAGCACACAGTATATGGAGAAAATGTTGCAGATTAAAGCCACAACTAGAATAAGTGAGGATGTGGCAGAGCATAATGCTATATACTCTATGAAACCTTGCTAAATGAAAAAAAAAAAAAAAAAACAATAAGATTCAAGGGAGAAGGGCATAGTAAGGGGGGAGGTAGATTTTCATGAAGCTGATTTATAGTACTGCGTAAAACCATTCATGATTCTGAAGCAACATTCAAATCCTAAGGACAGAAACTCCAATGATATGAGCATAATGCATCACCCCACACACACACACAAAAAAAAAGTCTGTGAACTTTATGCAAAGGAGTTTCAGACTTTTTAAAACATTGGTATGATGCCCCAGTAAATTATATTTATTTACACTGATTGGAATAAAAGGGTTGAGTGGAATAAAACAGTTGATATAACAAATATTTATTGGTTTTCACAGTCTCCAAGAAAAGACTCAAGGACCCATAGACTTGAACACTGAATGAGTTCATGTTCTTTTTGTTGACTTATCTTGAAATATTACATTTTTCTGATTTCATCCTTCATTGTTTGGCTACCCACAATGCAGTTGGTAAGACCTAAGGCAAAACATCTGCATTAAATCTACCCTGGTTTCCACTATGACCAATATTTGGAGCACTTTGTTTAACTCCTAAGTTATAAAACATCTACCACTCCACACATCATGGGACTTCTCACCAAGTTATTCATGTCTTCAAAGAATTAGAAATAGAAATGTGTTTCTTGATTGTGAGGGCATCTTCAACTACAGTGCCACTGCCTCCAAAGTTTTGTATCTTTAAGTGCTTCTACAAGATTTATTTGACCCAAATTGTCTGATTTTATATATATATATATATATATATATATATATATATATATATATATATATCTCAGTACATGTCCACGGAAAAACTGTCAAATACATCCCAAGTAGTTATTGTTAGTTTTGAGACAAAAAGTACATGTAGATAAAAAGTTATAGGGAAGAATAACAGGAATTGGAGGGCTTTCAGAGAAGAAAAGGGATTATAGTAACAGAATGTACTTTATACAAAATGGTCAAATATAAATAAAAATGGTCAAATGCCAAATTCAAGAAAAATTCTAAGAAAATTGAATATAAACACAGAAAAGAAAATACCACTTGATTAATGCTGAGTAAAAGTTGAAGGCTTTAATAAAATTAAACAGTTAATTTGTTTGGCCCCTAATATATTTTCCTGAATGAAGAAGTTTGCAAGATCTTCAGTGGACACACTGGGTTGTGTGGAGTCTGCATATATTAATATAGAAATGTTTAATAGAAGATAGCACAGAGAAAAGACAGGAATTTTTATTATAGTTTATAAGTTAAAAAACATGTATTTAATAGCCGTTGTGCACAATTGTATACATTTAAAATCTAAATCAAGACTTAAGCAGAATTCTTCTATCATTCCACATGATGAAGTTTTAAAATGAAGTGTTTAGCTATATCCCTTTTACTGTATAAGCTTACCTGTTACTTTGAGAGGACCTATATTAGATAATAAATTTAAATGAGTTTTTCTTTTGTTGGCCAGGCTTTATCTGAAACTATTCTTATTAATTTAGCATGAGTAAGATACATCAACTATGGGAAGAGGCTAGACAGGGATTTTAAAATTAACTTTAAAATAATTACTATATCAAATATTATTTGTTTTCTGAACTACTATATGAAAAAATAATATAACTGGAAATAAGAAATAGACACCTTAATCAAATAATAACAAAAATTTAATATTCTGTTCCTGGAAGAATGTATGTTAGGGTCATGTCTTGGACAAATGTGGACTAGGTTGGACTCATACAGCTTCATATGCTGCCACGGTGTGGGCTCAGTCAGGACCCGTCAATCAGTGTGGAATCAGGGGTCCCAGCAGGTGGGCATGGAGTTGGCTAGAATTGACAGACAGATGTGGACTCAAGGGAGAGTGCTGAATCTGAATGTATTTTGTCCAAATGAGCACCAGACTTTCAATACAGAAGAAAAACAAGAAATCCAGGCAACACATCCACCAAGTTACATTGACACAAAACAAAAAGAATTCATACATAAAGAGTTGGTGGGAGCCAGGCTGCCTTTTTACCATTGAGAACAGGGGCAACTCTTAATTAAAAAGATCAGCTAAACACAGGAGCCAGGTGAGTGCTCTGATGCAATCTTAGTCTATTGTTAAACCCACCACTAGGGGTTCTTTAGTAAATACCTGATGTATGGGCTAGTTTTGTTTCAACTTGACACAGCTGGTGTTATCACAGAGAAAGGAGTTTCAGTTGGGGAAATGCCTCCATGACATCCAGCTGTAAGGCATTTTCTCAATTAGTGATCAAGGGGAAAGGCCCCTTGTGGGTGGGACTGTCTCTGGGCTGGTAGTCTTGGGTTCTATAAGAGAGCAGGCTGAGCAAGCCAGGGGAAGCAAGCCAGTAAAGAACATTCCTCCATGGCTTCTGCATCAGCTCCTGCTTCCTGACCTGCTTTAGTTCCAGTCCTGACTTCCTTGGTGATAAACAGCAATGTGGAAGTGTAAGCCGAATAAACGCTTTCCTCCCCAACTTGCTTCTTGGTCATGATGTTTGTGCAGGAATAGAAATCCTGACTAAGACACCTGATTATGCTATTCCTCTGTGCCTAGTGAAAAAAACCTGTACCAGGGGAATCGCCTTCCACTAACCCTTTCAAGTGACAACTCATCTATTTCCTAGGCCATAGTAAATTCCTGCCTTTGGGTGTGACTCAGCTATTGTCCTAAGTAATCACTATGCAGACTAGCCCTGAGCTTTTCTAACCCTGTTCTTTGTAGTGCCTAATTAGTTTCACAGTCTCTACTAGAAGTGAATTTGAATGCTACTGAATAGGTAACATTCTTACTGAATTCCAAGCTCAGGGTCAGCTTCAAGGATTTTCTAGGAACCATTGGAACACTGGTGGAGGCTTAGCTATATGTCAAAATCAATCCTTAAAGGCACTTAAAATAAAACAATACTGAAAGAGAGCACACGGATCCAAACACCAGACTAATGTGGGTACAGGTTTTGAGTATATGGTCTATGGGAATGCCAAGGTTCCAGGAGGCTGTTTCAGTGAAACTCTTTGCCTCGTGACTGCTTCCAGACTTTTAGGCCTACCAAGCAGACTGCACTGGAGTGGAAGTAGTAATATACATAGAGGGTCTAACTGTGAGATAGCCTTCAGATACATACTATTGTGAAAAATTTGTATACGTGTGTGTGTGTGTGTGTGTGTGTGTGTGTGTGTGTGTGTGTGTGTGTTTACTACGTTTACTATCTACCTTCCATTCATTATTTGACTTCCATAGACTATTAAAATTTCTTCAATGGATGAAGACAAAGAAATGATCAGGAATTAAATATTTGACCAGACTTCCTTCTTGTCACAGAACTTGATTTAAAATTATTTTCTAAAGTTATTCAAACTGACAACTTATCTAACCACTCATGTATAAATAAAATATCCAGGTTTATTTTAACACTACATATTCATTCTTATTATCATTAATCATCAAGTAATAGACTTTGCATGCTTTTGGACTATTGTACTTTCTTTCATTAGTACACTCTTTCAATAGACTGAATATACTTTATCTCCTAATTCAAGGTTAAGCTATTTAAGATCAGAGGGGTCTTAGTGATTTCATGTCTCCACTGTCATTGATTTTCCTTTCAAAACATGACCAGTGGGATGTTGAGTTTCTTTCCAACTACTAATGAAACATTTAGTGTCACCTGATGTCTCATCAAGATGACATGAGGAACACCAGCCTTTACAGTAGCTGAAGCTCTGCCTTCTATATTTTACATACAGATCTTTCCAAAAGAATTTCCGTTATTATGCAGAGAATCAATTTTGTTATTGTCATTGTTGGAATCTTTTCAAGGAATTGAATTTGCCCTGCTTAAATTTTTCTTTAAGCTTTTCTGGATTTGTTTTTTTCCATATTACAACAAAGGACCAATATGGTAGAAGAAAGATATCAGAAAAGAACCCAAATGAAAGATAAAACATAAAAAAGGCTGCTATGAACACAGTGGAGCATGTGTCCTTTTTACATGTTAGAGCATCTTTTGGGTATATGCCCAGGAGTCGTACAGCTGGGTCCTCAGGTAATACTATGTTCAATTTTCTGAGGAATTGCCAAAATGATTTCCAAAGTGGTTATACCTGCTTGCAATCCCACCAGCAATGGAGGAGTGTTCCTCTTTCTCCACAACCTTGCCAGCATCTGCTGTCACCTGAGTTTTTGATTTTAGACATTTTGACTGGTGTGAGGTGGAATCTCAGGGTTGTTTTGTTTGCATTTCCCTGATGAGTAAGGATGTTGAACATTTCTTCAGGTGCTTCTTGGCCATTCAGCATTCCCCAGTTGAGAATTCTTTGTTTAGCTCTGTACCTCATTTTTTAATAGGTTTATTTTGTTCTTTGGAGTTTAAGGTCACTTAAAGACAGCATTTTCAACAAATGGTGCTGGTTCAACTGGAAGTCAGCATGTACAAGAATGCAAATTGATCCATTCTTATCTCCTTGTATGAAGCTCAAGTCTAAATGGGTCAAAGACCTCCACATAAAATCAGATACGCTGAAATGAATAGAAAAGCAAATGGGGGAGACCCTTGAGTACATTGGAACAGGGGAATATTTCCTCAACAGAACACCAGTACTTTATGCTCTAAGATCAAGAATTGGAAAATGGGACCTTATAAAATTAGAAAGGTTCTGTAAGGCAATGGACACTGTCAATAAGAAAAAATGGCAACCAACATATTGGGAAAGGATGTTTACCAATCCTACATCTGATAGAGAGCTAATATCCAATATATGCAAAGTACTCAAGATGGCCTTGTTTTTAAATAGCTGAATAGTATTCCATTGTGTAAATGAACCACCTTGTCTGTATCCATTCTTCCTTTGAGGGACATCTAGGTTGTTTCCAGTATATGGTTAATATAAGTAAGGTAGCTATGAACAAACTCGAGCACGTGTCTTTTTGAATAACCCAGTTAAAAGTGGGGAACAGAGTGAAACAGAGAATTCTCAATAGAGGAATCTGGAATGGCCAAGAAGGACTTAAAGAAATGTTCAACATCCCTACTCATCAAGAATATGCAAATCAAATCAACCCCGACATTTCACCTTACACCAATCATAATAGCTAAAATAAAAACTTAAGTGACAACCCATGCTGGCAAGGATGTGGCAAAAAGAGAAACATTCCTCTATTGCTGGTGTGATTTCAAAATGGTATAACCACTATGGAAATCAATTTGGTGGTTCTCAGAAAATTGGAAATAGTTCTACCTGAAGACCCAGCTATATGACTCTTGTGCATATACCAAAACATGTTTGTTTGTTTAGTTAATTATAAGTTATTTGCATGAAATAATTATTTCCATCTATGGACTGTAAGATGGAAGAGACCTTGGCCAAATATACACCAGAATGGGGTTGAAATCTAGAATTAATATATTTTTAAAAATCCAAGTGACAGCTGGGTTGCAAACTCTTAGTAATATACTGATTTCTTTTCAAATTGTGAAGAACAAATTTTCAAAATATTTTACATGTTTAACCCTCAGGGAAATTTCAACACATATGGAGTTTGTGATATGTACTCATGTGTATGCATGTGTGCATATGAACATCCACATGAAGAGCAGATAAGAGTGAGGCAAATTGTATGGTCTAAATGGGCACTATGAATATCCTAGGAGAAATATGCAACAAAGCAATAGAGCATGAAAAAAAAAACTTAAAATTCTTCCAAAATTGTTGATTTCCACCAACACACATATCCCAAGCATGATGTTTGGGAACACCCAGGAAAAATTACAGGACTAGAAACAAAGAAAGAAAGAAACAAACAAAAAAAAAATGTCTATTAAAAATCAAAAACAAACACAGATGTACTAGAGGCAGGAAGGACAAACGAGAAGCATATACAGCCGAAAACAAAAGAGTTAGAATTGGCTTCTCGATCATACAAAAACAAAACAATACAAACAAAGCAAAACAAAAACAAAAATCAAACCAACCAACTGAACAAAAATATATATTTTTTTTATTAGATATTTTCTTTATTTACATTTCAAATGTTATCCCCTTTCCTGGTTTTCCCTCCAAAAATGCCCTATCCCCTCCATCTTTCCTCTGCTCCCCAACCCACACACTCCCATTCCTGGTCCTGGCATTCCCCTATACTGGGGCATAGAGCCTTCACAGGACCAAGGGCCTCTCCTTCCATTGATCACCAGCTAGGCCATCCTCTGCTATATATATAGCTAGCGCCACAAGTTCCACCATGTGTTTTCTTTAGTTGGTGGTATAGTTCCAAGGAGCTCTGGGGGTTCTGGTTAGTTCATATTGATGTTCCTCCTTTGGGGTTTCAGTCCCCTTCAGCTCCCTGGGTATTACTCTGGCTCCTTCATTGGGGACCTTGTGTTCTGTACAATGGATGACTGTGAGCATCCACTTCTGTATTTGAAAGGCACTAGCAGAGCCTCGAAGTAGACAGTTATATCATACTCCTATCAGCAGGCTCTTGTTGGAATCTGCATAGTGACTGGGTTTGGTGGTTGTTTATGGGGTGCATCTCTGGGTAGGCCAGTCTATGGATGGTCCTTCCTTCTGTCTCAGCTCCAAAATTTGTCTCTGTAACTCGCTCCATGGGTATTTTGTTCCCTATTCTAAGGAGGAACAAAGTATCCACACTTTGGTCTCCTTTTTTCTTGAGTTTCATGTGTTTTGCAAATTGTATTTTGGGTATTTTAAGTTTCTGGGCTAATCCACTTATCAATGACTGCATATCATGTGAATTGTTTTGTGACTGGGTTACCTCACTCAAAATGATATCCTCCAGATCCATCCATTGGCCCAAGAATTTCATAAATTTATTGTTTTAAGTAGCTGTGTAGTACTCCATTGTGTAAATGTACCACATTTTCTGTATCCATTCCTCTGCTGAGGGACATCTGGGTTCTTTCCACCTTCTGGCTACTATAAATAAGGGTGCTATGAACATAGTGGGGCATGTGTCCTAATTACAAGTTGGAACATTTTCTAGGTATATGCCCAGGAGAGATATTGCTAGATCCTCCGATAGTACTATGTGCAATTTTCTGAGGAGCCACCAGACTGATTTTCAGAATGGTTTTACAAGCTTGCAATTCCACCAGCAATGGAGGAGTGTTTCTTCTTTTCCACAACCAGGACAGCATTTGCTCTCACCTGAACTTTTGATTTTGCCATTCTGATTGGTGTGAGGTGGAATCTCAGGGTTGTTTTGATTTGCATTTCCTTGATGATTAAGGATGTAGAACATTTTTTCAGGTGCTTCTCAGCCATTTGGTATTCCTGGGGTGAGAATTCTTTGTTTAGCTCTGTACCCCATTTTTTAATAAGGTGTTGGGAGCCATTAAGGCAACGCTATTGTCCTGATCTCTGAATTGGGCCTCTCCCCCCGAGAAGAGGGTCAAAAGCGGGCCACCAACACATGGATTCCGAGAACCACGGGATGTTCCAGCCCTAGGTCATCACGGATGTCCTGACCACACCCTGATACCACCAAGTTCTTGCTTCCCCGTGTAGCTGCCAAAAGAAAGAATTTCTATTGCCCCCCTTCCCATAAGTACTTCTCCTTTTACTTGCATTGCCCTACCCCTCCCACTGATAATTACTTCCCCTTTTGCTTGTATTGCCCTACCCTTCCCACTGATAAGTATCTGTACTTCCCCCTTTGCTTGTGCATTTAAACCTTGGACCTTTCTCAATACATTGGGGTCTTGATACAACTTCAGAACGGTTTCCGTGTCGTTATTCGTACAAGACCCTCGTCTCTCTCTACCCCCCATTTGGTTATTAGGAGGAGGTCCCCTCGAGATCCTCGAATAACTGGACCTGCTGGACGGGTCAAGTGGCGCCCGACGTGGAGCACGAGGTACGACTGCCCTCCCGACAACGGATTAAGGATTAAAGAGGTACCGCGCAGACAGAGAAACAGTGGGACAGTCCACCGACACTTCACTCGAGTGTCGAGTACGGACGTCGGGAGGTAAGCCTAGGCATTCAGTTGTTGTCCCATTAACCATGGGGCATTTAGTGAAGAGATAAAGGGTTCTCTTAAGGAGAGAGGGATAAGAGTTTTTTAAAAAAAGGGGAATTTAATAATATATTTTTGTTTTGTGGACAAGAGATGTCCATGGCTGGTATTAAATGGTTCTGAAACTTAAAATAAAGTAGGCAAAGATGTTAATGCTTTGATAAAACAAGGAAAAGATGTCCCTGAGTCCTTTTTAGCAATTGGGGAATCATCAGAGATCTCCTTAAACAGGCAGAAGTGGGCGGAGAAGGTGCTTGCCTCCTAGCCCTTACTGAAGATTTTTTTAGAAAACTCCCAATCGCCATCTCACAAAAGCAAAACTAAGCTGCCGGCGCACAGTATCTCTATTAGAAGGTTTAGCAGAAGGCTACTTGGTACCTAATAAATGAAATAAAGTTATTCAGTCTGTCCTCACTAGAGGCCAATATTTAACTTGAAAGTCAGAGTTTGTGGAAGACAGCCTCCTGGACTGCTTACAAAATCTGTGGTTAAGGCAATTTCACTGCAGACATAAAACAATTAGGACTCTCCCGTTGTCCTCGCCCAGACAGCACAAGCGGCCCTGAGAGCTTGGCGCGCTGTCCCTGCAGCAAGGGCGCTAACTATGCCCCTAACCAAGATTATACAAGGGCCCCAAGAGTCCTATGCGCAGTTCGTTGCCAGATTGCAAGAAGCAGCTGAGAGAATTTTGGGACCTGAGGAAAGTGAGGGTCTGTTAGTTCGACAACTTGCTCTCGAAAACGCCAATTCAGCATGTAGGGCTGCCCTGAGAGGTAAAACCAAGAGTTTAGATATAAATGGTATGATCAAGCTTTGTAATGAGGTAGATGTGTTTTCTCAACAAGTTTCTAAGTCTATTAACCTGGCCAATGGAACTGCTCTAACTCCAGCTCCAAGATTGGTGTCGAACCCCATTGGCCCAAGTTAGAAGTAGACATCTGTGTCCTCACATTGGGTGCAGATGCTGCCTGGGGCACCCCTGATTATTATGTGCCTCAATTAACAGCAGTTAACACAGGTGAATTTGGGCCCCCTCCCCAAAAGACGTTTTTTCTCATCATCGGCCGAGTGTCCAGACTTTTACAAGGCCTAATGGTGACTCCTACAGTGGTTAACTACCATGGGGAGATAAAAATCTTAGTCACCCCCAAGCAGGGACAATTTACCCTTAGGGCTAGAGAGCGCATAGCCCAAGCCCTACCACTCCCACTATTCGGCCATTTCCCTTATATGAAAGAGGAGTGAGGACTATCCTCCCTGGGATCCTCAGAAGTCTACTGGGCACAGAAAATAACTGATTCATGGCCCATGCCGACTTTGTTTCTAGAGGACAAACAGTTTCAAGGGCTCCTGGATACCGGGGCAGATGTGACAGTAATTTCCTCAGCACATTGTCCTGCAGCCTGGCCCTTACAGCCCACTAAGAGATGGTGTAATCCACTGATCATAAAATTTACTGCTAAGAGGAGAAACTTAGAGGCTTGAGAAAGTTCTCGCCCTCTCACCTGGGGCCTAAGATTGTATCAAGATAACTATGACAATGGCCTGACCTTTAAAACCATCCCTAACAATCATAAAGGATCCATAGGACTTCCAGGCACCCGCCCCCCTGTTCCTGCCCCAGGGTGTGCTACGGCCCTGTTTCTCCCTGCGGGGAGGCCCCCCTCTTCCACTGATTTACTGTGGTCAATATTGAATGCTTCTGCTTTAGCCTTGTTGTATAAGACACAAAGAGATAATGCGTCAGAATCTGAAGATTGTTGGATGTGCTTTTCTGCTTCCCCGCCCTTTTATGAGGGCATAGCCTTATTTGAAAATTTTACCCTGCTTTCAGACGCTAGGCAGCTTCCCCTTGAGTCAGTTCAGCTTACCTTGACAGAACTCTCTGGGGTAAGAAGTTGTGTGTTGGGCCCAGGCATGCTTCGAGGCCCTTGCTAGAGATTTGCAATAACACATTTAGAGTAATTAAAAATGGGTTTTAAAGAGACTTCGTAAAGGTCAAAAAATTCATAGATTAGGTTTTATTGGAAGTTAAGAAATCATTTCCTAAAACATATATAATTCATTTTATCAATGGTGTTTTTGTTGGTTGCAAAAAATAGAGAGCGTTTTTACAGATGGCTTTAAAATATTTAACTAAGTGTGGACTGATAATGACTTCAAAAAAGATTTAGCATGGTAAACTTTTAGGCTATTTGAGACATTTAGCGTATAGAGATTGTGTGTTTTCTCAAAAATTCGCTCTCAGATTAAATAAATTAAAAGTTTTAGATGATTGCCAGAAACTGTTAGAAAATTTTAGATTTTAATCTTGGTTTGACAAGCTACCTCTTCTTGCAAGCAGTAAAGAAAAGGAAGGAATAAAGGAAAATGGATTTTAGAACTCTCCCAAGGACAGAGAGAAATCGGGGGACGCCCTGTTTTATTCTCTCTGGCCCCTACAGGAAAAGCTCTCTACCCTCTTTCTATTGTCTGTTTGGTGCACCAATCACGCGTCAATTCATGTATGTTTTCTGTTTCGTTGTCTAAATGATTGTTTCGTTGTCTGAATGACTGGCTGTTTTATGTTTCATGTTAAAAAGAAAAGAAAAAAAATGGTAAAAACTTTACCTGCTGAATCACTCTCAGTTTGCACAACGGAGGCTGAGAGAGGCCCCTCCCTTTAGCCAAAATCAAGCACAGCAGGAGAGGTCCTGCTGAAAAACTTAGAATCTACAACCTCTTAGTTCAAAGGCAAATAAGCTGATAGTTTTTTTTTCCTAAAAAATTCTCTGCAATTTTGTGATTATTGTGTTTAGCAAATGACAAAGTGTGTTTTTATCTTATAGGTATAGCTATAAGAAGTTAAAGTCTTTAATTGATCTAAATTTATAAGATTCCTGAAGCCACTTCATTTGGTTTTTGATTGATCTTAAAGGTATAAATATGATCTGCATATCTTGGCCATACAGAATTGGCTTATAAGTTATTTGGGTATGATTAAATAGGTATAACACTGGTTACAAAGTTAGCTTAAGTAATAACTCAAGGCTAGAGTCATTTTCAAACAAAAGCACCTGGCATAAACCAGCCCAGAAAACTAGTCCCCTAAAGATACTTCTAATTTGAGATAATATTTTATGTAATTCTTATCCTAAAAAATAGACTTATAGAGATAAGATTTTAAAACAATGTCTCTTTAATAAAACATTAAAATTTACACTGTCATGCATTCATGAATGAGCAGCCAAACTTCGTAACGTGATAGTGATGTTTCTAATATTGATTTTAAGAAAAATAAATTGTTTAAAATTGGGTCTTACTTTTCAAAAGTTATAGATACATTCTAATATTACAACAAAAACTTAAAAATTATGGTTTAAATTGCCAGTGTTCCATTGACTGCAGCTTGCGGTTTGATTACAAATTTAAGATCTTTAATTCACCTGTATATTGTAATTAAGATAATTATAAGATTAATCATCCTTAAGAAAGAGTATCAAAAATTAGAGGCATAGACAGTTAAATTGTTCCTCTAAAATTGGTCCTTATTACAGGAGGGCCAAGATGCTCAGATTAAAAAAATATTCTACGTTTAAGTTAATGTAGCCCAGAGAAGATTGCGGCCTTCTTTTATTTTGCAAACAGTGCCTAAGAAAGTTTTTCCCTGTGTTCAAGAAAAGTTCTTTTTAGCTTTGTTGCAGATCTATTCAAATGTTTAAAATAATGCTTAAATTCAAAGAGTTTTACTTTTAGTGAACTGGTGATCACTAGATAATTTTGCCTATAGGTATGGCTAACATAGCTTTACAATATGTATGAAATTTTTATTGTCTGCTTCAATACAAGAAACAAAGTTTAAATCTTTCAGTGTATATTGTTTCCTAAGTAAAAAAAAAAGTATTCTATTAGCTAATGCCTCCAAAGAGAAGTTTAAAGTTCTGAAAAGTAATCGTTGCTCCATAAGACTTAGAGGCAACATTTTTAATATTTAAGATCTTAGTTACAGAAAATCTAAAAAAGAAAAATTTATTTGCTTCAAAATTTTTATTTTCAAAACCTCCAAAAGATGTTTTGTCAACAATTTAATGTTACACATGTTACTGAGATATTTTATAATTCTCAAAGACAAGATATTGTAAAACTTTAAAAACTATACCTTCTTTAAAAATAAAGAAGGGGGGAGAGAAATTATATCCCCGTGCACATTATTTGGATCACATATTTGTTTTGGAAAAACTGGATAGAATAGTGTCTAGGGCAGTTGGCACTTGCCATGATCCTGTTCAGATACTTAATATGGGGAAAAGGGGGAATGTTTCTGTTTTTTCCACAGAATGCTACAAGAGCATGCTAGCTTCCAATGTGACAGGCTGACCTGTGACCTGTGAGTGCCCTGACAGTGGTGACCAAAAAGCTGTGCTGAGTGCACAAAAGAGGAGAAATTGGAGAGCATCCACTTACAAACAGATAAAGAAACTTCATATCTCCACCATGGGCTGCAGGAGTACCAACCTGGTGCCAACTTAAAATACAAACAACTAAAAAAGCTGACTCGTGAGGCAAAAAGACTGGTACAGAGAATGTACAAGATGCTTTTGTCAGAGACACTGTTTTTGGCCACTCAGGCCAGCTCCTTATAGCTATGAAAGTTTGTGTACCTTACCTATATGCTTATTGTTAGATAATTTTAAGAGTTAAGATCGCCAATCTTGGCAAGTCTTTTTATATTCATTGTAATTCTTGTCAATTAACTAATTGTGTAGATCCTAATTTAGATAAGGAATTTACTGTTATGTTTTTGTAAGAGACCTGCTTATGTTTTGCTGCTGAAAATGATCCTTGGTTTTAAAATCTGAAAATGCAAACTTTAAAAAGGTATCTACCACAGCTTTAGATCAGCAGCTACATACTGCCCATTTTGTTAATGATAAGCATAGAAATATTTCCATAGCTTTGTCAGAGCAACATATTATATAGATAAAAATTTAGAGGCAAAAGATGTCTTAGAAGTCTTAGCATAGGACAGGAGATAGCATCCTAGAAAGTCCTTGAGCAGACCATGGGCTTAGAATTCAGGAAGAAAGTTGCCTATTTAGTGACATTCAGAATTGCCTCTGGCATTACACTATCACTTTAATAAAAGCTAGGTCACTGCCTTACACAGGAATTTAGCATCAACTAGGAAAAAGGAAGTTTAAGACCTAAAGAGGAACCAGAGTAGATACTTAGAACTATAGATAGCTGAGTTACACCCATACACAAGTATTTACAATGGCCTAGAGGAAAGGTGAACTACCAAAACTGGTTTTCAACCTCCCCCTGGCTTTCGACCTTGTTGCCCTCCCTTTTGGGGCCCCTATTGGGACTCCTACTATTGATTTCCTTCGGTCCTTGGGCATTTCAGAAATTGACTCGATTTGTTAAATCTCAAATTGATTCATCTCTTTCAAGTGCATTTGTTTCAGTTCATTACCATTGGCTGAATCTCTGAATTGGGCCTCTCCCCCCAAGAAGAGGGTCAAAAGCGGGCCACCAACACATGGATTCCTAGAACCACGGGATGTTCCAGCCCTAGGTCATCACGGATGTCCTGACCACACCCTGATACCACCAAGTTCTTGCTTCCCCATGTAGCTGCCAAAAGAAAGAATTTCTATTGCCCCCCTTCCCATAAGTACTTCTCCTTTTACTTGCATTGCCCTACCCCTCCCACTGATAATTACTTCCCCTTTTGCTTGTATTGCCCTACCCTTCCCACTGATAAGTATCTGTACTTCCCCCTTTGCTTGTGCATTTAAACCTTGGACCTTTCTCAATACATTGGGGTCTTGATACAACTTCAGAACGGTTTCCGTGTCGTTATTCGTACAAGACCCTCGTCTCTCTCTACCCCCCATTTGGTTATTAGGAGGAGGTCCCCTCGAGATCCTCGAATAACTGGACCTGCTGGACGGGTCAATAAGGTTATTTGTTTTTCTGGAGTCCAGCTTTTTGAGTTCTTTGTAATATATTGGATATTAGTCCCCTCTCTGATTTAGGATTGGTAAAGATCATTTCCCAATGTGTTGGTGGCCTTTTTGTGTGATTGACAGTGTCTTTTGCCTTACAAAAAAAAAAAGCTTTGCAATTTTATGAGATCCCATTTATTGATTCTCTATCTTAGCACAAGACATTGATGTTCTGTTCAGGAATTTTTCCCCTGTGCCCATATTTTTGAGGCGTTTCTCCCCTTTCTCCTCTATAAGTTTTAGTGTCTTTGGTTTTATGTGGAGCTCCTTAATCCACTTAGACTTGAGCTTTGTACAAGAAGATAAGAATGGATCAATTCGCATTCTTCTACATGATAACTGCCAGTTGAGCCAGCACCATTTGTTGAAAATGCTGTCTTTTTTTCTACTGGATGGTTTTAGAACCTTTGTCAAAGATCAAGTGACCATAGGTATGTGGGTTCATTTCTGGGTCTTCAATTTTGTTCCATTGATCTATCTGTCTGTCATTGTACCAGTACCATGCAGTTTTTACCACAAATGCTCTGTAGTACAGCTTGAAGTGAAGGATGGTTATTTCACTAGAAGTTCTTTTATTGTTGAGAATAGTTTTTGCTATCCTAGGTTGGTTTTGTTGTTGTTGTTTCTTTTTTTGTTTTTTGTTTGTTTGTTTTTATTCCAGATGAATTTGCAAATTGCCCTTTCTAACTTGGTGAAGAATTGAGTTGGAATTTTAATGGGGATTGAATTGAATCTGTAGATTGTTTTCTGCAATATTACCATTTTTACTATATTAATGCTGCCAATGCATGATCATGGGAGATCTTTCCATCTTCTGAGATATTCTTTGATTTCTTTCTTCAGAGACTTGAAGTTCTTGTCTTACAAATCTTTCTCTTCTTAGAGCCACACAAAGCTCTTTTATATTGTCTGTGACTATTGTGAAGGGTGTTGTTTCCCTAATTTCTCTCTCAGCCTGTTTATCCTTTGTGTAGAGAAACACCACTGATTTTTTTGAGTTAATTTTATATCCAGCTACTGTACTGAAACTGTTTATTAGGTTTAGGAGTTCTCTAGTGGAATCTTTACTGTCACTTATATATACTATCATATCATCTGCAAATAGTGATATTTTGACTTCTTCCTTCAAATTTGTATCTCCTTGATCACCTTTTATTGTCTAATTGCTTTGGATAGGACTTCAAGTACTATATTTAATAGGTAGAGAGAAAGTGGAAAGCCTCGTCTAGTCCCTGATTTTATTGAGACTGCTTCAAGTTTCTCTCCATTTAGTTTGATGCTGGCTACTGGTTTGCTGTATATTGCTTTTATTATGTTTAGGTATGGGACTTGAATTCCTGATCTTTCCAAGACTTTTATCATGAATGGGGGTTGGATTTTGTCAAATGCTTTCTCAACCTCTAATGAGATGATCATGTGTTTTTTGTCTTTGAGTTTGTTTATATAGTGGATTATATTGATGGATTTGTGCAACTATCCTTGCATCCCTGGAAGAGGCCTACATGGTCATGATGGACGATCATTTTGATTTGTTCTTGGATTCATTTTGCCAGAATTTTTTTTTAAAGATTTATTTATTTATTATATGTAAGTACACTGTACCTGTCTTCAGACACTCCAGAAGAGGGCGCCAGATCTTGTTTCGGATGGTTGTGAGCCACCATGTGGTTGCTGGGATTTGAACTCAGGACATCTGGAAGAGCAGTCAGTGCTCTTAACCACTAAACCATCTCTCCAGCCCTTTGCCAGAATTTTATTGAGTATTTTGTATTGATATTCATAAGGGAAATTGGTGTGAAGTTCTGTTTCTTTGTTGGGTCTTTGTGTGGTTTAGGTGTCAGAGCAATTGTAGCTTCATAGAATAAATTGGGTAGATTACCTTCTGTTTCTATTTTGTGAAATAGTTTGAGGAGAACTGGAATTATGTCTTGTAAGATCTGATTGAACTCTTCACTAAACCGATCTTGTTGGCTTTTTGGTTTGGGAGATGACTAGTGACTGCTTCTATTTCTTTAGGGGATGTGGGGCTGTTTATATCATTAATCTGATCCTGATTTAACTTTGGTTCCTGATATATGTCTAGAAAATTGTCCATTTCATCCAGGGTTTCCAGTTTCTTTGAGTATAACTTTTTGTAGCAGGATCTGATGATGCTTTTGATTTTCTCAGGTTCTGTTGTTATGTCTCCCTTTTCATTTCTGATTTTGTTATTTATGATAATGTCCCTGTGTCCTCTAGGAAGTCTGGGTAAGGGTTTATCTATCTTCTTGATTTTCTCAAAGAACCAGATCCTAGTTTGGTTGATTCTTTTTATAGTTCTCTGTTTTTCTACTTGGTTGATTTCAGCCCTGAGTTTGGTTATTTCCTGCTGTCCACTCCTGTTATTTGAATTTGCTTCCTTTTTTTTCTAGAGCTTTTAGGTGTGGTGTCAAGCTGCTTTTGTGTGCCCTCTCTAGTTTCTTTTTGGCACTACTCAGAGCTATGAGTTGTCCTCTCAAGCCTGTTTTCATTGTGTCCCATAAGCTTGGGAATGTTGTTTCTTATTTTCATTAAACTCTAAAAAGTCTTTAATTTTTTTTCTTTATTTCTTCCTTGACCAAGTTATCATTGAATAGAGTGTTGTTCAGCTTCCACGTGAATGTTGACTTTCTATTATTTATGTTGTTATTATTATTATGTTGTTATTGAAGATCAGCCTTAGTCCATGGTGACCTGATAGAATGCAAGGGATAATTTTTTCATTATTTTTTCATAAGTTGAGGCCTGTTTTGTGACCAATTATATGGTCAATTTTGGATTAGGAACCATGAGGTGCTGAGAAGAAGGTATATCCTTTTGTTTTAGGATAAAATATTCTGTAGCTATCTGTTGAATCCATTTGTTTCATAATTTCTGTTAGTTTCAATATGTCTCTGTTTATTTTCTGTTTCTAGGACCTATTATTAATGAGTTAATATTAATTATTACTAATAATTAATATTATCTATTAATGAGTGAGGTGTTGAAGTCTCCCACTATTATTGTGCGAGATGCAATGTGTGCTTTGAGCTTTACTAAAGTTTCCTTAATGAATGCGGATGCCCTTACATTTGGAGCATAGATATTCAGAATTGAGAGTTCATCTTGGAAGATTTTACCTTGATGAGTATGAAATGCCCCTCCTTGTCTTTTTTGATAATTTTGGGTTGGAAGTCGATTTTATTCGATATTAGAATGGTGTGATGGTTTGTATATCCTTGGACCAGGGAGTGGTACCATCTGAAGGTGTGGCCTTGTTGGAATAGGTGTGACCTGGTTTGAATGGGTGTGTCACTGTGGGAGTGGGTATAAGATCCTCACCCTAGTTGTCTGGAAGTCAGTCTTCCACTAGTAGCCTTTGGATGAAGACATAGAACTCTCAGCTCCTCCTGCGCCATGCCTGCCTGGATACTGCCATGCTCCCACCTTGATGATAATGGACTGAACCTCTGAACCTGTAAGCCACCCCCAATTAAATGTTTTTTATAAGACTTGCCTTGGTCATGGTGTCTATTCACAGCAGTAAAACCCTAAGACAGAAGTTGGTACCAGGAGTGGGGTATTGCTGTGATAGGCTTGACAATGCTTTTATTTGAAAGAATGTGGAGTTTTGGACTTTGGATTTGGAACTCAGTGGAATGCTTTAAATGGGGCTTATTGGATCATTCTAGTAGGAATATGGAAGACTTTGTTGCTGGGAGTAATTTGAACTGTGTTGATCTGGCCCAAGAGATTTCAAAGGACAAGAATTTCAGTATGTGGCATAAAGACTGTTTTTGAGGTATTTTGGTGAAGAATGTGGCTACTTTTTACCCTTGTCTGAAAAGTCTGCTTGAGGCTAAGGTGAAGAGAGTTGGATTAATTGCATTAATTGCATTGACAGAGGAAGTTTCAAAAAAGCCCAGCAGAGACTTTGTTCTCTGGTTAAGTCTCACAAAGAGAAGTTTGAACAAGCATAGCAAGCTTAGAAAGGCCAAATATAAAATATATGGTTCGAGTATTAAAGGCATACCAGGAAGTGAAATGGAGCAAAATCCTGTGTTCTAGGAAATAACAGATTAAGGGAGTGGGACCTTGGGGCAAGACCCTACCCAGCTGAATTTAGAACCAGGCATGGTGGTAAACACCTTTAACCCCATGAGACAGGCATGCTGATCCTGCATTCAAGGACTGAACCTCTGAACCTGTAAGCCAGCTCCAATTAAATGTTGTTTTTCATAAGACTTGCCTTGGTCATGGTGTCTGTTCACAGCAGTAAAACCCTAACTAAGACAAATGGCTACTCCAGCTTGTTTCTCTGGACCATTTTCTTGGAAAGTTGGTTTCCAGCCTTTTACTCTGAGGTAGTGTCTATCTTTGTCCCTGAGGTGGGCTTACTCTATGCAACAAAATGTTGGGTACTGTTTATGTAGCCACTCTGTTAGTCTATGTCTTTTTATTGGGGAATTGAGTCTATTGATAGTAAGAGACTTTAAGGAAATAGTTGTTGCTTCCTGTTATTTTGTTGTTAGAGTTGGGATTCTGTTCTTGGGGCTATCTTCTTTTAGGTTTGTTGAAAGATTACTTTCTTTCTTGCTTTTTCTAGAGCATAATTTCCCTCCTTTTGTTGGAGTTTTCCCTTTATTACCTTTTGAAGGGCTGGATTCATGGAAAGATATTGTGTGAATTTGGTTTAGTTATGGAATTCTTTGGTTTCTCCATCTCTGGTAATTGAGAGTTTTGCTGGGTATAGTAGCCTGTGCTAGCATTTGTGTTTTCTTAGGGTCTATATAACATCTATCCAGGATCTTATGGCTTTCATATTCTCTGGTGAGAAGTCTGGTATAATTCTAATAGGTCTCCCTTTATATGTTACTTGACCTTTTTTCCTTATGCTCTTAATACTCTATCTTTATTGACTGCATTTGTTGTTCTAATTATTATGTGTCAGGAGGAATTTCTTTTCTGGTCCAGTCTATTTGGAGTTCTGTAGGCTTCTTGTATGTTCATGGGCATCTTTTCTTTAGGTTAGGGAAGTTTTCTTCTATAATTTTGTTGAAGATACATACAGTTGAAAATCTTCATTCTCATCTATACCTATTATCTTAAGGTTTGGTCTTCTCATTATGTCCTGGATTTCCTGTATGTTTTGAGTTAGGATCTTTTTGCATTTTGCATTTTCTTTGATTGTTGTGCCCATGTTTTCTCTGGAATCTTCTGCACCTGAGATTCTCTCTTCCATCTCTTCTATTCTGTTGCTGATGCTCACATCTATAGTTCCTGATTTCTTTCTTAGGATTTCTATCTCTAGAATTGTCTCCCTTTGGGTTTTCTTCATTATTTCTACTTCAATTTTTAGATCTTGGATGGTTTTGTTCATTTCCATCACCTGTTTGGTTGTGTTTTCCTGTAATTCTTTAAGGCATTTTTGTGTTTCCTCTTAAAGACTTCTACCTGTTTGGCAGTGTTTTCTTGTAATTCTCTGAGGGATTTTTGTGCTTCCTCTTTGTCTTCTACCTGTTTAGTAGTGTTCATCTGTAGTTCTTTAAGTGAGTTATTAATGCCCTTCGTAAAATTCTCTACCTGCATCCTGAGATATGATTTTAGATATGAATCTTGCTTTTCCTGTGTGTTGGGATATCCAGGACTCCCTGTAGTGTGTGTACTGGGTTCTGATGGTGCTGAGTGGTCTTGATTTCTGTTAATAAGATTCTTTTGTTTGCCTTTTGCCATCTGGTAATCTCTGGTGTTAGATGTTCTAGCTGTCTCTGGCTGGAGCTTGATCTTCCTGTGATTCTGTTAGCCTCTGTCAGTACCCCTGGGAGTCCAACACTCTCCTGAGTCCCAGTGGCCAGACCTCTCTCTTCAGGCAAGGTCTCCTGTTGCAGGGAAGGATCCCAGATGTCTGGTCTTAGCTCTGACTCCTGGCTGAGGATGAAGGACCAAAGGGACCCTGTCCAAGAAGCTCTGTTGCTTCTGTGGCCAGAGCATTCTCCTGGTCAGACTGGTCTCTGAGAGACCTGGGATACAAGATGGTGCTCTCACCTGAGACCTGGGGTCAGAGCCCTCTCTGGAAGTCAACTCTTCTCAGTGATTATTCGATCCTGGGTGTGCTAGGGAGCCTGCAGCCTGGAAAGTCCTCTGTGGACAGTCTACCGAGTTTGTGCCCAAAGTGGCATGGAGATGCTGCAGACCGGAACAAACTCCAGATGCTGGTTGGGTGGGTTTCCTTTGTCCTTGTTCCTGTGTCCACAGGCCACTCCCACCTGTTTTGGAACAGATGTTGCATTGCACTCACCAGTGATCCCAAGATCCTGGGTGTACTAGGGTACCTGAGGCGTGGAGAGTCCTCTTGGGACTGTGGGACCCTCCGCTGAGTTTGAGCCCAAGGTGGTGTGGGGCTGGTGTAGACTATAGGTCTGTTTTTAAATGGAATAAATCGAGTTTTACAATAGCAAGCAGAAATACCTGGAAGAAGTCAGCAGCTCTCATGTCACACAACTAGTGATGGTAGTGATTTTCTCTCTAAAGTGAGGCAAATGAAAATGTACACAATACAATAAATATAAGAACTCATTGTCAGAGTTAGCACTGAAAACAGGGAGTTTACATTTTCAGAATATACAGTCAAAACATTGGCAGCTAAGTCAGAACATGGTAAGAAAGAGTTCTTACAGAAGTCTTTTTTTAAATTGAAAGTAGTTTCTTTTCATACAATATATTCTGATTACCATTTGCCCTCCTTCATTCTTCCCAGATCTTCCCCACCTCCCAATCATCCAAACCAATGTCCTTTCCTGTTCTCATTAGGAAACAAGCATAAAATAGAAGTAAACAGAATGTGAAAAAGTAAGGAAACAGACTAAAAGAAGTTAAAGAAAAAGCACAAGAAATACATATAGATGCAGAGGCACATAGAAATCCCATAAAAACACAAAACCAGAAACTATAATATTTAATAAGCAAAAGACATGTATGGCAAAACGTCCCAAATTATCCATACAAAACATTAAAATATAAAATATCATTGAATGTGTTTGGTGTTGGCTGTCAAATGCTGAGCATGGGGCATGCTCTTAAGTGTGGTTTGCATACTCATTTAACTCCATTGGAGAAAACTAATTTTTCCTTTGACAACTATTCTCAACTGGAGAGAAATTCTAGGTTAGGGATGAGGGCCAGTGTCTACTTACCCTCTCAGCACTAGGAATCCCATGTGACTTACACCAATGTAGACCCTGTGCATAAAGCCAAGATCTCTTGGTATTCATATGCGCAACAATCCTGCTGTTTCTATAAGGACTAGTTTCCTTAATGTCTTCTATCCCCTGTGCTTCTTACTGTCTTTCTGCCCTTTCATCTACAGAGTCTCCTGTGCCCTCTGGGGAAGGGATTTTATGGAGATGTCCCAATTATGACTCTTTACTATAAGGTTTCTCCGTCTCTTCTCATTATACAGTTTTTCTCCATATTACCTTCTACTGCAGGAGGAAACTTCTCTGATGATGCCTGAGCAAGACACTAATCTATAAGTACAGAATAATGTCATTAGGAGTCATCTTATTGCCACATCCATTTAGCAAAACAGTAGTATTTGGTTTCATTCTAAATCATCAATCTTTCTAGCCTCAGGTTCTTGTCTATATGAGCAGTGTTGAAAACAGCTAAATTTCACTGAGTGGGCCTTAACTTTAATCAGATAGTGATTAGGTGCTCCCATAACTTGTTGTCCCTATTGCATTGGTGTAGTTTGCAGATACATTTGTAGATCTCAGGATTTATAGTAGGTTGATGTTTATCTCTGTCCTCTAGTAACATGCAGAAAGCCCTCTACCATGAATACTAATCAGCAGAGTTGAAGGTTCTAGGTAGGAATCAGGTCAGCTTCTAGATGTTTGGTGAGTTAAGTAGATCCTATCTTCAGCAACAGGCCTTTCCATTAGTCTGTGGAGAACAACCAAAAGCTGTGGTATTAGCCCATTTTATTTAGGAATTTACATAGAATCCTTTTGGCTGACAACTCAATTAGCTGTAACTCATTCTTTGCACTAGAGGTTTCATTTGGTGGCAAAGATGTTCAGTTGGGCTTTGCCTTCCCCACTGCCTAGAGATTAAAATTAGCTTTCTTTCATATGTGGATATACTTTAAGAAACTTCTGCTGTAGTGGCTTTCTGTACCTCAAGTTGCCTTTAATTTACTGTACCTTCCAGTATTCCATCTCATCCCTGTCTTCACTCTCCCTCTTCCTTTGATCCTCCATTTTCAGTCCTTTCCTTGTTTATTTCTAATTAACTATGCCATTTCTCCTTCCAGGGAAATTCTTCTTCCCTTTTTAGTTCCTTACTCCACAACTAATTTCTGTAGTCATACAGATTGTAGCCAGCTGATCAAAGAAATGAGGTCTCCTTCAACCCCAGGCTAACACTGTACTCAAGGAGACTCTTTTTCCCCAGTTTCCAAGTACTGAGATCTTAAACATGAGCCACTACTCCCAACTTAGCTTTTGTTACTTTTGTTTAATCTTGGAAAAGTTATATTTTCTAAGCTTAATTTTCAATGTTTGTTAGAGAATATGGACTTTATTAATCGATAAAATGAGTGAAAATTGGAAATGCCTTTTATTGGCTAGACATTTTCTGAATGATGTTTTCCCATAGAGTGTTTCTGCATCCTCATTAGTTTTTCTATCCCATCCCTGATCCTAATAAAGATGAAACAGCAAGTGAACCCAACCATATTTGATAACATACTTGAACAAAGTTCTTAGGTTTATGCAGCTTTGTTCAGGCAATATACTGGCAAACTGTTTCTTTTTCTCCAAGTTATTTGGCTCTGCATTCTGATTGCAGCTACTAAGGTTTAATGAGGTAGAGGGATGAACTGAACATCATAAGTAATATGACTCATTTACTTTTCAATGTTTCAAATTAAACAAATTCTTGGAACTTCTCATATATCTTCGTGGTTATAACATTGTTTTCCTGTGATGTGTGTTACCATCATAAGGCAGTAGGCTGACAGTATAAATAAAAAAATAAGTTCATGCCAATGCTCCTATCTTATTTTAGAAAATCATAGGTTAAGTCATATTTCGTTTTTTCATCTGTTAGAGGTGTATAAATGAACATCTATCAGGTATAGTCCTCTACTTTCTGACTATAAGAGACCTTTTGCTCAAAGTTTGGCAACATAGAACAACAGATGAGGATAATAGACAACAGTCTTGTTTTCCAGAGGTGGAATTTTAAAAGAATGGACAAAATGGATTCTAAGAGTGAAGACTCTCCCCCTAAATTCTCATAGTTTTGAAAAATTCTTACCTGTATTTTAGTAGCTGTCTTAGTCAGGGTTTCTAATCCTGCACAAACATCATGACCAAGAAACAAGTTGGGGAGGAAAGGGTTTATTCAGCTTATGTTCCACATTGCTCTTCATCACCAAAGGAAGTCAGGACTGGAACTCAAGCAGGTCAGGAATCAGAGGCTGATGCAGAGGGCATGGAGGAATGTTCTTTACTGACTTGCTTCCCCTGGCTTGCTCAGCCTGCTCTCTTATAGAACCAAGACTACCAGCCCAGAGATGGTCCCACTCACAAGGGGCCTTTCCCCCTTGATCACTAATTGAAAAAATGCCTTACAGTTGTATCTAATGGAGGCATTTCCTCAACTGAAGCTACTTTCTCTGTGATAACTCCAGCTGTGCAAAGTTGACACACAAAACTAGCCAGTACAGTAGCCTTGTGGCTTTCCTTTTCTTTTTTCTCTTATGATCTTCCTCATTTATCCACATATAAATGTACACTTTAAATTTAATCACAAATACTTTTAAAATTTTATCTAAAGGTGAGCAATTGCAAGACTCATGACTCATAATTCAAGAATTCTTTTGTATTTTCTAATTCTAGTTGTACATATGCAGAAAGGTACACCCCTGAAGATACTGTGTACTGGCTGGCATCTTCAGGGTCTGCAGATATGCTTTCTCTTGTTCCACATTTTTCTTCCTATAGTATCTATGGTGATAATGTAGCAGTTTAGGCAGCGTGGAAGGTATGTGGTAAGTAAGATTAAAAATATACTACATAAGCAAAACAATTCACACACTGATAGAGGCCTGGAAGGATTTTTCAAGCCAGACATAGCATTCAAAGTATCTACCTTTGCCTTTCATGTAGATAAAAAGTGAACTTCCAAAAGCAGAATTGGGTCAAAATCTGTAAAAAGTCAGAAAAATAACTAACATATAAAGAAAAAAGTAAATGTCTTGGGCATATAACAGGTCATTTAAAATTGTGCAAGACTTAGGGTAATTTATAAATGTAAAATATTTTCTTTAAAGAAACACATATACATAGAATGAGAAAGAACCTCTTGGTGGTGAAAATGTTTCATCACATCTATGGAATTATTAATTGTTTATAAAGATTGAAGTCCAAACTTTATAGCTTATTAATAAATGAATAGTAATGTCTCTCATATGCAGCCAGAATCAATATGTAACTTTAGGGAAATGCCAAGGAAAGAGGACTAGAT
Organism: Mus musculus; assembly: GCF_000001635.26. Classification (NCBI taxonomy): domain Eukaryota; kingdom Metazoa; phylum Chordata; class Mammalia; order Rodentia; family Muridae; genus Mus; species Mus musculus. Next base: position 11,962,809 of record NC_000075.6, read on the forward strand.
GAGAACTCTGATAAAGTGAGTGCTTCCAATATCCTACTTTATATCATGTATAAAGTGGGATGCATATGATCTTAATTTTTCTTCTACAAAGCATTTGAAATCCAGATAATACATTATATACAAAATTTTAGAACTAAATAAGAATTATACTTATCATTAATAGTGCCTTTTACTCAAAATAACAATAATGATGATTTTTATCTTTTAGATGCTGGACCAAAATCATCACTCTCTCTCTCTCTCTTCCCCTCTCTCTGCAAACAAAATACATATTTTAACTCTTATACCTATTGCTATTTAAGATACATAATTGTTAACACTATAATCAATATTTTTGTATTACAATATTTCCTAACTTTGTTAAAATATCTAATATGAATATTGAAGTAGATTCTGAAAATGCCAGGGCTCTCAAAAAGACCTATTAGCTATTGAAATCCTATTATGTTAGTTTTGGTTTTGTTGTTGTGAAGAGACTCCATGACCTTGATGCTGCCTTAAAACTTCAGAAGTTAAACCCATTATCATCGTGGCAGGAAGCATAACAGCATGCAGACACCCATGGCGCTGGAGGAACTTTCTACATCTTGATCAGCAAGCAGCAGAAAGGGATTGTCTTCTGCAAGCAGCCAGGAAGAGTTTCTGTTTCCATATTAGTCAGATCTTAGACATATGACACTTCCAAGCCCACCCTCATAGTGACAAACACTCCAACAAGGCCATACCTACTCCAACAAGGAAGGTCATACCTTCTAATAGTGTCATCCCCTGTGGGCCAAACACTCAAACACATGAGTTTATCGGGCCAAGCCCTAGTCAAATCTCCACACACATCACCCCCCATCTCTTTAGTGTTCTTTCTTTAGAAAGTCTCTAGAACTTAAGTTCTTAAATCTCTTTTCTTTTCCTTACTCTCCCCACCCTCTCAAACTCCCTTGAAATGGGCATTAGATATGGGTTCTTAGTTAGACAAGTGATTTACTCTACTATTTTTTCTTTTATTCTTCCAACCTTCCTAAACTCCTTTGAAATGAGGATTAAATATGGGGCCTTAGTAGTAGAGTACTATCCTATCAAAGGCAAATTACAGATTCAATACAAACCTCATCACAATTCCAACATAGTTCTTTGTAGGTCTTGAAAAGACAATTTTCAGCTTCAAATATAATCACAATAATTCAATGAAAACTCAAACAATCCTGAATAATGAAAGAAGTACTGGAAGTATCACTATCCTTAACTTCAAATTATATTATAGAGCCTATGAAAATAAAGTCATCATGGCATTGGTACAAAAACAGACATTTTATCAATACAATAGAATTGACTGATCAATGGAATAGAATTAAAGACCTAAACATCAATATACACATCATCGGACACCATATTTTGATAATGAACCAAAAAATAACTGCACTGGAAAAAAGACTACATCCTTAGCAAATAGTTCTGGTCAAACTGGATGTCTGCATGGAGAAGAATTCAAATGTATCCATACTAAACACCTTATATAGAACTCAATTTCAAATGAGTCAAGATTTCAAACACACACACACACACACACACACACACACACACACACACACACACACAATGGGGAGAGAAGAGAGAGAGAGAGAGAGAGAGAGAGAGAGAGGCTGAACTTGTAGAAGAGAATACTTTCTGAACAAAATACCATTAGCATAGGCACTGTAATCAGTATAAATAAGTGAGACTTCATGAAACTTAAAAGTGTCTTATAGCAAAGACATCATCATTCAGAATAAAGCAGTAATCTTTAGAACTAGAAAAATAATTATTAGCTACATATCCAATAGATAGGTAATACCTACTTTAAGATTTCTTCTTACAACTGAATCGGGGGGGGTGGCACTTATACATTGCTAGTAGCAATTCAAACTTGCACAGCAATTATGGAAATCAGTGTGACAATTCCTCAGGAGATGGAAATGAACTTTCCTCAGGACTGAGGTATGCATTACCTGAACGTATACAAAAGAACACTATTCTATCCTGTCTTGGAGACACTTGCTCAACCATGCTTATTGGTGGACTAGTTACAATAGAGTGAAACTGGAAACAATATAGGTATCTGTCAACAGAAGAATGGATAAAGAAAATTGGGCACACTTCTACAATAAAATATTTTTGTATGTTAAAAAAACAAAATAAAATCATGCAAATCTTAGGTAAATGGATGGAACTAGAACAAATAATTCTAAATGAGGTAACTCAGACCCAGAAAGACAAATACAGTCTGTATTTGCTTATATGTAGGAATAAGCTGTTAATCAATAATAAGCAAGCTTTTATCCATAGGATCAAAGATGGTGGATATAAAATCAAGGGCAGGAGTGTGGGGGGCAGATAAATATTCCCAGGAAAGATAAATTGAATAGTTATCGATGGATGTGCTGCAGACCCTCTGGGCCCCTTTTTTCTGCATGGAACGGGTCTCTAGTCGCAGGTGGGCAAAGCGTTGGATGAGATGACAGACAGATGCACACAGGAGAGGTTGTGTAGAATCTGAATGTAATTTGTCAAATCGAGCATCAAACTTTTTATACAGAAGACAATAAGGAAGTTGGGTGACACACTCGCAAGGTACAAAGAGGTTACTGGATTCTTACATAAAACAGAGGAATGCAAACACAGAAGGTCTAACAGGAACCACCTGGGATAGAATTCATTGTCAACAACTGGGATCAACAAGGGCTCCACCTAAGATTCACTTAATCTTAGAAGCCAGGGTCAAGGACTTCGTACCCTTGCCATAGTTCCTATTTTAGTCTATTGTATAGTCCACCTTCCCCCTAGACCATTGTAAATACGTGTGTATGGGTGTAACTCAGCTATCTATAGTTCTAAGTATCTACTCTGGTTTCTCCTTAGGTCTGAAACTTCCTTCTTCCTAGGTGATGGTAAATTCCTGTGTAGGGCAGTGACTTAGCTTTTATTCAAAGTGATAGTGTAGTACCAGAGGCAATTCTGAATGTCACTGAATAGCAACATTCTTACTGAATTTCCAAGCCCATGGTCTTGCTCAAGTACTTTCTAGGACTGTTGGAACACTGGCGAAGGCTTTAGGTATGTCAGAATTCAATCTTAAAAGGCACATATAATAGGATAATACTAAAATAGAGCATGTGGATCCATACACTAGACTAATGTGGGAATGGAAAATTAATGTATGAGTTAGAGAGAACGTCAGACTCCAGGAGTGAGTTTCCGTGAAACTCTTTTGCCTCGTGAGTAGCTTCCAAGCCTCTTGTCTTGTCAAGCTGACTCGACCAGAGTGCGTAGCATGGATGGAGTGACTAGAACAGGAAGATCAAGTGGAAAGTAGGGGACATTGGGAGACTATAGGGAGAAACAATAAAAAATAATGGTGATTTATGGGGTAGTATCAAAACTTAACACAATGGAAGCACCCAAATATATACATATATACAAGATTCCTTCCCAAGAGGTGATATTCATTGCAGACATAGTCACGGATGTGAGGTCTCTCCCTTAATTAGGAACTATATGTATATGTATATATGTACACACACACACACACACACACACACACACACACACAACATGTGACAGTGATCTGATACATAAATACCTACCAGTTACTTAGAAACACTTTGGTCTTTAACATTCTGCTGACTCTAAATTATGCTAGATAAATGCCATCAAAATTTTTTTGGGAGTTATCAACCAGTATCTGATTTTGTTTAAGGCCTATTGAATAAGATGGAACACATACCCAACATTGCTTGGGTGGCCAAACACCTGAGACTAGAAAGCCCAGCAATGTAGGGTATAAACCAAATACTACTGATTTTTGCTTTGTCGTTTTTTTTTTCCATAGCAATAAAATTACTTTAGTGATCATAACAACTTTCTCCCAAATTCAGACAATGCCTTCCTCAGACATCATCAGAAAAGTTTCCTCTTGCAGATGATGAGAAAAAGATTTAGAGTCTCACAGTCAGATATTATGCAGAGAGTGAGTGAACTTGGAATACTCAAGCCTAAATGGTAAATCTACATAAAAAAAACACTGAGCGAATGTGGAATAACAAACCTTAAGGTCCTCTAAATCAAAAGAATCAACACACACATGAACTAGCAGAGATTGGGGCAGTTTATATAGGACCTCCCAGTTCAGCACCTGAGGAGATTCTAGAGCTGAGAGGTGAAGTGGACACAGGCCCCCATCTCTATCCCAGAAGCTATCATCAATGATACTCACAAATGAAAATATTTCCCAAATGGAGAATCAATGAGGAAAGAAACTCTCTTAAGTGTAGGCTCGATGACCAGCATACCTACACACGTACATATTGACCCAGACAGGTCCTTTGTATGTATATTATGCCTTCTAGTTTAAGTTTTGTATGGGATTCATGAATGTGAGAATAAGTGTGTCTTTATTTCTTGTGCTTTCTCTTGGGCTTTTTTCTTGCTTTTTTCCTTATTTGTTCTGTCCTATTCTGATGGGTTAGTTTGTTTTTAAATCTTACTTACTATATTTTACTATTACTCCTAGAAATCTGTTTTTTTGTTTTTTTTTTTGTTTTTGTTTTTTTTTTGCTTTTTTTGTTTGTTTGGTTTTTTTTTTGTTTTTTTTTTTTTGTTTTTTTGTTTTGTTTTGTTTTGTTTGTCTGAATTGACACAGGAAAAAAGTTGGAGAGGAATTTTGAGGAATAGAGGGAAGGAGGTAGGGTACATTATGTGAGAAAAAACCTACTTTCTATGAAAATAAAAATAAAAGAAAATAAGAAATCTGTTTATCAGATCCTGCTTGCTTTCTTTTCCTGACCTTTTAATGTTGACTCATCATCACTTTCTCACTTTGAGCAAGTGTGCTTTGTATGGGTTTACAATGTAACAGTAGAAGGAAGCAGGAACAAGGCCTCCTATTTTGTGGTCTTGCTTTCCCCCTTCCTTGCCTAGCTCTTTAATGGCAAACTCAGATTCCTTCCCATGTGGTAATATGCTGTGCAGACATCGTCACGGATGTGAGGTCTCTCCCTTAATTAAGAACTAAAAGGCTTCATTTCCTAAAACAAAAGCATGTGGCAGGTTTTATTGATCAGGTCTGTGTCGCCAGCTGCACACATTAGCAGTGGTTATTGATCACTCTGGCGGTAATGACTTGGGTTCCCTGTCAGGTGGAGCCCACATTCCTGGGAAATATTTTCTTACAACTCTCTAATATAGAAGTTTGTGCTCCCTATGATATACACTGCAGCATCTTTTGAAAGCTTCATTGCCAATGAATTATTCTTTAAAATTGTAGCAGCCATCATTTGAAAGGTTATTTTCTCTCATCATTATCTTTTTAAAAATTCCTCCCAAGTGCTAATACATACTTAGGAACTGGCAGGCTGAGCTGAAAGAATTGCAATTTCACATGTCTTATCATGGTCTTACTACATTTTCAAGCAACCATCACCATTAGCTTCTGATGACCAACCAGTGTGGGCTACTTAGCTCAGGTTGCTCCTTTTCAGTAGCTGAGATCTTCATGTGTGGTTTACTGAGGAGTTCATGAAAACAGGTTGGACAACTCGAGGGCCATTAAGAAAAAGTAAACTAGGGGTAGTGACTTAATATGTGATATTAAATAAGAAACATGATGGTGATATCTTCACCAGTAGAATATCTTTCTGTTCAGTAGATATTCAGATATTCAGCAGAATATCTTAACTGTTGAAACATACCTTACTTTAAGAATTCTCTTGGGGAAAATGACCAATTGTACAACTTTTAATTCATGGCCAAGAGATGCTGGCAAGTGAATGAATGAATTTAAGGTGGAGTTTTGTTTCTTCTTAATGTGAAAACAAAGTTGCTATTGAAATATCTGGGTTTATTACAAGTATATTCTAGGCTTAAACATACTGAATAATCTCAAAAGAACACTTAGGAATGCATTTAGAATAGCATTATATGACTTGAGTTTCAATTATTCTATTTGCACTTGGAGAATTGAGAATTCCTTTTTAATAATAGCTCTGCCTTGCTAAATGAAACAGAAAATTGTGTATAGTACTTCAATAGGAAACACAGCCAAGAGACCTCCAACAATTGCCATTGGAAGCCTGAGTTGTTTATGTAGATATTTCAATTTAAAGAAAGTTGATCTCTTTATATCAAATCTTCTTGTGTTTTTTTAACCTTATTGGAAAGAGTATGATGAATTCATAAATATATTGTAGGGGTCTCTGGAAACTCTTTAGGATAAAAGAATGCATATATGTTTCCCATAACTTGCTTCTATATTCACCTATTGAAGACTCAGTGTTCTTTCTATACTTGATAGCAATTCTTTCTCTTCATAGTAACTTTACCACCATCAGTCCCAAGGCAGAGGTGCTTTATGGTGCTACACTCAGTGATCCACTCTGATATTTCCTTAATACTCATAAATATAAAAGTATTAGAGAAAAGTACAATGGACAAAGAAATGTGTTATACATACTCCAAAGCCTCAATTCCACCTCAAAATTGGACACAGTTGTTTTACTGGCCATCCAAAAGACACATAGGTTTGGAAAAACAGTATTTATCAGTGGTAACAGCAGTAAGTTCTTATCAAGATAAAATCAAAAATTCTTTTGAAATGTCATTTAACTTAGGTTGTTTATAGTATGATTTGTTAATTGCAAGACTTTCACCCATTCTCTCTATTTTACCTCAGAATGCCAAAGTTTGTAATAGTAAAATCAGCTTATAGAAGGTGAAAATGGGAGACATCAGCCTCAAACTATCGCACATTTCAGGTGTCTCAAGTAGAACTGTTGATGAGTGCATCAATTTTATTTTCTAATACTGATGCCTTTAGTGGTAACTGAATTCCTGACTACAAATAAATTAAACCTAGTGCAATGAAGCAGATCTAAATCTGCTTTCCTTTTTTGTACATTTTGTTTATTTTATTTTTTTGAACTTTTTACTGGATATTTTCTTTATTTACATTTCAAATGTTATCCCCTTTTCTGGTTTCCCCTCTGAAAACCACCTATCTCTTGCTGCCTCCCTCTGATTCTATGAAAGTGTTCCCCCACCAATCCACTCCCACTTCCCCATCCTGGCATTCCCTTACACTGGGGCATATAGCCTTCAAAGGACCAAGAGCCTCTCTGCTGATTGATGTCTGATAAGCCATCCTCTGCTACATATGTAGCTGGAACCATAGTTTGCTCCATATGTACTTTTTGGTTGATAGTTTAGTCCCTGGGAACACTGAGGAGTCTGGTTGGTTGATATTGCTCTTCCTATGGGGCTGAAAACCCCTTTAGCTCCTTCAGTCCTTTCTGTAACTCCTCCGTTGGGGACCCTGTGCTCAGTCCAATGGTTGGCTGTGAGCATCCACCTCTGTATTTGCTAGGCTATGGCAAAGCATCCCAGGAGACAGCTATATCAGGCTCCTGTCAACAAAATTAAGACAGGGAGGTAGGTCAATAGAATAGAACTGAAGACCCAGAAGTGAACCCAGAAGTGAACAGGACACTGTTAATAGGACAAAATGGCAACCAACAGATTTGGAAAAGATCTTTATCAATCCTACATCTGATAGAGGGCTAATATCCAGTATATACAAAGAACATAAGAAGTTAGACTCCAGAGAATCAAATAACACTATTAAAAATGTGTTACAGAACTAAACAAAGAAATCTCAACTGAGGAAACTTGAATGGCTGAGAAACACCCAGAGAATTGTTCAACATCCTTAGTCATCAGGAAAATACAACTCAAAACAACCCAGAGACTCCACCTCACACCAGTCAGAATGGTTAAGATCAAAAACTCAGATGACACAAGATTCTGGAGAGAATGTGAAGAAAGTGGAACACTCCTCCAATGGTGGTAGAATTGCAAGCAGGTAAACCATTCTGGAAATCAGTCAGGCAGTTCTTCAGAAAATTTAACATAGCATTACCTGAGAACCCAGCTATACTACTCTTGGGCATATACTCAAAAGGTGCTCCAACATATAGGAAGGACACAGGCTCCACTATGTTCATAGCATCCTTATTTATAATACCCAGAAAATGGAAAGAACGCAAATGTCCCTCAACAGAGGAAAGGATACAGAAAATGTGGTACATTTACACAATGGAGTACGAATCATCTTTTGAAAACAATGACTTCATGAAATTCTTAGGCAAATGGGTGGACCTAGAAAATATCATCCTGAATGAGGTAACCCAATGAAGAAAGAACATACTTGTCATGCACTCACTGACAAGTAGATATTAGCCCTAAAGCTTGGAATACTCAAGATACAATTCACAGACCACATGATGTTAAAGAAGAAGGAAGACCACAGTGTGGATACTTCAGTCTTTCTTAGAGGGGGACCAAAATAACCGCAATGGAGGTAAAGAGACAGGTGGAACAGACACTGAAGGAAAAGCTATCCAGAGACTGCCCTGCCTGGGCATATACAGTTACCAAACCCAGACACTATTGTGGATGCCAAGAAGTGAATCTGCTTTCATATCACCCTAAGTCACTATTAAGAAAGGAAACTTGGTGGGATTATTTTTTTGGTTATCTGTGAAATCACAGCATATAAATTTATATGCATTTACATAACTGAGTATGCATTTATTATTCTCAGAACAAGTAAGAACCAACAATCTCTCACCCCATATTCAGCAATGGACAAAGCTTTCTTAGGATTCTAATGTAAGTTGTACTATTGACAACACAATGCTTTGAACAGAGAGTAAAGGAAAGATATAAATTCCAATGGATCAAATTAGGAAATGAGACATAAGAAGCTAAGGAGATGGCCCAATGGGTAAAGCACTTGATGAATAAATATGAGGAACAACACATCAGGTCCCCAGTAGCCATGAAATCCTGGAAATGGCTTCAAGTATCTGTCACCTCAGTGTTTAATGCCAGAGACAAGTGGATCCAAGGCAATTGCTGATCAGACTGTCTACCCAGAATTGTAAATACCATTTGAGTTTAGAAACCCAACTCAAAAATAAAGTGGAGAGTGAAAAAAGACACCCGCAAATCAGCCTTTGTCTTCATGCATGTCTGAGTAGGTGCACACATGAATATGTACAAGTACAAACACAAATACAGCATCACACATGCACACACACACAATAATGTATATGATAGAAAGATAATCAAACTGCCATTATGTAGTAAAGAAAATATTTTATTTATTTGATGGATGTACTACAGCTTGTGAAGGTGTCATGAAGTGTAAATTGATATCTCTGTTTAGGGTTAAACCAAAACCCTGAGTAGTCTCCTCCTCCCCCCCCCCCCCCGCTTGATTTACAAAACAGGTATAAATTCCTCATCATAGAATCTCAGTAACTGACACCACAACAGTGTTCTCTCTTTTTTTTTCAGAAGTGTGACTATACAATTCCTGTCCAGCTATCACCACACAAACACACGTAGACACACAGACACACAGACACACAGATGCTAGCAGGGCAGCAACAAGGCTTCTCCATAACCTCTTTGCTTATTCCAATTGCATTTACCCTCTTCTCTTTGTGGAATACTAGCTGTTGTCTCTATTTGTTTAAATTGTCCCTTGGTTAAATAGACCCAATCCAATTCTTATTGACAGAAAACATCTCTTACCTTCCCAGGATTAAACATCTACAGATACAAGTCTAGAAACATAACCTCCTGTACATCTTCCACAAACACTTGTGCCTTCATTTGATGTTCATTTGAACATCAGTAGAATAGAACTTATACTTTATACTGTTCATTTTATCCAAATACAACTCAGTTTAAGCATTGAAAGTCTTTTCATGTCTTGTGCAATATCAAGGGAATTAGCTATTAGCATTCTTCTAGCATATACAATCCAAACTGCATTTTCTTCTAATCTATGAAGCTGAGGATTAGCTGACATAAGCACATTTAATATCTTTCCAAGGGATTATGCACTTCTTTGTATCAGGTCCTGCCTTCTCTCATTGTCTTTATGTAGTGCAGGATTTTGATGAAGACTAAGTTACAGATTCAAATTCCATTCATGCTTTGAAAGCTTGCTGTGAACATTTTCAATAATATAAATTACATGCTTTTGCAATTCTCTGAGCATTAGAAGGTAATCTGTCTTCTTTAAATGAGTTAACTAGTCATGTGCCATTAGTATTAAATGGGTTAAGTTAGAAATCTCAAAGGCCATAGTCCTGCCAACCCAACTTCTCTGTTCTCATCTAAGTGAAACAATTGTCCAATCAGGGGCTCCAAACTCTCAGGAATCACTTTTTATTTCAATAAAGTAATTTTATTTGACTGTGCTCTTGGGGAAAAAAACAAAACAAAAAAACCTTAGCGCTCAGTTCATCATCTGATGAACTTCTTCTATTCTCAAAACAAAACCATTTATTAATCATTTTATGGCCAAGATTTCTTACAATTAACAGTCTCAGACATTTTTTTCCTTGGTTTCCACTGCAGCTCCTGACACAAAACTGAGTCCCATCTTCCTCAGCTCAAGTACCCCAACATGGCTGATTCCTAGGAACAGTATAGTGAGTTCTGCTCTCATATGCCAGTAAACTGGTTCTGCACATGTCCCTCCATCCTGTTTGAATAGTTCTTTGTATAATCTTTGATGTGTGTCACCACTCGGGCTCCTCATGAATGATGTAGGGTCACAATGAGAAGTATCTTTGATAGATTTCTTTTCATTTGATGATTTTCTTTGAATAGAAACACTTATCTACCATTTTACATTTCCATAGTGTGTCACTCAAGCTCTATGGTAGCAAGGCACCAAGCATTCACCACGAAATATGAAGTAGTGTGGATTTAATTACGGACATTGAGAAATTGATAGTCACCCTGAAAACTTCAGTTATTAGCAAAATGGACTATATGGATCATGGCTGAGAACAAAATGATTTAAGATTATAAATATTCACTAACTGCCATTTTTTTTTCTTTTTGATTGGCATGAAGAGCTTTGAACAGTCCATGTAAACTCCAAGTTTATTTATGATAAGAATTTAGAAAAAAATTAAGAAATTGAATTTCACTTAAAATTTTAAACTACAACTTATTCAGAAACTAAGGATGTAGTGCTATATAAAATATGTAAAACACTTTAAAATGTTGGGACTCATCTCCTCTGTTCTTCTTGCCTCCTTCCAGAACACCTGAGCTTTGAAATCATTCTTCTCTTACTCTCCTTCCTCAAACCAGGCCGCTGTAACTAGAATGGAGAGGTTACAGCAGTACTATTTCTGTGTTTCTTAGGCAATTCAAGATGTCTGTTACCCAAGCAACACACCAGGCTTCCCGAATAGGACTACCAGTAGAGAAAAGATTGGAAAGATTGGAAAGTAAGTTTATTTTAATATCCTTCATATCCTTCCTTCATATTCTCCATGAGGGTATATGAGTGGAAGTCAAAAGATGACATCTATTCCATATATGGACATGTTGGACTTAATTAACAGATTCTTGTGAGAGAGAAGAGTTACAAAGTGAGCTAAATAGTGTCTTCTGACATAAAATTCACAGCCTGGAAAACTTAATTCATCCAGAAATCTCAAAACAAGAAATACTGATTTCAATTTTCCTATCAAATATGCCTATAACCAACTGATATGAAACAGTTGTAACACTGATAACATTATTGTAACAATATTTACAGTAACAGCACTGTAAAAGCTACAAATAGAACTAATGTCACTGGAAATTGAGATCAGTGTGCTCAGGGTGTTGTGGACAGAGAGCCATGCTCCAGGGACACTGGTTTGACCACGTTGCCTCTTTGGAAAGAAATCACAAATGAACATGTATGTGTGGGTATGTACTATGGGCATGTGTGTGTATGTGTGTGTGTGTTGTTTGGTAGGCAACTGTATATGCCTATGTGTATTTGTGCATGCATATATGTATGTGTTAGTATATTTGCATGTATATGAGTATAAGTGTTTTTTTCATATACACACACACACATATATATGTATATATAATATATAATATATATATGCTTTGTATGTATTTCTATGTGTTTGTGCATGCATGTCTTTTATGTTTATCTGTGTATGTATTTATATATGTATGTATATATGTATATATGCGCCCAGGTTCTCCTTGTGTTTTTGACCAATCTATGATGAAAAATAAATTGCCATGTCCAAATAACGTCAAGAAAGTGTCCAGGCAGTCTGGACAGGACACATACAGTCAGTCTCTCATCAAAAAACTGGCTTAAACTGTGAGTAGCCCTCATAACTACAATTTGACTCTTCCTTTTGTTCCTTATAAAGTATTTTTTTATTTTGCAAAACCCTCAGAGATTACTATTGAGAGCATGCTATACCCATTTTCTGTTTATTATTTGGATTTGACATATATTTCTTACGTGATTTCTAGAGTTTAAATGATTTCCTATGTAAAACCTACTGATGTGCCATTTTTCCACGTTTAGCCCTATGCAAAGATTTTATTATAATGTTCATATTTTAAAGAAAATTTTCATACTTTTAAAACCATAATATAGTGTCAGGGGTTACTAACTGTCAGTTTGTTGTTCTGGCAGATTTGTTAAGTACACATGATTGACCTTGAGGTAAAGTTCATGTTTAGATGGCCTTGAAGGCTGTAGCTATTCTGATTTTATCTCTAAAATCTCTTAAGCAGTAATTAGGAATAACACAATTTCTCACATTGTGCATTTGAACATCTGAAGGCTTGTTATGGTAGGTTAAGTGGTTTGTAATTCAAAAACATAACTACAAAAAGAAAACATGAAATCAAGCAAATGTGTTGTAAGAAAGAGCATGGCAGAAAACATAGACGCTTCACTAAGACACACTTATTTTCCTGTTGAAATTGTTAGTTTTGTTTTATTTTATTTTATTTTATTTTATGTGTATGAGAGATTAGTCTGCATGCATATATGTAAACCATGTGCATACCTGGTGTCACCAGAATTAACAGACAGTATCAAATATGGTTCAGGAGATTAACACATTTGTGCTTTGCTGTGTTTTATGCATAATCTGCTAATAGAGGGCAACATGTGGTTATGTTGATATGATATCAATATTCAAAAAAATCACAAAAGCTTCTCACAAGAATTGTCAGACAATGCTTTTATGTTTTTTAATATTTTCTTATTCTTCAAACAAGGACCTCTTGAAGCTTCACACACTCTTCTGAATGCACGTGGTCAGAGTTCATGAAGATATTTCTTATTTCCTATCTTCTTATCTTCTTTGTGCAATAAAACAGAGGCTATTGAAGCTAGGCACAGAACAAATGTGATTATCAGATGAGACATTGGATTTGTTTTTCTGACTTTCTCCATTTTTAAAAAAAAAAAACCCATTAGCATTCCCTGAATTAACAAAGTGCTCTGAATTCTACATAGAATGGATTAAAGAGGCAGAGCTTGCATAGGGAAGAGTTGATCAGCACACACATTCATCACTGAAACTTCAAAATAAAAGAAAGCAGCACAACACACATTACACATAGACCTGGACATATGGAACTCTGGGTGGCTCTTGGGAGGGATGGTTTCCACATAGCCATCTGTTTTCCAACATCCCTGACATTCTAGAATTGATCTGCTACCATTGCAAGTCAATTAAGGACATTTGTTTTGAACAATGCACACAAAAGTAAAATACAAAACAAACATTTAACAGCCAAATGTTCACCTTGTTCACTCAACTTGGGAATAAAAATTGATTTTTTAAAAAAAGAGATAACTGCCCATATTCCTCTATAGTTTCACGTCAAGGGAACACTTCAAATACTTTATGAGTGATTCTCTCTCAAAAGAGAAATGCCAGGACTAATGCTTCCTTTGCACAGCTGATTCAGAATAGTCATATATATGTCAGAGTCCAGATATGTGATTTCTTACTTTCATCTGAAGGGTTGTATAATCCTTTCAGCATGTTGATGTTCTGAAAGCATGGCTACAACGAATTCATATAAAAGGATAACAGTGCTGCAAAGATTCATTACAACAATTAGACACCTTCATCAGTATGTTAATTACAGTAGTATATGTAAGGTTATGGAATGGAAATAATCCCTACTATACAACTATTCAAAGTTATAATTTATACGTGATTGCTCTTTTTATGTGTTCTAGCTTAAGTGGAGGTAATTATATCCTAATATATGAAAATGCAAATAGTGATTTCACTTTGTAAATTCTCTAATGTTGTAGGAGAGTAGTTGAAATGACCTTAATAATGATCATTTGTGGAGGATAAGTGGATTATGACTGTAGGGAAAAATTCTACCTCAAAATTAGTGGGATAAATAAACTGCACTCCTAAATTTTTATAATGTGACAGGTTTAACATCATATTGATCTTACTCCAGACCCATCATTTCAATAGTAAAAATCTTTGTGTAGAAAAAAATTAATATTTTGCCTGTGGGTAAAATGTTTCCAGATTTCCTTGAGTATGAAGTAATACCAGGGAGTTACTGAGAATAAAATTGTGCTCACTAAGTTGAAAACTCAGACAAATGTCCTATGTTGGCTATTTATTTTTGTCAGTAAGTTGAGAAAAAATCTATATAATATTACCATGTGGGAAAGTCTCTCAAGTATATTCTTGATCAGTGTTTGAAGTGTGAGGGCTAGCCCATGGTGGGTGGTGGCACTGCTGAGAGGTGTCCCTGCAATTAAAAGAAGATTAGCTGAGCAGCTCAGTAAGCAGTGCTTTCCATGGGCCCTGCTTCTGTTCTAAGAGGACAGGAGAGACCATTGGTGAATGTACAACTTTAGCTACAGGAAAAATCGAGAACTGAAGCGGTCATGGTAAGAAATTGAGGCTTGCCACTGTGAGGAAGGGGCTGAGTTCCAAATGAAGTTATAAAGTTCCCAGAATTTTGACAATGACAGAACCGTGGGAAGACAACCAAGGTCAAAAGAGTAGTGACTTAGATTCAGCTTGAAACTCTGCGACAAGCTGCATGTGTTACAATTGGCAGGGACTAGGCTCTTTAGAGCCTAGAAGATAGGTAGTGAGTCCCATATGTCAGACATGAGCTTTTAATATTCTTGGAGTTTGGCTTTACTTTGAATTTGCCCTGGATCTTCCCTCTTGGAATTAGAGAGTATTTAACTCATTCTAATTTTACAGGAAACCAGTTTTCAGACTTGGGTATTGTACAGAAACTTTGCAATTTCAGAGAAACTTGGGATCTTTGACAAGCTTTTAATATCTTAATTTTATTGAAAATATAAAGCACTAAATATTAAAGACTAGAGGACTTTTAAAAGCTGGAATATTTTCTATTATGTTGTTAATATTAAAATACTGTCGAGGGGGACAAATGAGAAAGGAAATGTAGTTAAATACTGGTTTGGTAGTATTTTAACTGGACAGAGGGTCAATTGTGAAGCCTAATATATGATAACTTGGTCATTTGGGAAGAAGTAATCTTAATTCTGCCCCAAGTTGGTTTTGTCATTGCAATAGATACCCTGATTAAGACATGTTCTAATTTATTTTAAAGATTGATCTTGAAATTGACATAAGATATCGATAAACTTATCAATATTCTATTTAAATCATAAGCCTAGGACCTGGGAAGATGGATCAGTTAATAAAGTCTCTTCTCTGCATGAAGGCCTTAGCTCCATCTCCAGCACCCAGGCCAATATGGCCACTATTTACCTATAATTAATCTCCAGTGTTAGGAGGCAGAAACAAGTGGAGTCTCCTGATTTGTTGGCCAGCTAATCTAGACTAAATGGCAAGCTCTATGTTTGGTAAGAGACTCTGCCCCAAACATAAGGTGGAGATTGACTATGCAAGATGTCTGATACTGACATCTGACCTCCATGAAAAGATTTGTGAATGTGTGCATGCACTTCTATACACACAGGCCACATCAAACAACAACAGAATAAATAAAAAAATACCTAGATCTATCTATAATTGTTACACTTCCTAGCATATAATTTTCAAGTAAACATTTAAATTGCGGCTTATTTTCTTAAAAACTTAGTAAAATGTAATAAGAATCCTATACAGTACTTTCCAAACCATGGCAACTCTATAGAAATACTAATATTTTAATTATCACCCCTATAGAATGCAAAGTTCTTAATCAAATAGTGCCAAAGTAATGCAAAATAAAAGCTAAGAATTCATAATACCTAATGTTGAGAGCAATTCACAGGGAGGGAAAGCCTCCATGAAACATGTATGTACTGTCACTGTCCTGCAGAAAAGACATTACAGATTTTTTAATTTATTCATTCATTACTTTATTTTGTGTTGTGCACACACATGTTTATACATGTATGTGTGTTTGTGTATGTGCGCGTGTGTGTGCACACATGTGGTGGTCAAAGAACAGTATTGAGAATTGATTCATTCTTCCTATCATGACGTAGTCAGCATTTGAAATCAGGTTATGAGCCTTAGTGGCCAACATATTTTCCTGCTGAATCAACTTCTGGACACACCACTATTATATTTACTGGGCTTAAGACATTCTTAAAAGTCTGAAAATATTTTTTGGTATTCACAAGAACAAGGTTAAGGTCAATGCTATCCTCTCCCACCCAATACTACATGCAATAGTCTGTATAAAACTAGCCAGGTTAGTAGGTATAGAAATAAAGAAGGAAAGGAAGAAAGAGAGAAAGAAAGAGAGAGAGAGAGAGAGAGAGAGAGAGAGAGAGAGAGAAAGAAAGAAAGAAAGAAAGAAAGAAAGAAAGAAAGAAAGAAAGAAAGAAAACAGGAGAAGGGAAGAAAAATAAATTGAAAGAGAGAGAGAAAATAAGAAAGAAAGAAAGAAAGAAAGAAAGAAAGAAAGAAAGAAAGAAAGAAAGAAAATAGAAAGAGGGAAGGAAGGAAAGAAGGAAAGAGAGAAAGAAAGAGGGAAGGAAGGAAAGAAGGAAAGAAAGAAAGAAAGAAAGAAAGAAAGAAAGAAAGAAAGGAAGGAAGGAAGGAAGGAAGGAAGAAAGAAAGAAAGAAAGAAAGAAAGAAAGAAAGAAAGGAAAAGTTTTAGAAGGAAGAAAAAAGAAACATGAGGCTTTAAGTCATAAAATCTTAAAACAAAAGGTGTTTTATTTGCCTAAATATTATCAACTACATAGAAAAAATAAATAATTTAAATTAGTAAGGAAAGCTCTTAGAATTAATATATTTATTAATAAAGAACAGCAAATAAATCAGAAATAAACAGAAAAAATGGAATAAAAGATAGCTGTATTATACTATACTACTACCATAAGCATGAAATATTTAGGGATAAATTTGTCAAAGTGTATGAAAACCTGCTCACCCCAGCTACAAAATGTTGCTGAGCTAAATTTAAGGAATTAGAACATGTTAACCCTAAAACATGTCACATGGCATCCAGATTATTTGAGCTGAAGACAATTGAGGAATTACAAATTGTAGTAACTATTTCTCCATTAGTCACAAAAAAAGACATAAGTCTCTCTTCCCATACCTATAGAAATAAGGGGCTATAGATAGACTTAGCCTCAGCTGAGAAAGTGATGTAACCATGATATAAAACAAGAACTGTGTGAGGAACTCTTTTAATTTAGGATCCAAGAAGCCCTTTACCTATCTTCCAAATTGTCCTTCTCCAGGTACTGTAAAAATCTGAAACAGCTTCTTTGAGGATTATTTTTTACAACCCCCAATACTTATAAGCTGAACAATATTTACATGATCCTAATAATATGACTTTGGCCACTGACTTTTGATATTTTTTTTCTCTCATTCAGCTTGAAACAAATTTTAATTTGAAAAAAATCACCATTATCTGGTTGCTAGCTCTCCTGAAATAGCTAATTGATTATGATACATCATCAAATACCTCAATAGTATTTTCATAAATATTAGCTTACCACCATATTCTAGTATCTATATGAAAGTGTGAAGAATATATTGTAAGTAAGCACTTAAAAATACATCCTATATAGTCCATAGTTTGTCCATTGCCCTTCTCCTTGGTTGTCACCTGTAAGTTGCAAATCATCAGTTAGTTTGTGGTAGTCAGAATTTAAGATGCACTCACACTTTGGAAGCCACCTATGCTGATACTGGCTAGAGTGGCAGTTTTCAAACATACGTCTTTGCTTTGACTTTGAGTCCAATGCTGTTAGACTTTGTGAGATGCCTGTATTAGAGATTACATATGCACAATGTGGACACAGGATGCTCAGTCAACATTAGCACCCATCATTCATGAGAAAGCTGAGAATTAAGCAGAATTTTGTTAAATTCTCCCACAGAACAGATGAGCCCTCAGTCTATTTGTAGGGATTCTGTCATGTATCTATCTAAACATCTGCCTTGGACTAGGATAGACAGGCTTGTCCTTGCTATATCACCATGTGAAGGCTTCTCCTACCAGAGTAGCCTTGGGCAAGGGGCTTCACTATAGCTAATGCAAAGCCCATTGGAGGAGACAGCTCAAGGCTGTCAGTGTATTGATCCAAGTGGTATAGATAGAAAGTGAATTTCTGAAAAGATCATCTACATGCACTGTCTCCATATATATCTGTAGCTTAACTGCAAGGCTTGACAAATTCTGGCTAGAGCTTATAAATTATTAGCAAGGCAAAGATTGTTTATCATATTTATATCCATATTTAATTTTATGACAATCTTATAAGGGAGGATTGTGGCACAAAGGAATAGCAAAATAGGTAATACAGGTACCAGAGGCTGCCATTAGGCAGTGAGTGCTGGCTGGTATTGATTAGATTTTAAAGATGAGCTAATAGGAAAAAATCCATAGTTCAGTTCATTTTATCAAGTTGAAATGACAAGATTTAGACTTAGGGAAACTCACATAAACGCTGCTTGCTGATTCCCTCAGTGATTTTGAAATTTAGCCCAAGGCTTTCAAGTTAGTTGTGAATGCATCAGACCAACAACCTGAACACAGAGCTGAGAAATGTTTCTGCAGAAGGAAACTTACTTACCAAAAATGCAGCATAGTTAGAAGTAGACAGCATACACCATGGTGCTGTATTAGAACTAAAGAAGGCAGAAACTGCCTAAGAAAGGAGACCCATTCAATCTGCATGGGGGAGCCTCTTAGTTTTAAGATTTAAAAATTTGAAAACCATTTTCTTAATATCAATGTATAGGATGCTTGTTCTGTATGCAAATGCTTACTGTGTTGACCTTGAGTTCTCTAACTTAACCACACCCTTTCCTTTGTCTAGACTCATTTCATTTCTTTTCATTTCTAGGTGATTACTGCTAAGACAGTTCTGAGAGTTAACTAGCGTGGCACTAGAACATTATTGACTGTTGTTTCCAAGAAATTTGCCTTTCTCCATCTTCAACAGTCTAATGTAAATTAGTAGTTAAATGTGTGAAGGATTTTTAAAGCACTCAAATAACAACACATGCACACTCTGTTCCCTAAAACACGAGCATTGAATGCAATTAGCTTAGGTATTCATTGCCTGCAAGTATAGTCTTTCAGTTTCTTTGTGACATCTGGAATCTAACAGGACAGTGTTTGGGCACTGCCCTGGGGACATAAGTGCAAGGCTGTGAGCTCTCTGAATAAGAAGAGAAGGGCAATGACAACTTTTCCTGCACAGCCTTTGTGCTTTCTCCCTCTAATTTCCAGTCAAATCTAGCAAGGACGATTTTCCCCTGAGGGAAATGTGTGGTCTTCAACTGAGGATGGGTGGGGGGAACAACTGGGAGTTTATTATTAGATGTGCCTTTTATAAGTGAAGTTTTTAAAAGTTTCTAAAGGCCTTGTTTAAATTATTGTGGCTGTGGGGCACCTGTAGTTTATCTGCTAACAATGTATGTATGTTTTATGCAGCTATTTAATCTGCAATTCACTTTTTTTTTATAAAGACAGTCACCATAGCAACTGAAATCTGAAAGTTTCCTGCTAGGTTTTACACAAAGACTACTCTTTACTCACAGAAATATATATATAGAGAGAGACAGAGAGAGACAGAGAAAGAGAGAGAGAGAGAGAGAGAGAGAGAGAGAGAGAGAGAGAGAGAGAGAGAGAGAGATGCATAGATAGAATTATATTCTTGGTTGGCAGAGCATCATGCTTACTTGGCTTCAGGGTGGACTGGCTCATTATTTCAGGCATTTTTTCTTCTTTATGTCAGGCCAGTGCTGAGAGCGGTTAAATGCAAGCAAAGTCAAGATCCCTAAATGTCAGCAGAGAAATTGCTATTGATTGACATAGACTCTTAACCAAAGTCTTAGCAATTATTTTTTTTATAAAGTCTCATAAGATGACATAATTTTCTTTGCAACTAGATAAAATGATCCTCATTCTAGTTTAAGAAAACATACTGTGATTTTCATGTGAAAGAATTCACAGGAAATACAGATAGACTTTATTTTCCTAGTGGCAAGAAAAGGACACCTTCTTTTAGCCTCCCTAGGCATCCACACACATGCACAAACATTGTGGTGGTTTGAATATACTTGACCCAGGGAGTGGAACTTTGAGGAGGTGCGGCTTTGTTGGGTAGATGTGAACTTGGAGGAAGTGTGTCACTTTCTGGAAGTCAGTCTTCTCCTGTTTAGCTTCAGAACAAAATGTAGAACTCTTAGCTCCTCCAGCACCATGCCAGCCTAAATGTTGCTGTGCTCTTGCCTTGATGATAATGAACTGAACCTCTGAACCTGTAAGCCAGCCCCAATGAAATGTTGTCCCTTATAAGACTTTCCTTGGTACTGCTATCACTTCACAGCAATGAAACACTAAGACACACACACACACAAACACAAACACACACACACACACACACACATTATATGACAAATAAAAGAAGAATTCCTCATGAGTTCTATCTCCCAAGAATTTAGGAATAATAATAAAAATTGTGTTTGAAATACAGATCTGTGCTGAGTAGTTAAGAAATAACATTTAATTTCAATTGGACTTCCTCTTTGTTGGAACATGGCTTTTCTATCTTTGCCTGAATGCCAGTGCATTGATGTCAATGTAGAAGACTACCTTAGCAACACCATGGGAGACCTGCTGCATGCCTGTTATTCTAGCATTTACATCAATAAGAAATTTTGCATTCAGGCTAGTTCACATAGTGCTACCTGACCTGAAAATTACAAATAAGTAAAATAAAAATATTATCTTTCCTGAAACATCAACCTCAGGTGCAGGCCAAGTACCTGATTTTATTTCATTGACTGTTCCCTGTCTGTATGACATACGTGCTTTCACAGTGCCCTTGACTCTAAAATTTTGAAAGCCATTTTCCTTATTTTCAATATATAGAGTAATTTAATCTGTATACAAATGCCCTTATGTTGATCTTTGAGTTCTCTGCCTTGACCAAGTTTTTGTTAAGTACTTATTTCATTTTAGTTCACGTTTTATTTCACTTCCTTTCTTATGACCCAAATGTTGTAGTCTTTTAGATTTTGTTTAGTTAATGCTTCCTTTCAATGGTGAGTTTGATTTATAGGATTGATTTATAGCTCCTATGCTATCACAATTACTTCCCATTTGCAGAGAGGAAGACGTTATTTTTCTCAAGGAACTGTTCACTTTGGCTCAGCCCTTTTCAAATCAGGATTCTTTTTCTGTGATCTAACAAACCTTCTTTGATAGCTTCACAGAAGCAAGGGAACTTGTACAATTACACCCTGGAGATTTTCAATGATAATCATTTGTGTAAGGATCACAGTTTTCATTTTCAATTTGTAGGTTGATCCATTATTTTTATGAAATATTCAAATGCCTGTTGCACCCATTCCTGGATTTTTAAATTTCCTTCTTTCTTCAATTTTACTGGATTCACATTAACTTGTATTCTTCCCTTTGTATGCATTGTTTACATTTGTGGCCTTCTTAAACTAACTTGGGTACATGTAAAGTAAAGAATATGTCATATTTCTGGATTAGGCCTCAAATATTATCATTTTGTACCTCACTGCAGTTCTCATGCATCAGCCTCCCAAATGCTGGGATTACAAATTGTGTTTGCTCTTGCTGTCCACTGGTTTGCATTGTCCATTGAGCCCAGGTTCCCACACATGCAAGTGTGTGATATCTTCAGCAATAGGAGCCCACTTTCAACCCCTGAGAGTCAAACAAGGACAATAACGATAATTTACATTGCTTTGGGAGCCACTTGTTCTTACCTGATCAATCATTCAAAAAGAGCTTTTTTGTGCCTGGCACTGGTGTTTTTTATTTATGGTTCTTGAGTAGAGCATTGTCAGCCCAAGTGGCTTAACTTTCTTTAAAATTATATATATATATATATATATATATATATATATATATATATATATATACACATATATATATGTATATATATACATACACACACACACACACACACACACACACATAAAATATTATTCTTTGAACGTTATCAAGCAGCCTTCCTATTACCTGTCACCCATCACTCCTCCTCCTGTATTGGCCTTCCTTTTCTCCAGTTGGAGCTTTCTCCTCCTTACATTAGATGAATCCTGCTCTCCTTTCCCCATCATTTTCTTTATGATGAAAAGGTAAAGCTGTACATTGTTTCTAACATGTTTTTTGGTTTGTTTTTGTTTTGGGATGTTAAAAGAAAAAAGAGTGGTAAGCCAGAAATTTGCATGTTACCTTTCCAGGGCAGAGTCTGTGGGACTTGGTTGCTGAGGATCTAGGTCAATGATCATCTGAAATAAAACTTAAAGTGTAAAGAAAAAAGAAAAGAGAAGAAAAGAAAAACACTTTACCAATGAGCTACATTCCCCTAGTACTTTTGTTACAGAAATAGATTCCATAGTGAAAACCATTTAGAAAAGTGCATATAACAAGATTTTGCAGAAAAATTGAGACAGCCAGTTAAATAGAAATATCATGAATTAACAACTATATTGCCCAGAAAGTAGTTATTTATAATGAATAATGAATATATTAGCACAAGTACATCATATACAATAGTTAAAATTTTTCATTTAATTTTCTGAATTCAAATTTTATTTTAGTTCCTATTTATATTTACTATTTCAGAATATTAATTTAGTTTATGAAAGAGAATCTTATTTTGTTTAACTTCCTTTCTTCTTAAGGGATGCTCTGTAGTAAATTATAAGTTACAGATAAACATCAATGATTTCAGAAATTGTCAACACAATGCATCTTCAAATACTTTTTAAGGGGCTAGAAAGATGGCTCAGCGCTTAAGAGCACTGATTGCTCTTCCAGAGGTCCTCAGTTCAAATCCCATCAACCACTTGGTGGCTCACAACCATCTGTAATGAGATCTAACGCCATCTTCTGGGGTGTCTGAAGACAACTACAGCGTACTTATATATGATAATAAATAAATCTTTAAAAAATACTTTTTAAAAATTTGACTCTTTAAGTCTAAATTTTCATTTAAAATTTTTCATTTATTAAAATATGTATCCATTCCCACAGTAAGTTGGTATCTTGACTCTCTTTATTCAACCTATGCATACTCTGATTTTAAATTGTTTATGTTTGCTATCTGGTTGTGGGTTCAACTCGTTTTTATATCTGTGCTGTGGACATAACCACTGACATGGCTGAGAAACACGTGCTTTCAAGCAGCAAATAGATATTGTAAGACATAGAGAAAATTCAGAAAAGAATTTCTAAGAGCAGTAAATATAGAAAGGAGAAGTATGTAGAGTAATGAGGATGGAGTGACCAAGGCAGTTTTATGAATGAGGCCACTGTTATGTAGAAAGATTTGAGGGGTTTCATATAAGGAAGGGCCATATGGCTATGAATGATATTAGATATATTAAATGCTGTTTAAACATTTAAAATGTTTTAACATTATTTCTGAATGTCATGTGGGGGCTAAACTTTAAAGAGCACAAAATAGGGAACTATCCAAATCACTCTGCTAGCAGCCCAGAAGGTAAGCATTGTTGGGATGCATGAGGATGTAGGAACTAGAGCTGATGTCTTAGCACTGAAATCAGGATTCATTTTGCAAGTCATAGCTCACAAATTTTGTGTATAGACTATGGAGAACATTAGAGGACTCTCAGTTGTGTCTGAGTTTCTGGTAAGTAGCTTGGTTGTAGAGCCAGTGTCATGATGGAAAGAGGAACCACACAGCTAAGCTTTGGGTAGAATTCCCTGAAACTAGAGTAGATAATTCCCCACTTATCCAAATGTATTAGTAGTAAGCAGAATCTTTTAGGAGCACTTGTCCCCTTGTCTCCCTCCACTTAAGGTATGTGTTGATAACTATAATTCATTCAGGTATGAGGTTAACCATTTTTATTCCCATTGTTCTTATCTGATATCCTATGACAGATGCCTAATAGGTGCTAATTAAACAACTTGTGGTTCATTATCTACACTCCTTCTTCTTGGTAAATGGCTATAATTAATTGCATTATTTTCTAGAACAATCCCTTGTTGTTATTTTCAGCCTTATATTTCTTCTCCAAATTCTAAATAGATTTTGAAGACAAAAAACTATTTCAACATAATCCCAACATTCTAAGAATGTAAAATGTATATGCATGAATCTGAAATGAAGACATTCATGTACAGGGGAAGGAACATATCTAAAATATTGAAGATCACATCGTTCATTTTTATCAGTTATATAAATAAATGTCCAAGGCTGTAATACCAAAGCTAACTTCTGTGACTATTCCTCAAACTGATATCAGCTTGAGAAGTCCAGCAAGGACAGTGGATTTTGAGCACTAACCAGGTTAATCTATAGTACACTCTCCTTAACTCTTCAAGCAGAGGCAGCTTTTCACCTCTACTTGTAATTGTTCTCTATAGATCATAAGGATTCTGTCCTTCCTGATGAAGATAGGAAGGGGGTTCTGTCAGGCAAATCAATATATTACCAGTGGAAAAGACAAGATATAAGATACAATCTTCTAAACGCATGAAATTCAAGAAGAATGAAGACCAAAGTGTGGACACTTTGCCCTTTCTTAGAAATGGGAACAAAACCCCCATGGAAGGAGTTACAGAGACAAAATTTGGAGCTGTGATGAAAGGATGGACCATCTAGTGATTGCCATATGCAGGGATCCATCCCATAATCGGCTTCCAAACGCTGACACCATTGCATACATTAGCAAGATTTTCCTGAAAGGACCCAGATATAGCTGTCTCTTGTGAGACTATGCCGGGGCCTAGCAAACACAGAAGTGGATGATCACAGTCAGCTATTGGATGGATCACACGGCCCCCAATAGAGGAGCTAGAGAAATTACCCAAGGAGCTAAAGGGAACTGCAACCCTATAGGTGGAACAACAATATGAACTAACCAGTACCCCGGAGCTCTTGTCTCTAGCTGCATATGTATCAAAAGATGGCCTAGTCAACCATCACTGCAAAGAGAGGCCCATTGGACTTGCAAACTTTATATGCCCCAGTACAGGGGAACCCCAGAGCCAAAAAGGAGGAGTAGGTGGGTAGGGGATTGGGGGGGTGGGTATGGGGTACTTTTGGGATAGCATTGAAAATGTAAACGAGGAAAATACCTAATAAAAAAATAAATAAATAAACAAAAAACAAACCAAAAAACCCCAGAAATTTGTTAATAAGAACACTTTTTTACTATTGGTGCATCATCATGATGGACTATGCTTCATTGTCTTCATGGCTGGGGAATTCGATTTCATCATGGACATTCTAATATCTCTGGTATTTAAAAGAGTAAAGAAAATGGGAGTATATCTTAATGCATTTCCCTACAATTTTAATATAAGTGATTCAAGAGAACTCAGACTACAGTTGTAGGACTTTACATCCCTACGTACTGTTACTGTTTTGTATGATCTCATATGCTTCTGTTTGTAAAACCCTTAGAAACTTGTCTGAAACACATAAGGCATCAAATACAGATAGATATATAATTTTGTAAAATCAAATCAAGAACATAATTTCTGGTGGCATTTCTTAGATTCTAATAACTGATATTATGATGACATCAGAGTACCACAGCTGGTGGTATCTAGCCAGAGTTGAGTCACGCCCTTGCAGGAGATAAAAGGCTTGGTTGTAACATGGGCATTGTCTCATAGTAGTTCTTCTCTCACCTGCTAGTTAGATTGTTGATGCCTGATGACTGGATGGAAGGATAGGCTTACTGAGCGTTTAGACAGCAAGGTGACATGGACATACCACTCAGTGCTGTGGCTTGGGCTGTCACTGTGATCTCACTTCCTCAGGAGGAGACTATGCAGCTTGAATACGACATGTCCCCAGCTAGTTGATGTGTTTGAAAGCTTGTCCCCCAACTAGTAGAACTGTTTAAGAAGGTTGTGGAACCTTTAGGAGATAAAGTTTGTTGGAAAGAACAAGTTAGTTTAGGACAGGATTTGAATTACTATCTATGTTTTTATCATCAATGTACCCATAATCCATCATCTATCTATCATCCATCTATCTATCATCCATCTATCTATCATCTATCAGTCTATCTACTCATGTAAGCATTCTCCGATCTTTCATAATTTATCTATTTATTCTGCTATATCCCTATAATGGCAGCCCAGCTAAATTAATGTTGTTTCTGTTGCTATCGGTTTTCTTTCAAAATTCATACATTTTACCATTTTGTATACCAGAATCTTTATGTTGTCTTTTATTCCTCATGTTGTAGTTTTATAGTTGGAAAGAATCAAGTTGAGCTGCCTCAAAATTACAGACAAAGTTCATTTCTAGTTGTTAGGTTGTGTGTGGAGGTGGGGGTGAGAAATGTAAATATCTCTTTAGAAACAAACGCCCAGTATTAAATTTTTCTTATCGTGTTCAGCTATATTATTCAGTTATATCTGTTCACACGATGTATGCTCACCTACAAAGGAATCTGCAAAGTAACTTTCTCTGTGCCCAGAATGAGCAAACATGTTCACTCTAGCAATGTCTGGCCTAAACCACTGTGGGAATGATGGGAATAGCCATATTGTAGTACATATTAGTTAGAAAAAGAAAGAAGAATGAGGCAGTACAAAAACAAACTGGTTCACAGTTTGAAATACACATAAGGCTTTGGAATGTATAGGATATGCAATGAGCAATATAAACTATTTTAGTTATTAGTTTCTATTTTTGTTCTTTCAAAAAAGCAATGATTTTCATGGAAGTATACTAGAGAAAATTCATGTTATAGGAATATTTAGGTAATTTCAGAGGATAAGTGAAATGAGCAGCATTTAAAAGTCTTTTTTAAAAAAAAATCCTGATGATATAATGGACACTAGTTGGTACGTTTTGAACTTTGAGTATTATAGACAGGAAATATCAAAATGATGGTAAAATAGATGAAATAGGCTTCATAGCAAATATGATATCTATCCAGAATGGACTTAGGGATACTTCTTATGGCTGAATGTAAACCCCAATCTTTATTCAAAGCTAAGCATATCTACACAGAACATCCTGGGCAAACTTCAAGTATTGCAAGGTTCAAGTGAGTTCTGCTGATGAGCCACGTCATTGCATCGTACATGTCTCAGGGGCAGAACAACAAAGAACAGAGAAAAGATGAATCACTGGTGAAAAAAAAAATGATCTTCTACACTAAAATGATTTCTTCAGGTGTCTAGGGAGTTCTGTATTAATTGTACCTTTTTGGTATAATGTCATCATGTATTTAAGAGTATCAGACTATAAAATCACTTAAACAGCCAAGTGCTAGAATTTTTTTTTTAAGCAGTTAAAACTCTGTATGTGACTAACTAATCACAAGAGTATTTAAAGGGAAGTGGAAATGTCAGGACCATAAATTAGTCCTTAGTTCTATGGAGGTCTTTGTAAATGCCACAAAAACTTTGGAACATGGGTGAAAATTCTTGTAAGTAACCATTAAATAACACTCTACAGTTACAGTCCTTAAGTTTAAGAGTGGTTAATGGAATAGAAAGCAGAGACATAGTATTTTTAATGGAAATAAGTCTTTTTGTCACAGACATCCGAATATATAAAGGTACATGCAAACTGCATGAGTCTAAGTTTCAAATTTTATGTATTTGACTGGGCTCCTCATAGTTTCCTTGTACCAGAGAGTTGCCATATAAATAAAGAAGAGTTTGGATGTCAGTAAATGATCTATTATGAATAAAGTAGAAGCCTTAAGGGACAGCTCAAAACTTTAAAGAATGTATTATTCTAAGAGGACCTGTGATTTGTTCCCAGCACAGACCTATAATTCCAGCTCCAAGGGATCTGATAGTACTTTTGTGGCTTTTTTGAGCACTGCACATGAATGTGAACATAGATATGTACACACATGTTTACATGTACATGCAAATAAATACAATAAACCTCAAAGGAGGAACTAATTAGAATTACATTCATAGTGGAGATGAAAAGACATTTTAGAAGGGAAGAGAAGACTAAAATGTTTACCGGTTTCACCAAGTAAAAGCAAATTTTAGTTGAAATAATTGAATATATCCTGTCCTTCAAAAATAATTTAGACATAGCTTCTCTTCAGTGGAGGGAGAAGCAGAGGCAATGGTGTGAACTTGCTGTTTAAAGAGTGAGATAGTAAGTCACGTCACTGGAAGAAGAAATCTGGTTCTGATTTGCCTTATCATTATCACTGCTGCCCAGTGAGGCTGAGCTGGCAATCAATTTCAGAGAATTACCCACAGCAGCAGCCAGTTTTGGGCTTGTCAGAAGATCATGGCTCATGAGAAAAAACAAATTTTTAAAAAAATGACTGGAGAGACTATGCATGAAACACCTTGGCAATAGAGCTGGAGGTTCATCATAGTTCCAAAACAATCTAACCCCATACAGATGAGCAGAATGCTCCAAGAATGGCATTCCTGGGTAATAGGCACAGGGTTTCTAGTTGGGCAGAACAAATTTTCAGGGTATAACATAAAATGAAGCATAATAACACAAGAATAGTGGTGTATGTTACAATTAGGTATTTCTGAAAAAATCATTTAACTAAGTCTCTCCTGAAAAGTAGGCACTGTCAGCTCTCGAATAAAAATAGTAGAAATCACTAAATCAAAAAGAAAAACAAGACATTTTAGCCCAAGCTTTGAAGATATGCTGAGATAAGATTAGGTCTGTAGTTTCTTTTCCAGTGAAAATGAGAGATGTTTATTACTCTAAGAGAAAAGTTGGTAGTTGAAGAAGAATTGTATTTCTGTATTTGTGGTGGTACACACCTTAAATCCCAGCATTCAGAGAGGCAGTGGCAAGCAGATCTCTATGAGTTCCAGGCTATCCTGGTCTACAGAGTTCTAGGACTTTAAGGGCTCTATAGAGAAACCCTGTCTCCATAAAACAAAAATATGACCCCCACATCTCTGCAGTTGGTATGCATACCCAGGTCTTCACATTTACTAGGCAAGCACCTACAGCTGAACTGTGTCTCCAGCCCTAGAAAAATTCTAGAAAAATAAAGAGTCCCAGACTCATATCAATGCTTAGAATATATTTAAGCCAAATTAACTAAGTTCTCCTGAAGTTTTCTAACACTGTGAGCTGTTAAGAAGTCCCTTGATGGTCCATCCTTTTGTCACAGCTCCAAATTTTGTCTCTGTAACTCCTTCTATGGGTGTTTTGTTCCCATTTCTAAGAAAGGGTAAAGTGTCCACACTTTGGTCTTCGTTCTTCTTGAATTTTATGCGTTTGGCAAGTTATATCTTATATCTCGGGTATCCTAAGTTTCTGGGCTAATATCCACTTATCAGTGAGTACATATTGTGCGAGTTCCTTTGTGATTGGGTTACTTCATTCAGGATGATACCCTCCAGGTCCATCCATTTGCCTAGGAATTTCATAAATTCATTTTTTTAATAGCTGAGTAGTATTCCATTGGGTAAATGTACCACATTTTCTGTATCCATTCCTCTGTTGAGGGGCATCTGGGTTCTTTTCCAGCTTCTGGCTATTATAAACAAGGCTGCTATGAACATAGTGGAGCATGTGTCCTTACCGGTTGGGACATCTTCTGGATATATGCCCAGGAGAGGTATTGCTGGATCCTCCGGTAGTACTATGTCCAATTTTCTGAGGAACCGCCAGACTGATTTCCAGAGTGGTTGTACAAGCTTGTAATCCCACCAACAATGGAGGAGTGTTCCCCTTTCTCCACATCCTTGCCAGCATCTGCTGTCACCTGAGTTTTTGATCTTAGCCATTCTGACTGGAGTGAAGTGGAATCTCAGTGTTGTTTTGATTTGCATTTCCCTGATGATTAAGGAGTGATTGCCATATGCAGGGATCCATCCCATAATCAGCTTCCAAATGCTGACACCATTGCATACACTAGCAAGATTTTGCTGAAAGGACCCAGATAGAGCTCTCTCTTGTGAGACTATGCCGGGGCCTAGCAAACACAGAAGTGGATGATCACAGTCAGCTATTGGATGGATCACACGGCCCCCAATAGAGGAGCTAGAGAAATTACCCAAGGAGCTAAAGGGAACTGCAACCCTATAGGTGGAACAACAATATGAACTAACCAGTACCCAGGAGCTCTTCTCTTTAGCTGCATATGTATCAAAAGATGGCCTAGTCGGCCATCACTGCAAAGAGAGGCCCATTGGACTTGCAAACTTTATATGCCCCAGTACAGGGGAACGCCAGGGTCAAAAAGGGGGAGTGGGTGGGTAGGGGATTGGGTGGGTGGGTATGGGGGACCTTTGGGATAGCATTGAAAATGTAAACGAGGAAAATACCTAATTAAAAAAAAATCTAATTTAAAAAAAAAAAAAGTCCCTTGAGTGAAAGGGTTAGATCCTTGCTGTCCTGAAGCTTTTACTAGTGTAAAGTCCTAGACTCTCCATACCACACTCAAAGAGAAAGAACTGTAGTGAAACTTCTGATTGGAGAATTCTCTTTGTACCTTAAAATCATTCTTAAGTTTTTGATTAAAAAAAAAAAAAAAGACCTTTTCCCTCTTTGAGATAATTTTGTATTCGGACATATTCTCCTTTTATTTCAGAATTTTACTTTTATCTTACTTACTTTGTGAGAGTGTGTGCTCACCTTTGCTCATGTTTTGCACATGGATAACAGTGGACAAAGTTGCTCACATGGATTTATTTGTCCTGAATTTTTAATCTTCCAGCTTACACCGGGTGTCACTGATTTCTACTAGACGATTAAAGATACTCATTTTAAGTTTATCACGCTTTGTGGCATGGATATTTAAAGCCACTAGACAAAAATTTTATACTTTTATGGAAAACTCTGAAAGTGTCTAGCATATTGTAAGCTTGGGATAAGCATAAGAAGGTACACTAGATTAAAAACTAAAAAAGAAAAAAAAAAGTCCACCATTTTGTCCTAGTTGTAATTCTTCAGTGAGAATTGTTGACTTGTTCAGTAGTGACAATAAAGGTGCAATGGATGTGCTAGTCAGAGAGAAGCAGGTAGACCTCCCTACGGATTGGGCACAGGACTGATAAAGTGGATGCCAGGGCACCCTGGATGGAACATGGCATGACAAAACACCAGCATTTAAGGGCAGAGATATAAAATGTACAAACTGGAAGTTGATCATAGAGAGAGGATGAAATTGTCCACAGTGAATTCCAGCAGCCCTCTTGTCTAGATAAGGATAAAGTGCATTGTTTTGCTGAAACAAATGAAGTTTAAGTTTGGGTTTTGTTTGCTTTTATACTTGTCTTCAGGATCTACAGTGACTGATGTTTACCAGAACATGGCATTCGGCTCAAGAGAAAAAAAATGCTTTTACCAAATTAATGACACTTGATGGCTTTGTCATAATTAATTGCATTTCAATTTAGGGTATATAGGCTAAATAAATGTTAGGAAGCAGTTCCTTTGCTGTTAGTTCTTAGAAAGCTGTGGTATGCAGTAAGCTCTTGTAACTGCTCTTTGGCTTCTCTCCTTAGCTCAGTGTCTGATAGAAAAGGGGCAGTAAAGAGTGGAGGAGGGAGAGGTGACAAGTGTCACCATGTAAATTAGATAACAGCATCCCTTAGTTATGTGGGCTCTTAGGCTGTGGTTCTGAATACTTGAAATCTCCCTGGAAGTCTGATGACCAGAATCTACTACTTCTGTGACCAGGATTTCCTCAGCTCTCTCTCCCGTCCCTCCAATGCAACCTCTCTTCTCATTCTTTGGCTGCATTTGGCTGCATCTATTGCCAGGCTACTTATGCTTTCCTTTCTCAAATTATATATATATATATATATATATATATATATATATATATATATATATGTGTGTGTGTGTGTGTGTGTGTGTGTGTGTGTGTGTGTGTGTGTGTGTGTGGCCTGAGGCTTCTGGAACATTCTGTTTTTGTTTTTGTTACTTTTTAAAGCCAGGCTCACCAAGAACCAACTAAATAAATATACCAAGTTGGTAGAAATCTGCATGCCTCCTGACTGCTGAGATTGAAAGTGTGAGCTACCATACTCTGGATGATAATTAGAATGAAATGAAAACTATCAGATACAAACAGTATATACACAGGAGTTATTCATAAGGTAACAGTTTCTTCAAATTGACCCATTCCCTCTAGGAGGAAAGGGGAGGTCCATGGCCACAGATGAAAATAAAAGGTCACATGGCTGGGAATTGGAAAACTTCTAAGATGCTCCAGGGGCACTTAGCAGTATTAAAGGGGAGTGAATTGTTGTTGTTTTTTTATTACATATATTATATTAAGATAGTCCCATGTATTCTTTGACTCTCTGGGACTTTTATCATGAAAGAAGGTTGAGTTTTGTCAAAGGTCTTTTCCTTACTGAGTGAGGTGATCATATTGCTTCTGCCTTTAGTACATGAATGTGATGGATTCAATTTACTAATTTAAGGATGTTAAATCATCCTGTTTCTCTGCATAGCACTCAGGCATCTCCAGTCAGAATCCTGACCACTTTCAACAGTTTAGCTGATCAGTGTCCACCTCAGCAACAATTCACACTTTCAATACCATCATACAAAATTTAGCATCTTACCAACCGACAGTCTTATATGTCCCACTTCTGTCAATATACTTATCATACATTTAAGAATTTAATAAGGTATGCATCTATAATACCTAGTTTTGGTTTTGCTTTTGAGAAATTTTAATGTTTATATGTATGTACATACTCTTCAATGTATTTGAAGGTGGATGTTCACATGTGCATAAACTTGTAAACATCAGAGAAGAGCCTCATGTGTCACTCTCAGTGACAGGATCTCTCAGTGACTCAGAGCTTACCAGCTAGGATAGAGTGCTAAATAGTGGGCCCTAGAGATCCCCAAACCACTAACTCAGAGCCAGGGTTACAAGTTGATGCCACCATGCCAAGAATTTCACCATGAATCCTGTGGATTGAAATATGGGAATATGAAATACAAATAATACCATCAAATAAATATTTTAGTTTCTCTGTGTGACGTTAACATCATAATATGTGATACTAATTGCAAGCGGGTACAACCTCTATGGAAATCAGTCTGGTGGTTCCTCAGAAAATTGGATATAATACTGTCGGATGATCCAGCAATACCTCTCCTGGGCATATACCCAGAATATGTTCCAACTTATAATAAGGACACATGCTCTACTATGTTCATAGCAGCCTTATTTATAATAGTCAGATGCTGGAATGAACCCAGATGTCCCTCAACAGAGGAATGAATACAGAAAATGTTGTACATTTACACAATGGAGTACTACTCAGCCATTAAAAACAATGAATTTATGAAATTCTTAGGCAAATGGATGTATCTGGAGGATATCATCCTGAGTGAGGCAACCCAGTCACAAAAGAACACATATGATATGTACTCACTGATAAGTGGATATTAGTCCAGAAACTTAGACTACCCAAGATACAATTTGCAAAACACATGAAACTCAAGAAGCAAGACCAATGAGTGGACATTTCATTCCTTCTTAGAATGGGGAACAAATAAAGTTCCCATTGAAGGAGTTACAGTGACAAAGTTCAGAGCTGAGATGGAAGAAAGGACCATCCAGAGACTGTCCCACCCAGGCTCCATCCCATATATAACCACCAAACCCAGACACTATTGCATATGCCAGCAAGATTTTGGACCCTGATAAAGCTACCTCTTGTGAGGCTATGCCAGAGCCTGGCAAATACAGAAGTGGATGCTCACAGTCATCTATTGGATGGAACATAGGGCCCCTAATGATGAAGCTAGAGAAAGTAAACAAGGAGATAAAGGGGTCTTTAACCCTCTAGGAGGATCAACAATGTGAACTAACCAGTAACCCCCAGAACTTTGTCTCTAGTTGAATATGTAGCAAAGGATGGCCTAGTCAGCCATCAATGGAGGAGAGGCCCTTGGTCTTGAGAAAATCATATGCCCCAGTACAGGGCAATACCAGGGCTAGGAAGGGGGAGTGGGTGTGTTGGGGAACAGGGTGGGAGAGGGTATAGGGGACTTTCGGCATAGCATTTGAAATGTAAATGAAGAAAATGTCTCATAAAAAAAAAAAAAAACAACAGCCTGAAACTAAAAAAAAAGAAAAGTATTGGCAAGCAGCTTGTCAAGGCTTAATCTCCTGCTAACAGGACTCTATGCCTGCTCTGCATTCAGCAAGTTCCCTCTGCTTAGATGAAAACACACAGAAACCCTGTCATCTCTTTCAGTTCAGCAAAGGATGTCCCAGGAGCCAAGATATAGCAGAAAGCAAATTAACACCTTCTAAACTCATGTAATACAGTGTTCCATGTGCTTGTCTGCTAAGAATGATTTTCCTGGTCACCTTTTACTCTATTCTATGCAAGACAAGCATATTTTAAGCCCACATGTTCCTATACTCAAATATGATTCAAGGTAGCTTTCATAACATAAAAGGGGGGTGAATGCATTGTAGAAACATTTGATGTACTGCCTGAAACGTTCTGCAAACATGCATAAAAAGACAAGCCCACCCTCCAGCCATGCAGATGAGTTGCCAAGTCATTCTAGTGTTTTTAAAGATTTGTGAAGGAAATGATATGAAGAATAGCTGGGAAGTTTTAAGAATCCAGAGAGATGGTGTCAGTGTTTGACAAACACCATGAGGAGACCCAGTCACAGAGCGAGAACTACAGTGACATGAACAAAGAGGTTGAATAAGTGTGGAAGAAAGGGACCATGTAGCTGATGGTTCCTTGGGGAAGTTTCTGTTCTGTTTGGAGCTGTGAGGGTCATCACATTTTAGATGACTTGAATGCTTCAGAATAAGAATAAATGTCATGTTTGCTATGCTCTACCTAGCTCATGATTGGCTATTACAAACAGCTCTGAAATCTCTGTGGAATTTTTCTGTGTGTCTGAGTGCCAGATATCTGATACAGTATGAATTAAACCAAGAAAATGGTGAAACACTCGGGATTTTTAAACATCAAATGTTAGTAATACTGAGAGAACTGCTGAGTCTCTGTTCACATCCTATGTTGGTCAGAGTATTTTACATGTTCCAGCTTAAATAGAGCTTCAACCATAGTGGCTGCCTTCTTTTCCTGCAACTTCAGATCTCTTTCTTTTAATTTCATAACCAGCAAGACACTCTCTTTGTGCCCAACCCCCCTGCCCCCTCCCCCCCCCCCCCCCCAGTAACCAAGTCTCTTGCTGACTGCCTGTATTTAGAAATTAGCAATTAACTTCTATGGCTAGCCAGTTAACTTATACTTTTGAAACTAGGGACCAAAGTTTGGAAATTCAAAGTAGATACAATAGAGGAGCAGTGTTGCATTGGGTTAGTAATAACTTGAGGCTAGAAAGAACTTTAAACTTTTAAATTAGTGGGACTGCCAGGGGGAAAAAAAGCAACAAAGGAAAAGAAGTGGGAGGAAAGCAAGGAGAGGGTGGGGGTGGGGTGAGGGGGGAGGAGAAACAAGAGAAGAGGTGTATCAGCTACTTTTCTGTTGCCTTAATAAAATGCCATAACCAAAGCAACCCGAGGAAGGCAGGCTTTGTTTGGGCTCACAGTTCCATAGGGATAAGAACCCATCAAGGAAGGTAATCTTGCCAGCAGGCAGCAGACTTGGTGGCAGGACAGTTGAGCTTTCACATCTGGACTTCAAGCAGAAGGCAGGAGGAGTGCACTAACTGGGGACTCTGCTTGACTATTTAAACCATAAATCACATCCACACTGACATACATTCTCCAGCAAAGCCACATCTCCAAACTTACTCTACCAGCTTCACCAACTGAGATCAACAGGACAAGACGAGAAGAGGAGAAGCAGCATAGTCTCTGAAACATTATTTGTGATATTAAAGATATTATAGATCAATACAACCCAAATATCCATAAACATCCAGTAAACTAAGATTACTATCTTAGTATTGTAACATGAATTCTTACAAATAAGAAATCAAGAACATTACACAATAATTTTGTATGATCTTTATATATTATTTTATGCATAAAATTATACAAATAGTATTGACATGACTTTATATGATTTAACAACTGTGAATATATTATAAAAATATATTTACAGAACTATATATTATATTCATACACTATATACATGTTTACATCTATAAATATAAACAGATAATTATGTATACAGATATATGGATTAGTTTAAATCCAGAAGTAAAGGAATGTTTATTATATGGAAGAATTAATGTGGAATTATTGCAGTAGTAAATAAATCCAAAGAAAAGTAGAAAGATGGTATATAGATGACAAGGAACATTCGGGACATAAATAAACAACAACATAAAACATTTAAACTTTAGTGTATTCATAGTTTGAACACTACAATTAAAGGACACGTTTACAATTAATGATATAAATCTCTCCTGGGGATCTATCCCATAAACAACCACCAAACCCAGACACTATCGTGGAGGCCAACAAGAGCTTGCTGACAGGAGCCTGGTATAGCTTTCTCCTGAGAGGCTCTGCCAGTGCCTGACAAACACAGAAGTGGATGCTCACAGCCATCCATTGGATGAAGCACAGGGTCCCCAATGCAGGAGTTGGAGAAAGGACCCATGGACCAGAAGGGGTTTGCAGCCCCATAGGAGGAACTACAATATGAACTAACCAGTACTCCTAGAGCTCCCTGTGACTAAACCACCAACCAAAGAAAACACATGGTGCGACTCATGGCTCTAGATGGATATGTAGCAGATGGCCTAGTAGGTCATCGATGTGAGAAGAGGCCCTTGGTCCTGTGAAGGTTCTATGTCCCAATATAGGGGAATGCCAGGGCCAGGAAGTGGGAGTGGGTGGGTTGGTGAGCAGGTGGAGGGGCAAGGGGCTAGGGGGTTTTTGGTGAGGAAACTTGGAAAGGGAATAACATTTGAAATGTAAATAAAGACAATATCTAATAAAAAATAATCTATAGATTTATGTGGAAGAAACAATGTACACAAAAACACAGAGCTCAAAAGCAAAAGACAGCATTTGCCAAGGAGGAAGGAGGGTTTCACAAGCTCCTGCTCTTCTCTGGAGATCTATATGTAGTTAATCGTCATTGAGGCAAGGAGAGCCATAATCCTCAGAGGTGTAGTCAGTTGTAGGATGTTCCTGTTAATTAGTGAAAACACCTTCATGCACACTCATGACAGCAACCCTAGTTAACAGCAACAGGCCACAACCAAGGCATTAAAATGGAAAGGGGTCATGGAAACAGAATAGGGTTCTGTGTGGGTTGAATAGGAGATGATAACTAGGGAGAATATTATATAGTACACTGTACAGACAGCCAGGCAAATAGATATTGTATGACTGAGATAGATTAGATAGATGATAGATAGATAGATAGATAGATAGATAGATAGATAGATAGATAGATAGATAGATGTAGATACATAGATAGAATCAAAGATAGATGATAGATGATAGTAAGTGATAGATGATAGGTAAATAGATAAATAGGTACATAGATGACAGATACATGAAAGACATAGATGATAAAAGTGTATGATACATAAATAGACAGAGATAAAGATGGATATATACAGATAGATGATAAATATAGATAGATAAATAGATGAGAGAGATGGATGGATAGAGATATGTA
Organism: Mus musculus; assembly: GCF_000001635.26. Lineage (NCBI taxonomy): Eukaryota > Metazoa > Chordata > Mammalia > Rodentia > Muridae > Mus > Mus musculus. Next base: position 12,000,738 of record NC_000075.6, read on the forward strand.
TGTAGATAGATATGGATGGATAGATATAGATAAATGATATAGACGGATGAGAGAGAGAGAGAGAGAGAGAGAGAGAGAGAGAGAGAGAGAGGAAGAGATAGATAGGAATGGATAGATATAGGTAGACAGACAGACAGACAGAGAGAGAGAGACTGATTGATTACCAAGGAATACCCTCGGCTAGGTCCATGTACTGAAAGAAGTGGTATCTGAGGATGGTGAATCAAATGACTCGAAGTCAAATTGTGGGTCCAAGCTGGCAGCCTATATTTTGCTGACATGGCTTTTCTCTGTCTCTCTGTCTCTGCCTCTGTCTCTGTCTCTGTCTCTGTCTCTCTCTCTCTCTCTCTTAATCCCTCTCTGTGTATGTTATGTTTTAGATAGCCTTTTTGTTGTTATTTTAAACATTGTATGGTTGAGATAGCTAGTTTTTCCTCGAGACAGTTTTGTTCGTTAGTATAAATTTCAAAAGCACTCTGGATAGCTCATGGGTTTTCTGATCAATATAAAAAATATTGCTATAAATTTCTTTTGGAACTTTGACCAAGTCAGAAATATTGTTAGAAATATTTTAAAAGTAATTTTGTTTTTTGTTTTTTGTTTTTTTTTAATCAAAATCAGAATACCAAAAATACAATTCTAAAAGAGCTGTGTTTGCTCTTCAGACAGCCTTCTCTGGATATAAGAAATGGACAGAAATGGATGGATGAAAATAGAAAGATAGATATGGTTAGATGGATAGATAGATAGAGATAGATGAAGATAGGTGACAGATAGATTGATAGATGATAGATAGATAGATAGATAGATAGATAGATAGATAGATGATAGTCATCAGTTATGAACATCTGAAAGGTGAAAAAGAATTTTACAAAACTGTTGCATGAAATATTAAAAAAGCATCCTACACTATCACCAGCTAGGCACTGGCCAGAGATCTCAGTCTGTCTCCAGCCTGGTGAACAGGCCTAGACCACAATTTTTCCTTTTTGCCAGGGCCTGTCTCACCCAGGTTGGCTCTGTCTCTCTGGAGCCCCAAAGTCCCTTTCGTCACCCATCCTGCTAAGTTCCTATGGCTGGCAGCTGCCGCGCACACCCTGTGCTTCCAAACTCCTGTGATGTCTGGGGTATCTGGCACACCTACTCCCTGCTGTCTTCCCTTTCTCTGGAACCCAGTTGAGTCACTGCATGAAGGGAAACACCACACATTCTTAGTTTAGAAACAACAGGTAACACAACTGCTGGGCGCAGAACCTAGCATCCTAAATACAAGACACAATATATATAGCCAGTGAATCCTAAACAAATATATAAATAAGAAAATGTCATAAGGCATAAAAGTGTAACATGAATTTTGACTATCACTTAACGTGTAAAAAAAAGAGCCTAACAGAGAAGACACGTACATCTTTCATATTGGGTAATTAACGCTGCAACATATATGAAACAGATATTGATTGGGCTGATCTATAATTCTATGTTTATGCATGATTTCTATCTCTGTCTCAGTGATCTACATGAATAGTGTACAAATCAGTCAAGCTATCAGGCCTTGAGCAACACCAACAAGTTGACTTGGTTGGCATTTCTAGAGTAATTTACTTCCTATACACAATAGAAAAATATGTTATTTTGTCAGGTGCATTTAGAGATTAAGCTCTAAGTTATAAAAAATAACTGAATGAAGTTTGACAACCTCTCCTCCTCGTGTATTCTCAGACCTTGAAGGAACTAAACTAGAAATAATAACAGCACCGGGTGGTGGTGGCACACACCTTTAATCCCAGCACTTGGAAGGCAGAGGCAGGCAAATTTCTGAGTTCGAGGCCAGCATGGTCTACAGAGTGAGTTCCAGGACAGCCAGGGCTACACAGAGAAACCCTGTCTCAAAAAACAAACAAACAAAACAAAACACAAAAAAGAAAGAAAGAACAGAAAACTGAAGAAAATAGTGCAAACATTTTAAAAATGAAACTGCATATCAAAGTTCTCCATTCTTCAAGAAAGACACTAACAAACAAACACACACACAAACAAAAAAGCCAAAATGAAACCATGAAAATAAGAATCTAAGACAGAATATATCAGATGTGGGTTTTATTTAAAAAAAAAAAAGAAAAAATCTACTTGCTCATTTAGTTGTAAAGAAAACTATGAATAAATTTAAATGTATGTGTACATGGGATATTATTTGGATAATAAATAAAGAAGAGTATTTTTTTCAGACAGTTCTACCTTTTTGTGTGTAACACTTATGAGCATATGTGTATCATGTAGCCATGTGGAGTGCATTCACTGAAGTGGGTGACTGGGGCATACTTGATACAGTTCACTCATGGTGCTCAGAAGAGACCCCTGAAAGCTGGTGCTCATATTGCACCTTCTCTGTGACATGTCCTCTTTGTTAGTTACTTTGTCTACACAGCCAGATGGACAGTGAGGTTCTAGGTATCCTCCAGCCTCTACCTCCTATCTTCTTGCAGCCTTTACATGGATTCTGGGATTCAAACTTGGCGCTTTATGTATGTACACAAGGGACATTTACCACTGAGCCACTCTTCGTCCTTGTCAAATACTGCTTAAAATTATTGTTTAGAGGTCATATACTGTAGAAATGTACTCTGGTATAATAGTTTGGTAAGTAAGATTTTACACTGTTAGGAAGGAAACACTTTGGGTCACTTGACACATTTTTTTGTATTTCTTGGTTTTACTTTTTGAATATTTATCCATGTTGGCACACTTTGAGCATATACTAATCAAAATATCTAAAGTGTAAAAATCTAAAATCTGAATCTCTCTGAGTGCCTTGATAGCCCCCACAGTTGAATAGCTCTGTATTTTATCCCATGTGACTAGTCTTTGTTAAATGCAGAAGGACTATAATTACATTTAGTATGACTTTACCTTCACTCTAGGTTCTTGTGTCTAAATATCTCAACAAAGATATCAGGTGTAGGTCCTCTGCATTCACAGAAGATCTTGTATTCATATCCAAATATTGAAAAGTATAAAAAGCGTCTGGTCCCATGTAAAATAAAGACCTAAAATCTACAGTCGTATTATACAAAGACAAATATGACTTATGTATTTCAAAACAGTATGAAGCTAAAACGTGATTAATTACTTGATAATCTAGATCCATGCAAATTTCAGGAACTTTCTTTTTTTAAAATGTATTTCTAGGTTTGAACTCTATTCTAGTTATTTTGATTGTAATAGTCTGTCTCAGTAAACTTGTACTTGAACTTGATAAACTGTAAATCATACTTTGTCACATGGAATAATGAGTGTGGTTTTGTGTGTGTTACATGTATCAGTGCATGCAATACAATACAAGATTTGATTTACAACCATTTACAAATGGTAAAATAGCAGTTTTCTGCAGAAGTACATATGTACAGGCTGGGATAGGGGTGGGTATTCACCAGGGGCATCATTTCCAGTCCTTCTGTGCCTTTATTTGCTTTAGTGGTACAATGAGACCAAAGCTGGTCACATATTTAAGACATTTTATTTTTCTATCATGAGCTAATCAACCATTCTTATATTACTAACTTTCTGTGTTCTTTCAGAATTTATTGCTTATCAGGAGTAATTAATGACCCTCTTAACCATAGTCTGGGTTAGAATGTTCTTTTCCATCTCTTTAAATTATTTTTCCACTTAGCTAAAAAGTTTTTATAATTGCCTTTGTGTGAATAGCTGGGATCTTCTAAGCATAGCAACTGAAAATTTTCCTCTACTATATTTTGATATCTCAATCAGTATTCATATATCCAGTAGGTTTTTATTTGTGGGAAATTAATTAAATTTAAAACAACATGTGTTGGTCAAATATTTCATATATCATAAATATGAATCATTTAATCATCACCTTATTTTTTTGAAAGGGGAATATTGTCAATACTGAAGATGCCTCCCCTCAGCCCTCATGAATGCTCTCTCCTTGGAACAATGCATTTCTCACCGATGAAAATATTTGAGATTTATTTCAAGTGAGTCACAGAAAGTATATATTCTTTGTTCAAATTGATGTTCTCCATCTGTGTATATGGTCACAAACCTACACATGTTATTTTTAAAAAAATATCTTGCACCAGAAATAGAAAGATAGCCACAAAAGCCATCCAAGTATCTTCTCTATTGAAGAACTGTGTCTAGAAATTAGGAATCTAGTGAAAAGCTATTATCTAACACTCCCTGCTCTCCTTTTTATTAGATATTTTCTTTAATTACATTTCAAATGTTATCCCCTTTCCTAGTTTCCCCTCCCAAAATCTCCTATCTCCTCCTCCCTCCCCATTAAGCAGAGCCTTAAACAATTTCTGTAATGCCATGCAAACCACTATTAAGTACAAACATTTTGGAAGCAGTAACTTAAATTCTCTTAAGCATTTTGCACATTCTGGTCTCAGGCTATTTGCTGTAACCAAACAAAATATTAGGAGAAGAAAACAATACCAGTTTATTAATTTCCCAAGGCCATATTACTCTGGAAGTGAGGATTCAACCAAGTGAGAAGCACAGCACCTGCAGGATTGCCTGAGGCATCCAAGGTCTCTGCACATGGCTGGGCAGATGCTCTCATAGCAAGACCAGGCACATAAAGAACAGTATGCTGACTAATAGTAAATGTTTCAGATGACAGCACTTCACTTCACCTTTAATTTAGCCACCGATTTAAATACTAGGCTGGTTGCTGCCAGCCTTCCCTGACTCCAGTGCACAGCTCTGAGGCAGCATTTGACAATATTCTGGGGAATGTTGAACGGAGTGTTATGTGTTTCCTGTCACAACAGTGCTTATACAAGGTGGGATCAGAGAGTATAGAAACAGATTTTCCATCATACTTTACCACCTGGAAAGCCTCAGCAGCTGCTTGCATCGAGGATGGGAAAGTGCATCACAGTACTCCCTTTAGAGGGAGGTGTAGCCCATTCACCAGACTAGTGGAAAGAGCATAAATGACAAGAGGAGTTAGAAAATGCTCATCCAGGAGTGTTCAACACTTTCTGGGCACATCATTATAATTAAAAAATATATATCAGTGTCACTAAAGCACAGAAGTAATTATAGGTATGCAAATATTCATTAATTAATAACAAAACACATTAACAATTAACCCACAACTGACCAAATTTCTTCCCCTTTTCATGATTTATGCCAGACAGCAATAGAAAAAGCATTGTCTTTTTGATACAAAAACTGGGTTTTATATAGAAGATTATTGACTCTTCAAAATAGATTTTAAAAAGACACATATATTTTCATTCTTCTACATAGAGAATTCCAGTTAAACCAGCATCATATATTGAAGATGCTTTCTTTTTTTCACTGTATATTTTTGGCGTCTTTGTCAAAGCTCAAGTGACCGTGTGTGGTTTTATTTCTGGGTGTTTAATTCTATGCCATTGATCAATGTATCTGTCTCTCTACCAATACCATAGAGTTTTTATCACTATTGCTCTGTAGTAAAGCTTGAGGTCAGGGATGGTGATTCCCCCAGCTGTTCTTTTATTGTTAAGCATTATTTTTGCTATTCTGTTTTTGTTTGTTTGTTTTGTTTTGTTTTGTTTTGCCTTTCCAGGTGAATTAGAGAATTGCTTTTTCATGTCTTTGAAGAATTGTGTTGGGATTTTGATAGGGATTGCATTGAATCTATAGATTGCCTTTAGTAGGATGGCCATTTTTACTATGTTTATTCAGCCAACCCATTAGCATGGAAGATCTTTACATTTTCTGAGATCTTCTTCAATTTCTTTCCTGAGAGACTTAAAGATATTGTCTTATAGGTCTTTTACTTGTTTAGTCAGAATTAACCCAAGATACTTTATATTATTTGTGGCTATCTTGAAGGGAGTTGTTTCCCTGATTTCTTTCTCAGCCTGTTTATCTTTTGTATAAAGGAAGAGTACTGGTTTATTTGAGTTGATTTTATATTCAGCCACTTTGTTGAAGTTGTTTATCAGCTGGAGAAGTTCTCTGGTAGAATTTTTGGGGTCACTTATCTATACCATCATATCATCTGCAAATTTTGATACATTTATTTCTTCCTTACCAATTTGTAACCACTTGATCTCTTTTTCTTGTCCTATTGTTCTAGCAAACACTTTGAGTACTATATTGAATACATATAGGGGATAATGGGCATCCTTGTCTTGTCCCTGATTTCAGTGGGATTGTGTCAAATGTGTTTCCATTTAATTTGATATTGGCTGTTCATTTGCTATGAATTGTTTTTATTATGTTTAGGTATTGGCCTTGAATTCCTGATCTCTCCAATACTTTTAACATGAAAGAGTATTGTATTTTGTCAAATGCTTTTCCTGCATCTAAGGAGATGAATCAGGTGACTTTTTTCCTTTGAGTTTGCTTATATAGTGGATTACGTTAATGAATTTTCATATATTAAGTCAACCTTGCATCCCTGGGATGAAGACTACTTGATTGTGGTTTTAATGTGTTCTTGGATTTGGTTTGCAAGAATTTTATTGAATATTTTTGCACCAATATTCTGAGGCCTGAAGTTCTCTTTTTTTGGTTGGGTCCTTATGTGGTTTAGGTAACTTGTGCCTTCATAGAGCTAGTTAAGTAGTGTTCCTTCTGTTTCTATTTTATGGAAGAGTTTGAGGAAAATTGGTACCAGGTCTTCTTTAAGAGTCTGGTAGAATTCTGCACTAAATCCATATGATCTTGGACTTCCTTTTGGTTGGAAGATTTTTAATGACTTCTATTTCCTTGTGTGATACGGGCCTATTTAGATAGTTTACCTGCTCTTGATTAACTTTGGTATGTAGCATCTGTGTAGAAAAATATTCATTTCATCTAGATTTTTTTCAGTTTTGTTGAATAAAGACTTTTATAGTAGGATCTGATGGTTTTTTTGAATTTCCTCTGTTTCTGTTGTTATGTCTCCCTTTTCATTTATGATTTCATTAATTTGGATACTGCCTCTTGGCCCTTTAGTTAGATTCTCTAGGGGTTTATCTATCTTGTTGATTCTCTCAAAGTACCAGCTTTTGGTTTTGCTGATTCTTTGTATTGTTTTCTTTGTTTCTGTTTGGTTGATTTCAGCCTTGAATTTCACTATGCCTTCAACTCCTCCTGTGTATGTTTGATTCTTTTTGTTCTAGAGCTCTTAGGTGTGCTGTTAAGTTGCTAGAGTAAGATCCCTCCAGTTTCTTTACCTGGGCACTTAAGTGCTATGATCTTTCCTCTTAGTACTGCTTTTGTTGTGTACCAGAAGTTTGGGTATGATGTGTCAACATTTTCCTTAAATTCCAGGCTGTCTTTTATTTATTTCTTTATTTCTTCCCTGACCATGTTGTTGTTGAGTAGAGAATTGTTCAGTTTCCATGTTTGTATGGGCTTTCTGTAGTTTTTGCTGTTATTCAAAACCAGCCTTAGGCCATCTTGATCTGATAGGATGCATGGTTTTATTTCAATCTTCTTGTATATGTTGAGGGTTATTTTGTGGTCGATTTCAGAGAATGTACTATGAGGTGTTGAGAAGAAGATGTATTCTTTTGTCTTTGTGTGAAATGTTCTGTAGATATTTGTTAAAACCATTTGGTTGATAACCTCTCATAGTTTTACCATGTCTCCATTTAGTTTCTGTTTCAATGACCTTTCCGCTGGTGAAAGTGGGGTGTTGAAATCCCTCACTATCATTGTGTGGGATTAAATGCAAGTTCTGAGTTTTACTAAAGTTTCCTTTATGAATTTGGGTGCTCTTGCATTTGGGGCATAGATGTTCAGAATAAAGACTGTCTTCTGATAGATTATCCTTTTGATGAATATGAAGTGTCCTTCTTCATCACATTTGATAACTTTTGGCTGAAAGTCTATTTTACTGGAAATTAGGATGGCAACTCCTGCTTGTTTCCTGGGACCATTTGTTTGGAAGATGTTTTCCCATCCTTTTACTCTGAGATAGTGCATGTCTTTGTTATTGAGTGTGTTTCTTGTATGCAGCAAAATGCTGGATCTTGTTTGCATATCCAGTCAGTTAGCTTACATATTTTTATAGGTGAGTTGAGTTCATAAATATTGAGAGATATTAAAGAGAGATGACTTTTGTTTCCTGATATGTTTGTTTTGTGAGTGGCTTTATGTGCTTGTGGTTCTCTCCTTTTGGCTTTGCTGTGAGGTGCTTAATATCTTGTCCTTTGCATCATTACCCAAGGAGCTAAAGGGATCTGCAACCTTACAGGCGGAACAACAATATGAACTAACCAGTACCCCCCAGAGCTCGTGTCTCTAGCTGCATATGTATTAGAAGATGTCTTAGTCAGCCATCATTGGAAAGAGAGGCCCATTGGTCTTGCAAACTTTATATGCCTCAGTATAGGGGAGCACCAGGGCCAAGAAGTGGGAGTGAGTGTGTAGGGGAGTGGGGTGGGAGGGTATGGGGGACTTTTGGGATAGCACTGAAAATGTAAATGAAGAAAATACCTAATAAAATAAGTAAGTAAGTAAATAAATAAATAAATACATCAACAATATTTAAACAGAAAAAAAGAATTAATTATTCAGATCATGTGGGATAACAATGTTCCAATCCTCCATATATGATTAATTCAGGCAATACAATAGGCTTTAAGTGAAGGAAAAAGTAAAGTTAGACAGACTGAGAAACCTTCTTAGATTTTTGTGACTTTCCTTTTATTATGCTTAATATTGTCTTTAATAGAAATCAGAGGTTGAGCTTTTGCTACATACCAATCACTCTGCCATCTGAGTTTTGTATATTCACACATTGTTAGCAATGATCTAATTGATGTTTGAGAAAGGTCCCACTTGGAAGAGAGAAGAAAACAATCATAAGTGGGGAGGGAGCAAGGGACCTGTGAGGGAAAGTGGATGGGGGTGTGGTGGGGAGGAGAGCAGGACCTGATCTGGTATTGAGTAAGGGAAAAGGACTGAAGCCCTGAGGGTCAGCAGAAAGAATGGAAAAGGCAACTTTGGGAAATAGGAGATTGGGGGGGACCCTCCAGTATACACCAGAGACCTGGTTGGTGAGAGACTCTCAGGACTCAAAGGGAGGGACCTTAGATGAAATGCCTGACAGTAAGGAGAGGGAACTTATAGAGCCCACCACCAGTAGGAAGATAGGACATTAAGTGAGGGATTGGGTTGCCTTCCCACAGTCACAACTCTGACACATAATTGTTCCTGTCTAAAAGAATTACAGGAATGGAAATGTAGAGGAGCCTGAGGAAAAGAAGGTCCAGTGCCAGACCCAAAGTGAGATCCAGCTCAAGGGTAAGTCCCAAGGCCTGACACTATTACTGAGTCTATGAAACACTCACAAAAAGGAACCTATCATGACTGCCCTCTGAAAGACACAACAAGCAGCTGACAGAGTCAGATGCAGATATTTGTACCCAACCAATGGACAGAAGCAGCTGATCCCTGGTGTAGAATTAGGGAAGGTGGTAAGAAGTTGAGAAGAAGGGTGATCCTGTAGAAGGACCAGTAGTCTCAATTAATCTGGACCCCCGAGATCTTTCAAATACTGGACCACCAAACAGACAGTATAGACCAGCTGATATGAGGCCTCCAACAGACAGTAGAGAACTTCTGCGTCTGTTTTCATTCAAAGATGAAGCACCTAACCCTCAAGAGAATGGAGGCCCCAGGGAATATAGAGGTCAGATGGAGTGTGTGTGTGTGTGTGTGTGTGTGTGTGTGTGTGGAGGAGGGTAGGGGCACCCACATGGAGACAAGGTGGGTGTGGAGGAGGTGTAGGATGTGGAGCAGTTGAAGGGTATATGGGAGCAGGAGCAGAGAATGGAATATGGAGTATAAAAAATAAATTAATTTTTAAAAAGACACATATGTGTCACCAATCACATTTCATTTTTCTCTCTACATTTGCATAATCAGCTTCAAATTTTCATATGTAAATCATATATATTTATTTGTAATTGAATATGCTTCACCTCACCATAGACACCTACCTGTATATACGTATGTGAATGTATATAGAAATGTTTAGGTTTTATATTTGAGTATTTTCTTTTACACTTGACAAAATAGTCATCTTTTATAACATTTAATTCAAGACCAAATGCACCTGTTTTGTCTCTAAGCTTTTGTTCTGTAGAGTCATTGCTGATTACAATGGAGTATGACATTGACTGTATCTATTCTCAAAAATGCTCTTTTCCTGTCTTACCACCATTTGAAGTCTTACACTAAACCATGTTGGTTCTAAGTCAATAGGCCTAGGGAATACAAATGACTGAAAGAATTCGCAGAAATTTCATAGTTATTGTTTTAATTTATATGTGTGAAAATCTATGTTCTCTGGATTAGATGAGTTTTATTTTATTAGATTTATTCCACAAAAACATGGTTCCAAACCATTTACAGAGTAGTTAAGCATAGTTTTGTTTTTAGTAACCATTCTGCCTTGTTCTTGTGTGGTGTTTCTTTCTTGTTTTTCTGATAAAAGTCAAGTTGCCAATTAAACTGGAATAGTCGGCAGCATGGAAAAGCTCTTGATCCAGACACACAAGGCAACAAAGTAATAAGGACTTCCCTCTCTATGTTGAGAGATAACATAGATTTTAAGTGTATAATGAATTATCTTTAGCATATGCACAGGTGGGTACAAAGATTACTGTGTATAATTTAGAACATTCCTTCACTGCCAAAGGAAATCTGGTATCTCTCGGTGCTTCTAAACTTGCCACAGTGTTCTAACTAAGCAGCCCCTAACTCAGTTTTTGTTTCTTGTCTATACATCTCTCATATTCTGGGATTTCAAGTAAGCAGCAGTATACACTATCAAACTTTTGTGCTTGCTCTATGACCTTAAACTGAACATGACCAAGATTGTGCTCTCCTATAAAGTGTTTTATTTTATATGTATAAACTCTGATTGGAGGAGATGACTCCCATATTTCCCTTACCTGTTTTAGCAAATGAATTTCTCTCTACTTCTTAAGTTCTCAGATGTACTTATTTTGGTTGAAGTGGAAACAGGACATCACGATAATAGACTGGCACACATATGAATAGAATGTTTGCTATTGGGAGTATGTGGATATAAAGGCCAGCTACTTTACATCCAGACAGCTGGAGAAAGTGCTTAAATGAATTTCAGAAATCTTCAGGTTCCAACTTTCATCACCAGCCCAGAAGTTTGCAAGAGCAAAACTCAGTCTTAGAACCCAGAGTCATCCATCATGAGCACATGGACTATGATGTCTCAGGAGTAATTTCTCTTCAATGAGATTGCTAAACCTTTGTGTCTGTTTTAGAGTTTTAGTGGTCACAGACACAGCTCATGCTGTGACCGACCTTGATGCCCATGTTTCTCTGAGTTTTCAGGAACATTGAATAATAGATGTGTTGGGTGATTGTCACTTTGAGTTCAAAGTGAGATCAGAGAAAGCCAACTGACATCAGTGATATCATAGAGCCCTTGCAGACAAGATCACCTTGTGAATCTGAGAGAAATGCTAAAGTTGGCAGCAGTGGGCATCCAGCCTTTTAAACTCACAGACCTTAACATTCAGCACATAAGAGAAACTATGTTAGAGCCCAACAGCAAAGATCTAGGGATAAAGTTGCCTGTGGCCTCTAGCACCAAATTTTTGATGAAGTAAAGAAATACCAAGCTAAGAGTTTAGGGTGTCTGTTCTTCTAGGCCTCAGTTTTTCTTGACCAATTACATGCTTTCTTTCTTCCTTTTAGAATAAGAATGTTTTCTCCCTATTAATAACACATCATAGAATCTTAGAAATGTGTATCTTATATTTTAATTCATAATACCTCACAACTCAAAACAATAATTCTTGAGTCTTAATGGGAGGAGAGGTCTATTGTCTTATACTTTTGAGCAATCTCAGGAATAGTTAAAGCTGGTTTTTGTAGATGGAATAAACAATGTACCTGTTCATTGTTGTATTTACATCTTTTATTGATTCTTTCATCATCATACTCCTTTCTTTCTTTCTTTCTTTCTTTCTTTCTTTCTTTCTTTCTTTCTTTCTTTCTTTCTTCTTCTTCTTATCATTATTATTATTATCATCATTATTATTATTATTATTATTATTATTATTATTATTTGGGGGGGTTGAGACAGGGTTTCTCTGTATAGTCCTGGCTGTCCCAGAACTCACTGGGTAGACCAGGCTGGCCTCGAACTCAGAAATCTGCCTGCCTCAGCCTCCCAAGTACTGGGATTAAAGGCATGTGCCACCACTGCCCGGTGTTTTTATTTAAACATTTTTTAGATATGATTTATTGATTTGAGACAACATCTCAATTTTTGTTGTCAAAATATTGGTACTGTTTCTATGTCATCCACCCAGTGCTGAGATTAGAAACCTGAACCCCAACACTTAAGTATCTCACAGTGCATTTGAGTAACCATATGTGATCCTGGCATGGTCTTCAAATTATTCCTATCCTTTAGACAAACCAGGTTTAAGGCACTGGGTATTTGTAAAGTATGGATGCAGTTTCTATGACTCATGAATTGTCATGATGTAAGTAGATGGTTAAACGCTTTACAAAGTTTTCACTCCAGGATGCCACATCAGAAGGATGTGCCATTTGTCTCCTCCTGTGATGCTGGCGTATGTGACACTATTTGCCATCACCTAGGATAAAATTTCATTTTGCTTTCATCTGAAGAATTTTGCTATCCTAAGATATAAAATTCCCCCTCTTTTCCTTGTCACAACACCCTACATTTTTTGATGACTCACTGGGCTACATTCTCTCATTACATTTCTATATTCCATGTAAGGATTGGGACTTGTTTCTCTCCCACAAAGCCTCCAGAGGTAATTTAATCCCATTCAGGGATAAAATACTCAACAACATACTGGCAGAATAATTATACAACTATGTTTAACATATGATTGTCACATTTTTTTCTTTTTATCCTCTAAAATGAAAGTGTCTGCTTTTCTGCTCTGATTCTATTCAAAGACAATACGTTGCTGATTTCAGAACCACTTTGTAAAATGTTATTTAAGTTACAATCAACATGGTATCTAGCAATAATATTTTGGGAAAGGACTGAATATGTTTTCCCTTTATTGCTACCTTTAACAAAAATTGAAGGCAAATATTTCCTTAAGTTAAAATATAAGCACAAATAATACCATCTTATTCTTTACTTGCTAGAGACTAATATTACCTAAATGTGAACTCAGATTACATTAATTTTGTTAGGCTTATTTACCAAGTGTTATCACAAACATAATCACCTACTACAAATTTGAAACAATTGTACTTGTTATTGAAGCCCAGTTATAACAAGAGCTGTTGAAGTGCATTGTAAGTTATAATAATATATGTGCATTCTTTGATTGATACTTTGATTCATATGGATGATGGCTTTCCATATGCTAAAAAGAAGAAAATTACAGTGTCTTTATTTTTAGGCTTAATTAATTTTAACTTTCATATAGATTTTTTTCATAAACAACCTTTCCTTCTCGTTAGAATTTGACAATAGAAGGAGTGAGACAGATACCATAATTCTATCAGTATGGGCAGGTGAAGCACTGGCTTTTTCTATATCCCTCACAAGGGAAAGGCAAACATCCTTAAAGTCGGTTTTGAAGATTTGAGATGGTTTAGTTCAAGGTTAGTCTAAGGTTAATTTTGTTATAAAACTAAGAATGAAGAAGATGCATTAATTGCAAAGCAGCACAAGTGAAATATCTGAATGTGTACAAAATGTGTACTCTCAAGTGTTCCTTAACTGTGGCATTATTATTATTTATTCTTCCATATCAGCTTTGCACATGGTTTGATCCATGGAAAGTATGAGGAGTTTCCTTTAAAAATTGAATGGAAGGTCTTTCAAAGATTTGCTAAATCCCTAAGTGTTGTGTTTTAAACAGTAAATATATAACATCAGCCCAGGTATCCATTGAAAAAATAATAAATAAATCTAAAAAGTATATGCATTGGATTTATATTCAGTATCTATAAGGAAGGAGAGCCTCACACTTACCATAATTTAGGTAAATCCTAACTATGCATGCTTCATGGTGGAAGTCAATATCAAACATGGTGCTATACGACTCTATTTTGTAAAGACAGTCTTGAAAACTACAAAGCAAACAATAGTTGTCTGGGCTTGGGCAATGCAAAATCAGGATGCTGTACTTATTGAAGCTAGATTCAGCCTTCCAGGATGAGATAGTATGGAGCTTTGTTAACCACAGCACTATGAACTGTTAGAAATAGTTGCTGTTTAATGTATTTTCCCTAATGAAAGTCTTTAAATGCTAGTCAATAAGTGCACTTAGGGCAGTGAACAGGTAATGAGATGAATAAGATATAAGGTGATGTGGGGAAGAGAAGAAACAGAAGTAAGGAATAATATTTAGGTGAAACTGCAAAGCTATCAGTAACAACAATAACAAAAATCATGAGTTATATACATTACCTGTCTGTTACAGGCAATCTGAAAAGTTTGTTCTCAAAATACCTTACAACAATGATAACAATTTCTTGGTTGGTTTTTACATGGCTCTATAAAGATTTGTAAAGTTATTTATCACAGCCATTGAAATATAAGATTGTTATTGATGTTTGAATAATAAACATTTAGACCAAGATCTTTAATATAAACAGTGTTCCCTTGTTGGATGAGATGTATTCTGCTAATACAAATCTCCACTGCTTATCTTTTCCAGAAACCTGGATTAATTGGAATCTTGAATTATTAATAGTAAGAGCCAAATATCAAAGTTATTTTAAAAAATAAAAATTCCATTTTATTGCCATGAATTAAATTTTCTTCACAGCTTATTATTAGTATTGGGAGTGGAGAGATAAATAAACTTTGTATTTAATAAATACATCAAGACAGTTTCCAGAGTGTAGATGTATGGATAATGGTTTCAAGTCAATGTGAATATTCTCCATAGCACTGAAGAGGAATGTATGCCAGTTGGTAAGGTGGTGGTGTATGTTGTATGCATTTTACACAAGTAAAATAATTTAAGTTCCAGTTCTAAAGGAAAGGTTTGATTAGTTAAAACAAACAAACAAACAAATAAACAAACAAACAAAAACGTTGTTCCTTCAATGACTTTATAAAGCTTTAGCTATTTGTGTCTCTTTAGAATTCAGTAACATTTTCATATTTCATCCTACCATTATAGTCTATGTTTTCTTACTTCTTGGCACATTATTCTGCTCCATTCTCCTAGGACAAGGTTCTATTCAGGATTCTGGACTGTATAGTCCTTTCTGGCACATCCTCCCCTTCTTGCAGAGCACTTACAAAAAACACACAGGCCAAACATGTGCTCCTCAATATCCACTGTGATATTTTGTCTATCAGGTGCTTCTTGTGTACAGAGAGCAGCATGGAGGAAGACTTTCTGTGTGGACTCCTGGTGGATCATATGGACATAGCCGCCTGTTGGATCCTATGGGTATAGCCACCTCTTGTAGCCTATAGGCATAGCCACCTGGTGGATGCTGGGAACATAGCCACCTATATACAAATGCTTGTCTTCTGCTAGTAAACTGAAGCTGAAAAAATGGAAGTGGGAAATAAATAAAGATGCTTCAAGTGGAAAATGGTTATTACTATTCTATCATTTAAGATTTTCTACTTTGATCTGGACCAGCAGATTATTCTTCAGTTCTTGAGAAAGAGGACCGGGGATGAGAAATAATGAATAAAACAAGAAAACCAGGGTTAGGAGGTCTTGCACAAGCAATGTCTTATGCTAGTAAAGTTTATTTGAAATAACAGCATCTTATATAGAGTCTGCAAAGTGAAATGGGACAGAGTCAGCAGAAAGCTGTCTCAGAATGGGATGAAGTCAGCAGGAAGCTAATCATGCAATGTTGGATAGTGGGAGCACCAGTATCTCAAGTATGTCAGAAAGACCAAGTTCTCAGCAGCCTTGGAACTGGTAATTCCAGTATCTTCAGGGTGGGAAAGTCAGATGTCCAGAAAACAAAGCCTTAATTTCTTTGAAACTTTAGCTCTAGCCCCAACCCTGACACTGACAAGACTTTTCCTGGGCAATGATATAAACTAGTGTTTTCTTTGTCCTTTCATGAGCCTCTGAGAAGGCCATGGATAAGCCTGGAAGTTCATAAGATTTGTAAAGCATTGCCTTTGGAAATATTTATCAAGTATTTAGGTATTAGATAGATATGGTCATTATCCTATTCAATTTATAATTACTTTACTAAACAACTTAAAGAAAGACCTTTTACCTTATAGAGCAATGTTCATAAAAAGAAAATAACTTTAGGAAGGACCTCATCAAAATAATAGCTACTATGGAATAAATGGAATAGTTCAAATGGGTCCTAGTTTCCCTTTAACATAATGTGACATAGGACTTCATTTGCAAGTTCTTAATTTACAGATAAAAGAATTTAGAACCAGACTTGGAAGGAATATCAAGAATAATTTTATAGCAGAGTGAAGGGAAAGAAACAGAGAAGTCACACAGATATTGGCATCTGTGAGGAGGAAGTGGAAAGACAAAAGGGAAAGGAAATTTCTGAGTTAGAGGTGAAGAAAGCAGGCAAGCTGCAATACTACTCAGCATTACCATCGACCTGAGAAGTACATGTAAAAACTATACTGAGGTTCTGTCTGACGCAGTCAGAGAAGCACTTACCAAGAAACACATATAGATGCTAGCAAGGATGTTGAAATACAATCATGCTTTGTCTTGTACAGTGGCTGAGTCACCATTTGTGTGAAGATTGCTCACAAAAGAAAAACTGGATGTACCTTATGTTGCAGCTACACCAACCAGCTTCCAGCCTCCTAAGTTAAGCTGTCACAGGGATAGATGCATACCAATATTGATCACAGCACTACTTACTGTAGCTACCTGATAGAACCAGACTAGATGTGTATCAACAAAGGATGGGACAAAAGGAGATGTTGTACACAATGGATTTATTTTTCATCCAGAAAGATGTTATTTTCTGAGAAATGGACACAGCCAATCATACTAAATTAATTAGTCTCAGAAAGACATTGTGTCATGCTGCTGCTCATTCTAGGAATCAGATTTCATCTAGATGCATAAATCACAGATGTTTATCAGGTCTGAAGGTAGAAACAAACTATCTGGGGAAACAGAGAACAAATGAGGATTTGACAGCAAAGTGGGAGCAAGAGACTATGTGAAGACTATGCATAAAGTGAGGTAAATACTTGCATAAAATGGCCTTGTGAAATCCACTGTAAATAAATTTAACAAAGTGTAAATCAGATAGGCTTAGCAATGTGAGTTTGCAAGGAACTTATTTTATTTAGAGGTCATTCAAAGAGAGCAAGAGTGCTTGGAGAATCAATCCAACCAGGTTCAAGATATTGTCTGGTGTCTGTAAACAGAGATATGAAGAGGTAAAACAGAAAACATTAATTTCTAAGTTAGAACCCAGTAGATCATTGAGGTCAGGCTGCAAAGAACCTTCACTGGGAAGGTGGGGGCAAAGGTTGAGTTCTCTCATTTAAAATATAGGAAGTATGTAGGCTTAGCTCTATAGACCCATGCTCCCTAGTTTTGTATTATCTTGACACAAGCTAGAGTTGTTATGAAACAGGGAAACTCAACTGAGAAAATGTCCCTACCAGGTTTTCCTGCGACAAGTCTGTGCATTTTTGTGAAGAATAATTGCTGAAGAAATGCCCATGTCACTGTGGGCAGTGTCACCGTGGAGCAGTTAGCTCTTGGTGCTGCTGCATGAAAGCAAGCTGAGCAAGCCACGAGGAAAACAGCATTCCTGTATGGATTCTGCTTCAGTTCATGCCTTCATTTTCAGGCTCTGACTTCCTTGAATGATGGACTATAATCTACAAAGCAATATCAACCCTTTCCTCCCTAGGTTGCTCTTTGTTATGATCATTATCATAACAAAAGAATTCCTACCTAGAACAAGGTCTGAAATCAACTGAATCTCAGGAGGGTGTTTGGCATATAAGTAGGTGTGTCAGTAATGGGGTGGTTATTGATCCATTTCCTTGGCACACTTTCAGCATGTTCTTTTTGGTTGTAGAATAAAAAAGACTTTCTCTTTTTCACAAGGCATCACTGACTTTTCCTCAGTAAGGGAAGCAACTACTATCTACATCAAAGGGGTTTATCAAGCACAGGCCTAACCATTTGTAAATGGAATTAATGACCATCAATCATAAGATTTCTGACACAGGATGGTGCCATACTGGTACTCACATGTCTCAAAGGGAGACATCTGCTTTCTCTGTCAGGAAGGTTGTTACTGACTATAACATTTATGCCAGGAGAATCTGGCATATATATGTGAATTTACTAGAAAGCCCAGGAAGCAAGCAGCTGCAGATGGCAAGTTTTATTCTCTTCTTCCCTGACTAGCCTCTCCATTACCCCAATAGTACACTGTGATTAAATCTTGCTTTCCAGGGTAGTACTGCCTGGAGATAGATACAATTTCAGGGAGTAGATGCTGATGGTAAATCCTTAAATAAGTCTTTGGGGGCTGTGCCCTGTTAAGGATTTGTCAGACTCAAGTGTTCCCAGTCTGACTTCATGTTTGGCAGATATAAGTCATTCCATACTGTGCCACTGCTGACCAGCTTGCGCAGACTATAAGAAGACGTGGCTGATTTTTTTGAATTGGAATTCAAAGCAAATATTTGTTAGTTGCCTTAGCTATTATGATATTAAATTTTCATATTATAGAGTGAGTATGAATACATAGATGTAATCATATAGCTTCAGAGAATAAAGGATGACAAGTACCAATTGATATATATATATATATATATATATACATACATACATACATACATATATATATATACATACATACATAATACATACATATATATATATATATATACATATATATATATATATATATATACCACATAACTCCTAAAAGTAAATCTCAAGAAAACATCATGGAAGAGGTCACAAAATGATGATGAGAAACACAGAACCAGAACATCTAAGAGAGTATCTTCTGAACATGACAAGAACACTGAACCCACGAATTCTCCAAAGTACAGTTGCCTACACAAGACCTAATAACCACAACATCTAACAAGCCAATGTGAACTGGAGTATCGTCACAAGGCCTTTTTTTTAGAAGTGCCCTTTGCAATCCATTGTTGCTGAAATAGGGAGGTTCAAGGAGAATGGGGATCAGTTTTCTCCAGATTCAAGGTCCTGAATGGTTACACTGACCCAAGTGGTCAGCCCTAAATTCTCCAGCATTATATAAGCATAAGTAAAATAAACAACTAAGAATGGGTTGATAGCATAGGTTCAATTCATGGAATTTACATAAAAGTGGAAGGACAGACCATCTTCACAAAGTTGTCCTCAAACTTTCAAATATGAACATATGTATGTGCATATGCACACATACACTTTTGATAGGGGATTCTATTTCCATCCTCAAAGAAACATTATATGGTCATAGTGACTTTAGTACAGACCAGTTAACTATTTTACATATTATATTTCATAAAAGAATTATAATTTTCAATGTTTAATAGGATTTAATTCTTTTAATATTTATCCTGCTGTGGAGGACAGAGTCTCATATGAGGAAATGAGAAAAGAAATAGTTAAAAGTACCTTGATGAGGCTGGTCGTCTAATGCAAAGGACAGGTTTTATTGCAGCCTGTCCCCAAAACCCCATTCCTCCAACCCCAATCTGCTACTAAGATGAAACCTCACTTAAAGATGAAAATGGCTACTGCCTAATAAAATGGTACATCTATTTTCACACAGTGAAGATGCAGTCTCCGTCTTCAAGTAGATGAGGCAAAATTAAATTTGTTATTTTCATTTTTTTTGCAAGTGCTATTTGGCAGAAGATTCAGTATCATCAAAAAAGTCTACAAAATAAAACCATCTAAAATATGGGGATTAATAAATAAATGTATTAAACATGTAGCATTCAGAGATAACTTTAATATGACAGTTACCTATTTAATATAATTCTTCAACAGGAAAACACAAATTCAGAATAGTGACGTCTGCTTTTTTTGAGCTGTAGTTAATGTATGGTCATTTTATTTACTTCAATTACTCATATTTCTGTGACAATGCTTTTAGAATCAAGATAACAACATATCATCACAGATTCACACCACAGGAAAATGTATAAATGCAATTTTCAAAAATACAAGTGAAGTTCTCTATTCCTTGCCCCTCCAATAAGGAAGCTTGCTGGAGCCCGTCTTATACAGCACTGTTACTTGCTTTCCATGTAACTTTAGACAATATTTTAAAAGCTGAGAACAGGGTTTTTTTTTCAATCTGTATTATTTTATTTATTCACTTTCCCATGGTTGTCCCACCTCTTGCCTTCCCCCACAGTTCTTCATCCCATTACCCCTCCCTTTTGTCTTCCAAATGGTGCAACCCCTCTAGACTTCCCCCCTTCCTTTGGGTCCCATGATACTGAAAGATTAAGTGCGTCTTCTCCCACTGAGGCCTGACTAGGTAGCCCTCGTTATATTTGTGCCAGGGACCTTGGCCTGGCCTGTGTATGCTCCTGGTTGGTGGCTCATTTGTCTTACTGAATCTCTTTTGTGTTGGGAGCCGCCCCCACATTCGCCGTCACAAGATGGCGCTGACATCCTGTGTTCTAAGTGGTAAACAAATAATCTGCGCATGTGCCAAGAGTAATTTTCCACTACATGTACTCTGCCTTTACTCGGCCATGGGCTGCAGCCAATCAGGGAGTGATGCGTCCTAGGCGAAGGATAATTCTCCTTAAAAGGGGACGGGGTTTCCGCCATTCTCTCTCTTACTTGCGCTCTCTTGCTTGCGCTCTGGCGCGCTAGCGCTTCTGGCTCCTAAAGATGTAAACAATAGAGCTCTTGCTCTGCGCTCTGGCGCTCTGGCGCGCTGGCGCTCTGGCTCCTAAAGATGTAAGCGGGGGGCTTTCGTTTTTGGGGCTGGGGGCTTGCGCTCCTGCTCCTGAAGATGTAAGCAATAAAGTTTTGCCGCAGAAGATTCTGGTTTGTTGTGTTCTTCCTGGCCGGTCGTGAGAACGCGTTTAAGAGTTGGTGCTGAAATCCGGGACGAGAAAATACAAGAAAACTCGGGACGGGAGTTAACCGTCACCGGCGCAAGGAAGATCCCTCATTCCGGAACCAGAACTGCGGGTCACGGTAATAAAGGTTCCCGTAAAACAGACTGTTGAGAAGGATTCAACTGCGTGAATTCAGAACTTTTCAGCTGGGGAACAGGAGTACCAGTGAGTACAGCTTTACAAGGTAAGTCTGGTCTTGAACTTTCTAAGGAAAGTCAAGACAGTCTATCAGAAGTAAAGTGGGGAATAGCTTTACAAGGTACGCCTGGTCTTGAACTTTCTAAGGAAAGTCAAGACAGTCTATCAGAAGTAAAGTGGAAAATAGCTTTACAAGGTATGTTTGGCCTTGAACTTTTTCTAGTGTTAGAAGCCCTTTTGTTCTTTTTCACATGTTATCAAGTGATTAAGATAGGGCTAAAAATTCTAGATGAAATTCAGGACAATCTATCAGAAGTAAAGCGGGGAGAGAGAGTAGGAGCAAAGAGGAAATATGGTGCACAGAATAAGTATACAGGCCTTTCCAAGGGTCTTGAACCCAAGGAAAAGTTTAGGTCAGGTAAGAATACCTGGGGAGAGATTAGAAGGAAGGAAAAGAAAAAAGAAAAGAAAAAAGATCAATTAGCGGAGGTCTCTAGGAGATACTCGTCACTAGATGAGCTCAGGAAGCCAGCTCTTAGTAGCTCTGAAGCAGATGAAGAATTCTCCTCTGAAGAAACAGACTGGGAGGAAGAAGCAGCTCATTACCAGCCAGATAAAGTGCTAGCTAGTCGGTCAAGAAAAAAGCCAAAAGCGGCTGGCGAAAGCCAGCATGCTGTTCAGCCTCCGGGCAGTCGGCTTCAAGGTCTGCCCTATGCGGAGCCCCCGCCCTGCGTAGTGCGTCAGCCCTGCGCAGAGAGACAATGCGCAGAGAGACAATGCGCAGAGAGGCAATGCGCAGACTCATTCATTCCCAGAGAGGAACAAAGGAAAATACAACAGGCATTTCCGGTCTTTGAAGGAGCCGAGGGTGGGCGTGTCCACGCTCCGGTAGAATACGTGCAGATTAAAGAACTTGCCGAGTCGGTCCGTAAATACGGAACCAATGCTAATTTTACCTTGGTGCAGTTAGACAGGCTTGCCGGCATGGCACTAACTCCTGCCGACTGGCAAACGATTGTAAAAGCCGCTCTCCCTAGTATGGGCAAATATATGGAATGGAGAGCGCTTTGGCATGAGGCTGCACAAGCACAGGCCCGAACAAACGCAGCTGCTTTGACTCCAGAGCAGAGAGATTGGACTTTTGACTTGTTAACGGGTCAGGGAGCTTATTCTGCTGATCAGACAAACTACCATTGGGGAGCTTATGCCCAAATTTCCTCCACGGCTATTAGGGCCTGGAAGGCGCTCTCCCGAGCAGGTGAAGCCACTGGGCAATTAACAAAGACCGTCCAGAAACCTCAGGAGTCCTCAGATTTTGTGGCCAGTATGACAGAGGCAGGCTCTTGCAGCCTACAAGGTCTTATTGTCCACCCTGGAGTTGTAGATCAGGATTGTAAAGGGGAACTTCAGGTTCTCTGTTCTTGTCCTCAAGTTGTCTTTTCTATATCACAAAGGGACAGAATAGCTCAACTAATAATTTTGCCAAGCCTACATGGCTGTTTTTTCTTCCTCTGGTATTCCTAGAGCTGCCAGAGGGATTGGTTCTACTGAAAATGATTCTGATTACTTAATAATGCCTTTAGATTGTTGTCAAATTTTATCTACTCCTCATGTAGAGGTAAACCCTCGTGGCATCAGGCCATTACAGGTCTGACAAATGGATGTCACGCATATTTCCTCCTTTAAGAGAAATCAATATTTACATGTTTAGATAAGAAGAGATCACCTCCATACCTTAAATGATTTTCAAAAGCTGTTGGGAGATATTAATTGGCTCAGACCTTTTTTAAAGATTCCTTCCGCTGAGTTAAGGCCTTTGTTTGGTATTTTAGAAGGAGATCCTCATATCTCCTCCCCTAGGGCTCTTACTCTAGCTGCTAACCAGGCCTTACAAAAGGTGGAAAAAGCCTTACAGAATGCACAATTACAACGTATTGAGGATTCGCAGCCTTTCAGTTTGTGTGTCTTTAAGACAGCACAATTGCCAACCGCAGTTTTGTGGCAAAATGGGCCATTGTTGTGGATCCATCCAAACGTATCCCCAGCTAAAATAATAGATTGGTATCCTGATGCAATTGCACAGCTTGCCCTTAAAGGCCTAAAAGCAGCAATCACCCACTTTGGGCGAAGTCCATATCTTTTAATTGTACCTTATACCGCTGCACAGGTTCAAACCTTGGCAGCCACATCTAATGATTGGGCAGTTTTAGTTACCTCCTTTTCTGGACAAATAGATAACCATTATCCAAAACATCCAATTTTACAGTTTGCCCAAAATCAATCTGTTGTGTTTCCACAAATAACAGTAAGAAACCCACTTAAAAATGGGATTGTGGTATATACTGATGGATCAAAAACTGGCATAGGTGCCTATGTGGCTAATGGTAAAGTGGTATCCAAACAATATAATGAAAATTCACCTCAAGTGGTAGAATGTTTAGTGGTTTTAGAAGTTTTAAAAACCTTTTTAGAACCCCTTAATATTGTGTCAGATTCCTGTTATGTGGTTAATGCAGTAAATCTTTTAGAAGTGGCTGGAGTGATTAAGCCTTCCAGTAGAGTTGCCAATATTTTTCAGCAGATACAATTAGTTTTGTTATCTAGAAGATTTCCTGTTTATATTGCTCATGTTAGAGCCCATTCAGGCCTACCTGACCCCATGGCTCTGGGAAATGATTTGGCAGATAAGGCCACTAAAGTGGTGGCTGCTGCCCTATCATCCCCGGTAGAGGCTACAAGAAATTTTCATAACAATTTTCATGTGACGGCTGAAACATTACGCAGTCGTTTCTCCTTGACAAGAAAAAAAGCCCGTGACATTGTTACTCAATGTCAAAGCTGCTGTGAGTTCTTGCCAGTTCCTCATGTGGGAATTAACCCACGCGGTATTCGACCTCTACAGGTCTGGCAAATGGATGTTACACATGTTTCTTCCTTTGGAAAACTTCAATATCTCCATGTGTCCATTGACACATGTTCTGGCATCATGTTTGCTTCTCCGTTAACCAGAGAAAAGGCCTCACATGTGATTCAACATTGTCTTGAGGCATGGAGTGCTTGGGGGAAACCCAAACTCCTTAAGACTGATAATGGACCAGCTTATACATCTCAAAAATTCCAGCAGTTCTGCCGTCAGATGGACGTGACCCACCTGACTGGACTTCCATACAACCCTCAAGGACAGGGTATTGTTGAGCGTGCGCATCGCACCCTCAAAGCCTATCTTATAAAACAGAAGAGGGGAACTTTTGAGGAGACTTTACCCCGAGCACCAAGAGTGTCTGTGTCTATGGCACTCTTTACACTCAATTTTTTAAATATTGATGTTCATGGCCATACTGCGGCTGAACGTCATTGTTCAGAGCCAGATAGGCCCAATGAGATGGTTAAATGGAAAAATGTCCTTGATAATAAATGGTATGGCCCGGATCCTATTTTGATAAGATCCAGGGGAGCGGTTTGTGTTTTCCCACAGAATGAAGACAACCCATTTTGGATACCAGAAAGACTCACCCGAAAAATCCAGACTGACCAAGGGAATACTGATGTCCCTCGTCTTGGTGATGTCCAGGGCGTCAATAATAAAGAGAGAGCAGCGTTGGGGGATAATGTCGACATTTCCACTCCTAATGACGGTGATGTATAATGCTCAAGTATTCCCCTGCTTTTTTACCACTAACTAGGAACTGGGTTTGGCCTTGATTCAGACAGCCTTGGCTCTGTCTGGACAGGTCCAGACGACTGACACCATTAACACTTTGTCAGCCTCAGTGACTACAGTCATAGATAAACAGGCCTCAGCTAATGTCAAGATACAGGGTGGTCTCATGCTGGTTAATCAACTCATAGATCTTGTCCAGATACAACTAGATGTATTATGGTAAATAGCTCAGCTGGGATGTGAACAAAAGTTTCCGGGATTGTGTGTTACTTCCATTCAGTATGAGAAATTTACTAGGGCAGCTAATTTGTCAAAAAGTCTTTTTCAGTATATGTTACAGAATTGGACGGCTAAATTTGAACAGATCCTTCGAGAATTGAGACTTCAGGTCAACTCCACGCGCTTGGACCTGTCCCTGACCAAAGGATTACCCAATTGGATCTCCTCAGCATTTCCCTTCTTTAAAGAATGGGTGGGATTGATATTATTTGGAGATACACTTTGCTGTGGATTAGTGTTGCTTCTTTGGTTGGTCTGTAAGCTTAAGGCCCAAACTAGGAGAGACAAGGTGGTTATTGCCCAGGCACTTGCAGCTCTAGAACATGGTGCTTCCCCTGATATATCTATGCTTAGGCAATAGGTCGCTGGCCACTCAGCTCTTACATCCCACGAGGCTAGACTCATTGCACGGGATAGAGTGAGTGTGCTTCAGCAGCCTGAGAGAGTTGCACGGCTAAGCACTGCAGTAGAAGGGCTCTGCGGCATATATGAGCCTATTCTAGGGAGACATGTCATCTTTCAAGAAGGTTGAGTGTCCAAGTGTCCTTCTCTCCAGGCAAAACGACACGGGAGCAGGTCAGGGTTGCTCTGGGTAAAAGCCTGTGAGCCTAAGAGCTAATCCTGTACATGGCTCCTTTACCTGCACACTGGGGATTTGACCTCTATCTCCACTCTCATTAATATGGGTGGCCTATTGCTCTTATTAAAAGGAAAGGGGGAGATGTTGGGAGCCGCCCCCACATTCGCCGTCACAAGATGGCGCTGACATCCTGTGTTCTAAGTGGTAAACAAATAATCTGCGCATGTGCCAAGAGTAATTTTCCACTACATGTACTCTGCCTTTACTCGGCCATGGGCTGCAGCCAATCAGGGAGTGATGCGTCCTAGGCGAAGGATAATTCTCCTTAAAAGGGGACGGGGTTTCCGCCATTCTCTCTCTTACTTGCGCTCTCTTGCTTGCGCTCTGGCGCGCTAGCGCTTCTGGCTCCTAAAGATGTAAACAATAGAGCTCTTGCTCTGCGCTCTGGCGCTCTGGCGCGCTGGCGCTCTGGCTCCTAAAGATGTAAGCGGGGGGCTTTCGTTTTTGGGGCTGGGGGCTTGCGCTCCTGCTCCTGAAGATGTAAGCAATAAAGTTTTGCCGCAGAAGATTCTGGTTTGTTGTGTTCTTCCTGGCCGGTCGTGAGAACGCGTTTAAGACTTTTGTGTTGGTCATATGTGCATATGTGTATGACTGACCACTTGTGCTTGGAACTGCATAACTTCTCAGGAGGCTCCTCCTGAGAGAAGACTGATTCCTCCTTTCTAAGCAACTATTAAATGCCTACACCTTGGGCTCTTTCTCTAGGGGTGATGACTTGTGACATTTCCCCATCTTGATTGGCATGTGAACTGATACTGTTCTTTTCAGTTCTTTTTTAGACAACCATACTGTTGAGATTTTGTTAGTACAACTTTCTATCATAATCATATACATGATACTCCATCATGCAGAAACCATTCTGGTCCTCTGACAACTACAATCGGCCATGTTCTTTGAGCTTTACGTGGGGACACTTGAGCCTATTATTTGGGGTTGAATAGCCTATTATCAGTTCTTTTTCCACTGCTAAAGTCCTACCCCATTTCCCCCATTCCCACTTTCTTGCACCTCTGTCTTGCTGTCCCTTCTCTGTGCCCACCACAGTGGTCCATTTACATTTTCCTGATTTCTGTCCTTACTTCAGGTTATAGATTCATATCTAAAGGTTTAGAGCTAGAACAGCAACACTTACCTTTTTCTGTTTGAGATACTTTACTAAGAACAATGTTTTTTAGTTTCATTTATATAGCTGTAAGCATTTTTGTTGTTCATTTTGTTTGGTCTGTTTGTTTTGCAGTGTCTTCAATATTTCACAAAAACGTGCACCAAGCACACTTTCATCATCCCTATGTCTGTTGCAGGCATGGTGGTTGTTTTCATTTCTTATCTACTGTGAACAGTTGAACAGGATGCTCCATGAACATATGCAAAGGACTGGTACAGGTGGGATGTACGAGAGATGGACATTTTCCATAGTGATGGCATAGATTTGCAGTTCCATTACCGGTGACTTTAAGGACTCCTCTTCCCCACAGCCTCACCAGCATTTGTTGTCAGCTGTTTTCTTGATTGTAGCCACTCAAAATGGGATGAGATGAATACTAATAGTAGTTTTAATTTTAATTTTACTACTTGAACACTATAAATATTTCATAGCTGCCTTTACATTTTTTGAGAACTATATGTTCAGATGCATAACGTGTTTCTTTGAACTGAGTCATTTTTCTTGACTTTTTTCTTTTAGGATTTTATTTGTACATTCTAGTATTAATCTTCTATCAGATATATAGCTGGCATAGATTTTCTTGAACTTTATGGGGTTTCTCTTCACTTGGAAAGGCAGGACTTTAGCATGCATGGGTAAGACCAGTGATATATATTTAAAATTTATTGTTGTTTTGGTTTGTTGTTGTATTTGTGTATGCAAACATACATTTGCTGCTATCCACATGCCATGCTGTGTGTATTGAAGTTAGAAGCAACATTTGAAAGTAACTTCTCTTCTTCTCCTTTGTCTATGTTCAAATCATCAGGTTTGTTTGCTTAATATTTTACCAGTTGAGCCACATCATTGCCCACTCACTCTTAGTTTATTTTAGTCCTTTCTAATAATTAGTCCCTTCTAATTATTATGTATTTAGTTCCTAATGACTGAATTAGTAGCTAAACATAATATGAATTTTCCTGTTTGTATGCCTGCATAATTAAATCTTCCTAAAATATGCAATATAATATCTGAAACTAACCTAATTCTTCGTCTGGTATATTACTATTTGTAAGGAAAATATGTTTTCTGTTATCCTGTAATTGCCTACCTACTTGAGAGAGAAAACAGTGAAGCTTTGTGTCAGAGAAGACAGAGAGCTTCTTCAGCAGGACAGGTGTCCAGACTTTCTTCTTTCTCTGTTCATTAACCTTATAACATGCTAGCTTTGTATGTCCTCAATTCTTAATTGTGTTCTACCTGCCTTTGTCAACTTGACACAACCTACATCCATCTGAGAGGAAAGGCACTTGGTGAGCTACCTATAAAAGTGGTTCTCAACCTTCCTATTGCTGCAATTGTAAATTTCTATGTTTTCCAATGGTCTTAGGCAACACCTATGAAAGGAGTTTTAACCCTTCCCTGGCCTAGATTGGCATGTAGACATGTTTATGAGTGATTGCCTTTTTAATTGATTGATGAGAGAGGGCCCAGTCCTGTTGGGCGAGCTATTCTATAGACATGAGACTGTGGGTGGTAAGAAAGGTAGCTAAGCATGAACATGAGCAAATCCAACCAGCTACATTACACCATGGCTTGCAATTCAGACTTCTGCTTGAGTTCTTCCTAGATACTCCTTACTTATTGACTATTAAACCAAATAAACAATCTCTTCCCTAAACCTTTAATCAGAGTGCTTTTTCACAGCAACGGAAAGAAATCTAGAATGCCTCATTATCTTTTTAATTCACCCAATTTGAAACAGCAGTAATACTTGATCAAGAGGTATTCACTCTTAATTAAGAAAGTCTAGTAAGCTTAGGTATGACTCATCAGAAAGTTTTCCTGATGATCTTTGGGGACTTCTGTATAATCCATACTAACTTTATTCTGACGACTATTTGCTACTTCAGAAACATTCTTTCTTTGATGCTATCATATGCAATGGAGCACATTATAAGACAGTTATCCCAAAATTAAAAAACTGAGCCTGCAGAGAGCCTGAAAAATATTATTTGTGCTTCTACTTGGGGATACAGAGCTCGGTATGTTTGTTTATGAGTCTTCCCCAAAGACAATGAATGATTCTCGCAGAATCTCTCCTTTTCAATGTTTTTAAATTAAGAATGTCACACCAGATCATATGCCCCAGTACAGGGGAATGCCAGGGCAAGGAAGCTAGAGTGGGTGGGTTGGGGAGCAGGGCGGAGGGAGGGTATAGGGGGCTTTGGTAATAGCATTTGAAATGTAAATGAAGAAAATATCTAATAAAAAAGTGAAAAAAAAAAACAAAAAGAATGTCACACATGTAAATAATGGCTTTGCTCTAGTCCACACCTCATTCTCTCACTTTAATACATCCTTGATCCACCTCTCACCACTACCCCCTTTAATGCCTCTTAGATCCCCCTACCACCAAGAACCCCTTTCCCTTTAATACTTGCTAGATCCCCTTACCACCCTTTAATGCCTCCTAGATCCACCTACCACCACTGACCCCTTTCCCTTTAATTCCTCCTGGATCTCCCTAACCCCTTCAATATTCCTGCTTTCTCCTTTTTTTTTTTTTTTTTTTTTTTTTTTGGTATTTATTTCATTTACATTTCCAATGCTATCCCAAAAGTCCCCCACACACTCCCCCACCCACTACCACTTTTTGGCCCTGGCGTTCCCCTGTACTGAGGCAGATAAAGTTTGCATGACCAATGGGCCTCTCTTTTCACTGATGGCTGACTAGGTCATCTTCTGATACATATGCAGCTAGAGACACGAGCTCTGGCCACTTGGTGCTGCCATTATGGGCGTGAGCAAAGGACTGGATCATGAGCGGTCTTGCAGGGGCTGCAACCTGATGAAAGCTATCTCTTCCTAATGCCTTTATTTGTAAACATCCTTAAATCACTCATAAGTGCCTCCTTATTATTTAGCTACACAGTACAGAATTATCTGGAAAATCAGCTTTTAGCGTACCAAATTAGTTCAGAGAGAAAAAAAATAAAAGTAAAAATGTATGCATTTTTTAAAAAGATCGAGTGAGGCACTTTATCCTAGAGTGACAAAAAAAAAATATTTTTTTAAAGAAAGGATGCTACTGCAATTGAGGAAAATAATCCTTTTTAAAATTAGTCAAATTTCAAAGACATCATGGATGTAGCAAAAAGGCACAGTAGTAGTTAGTGGATGGGGTCATAGAGAATGGGGCAGAACGTTTTGTGCTCATTTTCTCCACACTAATGCTGCTAAGAAAGGGCCAGTTGGATTAGTTCTAGAGTCAGAACCAAGAAATGACACCAGGAATAGGTTGCTAGAATGTAAGTTGTTTTATGAGGATAGTTGCAAATAGTGTGATTTTGACTTATCATTTTCTTCATTGTCTTTTTTGAGATAAGTTCTTTCCATGTGGCTCAGGCTGCTTCTAAACTCACTGTATAGCACAGGTTGACCTTGATTTCATGATTATCCTAACTGAACTGCCTTGTTGTTCTAATGATAAACATATACTACCATATGTAATACTGTGTTCTAAAGGAGAATATACAGAGCCCAAGATTGAAGGCTGGTCGAAAAGTGTGCTCAGAGGAGGTTGATGACTTTTTCGTCATCCAAATAAGTTTACTAAACAATGAATCAAGAAGGATGATGTTGTTTAAAGAGAGACTAAGAAGCTTGATCTGGCAAGGAAGCAATCTGCAAAGCAACAGTCTTCATTAAGTTGACAATTTGATTCAATGGAATTGATAAAGGTATACTGGTGCCTTCTCCTGCCCCACTTCACATGCACATTAGAGTAAATGGAAGGCTTGCTTTATACTAGAGGGAAGAAAAGTATTAAACGCCTACAAAATTTATAGTTCTGGCTGGCAAATACAATACAGCAAGTTATTTTAATCAAGCCTTTTAGTTCGCCAAGCATGGCTATAAATCAATGGAAATGAAGATGTTGGCAGTTTATTTTTAAAAATCATTTTTAAACATCTCATCTGAAAAAATGTAATCTTCCAATGTAAATAACACGTTAATCTAAACTATAACTTACTGAATACACATTCAGTTCTGATTCTCAGTAGCTGTGACGTATTCTCCTTTGATATATCAAAATGATATTTTCATAATAAATATTCCAGAACCTCCCATCCTTTCTAAGTTTATATAAATTTTATTATCTTTATTAGAAGGAGACTAGATGTCTTACAAATATGATTTACTGAATGGCTTAAATAAAATTAAAACATAGTTTTAGGCAATGCAAAATGATTGATAGGTTAGTATTGAGGGTTGATTAAAGTCTGATGAGGTTAATGAGGAAATCAGTTAAAGAGAGATATTAGGCTTCTTTACAAAGAATTCAAATTCACGGTTATCTAAGAGTGTATGCAGGCAGCAGACAGAGATCATGTAAATATGCTTTACATGGCAGATCAATCCCCCAGAGCTGTTATAATAACCTCCAAAAGGCAACCTGCCCTCTATGTCTGGGTGCTGGGAATCGGTAATTAAATATTCAGTAAGGGCATGCTTGGGTGTAACTGGTAGGAAGGGATATTTTCATGTCTCCTCATTTTTTACGGCTTAACTATAGTCCTTGGTATTTTGGATGAGTTTTGCACAGCCTCAATCCTGTCTCTACTGCAAGTGAACTTCCCTCTCTTGTATTTTCTCCTTCTGATTTCCCTTCTCTTTTAAGATAGGCATGCTGCTGAAGTCATTACCCTACTGCAAGGAGCCCTTCACTAGATTCTTTAGTTCATTGACAGCTCCATTTACAAACAGCTTCGCATTCTGAGCTACCATAGGCTAGAGTTTCAAGGTACAACTTATTTAACAAAGTTGAATCCATAATGGAAGGAATAGGGTGCTGATGAAGGACCCCAGCATCCTATAGTTGCCTTTATAAAGCATTTTCATGAAAAGGTCAATGTACTGGAAATTAGATGTAAGATAGTACAAATTATCCCTTTGAAAAGAAACTTTTTATACATGTAAATTCCTATGAAGATTTCCTCCATGTTCATAATGCACAGATATATTTAATATAGAAGAAACATGTTAATAAAAATATATTCAATATTAACTAAACTAAATAAAGTATATCACAGTTTTATTGGATACAATGAAAGAATTTACACTATTAAAATTTAACTTCAAAGATGTTTAAAGATAATTTCTGGTGGTCTTCCCACTCTATTGAATTGTAAGCTTATTCAATCCATGAGGGCCATGGGAGCACAGACATCAAATAGGGGATTCTGAAACCGGGTGAGTACTTATGGTGAATAAATCACACCAGGACCTGCAGTCCATACACGAATCAACTTTACTTAGGGTGACTGAAGGCTTATAAAGTTCTCAGGGACTGAAGGCAAGGACATCCAGGATGGGCAGAGGTAATTGGCTAGGGACTTCCAGCAGCTGGAATGCCTCATTAACATGAGGAAGCATTTCAGAAATCTCAGGTGCTGGCTGGACAAGTTTTGTCAGAAGAAAGAAAATTGATCCTATAAATTAATTGAGGCTATATGACAGTCCACAGGTAGAGGAATATGTGTGGGCTAAGAATTCCCCAGAAAACGTCAGAAGAGGAGAAACACTGCTAGTGAAGTGAGTCCTCCTTTCCTCACTGAACCCAGAAGGCTATCCAGTAGAGTTCCATCTTAATTAGCAGAGTTTTCCCACAAATTTCTTACAATATTAATTAATAAAGTAAAAATTATTAGGTTGAAGCAAGAAGAACATAAATTTGAGGGAAACTGATATCTCTGAAAAAAATGTATAACCAAATTATGTGCTCACTGTAATCACATATAGATGAACAAGGAAACAGTCTCACATTTTTACAGTAGTTCTTTATTTTTATTTTCTTTGGGACTTTATTTTGCTATTTATGAATAAACTATCAAAGGTGTTTACAGGGAAAGTATATGGTGTAGTTAATATTGGTTATCAAATAATGATATATTTACCAAGGCAATGAATTTCTGGCTATTGCTGTGAGGGACCATCCAGGTTAGGTAAACATAGAACGAATGCTTTACCCTCAGTGTGAACATCGCTATTCCCTTTATTTCATGAAAGACAATGCTAGCTGGGCATGACCACTCATTTCTTTCTACCTCTATAATAAAGTTCAGTGTAAGCAGCCACCACCCAATCCGTTGTCCATGGCTTCCCTGCTATAATTAATGGGACCCTTAATATACCACTCTTCTCTAAGTTATCTTTCAATGTATGTTGTCACAGTGAGGCAACTGATGAAATACAAGAATATTTGATTTTAGGAATTCGTTAACAGAGAAAATCAGATAAACTGGCCACAGACCTATTCTGCTCTGTTTCACAGAAGACCCAAACCCTCAGGCTCCTTAGCACAGAAACAGACACCAAGTGCAGCATCCTTGCCTCCTGTGAATCCCACAGACCAATCTCCTCCTGCCCCCAGTTGTTCCTGGGTCCCAGCAAATAGTCCCTGCTCAACTACAAGCTATGTCTTTCCGAAGACAAGTTAGACTATTAGGATACTCTGATTTCTCTGTTCCCCCAGTAGACTCAATCCCTCCAGTTCATCTTAGCTGCATCTTCCCAGTCTTCCTCAATCACTCCTCTTTCCAGGCTTCCTCTGGATCCCTCCTGAACTGACCTCCGAGAAAACAACAACTAGACCTAATCACCTCAAAGCCCAATGCATAGATACAAGCATAAAAACACAAATAAAAGCCAGGACACCATATGTCCTCTACAGCCTAGCTATTCTTCCACTGGGTCCTAAATATGCCAACATAGCTAATGAACAATAAAAATGCCTGAAAACCAACTAGATGATGATGACAAAGGACCTTAAAGAAAAAAAATGAATAAATGCCTGAAAGAAATACAGAAAAACAAAATTGCAGGAAAGAAATAAACCCATATTTTAAACCAAGAGAAAACAATTGAAGAAAAGGAATAAAACTGTCCAAGACCAAAAACAAAAAAAAGGAACTAGAGCAGGAATAACAGTGCAGCAGAAGATATGATAGAAGAAATGCATACATTGGTCAAAGAAAATATTAAATATAAAAAGTTCCTACCACAAAATATACATGGAATCCAGGACACTATAAAAAGATCAAACCTAAAAACAGTAAAATATGGAGGAAAGAGAACAAACCCAGCTCAAAGGACCAGAAAATATTTTCAACAAAATCATAGAAGAAACTTTTTCTAACCAAAATGAGATTCCTATAAAGATGCAAGAAGAATACAGAACACCAAATACATTAGACAAGAAAAGAATGTTTCTCACCACATCATAAAATCCTAAACATACCGAAAAAAGATAGAATATAAAAGCTACAAGGGAAAAAGACAAAGTAATATACAATGGCAGATCTAGTAGAATTCATGTGACATTATCAATGGCAACTCTAACAGACAGAAGGAACTAGACATACGTTTTGCAGTCTCTAAGAGACCACAGATAGCAGCATATACTAGTATACCCAGCAAAACTTTTAATCACCATACATGGGGAAAACAAGATATTCCATGGTAAAATGATATTTAAACAGTGTCTGTCTACAAATCTAGCCTACAGAACATCTTAGAATGAAAATACTAATATAATATTAATCTACACCAATGATAACTGGAGCATAAATAATCTCACACCAGAAAAAAAACCACACACACACATACACTTACCACCACCACCACTACACCACTACCATCACCACCAACAACAGCAATAAGAACACAATATGAACCAACAAACATTGATCCATGATATAAATAAATATTAGTGTTCTAAATTCCCCAATAAAAAGACAGACTAATAAAATTAATGCAAAAACAGCATATATCCTTTTGCTGCATCCTAGAAATACTACAACAACAAGGAAATTACTGCAGGATAAGAAGCTAGAAATAGATACTCCAAGCAAATGGCCCTAAGATGTAGGCTGGTGTAACCATTTTAGTATCTAACAAAATATTGTTGTTCCTCCTAATTCAAACCAAAACCAATCAAAAGAGTTAAGAAAGGAGATTATAAACCTGTAAAAAGAAAAATCCACCGAGATGACATTTCAATTCTTAACATCTATGGCCCAAACACAAAGACAACCATTTTTGTTAGAGAAACACTATTACAATTTAAATCACATACTGACACTCAAACACTGATAATGGGAGATTTCATTACCTGACCTCTCACCAATGGACAAGTCATCCAGAAAAAAACTAAACAGAGAATTACTGGAGCTGAATACTGGAGACTATACCTTCATCTCTATCTCTATACATCATGAACTTTAGCTAAAATCAACCATATACTTGGACACAAATAAACTCTCAACAAGAAAATTGGAACAATTATCTGTACCTATCAAGACCATCATAGATTAAAACAGTATAACAAAACAAAAACAAAAACAAAAATAAAAACAGAAAGCTAAACTCATGGAAACTGAACAACTTTCTACTGGTTGAAAAAATGGATCAAGACAAAAATAAAGAAATTAAGGGCTTTCTAGAATTCAGTGAAAATTAATGTACAGCATTTAACATATGGGATAAAATAATAACAGTACTAAGAAGAAACTCCATAGCACTAAGTGTGTATATATATATGTATATATATATATATATATATATATATATATAGAGAGAGAGAGAGAGAGGGGCAAGCAGGCAAACACACAGACAGAGAGACAGAGACATACACACACACACACACCACACACACACACACACACACACACACACAGATCTCATACTAGCATACTACTAGCATAACAGCAAACCTGCTCTAGAAAAAAAAAAGAATTACAACAAGAAGTGTAGACAGAATAAATAAACTTGTTATTGAAATCAATAACAGAAAGAAAGAGAACATGCACTGAAAAGAAAGCATACAGCATAGAGAACATATACATATAAAAGAAAGTGGGCACTAGCATTGAACACATTGTCACAGGAGATGGCTTTCTGAGCATAACACTGATGGTGCAGCAGTAAGATCAACAATTAATAAATAGGACCTCATGATCCTGAAAAGCTTCTGAACATCAATGGACAAAGATGAAGCCTACAGATTAGGAAAATATTTTCACCAACTCCATTACCTGATAGAGAACTAAAACCAAAAATACATAAAGAACTCAAGAAAGTAGATGTCAAAAATTAATGTAATTATAAATTGGGGTGCAAACATAAACAAAGAATTCTCAACAGAGGGATATCAAAAGGCAAAGAAACACTTAAAGAAGTGTTTAACATCCTTTGCTACCAGGGAAATGCAAATAAAACTAATTTGAGAGTCCATCTAATACCTGTCAGAATTGCTAAGGTCAGTGATACAAAAGGCAGCTCGTGCTGGTGAGGATGTGGAATAAGGGGAGCAATCCTCCATTGATGCAGGGAGTACAAACTTGCACAGCTACTACGTATATTAATATGGATGTCCCTCAGAAAACTGAGAATCAAGACCCAGTTGTACCACTCTTGGGAATATACCCAAAGGATGCTCCATCCTACAAGGATACTTGCTCTACTGTGGTTACTGTGGCTTTTTTCGTAATAGCCAGAAACTGAAGACAACCTTAATGTGTATCTGCTAATGAATGGATAAAGAACATGTGATACATTTACACATTAGAGTATTGGTGGTTAAAAAAAATAGATCAAGAAATGTGAAGGAAAATGGATGAAACTAGAAACAACTCATACTAAATGAGGTAACCCAGTCCCAGGAAGACAAATATGGCATGTGTTCACTTATAAGTGTATATTACCTGTTATTAAAATGACATTCAAGCTATAATCTATAGATCAAGAGAGTTTGGATAAGAGGAGGGAACTAGGGGACACACAGGGATCTCACTGAGAATAGGAAAGCGAGTAGATTTTGCAGATTGCCAGGAACCTTGATGAGGGATCAGGTAGAGTCAGTAAAATGGATGAAGGGAGAGAATGTGAGGAGAAACCAATGGAATTGGGGGAGGAGGGTTGGAGGTAGTATTGAAACCTTGTTCAGTAGAAACTCCTTGGAAACTTTGAGGATGGCCCTAGTGAGGACTTCTAATAATGGGGAATAAGAAGGCTGAATAAGCCATTTTATGTTGCCAGGCAGAGTTCTGAGTAGCTGGACTGGGGTGCATTCAGTTGAGTTCTTAGCTGTGGTGGTCTAGTGGATATCTGCTACATCCACTCCAGTAGTGACCCGCCTGACAGGCCAAAAAGTCTGGGCACGGTCCCAGGGCGAAAAGTTCATGGAAACTTAGTTTCCTGGAACAGTGGCATCCTGTATAACGAATGCTCCAATGTTCTTTCTTTAGTTGGTAAATGGATCTGTGTGCTTTCCCTTAATATTGCTTTACTATAAGTGCCTCTATTTGACATATAGCTAAGTTAGATTCTTCACCAGTCCTAGTCAGTCCTTGAGCCGACCCATGGATAGCTAAGTTACTGCCTTACACAGGAATTTACCATTATCTAGGAGGAAGGAAGTTTGTGATACAAGGAGGAACCAGAGTAGATATTTAGAACTATAGAAAGCTGAGTTACACCCATACACAGGTATTTACAATGGCCTTAGGGGAAGGTGGACTATTCAATAGACTAGACTAGGAAATATGGCAGGGACATGAAGCCCTTGCCCCTGGCTTCTAAGATTAAGCTGATTTCCAGTTGTTAACATTGAATTTTATCCCATTTGGTTCCTGCCAGTCCTTCCATGTTTGCATTTCTCTGTTTTGTGTAAGAATCCTGTAACCTCCTTGTACCTTGTCGGTGTGTCACCTAACTTTCCTATTTTCTTCTGTATAAAAAGTTTGATGCTCCATTTGACAAATTACATTGTGTTGAGTCTGTTTGTCACCCCACTTTCGCCGACTCCTTTGCCCACCTATAACCAGAACCCATTCCGTGCAGATAGGAGACCCAAAAGAGGTTAGTCTGTGGGAGATATCCTCAAACAACCAAGGATGTTAGTAGGAGAGAATTCCTCCATGTGAAAGGACAGCAGGGCCTCATTGCCACAGAAAGCATCCACATAACACAACTCATTGGACTTGGAGAGGTCAAGCTGCTGATCACATGCAGCCTTCACACCTATATTCTAGCCCAGTGGTTCTCAATGTATGGGTTGCAACCCTTTGGACCATTGAAGGACACTTTCACAGGGATTGCATATCAGATATTTGTCTTATCATACATTTATATTGTAATTCACAACAGTAGCAAAGTTACAGTTATGAAGTAATAATGAAATAATATGAAGTTAACAGTTATGAAGTATAATTTCATGGTTTATGGTCATCACAACATGAGGAACTGTTTTAAAGGATCACAAATTAGGAAGGTTGAAAACCACTATTCTAGTATCTTTGGTGCAGAAGGTACTCTGCCAGCTACTGGAAATGTTGTTGACACTAACCCAGCCATAAAACCTTGGTCTTATAATTTGTTCTGCCTGTAAGATGTGCTGGTACAACTGTTGCAGAGAATTTGGGGGAGTAGTTATCCAATGTGTGATTTAGCTTGAGACTTCCTCAAGATAAATCATGAGGGATCACATAGGCTGAAGTGGCAAGCACAGTCTGCACCAAGTCTTTTGTGTGTATGTTGTGGCTATTATATTGATGTTTTTGTGTAAGTCTATGAACATTTCTTATACTCACGTTACACAGAAGCAGATGCTTAGTTTATCTATGACGCTTGAACTGAGTAGAAAGATTGGCTTAATGGCAATGTAGCATTAGTGAAAATTAATCTCTTCCCTTAGCAAAAGGCTGATTGTGAAATAATAGTGAAAAACATCCTGTAAGCAATTTCCCAACAACAGTATAGAAAACATGGAGTCACATTCTTCTTTATAAAATGCATCTGCCCTCTTTGGAAGAGTAAGGATGAAAAGCCTTTTCAATCCCTGTGTTCCAGAGGGCTGTGAGCCAGGTCTCATGTCTGCCCCTCAGAGAATAACCAGAGACCGACATCCCTCTCTGATGCATAATGCCCCTGTTAAAGACAACCTTAGATTTATTTTATCACATTTTTTGAAAATATTTTCAAAACACATAATATTCTGTGACTTGTTAACTGTGCCTATCATTGCAATTCTCCTACTTTCTTTGGACTTGTTTTGGTCGATGTATTTTAACCAAGGAGACAATATTATAATATCCGTTCCAATTATTAACCAAAAAATAAATAATAATAATTATCATTCAAATAATTATACCATTAATACAAACATGTGCATAAAAACTTTCAACTGATTTAGTATTTAAATAGCTGACAGTGCTAACACTTTGGGTTTCCTAATTACTGAACAATCGGAAAATCTTGATGAAATTAAATTACAGAATGAGAAAAAATGGAGATTATATGATAAGTGTGAGAGTAAGAATATATTTTAGCAACTGAAGTAAAGAAGTAGTCTAATCATAGCTAAGTGTATATATAAAATGATTGGTTTTAGTCATTCACATCAACTTTGTGGGTTACTTAATTTTCCTCTCAAATAAACCAAATATCATCAGACAGTTACAAACAGACATCCTTATAATTGTGTAGTCAGTCATGATTGATATCACAAAGTACTGTTTCTAATATTTTTTAAGACAACATAAAATACTATTGTATCTTATCTAGAGACGTTTGTTCTTTCTGGATATTCATTGGATTTTTGAGATTATAACTTGCTTCAGTGATCTTGAGGTAGTATCAGGCATTGGCACATAGAACAATTCAGGGTCTATTCTGCCACTTTAAATTTTGAAAAAATAAGCATTTGTTAGCTATTTGAATGGCAAACACAACCCAAAATGTGAACAGCATCCTTGGTATCACTGACTTCAACAACTAATGATGGCATTAAGTAAAGTACACTGTCTAATTAATTATGCTCAAGGCATCATATAAATTAGATCAAGTCAAATCAAGCCAGACATAGAGTCATCCAAATCAGCTATTAAAAGATTGTTAAGTACATTTACTAATGTAACTTTGTTTGAGGAGCCAGCTCTCTATTCAGACAGCTCAACCACCCTTATTTTTTTCTTTTCCATTTATCCTTCAAAATGACAGGTCAACCAATAATAACAAAGAAAGTAAAAGGCACAAGACAAGACAGAAGGTAATTAAACAAAAGGACCTGCCTTTGAATTAAGGACCCACCAAATGTGATTACAAGTTTTTCTTCTTAGCACACTCTGTGAGGGAATTTTCTTCTCATTGGTTTATTGACAAATTTGCTGAGCTTCTAAATATTTTATTCCATTTTAATGTTTATTTTATTATGTTTTTAACTGTACTGTATTTTTAATGTGAGACTCCAAAGGAGGTCTTTTTAAACTTAATTATTAATTATAATAGAGCCATAAGAATATATTCCACAATGAGAGAATAAATTAAGAATTTATAATACCAAAAGAATTGACAGAAGTCAATTGATCTCATGAAACTATAAAGCATATTACTTAAAAAGAAAGGAGATTTGAATAGGCAAGGAGGCCAGGAAGCTAACTTTTAAAAATTGGAGTATCAAGGATAACAGAAGTAGCTAGCAGATACAACCTTTATTAAAAAAACAATTAAAATTTCAGAAACAAATTTCTGCTTTGCAATGAAGGACAAATAAAATTTAGATAATCTTCATTGGCTTACACATCTTTTAAAATTTCTAACAGATTTAAACTGTACATAAATATGCAATTCTTATAGGTTCTGTTTGTCTTACCTAATCTCTCTCTCTCTCTCTCTCTCTCTCTCTCAAGCTCAAAATAATATTTGTTTTTCTTTTCTTAATTTTTCATTTTCTATGTGAGGATATTTGCTACATCCACTCCAGTAGTGACAAGCAGGACAGGCCCCGAAAACCTGGGCACTGTCTGAGGTGAAGAGTTCATGGAAACTTAGACTCCTGGAATCGTGGCATCCTGTATAACGAATCCTCTGATGTCCTTGATTTAGTTAGTAAATGGATCTGTGTGCTTTCCCTTAATATTTCTTTATTACAAGTGCTTCTAAGGATTGATATTTTGACATATAGCTAAGTTAGATTCTAGGCAGTCCGTGATCCAACCTTGGGCATGGATAGCTAAGTCACTGCCCTACACAAAAATTTACTAGTATCTAGGAAGAAGGAAGTTTGTGACCTAAAGAGGAACCACAGTAGATACTTAGAACTATAGATAGCTGAGTTACACCCATACATAAGTATTTACAATGGCCTAGGGGGAAGGTGGACTATACAATAGACTAGAGTAGGAACTATGGCAAGGGCACGAAGCCCTTGCCCCTGGCTTCTAAGATTAAGTGGACTTTAGGTGGAGCTGTTTTTGATCCCAGTTGTTACCATTGAATTTTACCCCAGTTGATTCCTGCCAGTTCTTCCGTGTTTGCATTCCTCTGTTTTGTGTAAGCATCCAGTAACTTCTTTGTACCTTGCGAGGTGTGTCACCCAACTTCCCTATTTTCTTCTGTATAAAAAGTTTGATTCTCGATTTGACAAATTACATTCAGATCCACACTCCCTCTTGTCGAGTCTGTCAATTTCCACCGACTTGTTGTCCACCTGCAACCAGAGACCCGTTCCACGAAGACAGGGACCAAAGAGGGTCTGTGGCAGATATTTCCCTGTATATGTTTTATGACACTTGTCTGGCCAGAAGGAATGGTTGTAAGCCAACATGTGCTTTCTAGGAACGAAACCCCATTACTGTGCAAGAGCAAACCTTATGATGGTAACTGAAGAGCCGTCATACCACCCTAAAAACAACATTCCTAACAGAGCTAAAATGGTGATAGGATGTCAACTAAGAGAGCCTCCATTTTATAATCTAGAATTTACCTACCATTGATGCTTTATAAAATTAAGAGTTGATTGATGTGTTCTATTGTTTGATGCATGCATCCTTTCATAGTACTCTTCAGAAAAGGAAGAACAAGTATTCTCTTAATAGTTGCCAGTACATACATGGGCTGGACCTAAACCTCCCCACACACATGTAACAGCTGTGCAGTTTGGTCTTTATGTGGGCCCCAAACAACTGGAGTGAGAGCTATCTCAAAATCTGTAGCTTGCATATGGGATATATAGTTCTATCTGGGACACCTTCTCTGGCCTTGGTGGGAGAAGATGTCCCTAGCATAATAGAGAGTGACAGGGTTTGAGGATACCCATTGTGACCTCTATCCTTTCAGAGAAGAAGTGGAGGAGAGTGGGGGAAGGCTTGTGGAGGGTGACTGGGAGTGAACAGGATGTAAAGTGGATAAGTAAAAAAATAATAATAATAATTAATTTGAAAAAAAATCTGTTTCCAAATGAGTGAGCCAACCTGTAATAGTTATTTGACTTGCTACTATGACCAAACATTGGCAGAACAACATAAGTGAGAGATTTAATTTGGCTCCTGATTTGAGATTCAAGGGAGCCATAGAGTCAATAGCAGGTGTCTACTGATCACACCACGATGGAGTAGTGATTACAGAGATGGGTATTGATCAGACTTTTCATTTTCTCCTTTTGATTAAAACAGTGCTTCCAGTCTACAGATGGAGTTACTGCATCAGTTTCAGCTTCCACTTCAACAAGGAACGTCCTTCCTTAGTTTGTCCTCACAAGAAACATCCTCAAGATATCCTCAACTGTATGCCCTTGACATTCCATGATTTCCTGAGAACTGAGCATCACAGGACATAAATCAAGGACTTATCTGGGGTTTCCTCTGTGTTCCTTGAAGTAAGTTCATGTTTTTCTACCATAATTGCAGAGTGAGGACTAAAAAATTATGATTATGAAGAAAATTAAGGGAATGACTTGAAAGTATGTTAACTGTAAAATACTGAGTTTTTTCTTTTTTTTATTGAGAGGGAGGTTAAAAATAGAAACAATGCTCTTGTTAGAAGAACAAGAAAAGGATAATCTGAGAAGTGGGGGCATTTTCTTTGCAATATGGTGTATCAGTTATTTGTTTTGTTTCTATGTCAAAATATCTGACAGAAACAACTCAAAGAAGGAAGGTTTTCTTTGGCTCACAGTTCTAAGAATCAAGGTTCCTCAAACAGTGAGGAAAGTACTCTGCCAGGAGCAGGCTATGGCTGGTCACATGGAGTCCACAGTGAGGGAAGGGTGGACATGAAGGAATGCTCGTGCTGTGCTGGCCCCTTTCCTTTTACTCACTCTAGCGTTTCATACTATGCTCATGTCATTGAGAATGGTGGTCTCCCCTTAGTTAACCTAACCTATTTCATGCCTTTAGAGGCTGGCCCAGAAGCTTATCTCTTGGATAATATGTCAAATTAATAATCAATATTAATCTTCATATGGCTCCAGGTGATTACAGTATCTGGTTCTGCTATTTTTCATTTGTAATATATCAATTGTTGTATAGAATTCTGCAGACAGCTTACTGAGGAAAGCACTTTTCCCATTCTGACAACCAGATTCTTAGAATCCATGGGAAATTAGGATACAACATCCCAGCCATCTGTATTCTCAGAGGGTAAAAAGAGGAGCTATGAGGTAGTGATCCTGTCAGGCAAGTAGCAATTTAATCAATATTGGAGAGAGATTGCTGGCCTATTTCCCAAGGAGAGAAATTAAGTTATTCTTAATGCTATTTTTTTGTTGTTGTTGTTATCTGGGTTCTCTATGGTTTTACATAAACCTTTGAACAATGCAAATGGTGAGGTGCAGAAACATTTACAGGATTCAGGTGCAGAGAGAGAGAGAGAGAGAGAGAGAGAGAGAGAGAGAGAGGAAGAGGGAGAGAGAGAGAGGGAGAGAGAGGGAGAGGGAAAGAGAGGGAGAGGGAGAGAGGGAGAGAGAGAGAGAGAGAGAGAGAATCTGTAAGGAAAAACACTCAAGTGTAACCTTAAATTGTGTCAGCTACTTCCTACTGTTAAGAAGGAAGATAAAGGATTTCAGTGAAGACTATCAACCAAAGTTCAAGACTAAGAAAGGCAAGGATGGATGGCTACATATGCATATTGAGCCTCTTGTCACAAGGTGAAAGATGTACTTTCCTAAGTGTCACAAGAAAGTGCCTATATCATTTCATGCTGGAGTACACCACAGTCTTTATTATAATGCAAACTCATTTCCTAAAATGGATGAATTCATCTATATTCAGATTTGGAATTTGTTTTAATAACAACAGAAGATTACCACCAAATAAAAGGGACTTGGACCATTTAAAATTATTTCTCCATCAGTTATATACTATTCTTGGAAATAATATCAACTTAAGAATTGCTAAAATCTGAGGTAACTATTATTTAATTCACAGTTACTGCTGTGTGTACTCAGTATCATGATAAAACTCAGATTTAATTAATGACATACAAAGCAAAAATATGTCAATGTAAAAAATGTAAACTGTATAGGCAGGCTCAAATCAGTATTTTCATAGTTAATATTGCTCAGGACCAAATAAACAGAATGTACTTAGAATGGCAGAGCAATGGTATAAACAGTGTTCATTCCTCTGAAAATTATAAGCCCACAGTGTTTTCTGAAGCAAAAAAAAACATGGCATATATGGAGATCAACAATTCCCAATGATATACAGAGCTCGGTCTGCATCATAATTGATGTTCCTGATT
This sequence comes from Mus musculus, assembly GCF_000001635.26. Classification (NCBI taxonomy): domain Eukaryota; kingdom Metazoa; phylum Chordata; class Mammalia; order Rodentia; family Muridae; genus Mus; species Mus musculus. The sequence continues at coordinate 12,045,247 of NC_000075.6, forward strand.
ATGAATTAATATTATTAACTCAACATGTAAACATTTGTAAGATAGAATAATAGTCAAACATAAGAAAGATTGATGTATCCAAGTGATATATCTCACTGTTGTACCGTATCAATGATTATGTTGATTTAATGGTTTACCTAATCAAATTAACCGGAAATTATTCAAACATGAAAAAATATCTGACTTATAGAATTTAAACTTCTTTTCATTAAGTATTTTTGCATTCTAATTTTAAAGCTGATTTTCATGAAGCTTCTAAACATCTTCAGAATGAAGAGAGATTTTGTAAGTTAAGTAAAAGACAGTAATGACTTCACTTCTCCCATCAGGGTGTGAAGGACAATGGGCTTCTCAAAGAGCCAACACCTCACAGCTTGCCCTGCTCCAGAAGCGAAGCACTGTGACATTCCCTGTTACAACATCAATGGATCCTCTATAGGGTCATGTGAACACATTTTGAATTATTTTTTGACATAGACCTTCAGATGTGAATGACAATTCATGCACAGATCTCTCTGTTGTGTGTCCTGTGTCAGTTATTACATAAAGTCTAACCTCCACCCATATAACCTGCTACCAGTTATAGCTCTGTTACAGGAAAGAATGTTCAGCCATTGCTGGGTTAAATCCCAACTGTTTATTCACACTTGAAGCTCACCTTTCAGGATAGGACTGAAACAAGGTTCTCCTCATATTACTCTTTTGAGCATACTTGCTATAAAATACTCCATGGAGAGATGAAGGATATAACTCTATATCTATATATGACACAAGACATATATTTAGGTATGTTTCTTCTATTGACTAGAACAAGTCTGATTATGTTACTTAAGTTTAACACATATTATTACCTTGATCCACAGATCTGACAAAATACTATAAGAAAGTATAATTTTATGTTAACATAGTGAACCAATGACTGTGCGGTAGAAGAATAGCATTTTGTGTCTTTGAATAAGCATTGAGAATGCATAGTAGCCATGCATGTGGTACTGGTTCTATTGAATAGACATTATATGTTCTACATAGCCTAAAGAAACACAGTAGCTAGTGACGGAAGCCAACTCTCAACAACTCTCCAAGAAGTCTTTTGTCTCTCTTTTTCTCAATGTTCTGCCACAGACCGGGCTCAGTCAGCCCCCCTCAATACGTGGAAAACTAGGGGTTCTGGCAGGTGGGCATGGAGTTGGCAAGAAAAGGGTGACAAACAGACAGGACACAAGGGAGTGCTGTATCTAGATGTATTTTTTTCCAAGCAGACACCAGGCTTTTAATACAGATGAAAAACAAGAAGGCTAGGAGAATACATCCATCAAGGTACACTGGTTCCTAACACAAAACAAAGAAAATGTATACATAAAAAGATGGCAGGAACCAGACCTTGTTTACAACTGAGACTAGGAACAACCCCAATTAAGATCAGCTAAACACAGGAGCCAGGTGAATGCTCAGATACAATGCTAGTCTATTGTTAAATCCACCACCAAGGGTTCTTTAGTAAATACCTGATTATGCTATTCCTTTGTGCCTAGTGAAATACCTTTACTAGGGGGATTCCGTTTTACTAACCCTTTCATGAATAATACTACAACTCACCTATTTCCTAGGCCATTGTGTATTCCTGTGTTTGGGTGTGACTCGACTATTGTCCTAAGTAATTACTATGTAGACTAGCACTGAGCTTTCTAGCTCTATTCAAGTAAATTGTAATGCCTGATTATTTTTACTGTCTCTACTAGAAGTAAATTTGAGTGTTACTGAATAGGTAATATTCTTACTGAATTCCAATCTCAGGGTTGGCTTCAAGGATTATCTAGGATATTGAAACACTGGCAACGGCTTAGCTATATGTCAAATCAATCCTTAAAGGCACTTATAATAAGAACAATATTGAAAGAGAGCATGCAGATCCATATACCAGACTAACGCGGGGGACAGGGTTTGAATATATGGTCTATAAGAATGCCAAGGTTCCAGGAGGCTAAGTTTCCTTGAAACTCTTTGCCTCGGGACTGCTTCCAGGTTTCTAACTCTGTCAAGCAGACTTCACTGGAGTGGATGTAGCAATGCTCCATTTATTTAGATGGAAATTGTACCACTAAATGTTAGATATAATCTTCTAATTTTTTTCTAAGATTGAATTGCACAACTATAAGCCACCCTTGATTTAAATGTCATAGAATATATAAATTCCTCAACACCTAAGTATAGCAAGTTATTTACATATTCAATAACTGGGAAACCTTTTTCATTGGTTCACCATGGACATCCATCTTAGTTTTGTTATAAGACCTTATCTTATTATGAGTTCTAAAAGACACTCAGAATTCTGGCTCTGAATTTTATTCTTTTTTACCCTCTGCTGTTCTTATTATTTATTTACTGGAAGTTAAAATTAATGCCAAGACTTTAGTAGCAATACTGTATACACAATCCTCTCTCCATAGTTCTATTTACTCACCAAGCTGCTTATTAAATAAGCACATCTTTAATGTGATTAATTCTTACATCCTTTGATGATCAGGATGCTTTCAAGTGATCATGTCAGGGTCAGCCTGACATGGTGGAATCAGTTGGGACTGTTAGCATTGCTTTGCATGTCTAATTTGAATACACTGGTGTGTGTGAGTGTATTCATGTCTGTATGAGTGGATGAGTAGAACAGAACAAGACAGGGTTGGGGGTAGAGAATTAGTAGAGGCCAGAAAGAGTTGTTAGATTCCCCTCAAGTTACTGATCTTTGTGACCCAAAAGCTTTTAACTGCATCCATACCTCTGCAGCACCCAACACTGCCTTTGAAGTCTAAACAGATAAATTTTTGTCCCAGGCTTTTTCTCTTACCCATCAGTGTAGGCATTCAGTATTAATGCATCTAAGATGAGCCCATGATTTCTTATCTCATGCTCAAGGCAAATCTTGAATCTTACAACACATGACAATAAATAATGATGTGGCTAAATATTGTAATATTCAGTTCCTTTTCCTACAAAAATCAAAAGAATGTACATAAAACATAATTTAATACTTTATGTAAATAATATACAAAGGCTCTACTATGAATAAATTATATATAATAAAACATGATATTTTTAAGAAAAGTTTTTATTGAAAAAATAGTAAATATACATATAAATACTCACATTTGAGGAAATGAAAAGAGAAAGATAAATAAAAAATTATTTGAGACAGAATTGATTTTGTCCTTTTCAAGATCTTAAAATTATATTATATATGACGATATGTCTGTCATTCACTAATGTTTTGCTGTGAGTCCTTTGAAATCAGATTATATATTCCTTATTTGAAATCTTTGTGCTTGTGTGAAGGTGAAAATAGTCACCTTTCAATGTGTGTGTGTGCATGTGTGTGCATGTGTGCAGGTGTGTGTGTGTGTGTGTGTGTGTGTGTGTGTGTGTGTGTGTGTATTTGTATAAGAGAAGGTTGACCAGAATGTTATACTAGATATTTTTAAAGTTTTTTTTTTTAAATGGGTAAGTCAATGGTTAAACATCACACAGAGTCACAATGTACAAATACACATTTTTCTGATTGGCATAGGAAAAAGACCGAAATGCCAATAAGATGGACCATTTTTAATTCAATGATTCTGTGTTATTTATGGAAACCATAAGGAATGTAGCATGAACACATGGTTCATTACACATGGATTTCTCTCCAACATGCCTGCTGATCCATGAACAGGTTATAACCCCTCTTCTGCCCCAAGTTATTTTCACATGTTCTCTATCAAAATACAAATATGAAAAAATGTTAGCCATAGAAAAGTTGTCATAAGATGTAGTCTAAAAGGTGCTGCTGTTTCTGGAATGTACTTCATATATATTTCAGTTTTGTGAAAGTGAATAGATTAATTATTGGTCAGTGAGAGCTTAAGCCATTGGTTAAGAGATTGACACCCTATGAAGGAACCTTGAATACAGCATTTGGCTGTTTGTTCTTTTACTTACGTTATATAAGAACAGAGTGAGGAGGGCCAGCCAAATGCTATGGACTTCTGTTTATAGAAACTGAAAGATAAATCTCTGCTTTTATATTTTACCCAGTCTTCATGCTATTAAGAGCAAGATGATTAAAAGAGAATTGAGGTGCCCGTGACGATTTCTTTTAAAAAAAAATCTTATTTTAATTGTAATATATAACTGTTATGTGACATAGCAAAATTCCAAATAGACAAGCACTTATGATTCCTTCTATTTATATTAATAACCATTGCATATTTTCAAGATCAGCTAAATCCATAGATTCTAAAAGTAAGAATAAAAGTTTTTGATTCCAAAGTTGAAATTTCTCTCTCTCTGTATGTATGTATTTATATATGTGTGTGTATATATGTATATATATATGTGTGTGTGTGTGTGTGTGTGTGTGTGTGTGTGTGTGTGTGTGTGTGTTTATGTGTGTGTATCCATGTGCATACACACACACACACACACACCACATACACACATACACATACACACACACATGCACATTATTTGTGTTATACTTAAATGCTCCTCTTAGCTTGCTTGCATCTAAGACCTCTAAACATTATTGGGTTAAAGATATCTTTTATATATACTTTTCTTAAATCCAGTCACAGAATAGAATTTTAACTTAGAGATTTATATTTTCTTTATTGAACTGCTAAATATCCATTTCATTCTTCTGACATGCTGTCTCAGAGCACTTTGAAAAGGGAACTAAGGGTGGGGAGGTGGGGGTGGGTGGATGGGTGGAGGAACACCCTCATAGAAGCAGGGGGAGGGAGGATGGGATAGGGGATAGGAGGAGGGGACCGGGAAAAGGGATAATATTTGAAATGCAAATTAAAAAAGAAAACAGAAAATTAAAATTCTTTTTTTTAAGCTACATGATCATATGAACTGACTCAAACAAGAAACAAACAGCAGATAGATCCTACCATTCCTGATGATACAGAATTTCTCTTAAGCTAATAATGTCTTCATTTTATTTAATGTCATTAAGTAAAATTTTAATTTATTGTCTGAGTGGATGAATGCTGATAAGTACGTATGCAAAATGCATCCTGTGTTTTCATGGTGTTCTCTTGGGACTGGCACGGAAAGGTACAGGAGGGAAGAAGTCACACATTTAAAGATTCATTCTAAGAAACACATAAACAACTTGGAAAAACGTATTTTTAAATATTAAAAGCTGCATAAATGGTCAACATTTTAATATCCAAAGTAGCCAGTTTTATTCATGACTTAGTGAAAAAATGCTATAGTCCAGTTCCCATGGAAGACTACCTTCTAAAGTTATGATGTCATTTTTTGAGGATACTAGCCATGTTACATTGTTAAATTCCCCTCAAAAGACCAAATCACACCAAGTGTTTTAATAGACATGACATGAAATGGTCTAGTCATGAGTTAAATACAGATGTGCTAAACTGAGGTGCTCCAAGGATGACAGTCGTATACTAGACCAGGAATAAAGGACAGGGATTCAGGTCATTGCAGAGAGATCATAATGGCTGTATTAATACCATAACTGGTTGAAGGAGAAGCCACTGAAAGTGGGCCATGGATGTGAGTGTAAGGCTAAGGAGGCTGTGATCCTTGGGGTGCAGGAGGCTGCTCTGCTTGCTACAAACAACAGCAAAAGTGAGACAAAATACATGAAATTCCTTGCTGCTTTTGACACTGATTGCCACTGCTTCCTTAGTGACTATTGCTTTTGTGACACATCCAAAAACCAGAAGCAAACAGAAGGAACCACGTGAATAAGGAGCCAGGAGAGAAAGATTATGCTGTTTACAAAGTCCTAATTTCAGAATTACAGAGCATTTCAGGGAATAATAGGTTTGAAGTTAAAAGACCAAAGCACACACAGCATTTTACTGATAACAGCACATGAAGAATCTCACATAACATTTTATGATTTATTAAAAAATGCAAACTAACGTTCACATATGCTTCAAGTTCTGAAAGAATAAAATGATTGTAGGTGTGTCCATGTCAACAGTATTGCTTGTCCTGAATGATGACAACATGTCTTTCACTGAAAAGGAATTTCTAGATGTAGAAATTCATTTCAGAATGTTTCAAAACTGAATAGATTTTTCTTCCTCACTCACATATACTCACTGAAAACCAGCTAAAGCTTCAAAGGTAATCAGAAATATATGCAGTTACATAGTGGAAGAGTCGAGGAGGAAGAACATTGACTCATTTAGATGTAAAATTTACAAAAACCTTAAATTCATAATATAAACACTTTCTATATGAACTATATCATGATTACAGGAACACGTTCTTGTTATTTGGTGGACTGTTTAACTCAGCTAATAAAAATATGCTGTACAATTGAATTTGCCACCTAAATGTTGAGCTGCCAAAAATTGTTTATGAAGCATGAAATATTGAAAAATGAAAGTGTTAGACCATGTGGCAAATTTAATTTTCAAAGTATGTGAATGAAAACAAAGGTCAGTACAATTTTATCTTTGGGGAATATGAGCTATTAACAATAGATAATGGGCACATGGTGATGTTATATTATTGTCATTTCTCAACTCTCTCACTCATAGTTTATATTTATGGTGTGCCTACCCCAAGAATTTAAAATTACTCTGAGACTTTGCTCACTGGAAATTAAAGTCAGGTCTTCAGAAGCACAGTAATGTGTTTCCTTTGCAGGAAAACCATTTATGCAAATGCATGCATGGTGTGCAAATTTTTAAGATCAACCTCGCAAAGAAAAGCAAGGACAGAAAGCTCTGTCACAGGCTCAGTGCTAGCATGCTCAGCCACCAGCAGATGCTGTTGTTTTACATTGCTGTGAAGCCTTTAGGAGGTAGTGCCTCATTGAAGAACTAGGCGACTGTCACAGGGCTTTGAGGTTTCATGAGCTCAGCTCCACTTCCAGTTCATCCTCAGCTTCCTGTTCCTCCAGAATGTAAGATGAGAGGTTCCATCTGTGTGCTCCAACCACTGTGGATCCATCCATTGTACTGTCATGCCTTCCCTACTATGACTAGCTGAACTCCTTCAAACTGTGAACCACAACTAGCCATTCCTCTTTAACTTGCTTTATCAGGGAATTTTGTAAAAGCAACTAGTAAATGTAACTAATGCACTGAGATTGAATTTTGGATTACATTTAAATTTTTGTGATTGGGAGTGGTATGTGCATTTTGACAAATGGAAACACAGAAAGAGACTCTAAAAACATATGCACACTGCTCTCCATATTTTATATAAGATGTATTGAATCACATATGGACAGTGAGAGACAGAGTTGTGCTGAAGCTGACATTAGATAATAATGAATAATTTATTTAGAAGAGTATGGCCCATCTTTGACAGAACACAAGCAGATTGTCCCTGTTGCCATAGGAATATCATCTTAATTTCAAATATGAGACTTTGAAGCTTCAAAGCCTTGTTTCACAGAAGCTGCTATACTGATGTGAAGAGAGCCTGCCTCTGCGGAGTGTCCCCCACAACATCCCTATAGGCTTTTCTCTCCTGGGTGACTTCCCATGTCAGCAGTTAACTGGAACAGATGTTGCTCCCAGACTCCAAAGAGACTGTTTCTTTTTGGGGCTAACACTCCCCTGTGTGCACATCCAAGTCTGATCAGCTCCCTTGTTGAACAAACAACAGAATGCACAACAATCTATGTCTCTACAGAGAATAAACCTTTAAGGGTTTCTATGTGTGTTTATTTTTCTAGAATATCATAGTAATTAAGACACACTCCATTCTGTTCTTCCCCAGTGTTCTTATCATATTAAATATGCTTTTAAAAATATCTGGCTTCCTGTTTTCTACTTTGGTTTAGTACTCACTGTTTAATTACACTAGCTTACTTCTGCTTATTTATTTATATTGCAATTATATTCCTATGTACAAAGAGAATACTGTTTGTTCTTTTACATTCCTAGAGCATTAGAGCAAATATCTTCACGTAGGTTTCAATGATAGGAAAACACAATATTCAAACTGGAAAGCATGAATTTATTTCGGTAACATCCCCAACATTACTTCACTTAAAGGCCTTCTCTCTATTTCCTTTTCTATTTATTTAGAAGTGTTGTTTGTTTAAGACAGGGTCTTTGTATGCAGCCTAGGTTGAAACACACTATATAAATTAAGCTGGCCTCAGACTATAGGCTCTCCTGTCTCTTGAATTACAGGTGTACACCAGCATCATGCCTTTATCCTTGATTCTCTAGCTATAAATTCTATCTTCTCAACAGTTTGAAAATTGAAATTGTTTCATCCCATTTTAAACCCTCCATTGTGTAGGAGCTTACTGTAGCAGTATCTTGCTTTATAGTGTCTTTGTTTCCTTTTATCTGAAAGAGCCCTTTCCAGATACTTTTACTTCAGCTCAGGTGAGGGTTGTGACTCAGCTACGTAAAAAATCATCTTACTTTACCTATAATCATAGAACTATTTGGTGCTGCTGTTCTTTCCCCAGACTTCCACATTCCTGTCCCATTGCCTGCTGGTTGGCTCATAGTTTTTTATGAAGTTTTGTGATGTCTCCAATCTGGATTTTCCCACGTTTACTCTCTAACCTCTGACCTGCTGATTTCTTTTGGTTAAGAGGTTTATTGTGATGTTTTTGGTGTTTGGTTTTTTCCCTATTCCTCTGTTTAAGCCATGGTCTCAGGTAAGCCTGGCTCACCCCAGAACTGTTATTAATTGACCTGACTTGAATTCTTCTTCTCCCTGCCTGTTCTCCTCAAGTGACTCAGATTTTATTATGAAAACAAAACAAAACAAAACAAAACAAAAATAAAACAAAACTCTGTTCTTCTTATACTCATCAGAAAGGATGATGTTAATAAGTATGTAACAGCACTTAACTTGTACTTCACAAGAAACCCGCTAGATAGTTATAAACTAGGACATGTTTGTACAATTGCAAGTGAAACTTAAATTCATGATACAAGTAGCATTTCTGTATTTACAAATATTATTTTCTACTGTTTATATATCAGAAAAATTATGGTATTACCGAGAACAGCTCAGGTGTATCTTAGAGGATGAATAAGCAGAGACATAAAAACTACAAGCCTACTTAGCAATAAATTGATCAATTTTAACATTATAACTTACTTTAAAATTATGTAAATCATCAATCCATTAATCTGCATTAAGGAACTTGGTAAAAATTCACACCCAAATTTACCCCTTAAGTTATCTTCAAATTGGGGAAATTATTTTTAAAATTTGGACATATAAAGCATAGTAGTAGTATAAATATTTTTACATATGTAGTCTGTATAGTCTATCACAATCTTATGATTCCATATTCTGAGTGTTATAATAGTAGCTTACTTGCTCACCAAACTATTTCAGGAGTTCAGGCTCATTAGGCAGATGGCATGCTTTCTTCACGTGTTTTTCACCTGCTTCCTCTGGAGATTTCATTGAAGCTTCAAAACTGTTAATATGTAATTTTCAGCAGATAAAATCACAACTTTTCCAAAGGTAAAATGCCATTGGTGAGTGAATTTATTCAGCTCACTAGTTAATATAGAAAATCTGCAAGGTGCTAAGAAATTCTGATTGAATTTCAGAGTTTGGACATTAATTTAAATTAATGATAAATTAAAATGATAAGTTAAAACTTTAGAAATACTTTTATAATTGAGTAAGGCTCTATTGGGAAGTAATATTTAATACGGATAGTTACATTTAACTGAGTGCAATTTGTATACTCATTTTATACTAAAAAAAAAAAAAGCTAAAGCAAGTAATTTTTTAAAATCTAGGACCTTTACTCCATAAGAAATGAGTTAAATGAACACACTTCTTAAGGAACTTTGCTGGTAAGCTTGCACCCTTCTGTGCCACCAAAAGTATATTCTCCAGCTATTTTTTGTACAGAAGTTTTCGGGTTATTTCCATGAAATTATATACACCAAGGACATTAATAATAATAATAATAATAATAATAATAATAATAATAATAAAATTTGATGTGCTGGCTTATACCTGTAATGCAAGCGTTTAAAACCTAAAGCAGAAGAACTGAGAGATTAAGGCCAGCATGAGGTACACAGCTGGGAACCACTCTGATAGTGACACCTAACCCACTTCTCTTTCAACATGGGAAATTCCAGATATTATTTAGCAATTAAAATGCCTAATAAGTAAAACTTCCATAACTTTTTTCTTAGAGAAGACAATGATTAACCAAGTTTTAAGAAATAGTTTATACAATATGTTTGAAATTATAAAATAGTCCCCTAACAGCAATATATTAAGAAATAAGACCAAACAACACAGTACCGAAAGTCTAAAACTATGATAACCCCTTACATTAACATTTATAATTCAGAAGTGATTCCAAATTTCAATTTTTATTGTGACAAAATTAAATCAACGAGGTAAAACCTATATTTATAACTCAATCTCATTTTCAAGAATGCAGTGTTAAGGGGAGGTAACTATTTTAAATCTAAATGATTCTCAGCTGGCTTCTTTGCTTTTATTTCAAAACATTCCTGGAGTCAATCTCAGAACACTGCATTCCAATCTGAGTAATGTTCTGAGTGCTCTGAAGTTCCTCTGCCTCAGGAAAGCCATGTCCTTCTGTAATTTCATCACTTACCTTTTTATTTATCACCCAAATGAACAATAAAATACATGTTGGTAGTAGGATGGCATTAAACTTGAGCTGCAGAATAATCTCTATAGTTTCTTTCTTATTAGAAAATTAAGAAACCAAAAACTCATAAGCCAAACATGGTATGTGTCCTTTAATGAAAGTATTTGTTTTATGAATTGACTAATCTATAAGAAGAAAGAAGTAATACTCTCTTGGATATAAAGACTTCCCAAGTCCTAGGTAAACGTATCCTTTTCACACACAGGAGCTAAAGAATGATTGTGTGCTTGAGGGTGAAGTACAGGTAATGTTGTCTGAGATGTCTGATTTCCAAACTGCTACCTTTGCTGGTGCTGCCAGAGAATTGTGAGTGCTAGGTTTTTACTTAGGGAATGAAACTCAGCCATGAAGTCACTTCCCTTTTGATTCATGAGTGAGCAGCTATGATATAGTCTCCCTATTATTTCATTGCTTTTTGCTTTTTGTTTTTTTTTTGTTGTTGTTGTTGTTGTTGTTGTTTTGTTTTGGATTTTTTTTTTTTTACTTTTAAGATATTTATTTTATTTTATTTTACAGAGATGAGTACTTTACCTTCATAAATCCAAGAGTACTACACGTATGGCTGGTGATTCATAAGTGAGCAAACAGCAGTGGGCTCACTAGAACTATAGTTACAGACAGTTGTAAACTGCTATGTGTGCACTGGAAACCAACACCATCGTCTGTAAAAACAGCAAATACTCGTAAACCATTACAATCTCTCCTGCTTTTTCACTTGTTTGTTTCAGAAATAAGTATTAATTTTTTTTCAGAAATAGTGTGCTATCAACATTCTAAAAGTAAATCAGCAAAGCAACTAAAATGACATATAAAGAATGGGTTTTCAAAATACATCAGGAAAAAGGAGACTCAAATGATGAGAGACTTAAATATTATGTTCAATGGATAATACTTAGCTATATGGATTGTAAAACATAGATTATCCTTATACAGATATTGGTAGAGCCAGAAAATACTACAGGACAAATACCATATATTAAAAGTACATTTTTACTTACAATTTTAATTTTTATGAAAAATAAATCCCCTATAATGTAATCATTTGTGCTAGACACCTATTCTAGGCTTGAGGCTTACCCAGGGCTGACACAGGTGTGTACTCACAGAGACTATGATAGCACACACAAGGCCTGTTCAGGCTCAAGCCACATGGTGTCCGGTATTGACAGGGAAAGTGAACACAAGCCCTTAACCCTAACCCTGGTGGCCCTTTTTAGACCATTACTATTGAAGCTAAAATAAATTAACTGAAAAAAGACTTCATTTTTCTGAGTGTTTAAATCTAAATCCAAGTTTTTACTTATAATTTAGTAATGCTTTATTATGACTTTATATTATCTCATTGTGACCATATTTCCTTTATACTTTCAAGTGTTATATATTGATTCAGCTATGTTGTACAAATGCTCACATACAGCTTATCCACTATAGTTTTCACACATTTTGCTTCTGTGTTTAAAATAAAGAACGATAACATTGTTTATGTTTTTAACTGACATTTACAGAGTTAGTTGAATAGTGTTAAAGCATTTCCTCTTCATTAAACTATGAGATAAAAATCATGGGTTAATTTTTAATTGGATAGCCTGGTCTTTATTCTATCTTATTTAACCAAAGGCAGTGTAAACTCATCCACCAAATAATTAGTTACACTACAAAGAAAATCAAATTCTAGGTGTTTTATATATACTGATCACATCACGTGAACATAGCTATCTTCATTGATTTTAATTTATATAAGGAAACATAGTGACGATACTAGTAATAGACAAATAGCCACAAATACCCACACATTAATTAAATAGCATGTGCTTAAAACCAAATAAATAATGAGATTAGCTTTCTTTGTTAGGTGCATGCATACATGTGAAGACAAAGTTTCATCATGATTTACTCAAATATTCATCATAAATTTTATATTACTGTTGTTTTCTCACATACACGCTAAAATTATAATGATCATAAGTTGCTCTATGATACAAAAAGATCATTTTCTTCTTACCAGAAAAATAAAATCACATTAAAAGCAATTTATGGCCCACTCTTTTTCCTGATACCTTTTGATCAGGATGTAGATATCTCACTTCTAGTACCACATCTGCCTGCCCACTACCATGGTTCCTGCCGTAATGAAAATGACTGAACCTTTGAACTGTAGGCCAACTCCAATGGGATGCTTTACTTTATAAGAGTTGCAATTGTCATGGTGTATCTTCCCAGCAAAAGAACCCCCAAGACACTAAGTGTAGTATTCAGTACTTAGAAGGGAGAAAGGGGGCATGATTTTTCAATTTCTTTATGATTTAATTACCATCATAGTCAGTCTCATTCTCCCTTCACTTACTCTTGCTAACTCCCTTTATCTCAGGTAGTCACCAAACTTCCCCCATGTCCTTTTGTGCATTAAGGTATCGTGAACTTGAAAGAAAAAATATCAGGACCCCCTCAGCACAAGGGAGACGTATTTTTCCCAGAGGGACAAAGTGCAGAGATAAGGGACAAAGACAGGAGAGAGAGAAAGGGGAAGGGAAAAAAGGAGGTGAGAAAGGGGACAAAGGAGAGGAATGAGAGGCATTTGTCTTGGAGGGGATAAAAGACCTTCTCTAAGTAGAGAGGAGACAGACATGACATATTGGAAAATGGCTGTTTATAAAGGTATTAGGGGAAATTCTGTTAGGATGAGGCATTGAATTTTAATTGAGCATGTTAGCTAGGTGATCCAAAAGAGGCTTTTGATTACTGGACTTCAATCCTTTGATAGCTGGACCTTTGTAATTAGCCTCAGGAGGAGGAGTTGGCTAAATAAGGAAACAGTCCCTAGGGGCTTGCCTTGCTTTAGAAATACAATCTAACAGTTTTTAGGAAGACAGTGAATTAGAGAGAGCGCAAGGTCAGCCATGGTCATGCTTGCCACCCTTCACAGGTGGCCATGGCCAGAGGTATGGTTGCAAGGTTCATCCCATATCCCCTGAGCAGTATTTCCTGGTTCTCTTCTCCATGCTATAAGCCTTAAATAATGTTTAGGAAACAGTTTGGTTACAAGATTATTTAGCAAAACATCCGCAGTACATGCTCAAGTTGGAAATTTGGTCTCATTGATGGTTATGTATGATAACACAGTTTGGAGTTGAACAGATCAAATCCCAAATATTAATTCATAGCATTAAAGTGTAGAATTATGCCCAAAATCTATGTTACAACTTTTAATATCAGATGCCAATGTAACACATAATATTTTAGCAATGTCTCAGTTCTTTCTCAAACATGAAGAAAACTAATAGTATATTAAACAGCAGTAAAGGCTTAAAATAAAACTAGAATACATTAATGTTTCAGAGGTTACTTTCTGTGTTAATTTGGTATGTGGGCTTGATTGCTGCAAGGTTCCAAGGTTAAATATTATTTCTGTGTAAGTCTGTAAGGGTGTGTTCAGATGACATTGGCCATTGAATTGATTAATACAGTGAGAGAGTTAGACTTCTAACATTCGTGCATATCATGAGAGCCTGATACACTGAGAAAGTCACACTTGGAACGTGCCTAACAGTGAGGAAGTCACACTTGGAACATGCCTGGGTATCATGAGAGTTGGCCAGAATTCACTAACCTGCTTTGCTTCACTCTGATCAGTTTCAGTAGGAAGTCTTATCCTATCTACTCCAGCCTTTGGACCCATTCCTATTGTGATCATTAGCATCCTAGTGTTTCAGATGGCCCAGTTTTTGTGGATCAATACTTTCCTCACAGCAGATCATGAAACTCCTTAGCCGTTGTGACTCCCTATAAAACCCCAAGTAATAAATTTCTTAAGGCTAAGTGGCCCATTTCAATTTATAACCTTGCACAGCCATAAAACACCAACCTTTGTATTCCATCTCTGGGGAAAAAAACAAAAACAAACAAACAAAAAAAAAAAACCCCAAAAAACAGTGATAAACAATGTTTAGATAAATTCTGTTTTGTTTTGTTTTGTTTGAGAAAACCAAATGTTTTACTATCTGTTTTTCTTTGCTTTTTTTTTTTTTTTTTTTTTTTTTTTTTGTAATCCATGCTTTATGCTGAATTCTGTGTCCTTTGGCAGTCCTGCTTGCTAGATGAGCATCCCCCGTGCATGTGATTTTTACTGTTATAATATTGCAATGAAGGCAAAAGAACAGCTCTTTTCTTTTCTGTTTTTTATTGACTGCAAATTTTATACTTGCATATGATGTATTTTGATCAATGAATTACCCCATTTATCTCCCTGCCCCAGTGCCTCTCCTAATCTCACAACCTTTATTACTTACCAATTTTGTGTTTTCCTTTCTACTTCATTTTGTTTTAGACCCAAAGAGTCCACTTACTACTGTCAGTAATTCATGGGTATGTATATATTATCTGTGTTCATGTGAGGATTTACAGGGCTGACTTAATCTAATACTGTGCAATTTTGTTTCAGAAGACCTTAGTAAAGGATGCTTTCAATTCTTTTATCTTTCATGATGAAAGAGTTCATTCTTTGGTAACTGAGAAATATGGTAACTGTCAATGTTTAAAGATGTTTTGTTTGCCCACATACTGATGGGAAATTTTGTGGACAAATGAAGGCATACCTGAAACTCAAGCATTGACTTGTTATGGAAAATACAATTAAAATTTAAATATTTTAAAAATATCACCGTACTTGTTGCTGATACGGCTCACCCTAAAAATTGTGTACAACAATTTTGTAACAACAAAGAACCTGAGTTACTTCTCAGGATCCATATCCTTCAGAAGACTCACAGAGGCCTTTCATTCCAGCTCCAGGCCATCCAATCCCCTCTAGTCAATGAGTATTGTTACTTGGAACATGTATCTATTGTGAGAGAGATCCATTTCTTAGGCAGGACTGATTGTATTCAGCATATGTGGCTAAAGAGGAAGCCTGTCTCTCCTTCATTAAGAGGCATTAAATCTTTAGATTTAATGTTCTTGTCCTTGAAACACATAGTTGGCCTTTCTTCTTTGATTAGAAATTTTGGTAGCACATAATTGGGTATGATTTGAGGGCAATACTTCAAATACCAAAAATTCCTCAACAATGAGAGAAATTTCAAATATAAAGACATTCTTCCCAAGGGAAAGTCTCAAAGATGAACTAACATCTTTGTTGTAGTTAATCTAAACCATTTACCAGAATTATGTGCTATTTTATCTTTACTCCAAACATGCCAACAAATAAAATACCCACAAAATCCTTCCTGGTAGAGGGAGGAGCCTGACTGGATTAGTTCACAGATCCTCACATTCACATTCGAGATGTGTCATGGACATCCTTCCACACATACCCCACACTATAAGTACTGTTTAAAATGTATGTAAAAAATTAAAAATAAGTAGAAATGTATTGCCTTATCAACTCAGAGCTAAAAAACCCTCTAAACTCGAATATGGATAGCTATGTTGTCCTCATCTTCTATTTCTAAAAAGAATTTTGCTTTAATTATTCATAGGAACAAGTATCATTTACATCTGTAAAGACATCAACCTTAAGACTGAGAGTAAGTACCCTCCTCCAGAAGAAAATGGTTATATTTCAATCATCTTTATCATAGCAGCCAACAGAGGTGGAATTTATAGACAGGAAGACTAGAAAGGCCCCCAGGGCTAGAGTAGGCAATACAATTTGAGCCCAGTAATGAGAAAGGCTGGAGACATCCACAATAGTGTCTGGGTTTGGTAACTGTATATGGGATGGATTCCCTGGCCAGACAGTCCCTGGATGGACTTTCATTCAGTTTCTGCTCCATACTGTCTCTGTATCTCCCATGGGTATTTTGATTCCCCCTTCTAAGAAAGACCAAAGTATCCACTTTGTGGTCTTCCTTCTTGAGCTTCATATTGTCTATGAATTGTATCTTGGATATTCCAAACTTACAGGAGGCTGATATAGCTGTCTCCTGAGAGGCTCTGCCAGTCTGACAAATACTAAGTGGATGCTAGCAGCCAACCATTGAAGGAGCTAGAGAAAGAACCCAAGGAGCTGAAGGGGTTTGCAGCCCCAAAGAAGGAACAACAATATGAACTAACTAGTACCCCTAGAGCTTTCAGGGATTAAACCACCAATCAAAGAGTATACAAGGAAGGACTCATGGCTCCAGCCTTATATGTAGCAGAGGACTGCCTTGTGGGACATGAATGAGAGGAGAGGCCTTTGGTCTTGTGAAGGCTCAATGTCCCAGTGTAGGGGAATCCCAGGACAGGGGAGCAGGAGTGGGTGAGCAGGGGGAACAGGGATGCTTTAGGGGGGTTTTCAGAGAGGAAATAGGGAAAGGGGATAAAATTTGAAATGTAAGTAAAGACAATATCTAATAAAAATGAAAAATTACAAAAAAAAAGAGAGAGAGAGAGAAAGGCTGGAGAAAACTGTGAATACAGAAAGGTCCATGATGAACACTGTCCATGTGTTTTCTCTGAACAGACCTGACATGCTCCTATGAAGAGTATTCAATGTCTGTTCAAGTTACAACTGCACTCTCTATAGCTGTGGAGGGTTTTTCCTCATGCTTTGATTCAGTGGCAAAGATGAATTTCAGAAAGTCTGGACAAAATAGCTAAGGAAGGAATAAATGCCATTGGTATCAAAATGTAGTAGTAAAAGATAAATTCCAAAGGATTCATTTTAAAAAACAATGTGATTCTTGTATGTTTGTTTAGACCTCGTGGATCTCATGGATTTGCATAAGAAAGTATGATGTATTCTGGCATTACCATCACAACAGTTTTCACAGTTCCATTTTACCACTCCATTCACAGTTCCATTCACAAACCCTGGAAGCAAAGGACAAAGCTTTCAGCTTTCAAGTTCAAGTAGTTTCTGTCAGACTCCAGTGGCGTTGATCATTCAAAACCTCAGCAAATAGTCAACTTCTAATGAGAATAGAATTTCTCAGAAACACTTGTTCACTGGTCAGATGTATTCAGTGGGTGACACTATCCCTGGCTGTTTTCCTTCAGTGGTTCGGCCACTCTTTCCTAGGTGATTCTTCCAGTTTGAACACCATCTACCAATCAGCATTATTTGTCAATGTTAACCATCTCTGAAGAGCAGAAATATTTGAAATACTATGGAGACTGTTAGCCACAGCTATCACGAACTGCTTTGTGCATTTATCAGGGAGTGTGGAGAACTGACTCATCCCACATATAACTCTTTTGATTTGTTTTTAAGTTAAAAAAACTATAGACACTAAACTCATTATAAATATTTCCCATCTTCTTTCTTCCTGCCCTAAAACTATCCCAGATTTTACACAGATGTTAGGCTCTAGTTCTTGCAAAGGCCCCACCATACCTGCAGTACTTGTAAACATGCATTCTCCCCAAAGAAAGGTCCACACTGCTTTATACACAGAAAAGAAAATGAACTATTTACATGATACATAAAGAATAAAGATCTATTATAAATCAAATATACTGTCTTAAATTTTACACATTGGCTATACTTCTTTTAGATACTGTGATAAGAATAGGAGTTTAATTATTTCTGTAAGACTAATTGGCAACACCAGAGTATCCTATACTTGTAGTCCTTGAACAATGAATAAAATGGCATAGAAAATAATGACTTTCATGACTTTTACATCTTAAAGTTATACAAGGATTTTGAAACATTTTAGAAACTCACATATTGTCTTTTAGTTCAAGACCTTTCTTTATGCTCTGAGATTTAATTATATTTCTGACAAAAGCCACAAATGTCAAACTAAACTATGTATTATTTATTTGGAGAGAAAGAAAATAGAATTTCTCTTTTATCTTAATTCTTTTAAAAAGTGATATTATTAAATAATTGGTATAACATTTTTTCAACTTTAACAAAGGTAAAATGTACAGATATTCTTAGCCACAATAGGAAAATGTCAGGGCACCATACTTCGGGATATTATATTCATCATTATTACAACTAGGTAGATTGTGAGAGATGGAACAGAAAGGAGAGTAAAAGCTTCCATGGGAACTCATGTGTAGTTTGAAAAGTAAGCTGTGGTTGCTGGTACTTTTCTCTTTTGTGTCTCCTCCAATAGCATTGAGAAGTACAATTAACTTATATTTTGAATCCTTTATATTTGAAACAGGAACTAGATTTGGGCTTGTGCATGATGGTATGATGACATACTCATACCCTAGCACAGAAGAGATTGAGACAGGGAAAAACACCAATCTTTGTTCTCATTATTTGTTTGTTTGTTTTATTTACACAACCATTGTAAGAGGCTGTGGTCCCATACTCTGCCTCTACACTGGCAGTGACTGGATGCAGCTAATAGACTGCCCGAGAGAAAGCTGGGCAAAATCTTGTATGAGGAGTCCACAGTCCATGTCAGACATCCCTGTGTGCTAGACTGAGGGAGAAGAAGCATCTGTGAATGAGGTTCCATTGACCTCAGAGCCTGCCAGCATTGCCTAAAGGGAGAATAAAGAGATTCAGGGGGCCTGTGAGGGCAAGTAGCTCAGATCTGTGATCCTATGGTGACTTTTGTGGTGATGGCAGCAGTGGCAGCAGCCATGTCAGCAGCCAACATTCTGAGATGAGCCTTTGGCATAAAAGAAGGCCTGGCCTGGTAGGAATATCCAAGATTTGCCTATAAGTACTTCTGGGTAGACAGCCTTCCATAAAGTGTTCTAGCTCAGTAAAGACAGCCATTCTCAGAAGATCCTTGGTGAAATAAGCTGTGTGATTTATTTTTATTGGCTAAGGTTAAGATGCTGGTGAAGGAAAGATGCACAGGGAAGAACTTCAGGTGCTGTGTGACATGCCTGACTGTCAGTGGTAATCTCAGTCAGGGTTCATATTCATGAGATCTAGAGCAGGCACAGAGGCAGGGAAGGGACAGCTCCACTACTGCCCTCTCGGAACTCTGAGATTCCCAGGATTTGAGCATGTCCCAAGTCACCAGTTCTTATGTACATCTGGTGGCGTGGTCCACTTGCCCTACAAGAGTTGTACAATATATTTAAACCATGACCCACATGATATAACTCTGAGAATGAAAAATGATAATACTTTCTATCCTAGGGTGGTTATCAGTTAGCTTATAGCTTATCAGTTATATGACTGTTCTCAGAACCTATATAGCTTACTGTTGCCTTAATGGTTCAAGATTTGCAGTATGACAACACTGAATTTAATGACTGTCAAAGCTAGAAACTTTGGGAATCACAACATTTTGAATTGTTCTATTTTGTTTTAGTGTTTTAGAAAGGCTTGATTGGCTCTAAGACTCGTCTTGTTCAGCACGTACATTCCTTCTGTTCTGCCCATATTGTCAAGGAGAAACAGCTCTGAAGCTTCACCTGGATCTCAAGCCAGTTACATAAAATGTTCTTATAATACTTTCATATTCTACAATATGTGCTAGGTGAGAATCATGCCCACCCAATGAACACCACACACATGTTCAAAGGCTGAGAAAGCTTTGAGTTACCCCAAAATAAAATAAACTTCAATTACCTGAAGACTCACAGAGGACAAGGGGAGGGAATGAGGACACAAAAAAGACAAAGCCAATCACTGACCACACGTAGATGGTAGTATTCTAAACTTATTTCACCTTGGCTTGCTTTTGAACTTTGATCTCTTGTCAAGATCTTTGATATTACTTCTGTATCTTACACTTACCTCCCTCTGAGCTTCTGTATTTCTGTGAGGTCCAAATATTTACCTAAGATTGGCTTATTAATTGTGTTTTTGAGTCAGTTACATTTGTGTTTTACATCATCATTCCAACTTCTGTCTTCTGTTTTCTCATTCTCATCCCATTGGTAGTTTCTTTGACTCAGGTAAAGTAATAAGAGGCCTTCTAAATTAGTTTTAGTATCTCATACAAGAGGGAGTGTTTGAATTTGTCATCATTGGTAGGAGAGGAACAGAATGTTAAAAACCTATTGTGGTAGTTTGAATATGTCTGGCCCAGGGAGTGGCACAATTAGGAGATATAGATTTGATGAAGAAGGTGTGGCCTTGTTGGAGGAAGTGTGTTACTGTGGGAGTAGACTTTAAGATCCTCTTCCTATCTGCCCATGACACAGTCTACTGTTGGCTTCTTTTGCATGAAAATGTAGAGCTCTTGGTTCTTGGTTTCTCCAGCACAATGTCTCTCCGAACACTCCCATGCTTCCTACCACAATGATAGTGACTGGACCTCTGAACTTGTAAGCCAGACCCAATTAAATGGCATCCTTTATAAGAGTTACCTCAGTCATGGTATCTTTTCACAGCAGTGGAAGCATTAACTAAGACAACAATGTTGATTTTTTTTTTTTTTTGAGAACGCCATAGTAAGTACTGTGCTTTTCTCATTTCCTCCTCTCCTCTTACATGTCCCTTCACATTTACTTTCTTTTTTTTTTTTAATTTTCTTTTTTTTTTAATATTTGTTATTAGGAATTTTCCTCATTTACATTTCCAATGCTATCCCAAAAGTCCCCCATAACCTCCCCCCCACTCCCCTACCCACCCACTCCCACTTTTTGGCCCTGGTGTTCCCCTGTACTGGGGCATATAAAGTTTGCAAGTCCAATGGGCCTCTCTTTCCAGTGATGGCCGACTAGGCCATCTTTTGATAGATATGCACCTACAGACAAGAGCTCTGAGGTACTGGTTAGTTCATATTGTTGTTCCACCTATAGGGTTGCAGTTCCCTTTAGCTCCTTGGGTACTTTCTCTAGCTCCTCTATTGGGGGCCTTGTGATCCATCCAATAGCTGACTATGTTTGCTTAGACCCTGCATAGTCTCACAAGAGACAGCTATATCAGGGTCCTTTCAGCAAAATCTTGCTAGCGTATGCAATGGTGTCGGCGTTTGGAGGCTGTTATGGGATGGATCCGTGGATATGGCAGTCTCTAGATGGTCCATCCTTTCACCTCAGCTCCAAACTGTGTCTCTGTAACTCCTTCCATGGGTGTTTTGTTCCCAGTTCTAAGAAGGGGCAAAGTGTCCACTTTGGTCTTCGTTCTTCTTGAGTTTCATGTATTTCGCAAATTGTATCTTATATCTTGGTTATTCTAAGTTTCTGGGCTAATATTCACTTATCAGAGAGTATATATCACTTGAGTTATTTTTTTTCTTTTTTTTTTCTTCCATTTTTTATTAGGTATTTAGCTCATTTACATTTCCAATGCTATACCAAAAGTCCCCCATAGCCACCCACCCCCACTCCCCTACCCACCCACTCCCCTTTTTTGGCCCTGGCGTTCCCCTGTACTGGGGCATATAAAGTTTGCGTGTCCAATGGGCCTCTCTTTCCAGTGATGGCCGCTTAGGCCAACTTTTGATACATATGCAGCTAGAGTCAAGAGCTCCGGGGTACTGGTTAGTTCATAATGTTGTTCCACCTATAGGATTGCAGATCCCTTTAGCTTCTTGGGTACTTTCTCTAGCTCCTTCATTGGGGACCATGTGATCCATCCAATAGCCGACTGTGAGCATCCACTTCTATGTTTGCTAGGCCCAGGCATACTCTGACAAGAGACAGCTATATCAGGGTCCTTTCAGCATAATCTTGCTAGTGTATGCAATGGTGTCAGCATTTGGAAGCTGATTATGGGATGGATCCCCGGATATGGCAGTCTCTACATGGTCCATCTTTTTATCTCAGCTCCAAACTTTGTCTCTGTACCTCCTTCCAAGGGTGTTTTGTTCCCAATTCTAAGGAGGGGAATAGAGTCCACACTTCAGTCTTCATTTTTCTTGAGTTTCATGTGTTTAGGGAATTGTATCATATATCTTGGATATCCTAGGTTTTGGGCTAATATCCACTTATCACTGAGTACATATTGTGTGAGTTCCTTTGTGTATGTGTTACCTCACTCAGGATGATACCCTCCAGGTCCATCCGTTTGGCTAGGAATTTCATAAATTCATTCTTTTTAATAGCTGAGTAGTACTCCATTGTGTAGATGTACCACATTTTCTGTATCCATTCCTCTGTTGAGGGGCATCTGGGTTCCTTCCAGCTTCTGGCTATTATAAATAAGGCTGCTATGAACATAGTGGAGCATGTGTCCTTCTTACCAGTTGGGGCGTCTTCTGGATATATGCCCAGGAGAGGTATTGCTGGATCCTCCGGTAGTACTATATCCAGTTTTCTGAGGAACCGCCAGACTGATTTCCAGAGTGGTTGTACAAGCCTGCAATCCCACCAACAATGGAGGAGTGTTCCTCTTTCTCCACATCCACGCCAGCATCTGCTGTCACCTGAATTTTTGATCTTAGACATTCTGACTGGTGTGAGGTGGAATCTCAGGGTTGTTTTGATTTGCATTTCCCTGATGATTAAGGATGTTGAACATTTTTTCAGGTGCTTCTCTGCCATTCGGTATTCCTCAGGTGAGAATTCTTTGTTCAGTTCTGAGCCCCATTTTTTAATGGGGTTATTTGATTTTCTGAAGTCCACCTTCTTGAGTTCTTTATATATGTTGGATATTAGTCCCCTATCTGATTTAGGATAGGTAAAGATCCTTTCCCAATCTGTTGGTGGTCTTTTTGTCTTATTGAAGGTGTCTTTTGCCTTGCAGAAACTTTGGAGTTTCATTAGGTCCCATTTGCAATTCTCGATCTTACAGCACAAGTCATTGCTGTTTTGTTCAGGAATTTTTCCCCTGTGCCCATATCTTCAAGGCTTTTCCCCACTTTCTCCTCTATAAGTTTCAGTGTCTCTGGTTTTATGTGAAGTTCCTTGATCCACTTAGATTTGACCTTAGTACAAGGAGATAAGTATGGATCGATGCGCATTCTTCTACATGATAACAACCAGTTGTGCCAGCACCAATTGTTGAAAATGCTGTCTTTCTTCCACTGGATGGTTTTAGCTCCCTTGTTGAAGATCAAGTGACCATAGGTGTGCGGGTTCATTTCTGGGTCTTCAATTCTATTCCATTGGTCTACTGGTCTGTCTCTATACCAGTACCATGCAGTTTTTATCACAATTGCTCTGTAGTAAAGCTTTAGGTCAGGCATGGTGATTCCACCAGAGGTTCTTTTATCCTTGAGAAGACTTTTTGCTATCCTAGGTTTTTTGTTATTCCAGATGAATTTGCAAATTGCTCCTTCTAATTCGTTGAAGAATTGTGTTGGAATTTTGATGGGGATTGCATTGAATCTGTAGATTGCTTTTGGCAAGATAGCCATTTTTACAATGTTGATCCTGCCAATCCATGAGCATGGGAGATCTTTCCATCTTCTGAGATCTTCTTTGATTTCTTTTTTCAGAGACTTGAAGTTTTTATCATACAGATCTTTCACTTCCTTAGAGTCATGCCGAGATATTTTATATTATTTGTGACTATTGAAAAGGGTGTTGTTTCCCTAATTTCTTTCTCAGCCTGTTTATTCTTTGTGTAGAGAAAGGCCATTGACTTGTTTGAGTTAATTTTATATCCAGCTACTTCACCGAAGCTGTTTATCAGGTTTAGGAGTTCTCTGGTGGAATTTTTAGGGTCACTTATATATACTATCATATCATCTGCAAAAAGTGATATTTTGACTTCCTCTTTTCCAATTTGTATCCCCTTGATCTCCTTTTGTTGTCGAATTGCTCTGGCTAATACTTCAAGTACTATGTTGAAAAGGTAGGGAGAAAGTGGGCAGCCTTGTCTAGTCCCTGATTTTATTGGGATTGCTTCCAGCTTCTCTCCATTTACTTTGATGTTGGCTACTGGTTTGCTGTAGATTGCTTTTATTATGTTTAGGTATGGGCCTTGAATTCCTGATCTTTCCAAAACTTTTATCATGAATGGGTGTTGGATCTTGTCAAATGCTTTTTCTGCATCTAACGAGATGATCATGTGGTTTTTGTCTTTGAGTTTGTTTATATAATGGATTACATTGATGGATTTTCGTATATTAAACCATCCCTGCATCCCTGGAATAAAACCTACTTGGTCAGGATGGATGATTGCTTTAATGTGTTCGTGGATTCGGTTAGCGAGAATTTTATTGAGGATTTTTGCATCGATATTCATAAGAGAAATTGGTCTGAAGTTCTCTATCTTTGTTGGATCTTTCTGTGGTTTAAGTATCAGAGTAATAGTGGCTTCATAAAATGAGTTGGGTAGAGTACCTTCTACTTCTATCTTGTGAAATAGTTTGTGCAGAACTGGAATTAGATCTTCTTTGAAGGTCTGATAGAACTCTGCACTAAACCCGTCTGGTCCTGGGCTTTTTTTGGCTGGGAGACTATTAATAACTGCTTCTATTTCTTTAGGGGATATGGGACTGTTTAGAAGGTCAACTTGATCCTGATTCAACTTTGGTACCTGGTATCTTTCCAGAAATTTGTCCATTTCGTCCAGGTTTTCCAGTTTTGTTCAGTATAGCCTTTTGTAGAAGGATCTGATGGTGTTTTGGATTTCTTCAGGATCTGTTGTTATGTCTCCCTTTTCATTTCTGATTTTGTTGATTAGGATTTCACATTTATTTTCAAATTTATGATTTTATTTAACTTTAGTTGTTATTGTTCTTGTTTATATGTTCATGCATTTAGGGCTGACTAGTTGAGATTACATAAGCTATCAGGGAACTCATTTCTGGAGAAAAAGGAATTCCCTTTGTCAGCATCCTTGACTGTCAATATGTTCCTATCTAGAGGTGGAACCCTGTTACAGAAATCATAATTTGTCAAAAGGCAGAGAATTTGTGATTATGGAGTACCTCCACCCAGTGAATCAACCTACAACTCCCAAGTCTCAAGAAGCCTCACAAATGTGTGCTGTTGTGGCACACACTTTTAATTCTAGCACTCAAGTAGCCAGAGGCAGGCAGATCTCTGAGTTTGATGCCATCTTGGTCTAGATAGTGAATGCCAGTTCATCAAAGGCTATACAGGGAAATCCTGTCTCAGTAAAATGAAAACAAAGAAGGAGGAGGATGGGGGGGCGGGGGGGGGCAGGACAAAATTCATAGTATATGGGGTGGAAAGATTGTAAGTGACAGATGACTGGAATGCCTTCTGCTAGGTATTGTCTTCTAGACTTTGCATGAAAGCAGTTTCCATGCAGTCTTAATTATTTGGTTGCCTATGTATGACCTGCATAACACCACCACCATATTCTTATGTGCCACAGAACCTCTCTGTCCCTTGTCTGTGTAGAAGGGGGTCTCTGGTTGCAGATGGGCAAGGAGTTGGCAAAGATGACAGACAAATTCAACACTAGAGGTTGTGTATATAATGTAATTTGTCAAGTCGAGCATCGAACTTTTATACAGAAGAATAACAAGAAACCAGGGGAGATGCATCCACCAAGTTACAGTGATGCAATACAAAAGGAATGTATATGTCAAAAGAAGGTGGGGACCAAGCCGCTTTGGGCCAAGTGAAGAAACCTGTCTCAGGGGGATTCCCTAACTCTTTCATATGGAACCCACCTGTTCACTAGGCCATTGTGAATTCCCTTGTCTGGGTAAGACTGCCTATTTTCTCAAGTAAACGCTCTGCAGACCAGTCCTGAGCTATTCTGGCTCGTTTTTTTTTTTTTTTTTTTTTTTTTTGTAATGCCTAATTAGTTTCACTGTCTCTACTAGAAGTAAATTTGAATGTTACTGAATAGGTAAACTTCTTACTGAATTCCTATTGAATTCCCAGTTTGTCTGCTTCAAGAATTTTCTGGTATGTTGGAACACTGGCAAAGGCTTAGCTGTGTCAAAATTCAATCTTAAAAGGCACTTATAATAAAATAATACTAAAAGAGAGGACATGGATCCATACACCAGACTAACACGGGGATAGGATATGAGTATACGGGTTATGAGAATGCCAAAGTTCCTGGTGGTGAGTTTTCATGAAACTCTTTGCCTCGGGAGTGCTCCCAGGCCTCTTGGCCTGCCAAGTAAACTTCACTGAAGTGTGCATAGCACTTATGAACCCCATTCTGCTTTCTTCATCAGGGTGTCCAGATACTGCTGTACACCAATCTGGAAAGAAGAAGAGGGAACCGGCCTGGATTTGGGCTTCGGGATTCAGGTCCAGCTGGGAGTGCCAGTGGTGGTGGTGAGGGCACTTTTCTGAGGATTTCATTGTTATGGCTCTTTTAGACTGCACTCAGTGAAACAGTGCTCTTAGATGACCATCAATGAAACAGTTTGTGAACATAGTCTTTTTTTCAGGAACCTTGGAGAGTTGGAAGAATTTTTCTTTTTTCTTTTTCTTTTTTTCTTTTTTTATTGGATATTTTCTTCATTTACATTTCAAATGCTATCCCAAAAGTCCTCTATACCCTCCCCCCCCCCCACCACCCTGCTTCCCTACCCACTTACTCCCACTTCTTGGCCCTGGCTTTCCCCTGTGCTAGGGCATATAAAGTTTTCTAGAACAAGGGTCCTCTCTTCTCAATAATGGCCAACTAGGCCATCTTCTGCTACATATGCAGCTAGAGACATGAGTTCTGGGGGTACCGATTAGTTCATATTATTGTTCCACCTATAGGGTTGCAGACTCCTTCAGCTCTTGAGTACTTTCTCTAGCTCCTACATTTGGGGCCCTGTGTTCCATCCTACAGATGACTGTGAACATCCACTTCTGTATTTGCCAGGCACTGGCAAAGTCTCACAGGAGAGAGCTATATCCAGAAACCTAGAATACCCAAGATACAACTTCCAAAACACAAGAAAATCAAGAAGGAAGACCAACTCGTGGATACTTCATTCCTCCCTAGAATAGAGAAAAATAGTCCATGGAAAGAGTTGCAGAGACAAAGTTTAGAGCTAAGACAAAAGGATGGAACATCCAGAGACTGCCCCACCCTGGGGTCCATCCCATAATCAGCCACCAAATGCAGACACTATTGCATATGCCAGCAAGATTTTGCTGAAAGGACCCGGAAGAATTTTTCATGGTGAATGTAAATCGCTGGCTTAAGTTTTCAGTACTAGAAATGCCCCACTTGCATATAGAGGCTTTCTAGAAATCCCAGATACTTGCTCTGCAGGTTGTTATTGGGAACAAGGAAGTTGAACTTTTAGGTTTGCCAAGGAATACATGACCATCATCAGCTGCTTTTTTTCTCAAAGTTAACTTTATCCTCTAAATAAAAATAAGAGAAAGACAGAGAGACAGAGAAATGTGATATTTTACCAACAGAAATATTTATTTCAAGATCTACATTTTGTGTAGCTGCTGCATTATGTCTGGCTCTCTACTCTTTATTAGATGACATAATAAAAATACACTGTTACACTCATATTCAGTTGTATTAGTAAATAGTGGTAGTTCATCATCATTTCTATTTTTAACCTATGATTCTACATAAGTACAAGAGAGATAAATAAGTCAAAACTTTCAAGAAATTCTTTCATTACCTTGGAGAGAATGCTATCTGAAGCCATAGCTTTGGAAGGGCATCTCCTGGCTTGATGGTTAGCCCAGTGGATTTAGGGAGCCCTTGAGAGGGAGGGGGAAATGGCCTGATTTAGTTATGCAATGAGCTTGCAAAGGAAAGGGAATGATGTCCAAGTGTGTAAGCTATCATAATGGTGTGCTTAGGAAGAGGGGATTGATGAAAGAGGGCCAATAACTGATGATGGCTGAACATTCTCTAGGTGCTTACTTTGCTTGTTGTGACAGATTCACCTTTTAACTACAGTCTGTAAGCATACAATGTTACAAGTAATAAATCCAAGATACAGGATTAGCTAATCATGCCACTCTTAAACATGGCTCGCTCTGTACCTTGTATTCAATAAGTCTAGAAAACAATGATCCATTTATCCCCTTTCTATTCTACATGTTGGGCAATTCTTAACACATCAATATATATTAACAGAATTTTATGTAAATACACACATGAATACTTTTTAAATTACCACCTTTAATACTAACAATGTGAATTATTTTCTGTAAATTAATTTGTTGGAGAATTTAAGGATTTGAAATATTAACTAAAATAGTTAAAGACAAAGAACTGACAAATAACTTTAGTTTTAACTTACATCTCATTTTCTACAAATTATAAAAGCTGATTTTATTCTGCTGAGAGAATCACCAAACTACAATGTGTTTAGATACATCAAAGAAGTAGTTCAATGGGTATTTGAGAAGCTCCTCTATTCAGAGGTCCATGGAAAGGGATAAGCAAAGGGAATATTCTATGTGCCCCAGGAGACAAAATGCTCCGTGAAAGTCACACAAACAAACTATTAATTAGTTATTAGAACAAAGATCTCTACTTACTGTCACCAAAATTACATGTTTATAGATTTTTCTACTTTTTATTTCACCATGAAAAATTCTTAGTATCAAGTGAGTTATTGTGGGGCAGTGGGCACTGGGGAATAACCGGCATGGGAGAAAATCCACTGTGCACAGCCCACTGCTCCACAAGTTATCATCCTTGTAAAACTCAAAACTTTAAACTTTGGGGAGAAAGTATGTCTTGATATCTGTGTCATATTAAATAAGAAAAGGTCTCTGAAATACAACTGAGAGACAGAGGTTGACTTTACCAGATAAGAACTTTCACTCTCATGTCACCTGAGATATTTTTAACTTTTCTCCATTGACATTGGCATTCATAGAGTTGACAAAATGCCCAGTTACCTCCACAGAGAAACACACATACACACACACACACGAGAGAGAGAGAGAGAGAGCGAGAGAGAGAGACACAGAGAGAGAGACACAGAGAGAGAGACAGAGAGAGAGAGAGAGAGAGAGAGAGAAAGAGATACAGACATATATAGATACAAATAGATATACATACATTCACAACAAACACACACATAGACAGACAGCAGACTGACAGAAACACACACATAGGCACATACATACATGTTCAAGTACACAAAGATACACACATACATAGGTAGGTAAACATGTAGGGATGTATCGATACATACATGCAGATATGCATAGACACGTAGAAACACACACAAGAAAATACACATGCACACATTTGTACTTAGTAAATTCTATTTTTAAATAGCCCATGTGTATAGATATTTAATCTTCATCTATGTATGTGCACTATATATGTCTGGCATTCAAAGAGTTGAGAAGAGCCTGCAACATCCTGGAACTGCAGTTACACGTAGTTGTTAGGTACAATGTAGGTGTGAGCAACTCAACTCAGGTCTTGTAGAAGAGCATCCAGTGCTCCTCAGCTTGGACCATCTCTGCCTCCCTGGTAAGAAAATTCTTAAGTGACCTTAAAACTTAGCTACGACTTCTTCCATTGATGCGATTTCATTAATGACTCATGGTTATCCTGTGGCTTAGCCACTTCATCTCTCTTTTATTCCATGAAATGCATGTGAACTGTTTTAGCTAGTTAGTTCTGCCCTCAGCTCTCACTCCTGAGTGAATGTTTGTTCATGAGATCACAAATTATTTCTTCATCCCTACTATGAGTAAAGTTTCCTTCTATGAAGTTATCATCCCATGCTGATTCATATCCTTTATAAAACTCCTTTTTATGCATAAATTATCCACATTGGGAATCTAATTAGCATCTTGCTAAGTGACTACACTAGCTAATGAAAGAACTCTCACCACAGCATGGCACCATTCTCTTTTTACAATATAACCTTACAGAGAATCAAAATTTACATTTGAAGATCTCTTTGCTTTCATACTGTGAGGTATGTTTTTCCAAATGAATTTTGTTTAGAACAGGGCTTTGGGGAAAGATTTCCCTCCAAATGATGGAAATGTCAAATGGAAATTTTCATTATGTCTGCCATCATCTTATCTAAGAATCTCAGAACAGTGTATTAATGGAAGCTGAAGATTTTGCTAGTGTGCCCTTTGGGGTGATTTGATTTTATCAGAAGAATATGGCATATATAAACTTTCTGACATTTCCTTTGAGAGACTTTAAAACTAAGCTTTCATGAAAATAATTTTAAAGTCCATGGTTATGGCTTCATGGATGCAGCACCTTGCAATTCTAATGCTGTTAGTGCATTATCATTGAGCTTAATACTCAATGTAACAGAAGAAATACATGAAGAGAAGTAATTTATCTAGGCTTATAAAGAATTTTACAATAAAATTCAATGTTGCAAAGCAGTTTTCATGAATTCTAGTAGCTTTGGGACAATTAAACCGTATTTCAGGTAACCATTTTAAACAAATCTACAGTATTTAGTGAAGTTCTTAAAGCTTTTAAAGTTTCAGAGTATTAATGTATAGTAAGAACTCAGCCATCTCACACTCTGAGAATTTTACCATCATTTTCTATCCAATAGGAAGTTCTAATGAGATGGATCCAGGTGCCATCACCGGCCAGGTTAAATAGTGAGCACAAGACAGCTGCCACTGTGAGTTAAATCTATTTTCTCTCTTTCCATGCGGGAATTCTGGAAAAGCACATTCAACACAAGGTCAGCAAAACACTTCTGAGGTTCACAGTTCATTGGGGAAATCAGCAGAAGGGCTGGCTGCAGCTGGAACATATGCAAATCATGTTGGCATCAGTTGCAGTTTCCACCATGAGGTATCTCTGGGTTGCTGCTATTAAAAATGCATCAGGTTCAAGCCTTCACCTTTACCTTGTACCCCTGAAGGCCACTCCTGGGACTTGGATGCAGCAATGTCAAGGGTAATGATAGAGGTCACCTGAGAAGGTACACTTCGTGATGACTTGCATTCTACAAAATAATCAGGCCCAGGGTGTTTGTCATTCTTGTTTCATAGGTGACACATACACTTAAAAGAATGATAAAAAAAACATACCTTTATCATCCTACTGAGACAGAAATTCCAAAATTAACTTATCTACTATGAACAGTTTCTTGGATTACTCATTTATATGTTTGTTTATTCATTTGGAATCATTCATTTATTCTGGATCTTTGCATTGTGATAAGTTTACAATGACCACTGCATAAATGAATTGATAAACTCTGTATACAAATACCTTAGAAAGCTTTCTATTTTGAGTGTTAAGCACATGTTGAAAACAAAGGGAGATGATGAATCAGTTCATGAGCTTTGCAACAAGACAGGTACAAAAACGGTTTCTGAGTGCTGGGTGTATGTATGATGAATAATTTTGTTTTTCCTCCTGATGTTAGTTTTTCATTAATTGGAGAGAAGGAATCCAGCAATGAAATAAAAATAAAAAAATTATATTTCTAAAAAGATTAATGATTTCCCATAGGAGGAGTCCATAAAGTAAGTACCAAATGTCCTGGAAAATAAGCTATGATTTTACCCCATCAGATAATGCTTCATTTGTATTACCATACAATGAAGAAGGTGTCCAAATTCAATGATTGTTATTTATAAGAACAGCAGAAAACAAGGACTGCTTTAGAGCACACAGAGCACCTCCAGTTCAACACCAATTCAGTGTGCATAGTAGGTGTAAAGGATTAGGTATTTGCCAAACCACGGCTGCTATGGTGTAATAACACATGGACAAGCTAACTTTTAGCTATGTGGTTTTTTCCATAAAAATTTCACCGAAAAGACAAGTTCTTGCTCCTGAGTGAATAGGACTTAGATTTAGTTCTCTTAGCTTCTTAGCGTTTTCTTTTTTGGTATATTAGCGTTTTCTTTTTTGGTATTATATATATATAAAATTTAAATTAATCCTTGTTTTGTGATAGGTTTGGCAAACTGTCTTGTATGTATGCTAGCTAGTTTGTATAGCTAGTTGTGCTGAAAGTCCAAAAGGATCTTTAGTTTCTTAGATATACTGGGAACAGGCAATGAGTGAACTTGGCACAGAGTGAACTCAGCACAGAGATCTCTCTATTAAGGAAGAAAACCCCCTTTAACTCCTTCATAACACTGACTGCAATGGAATGTCCCAAACTCTACAAACACAATTGCTGCTTTAAACATCCCACCCATGTGAATCTTCTACCATTCCAGTCAAACTTTTATTTTTATCTTTTCTAAATATAGCTAAACAGAATGCCCAGAATCTAAAGGGACATTTATGACATACCATAGTCACTACTTCATACTTAGTATAAACACAGCAATGTTGTCCTGTATAGTCCTGGATCTCTTTCTATGAGGTAGGTCACCTTTGTCTTGGAAAAAGTTCCAAAGAATTGTGTCACTTTCCAGTGGATCCAGATGTGCAGCATATCCATGTTCAAGGATTTCATGCTATTTTGGGCCAGCTGAAAAATAAATATCACTCTATATGAGATGTTTAGGGTCTTCATCCCATTCTGTAACATATGGTCTTCACTTAGGAATTATGATTTTCTGTGGTGTAAGCTTTTTCACAGGACATTACAAGTAATTTTATAGCAGGGTTGGAGGGTAGTTAGGTCACTGAATTTGGCCCAATTATGTCTTAGAAAGAACAGGCCATCTGTGAAAATTATTCAGAGGACGCTGTTGAAATCTGTGGTGTCGTCTCCAATCATGTGGTTTCATGCTGGGATGTGAGTGCTGGAATAAGAGGCGTTTTGTTAAGAGTATGATTATTTATACAGTATTTACAAGATCCTGTTAACACACAATTATGATAAGATAGTCTGTTGAAGTCAAAGATAGGTAATAAAAAAAGTAAGAGTAAATAGTGAGTTTGAAAATCAAGAAAATTTGAAGGACTAAACATTTGGTGGTTCTCAAAATTTTCAATGCAAACCATGATTGGTATGGATATGTATTCTTTTTGCTCTGACTTAGTTTGATCAAACTCTATCCTGATCTTTCATATTGATCTTTCTTCCATAGGTTTAACAAATATATTTCACTATGTTGTAAATAGAGATATGCATTTTTGTATGTATGTGTGTGTGTCTGTCTGTCTTTGTGTGTATTTAGAAAACATATATTTTTCTTTTGTCTTTTTCTTCATATTTTTTAAAGAAAAGTTACTCTTTTATTTGTCTTTTTTCATATGCACATCAAAGAAGAGAGAGTGTAGTGGCTATGCCTGGTTGTCAACTTGACTATATCTGGAATGAACTACAATCCAAAATTGGAAGGCTCATACTGATTCTAATCTGGAGGCTGGGAAATAGAAGTTTCTGACCTGGATCTTGGCATGGAGATCTTGAGGCATAGTGGCTATGAATTCTAGAAGATTAAGACTGGGAGATCTCTGAGTTCAAGGTCATCTGAGATTAAATGTGTGGGCACAGACCCTTAATCTGGGCTACACCTTCTGGTAGAGACCTATTTAAGGACATTGGAAGAAGGAGGATGATGCTCTCTCTCTCTCTCTCTCTCTATCTATCTCTCTCTCTGCTTCACCTGCTTGCCGTGTGGTACTAAGCAACTGCTAGATCCTTGGACTTCCTTTCACAGCTGCTACTGACCATTGTTGGGAGTTGAACTGCAGACTATAAGTCATCAACAAATTCCTTTACTATATTGAGACTACCCATTAGTTCTGTGACTCTAGAGAACCCTGACTAATACAGAGAGGTAGAGGGAGATAGGGAAAATTGGAAAGCAATGCAATAAGTAATGCCAGGCTATATCTTTCAACATAGCTGTTGTCTGTTTTAGCGACTTGATAGAAAATTAGAAAGTGAACATATAGAAAGGTATAGGCCAATAGGATGAAAGTATACTAATAGGATACTAAAACCATAGTCACTACTTCATACTTAGTATAAGCACAGCAATGTTGTCCTGTATAGTCCAAATCTATGATAGTCATACTTTTGTTTTGAATGAGTGAGTTCATTCATTATCTACCCAGAGTGAAAATAATAAACAACAAGAAATAGATGACAAGTAATAGATGAATGACAGATGATGATGATGACGATAGAAAGATAGATAGATAAATAGATAGATAGATAGATAGATAGATAGATAGATAGATAGATAAGCAGATAATAACAAAACACTAACTAACTGGACACTCACAAAATCCAGTAGAAACCAACAGAAGAAATCCATTTAAAGCAGCAGTCTGGATTTCCAAGACTAGAGAGTCCACAGCAGAGCAGAAGATCCCCTTTGGTGGCTTCCAAGCAGATGAACAAAAAACTGCAAAAAGGTGACATCATCAAATCAGAAGCTTAAATCATCCAGTTAAAACAGCTAATGAAGTCCCATTAAGGCATCCTGCCAGAGTTCTTGGTAGAGAGTCCTAGGAGCAGAGTGTCTCTTAGCATAAGGCTTCAAAGTGGAAGAGCAGATACTAACAAAGAGAAATAAAATCATTAATGTGGATTCCCATAGATTAGAACACCTTCTTGTGGGGAGGCTGAGGCAATCAGGTATCCCACCTGATGCTTATTCCAGCTTTCTTTCTATTTAATGTTCTTCATGTGGCCGAAATTATGATTTTTCTTTTTCACTGGTGGTGGGATAAAAATGGTGATCTCTACTGAAAAATGGTTCATCTTCTTACTGTTATCAAGAATAGCAATTTTCCTTTTGGGATATTTTTCTATTTTAGAGAGTACCAAAGTACATCACACACACAATTTGAAGAAAAATAACACAGTTCTTAAAGCTTCAACACTTTGTTTTTATATGCGAGTATATAGAAAGTTAGGGATATTTAGCTTAGTAAAAATATTCACTTTGCTTTTCCATCATATGCAGTGTTTATTATATGTGCCCATGTCTTTAAAACAAACAAGTGAGTTTAATACAGAAGAGTATAGGCTTTATACACAGACATCCAGTATTCAAATTTAATTTGCTACTTAAAATCTGTGTGGCTCTAGACAAGTATACTCATCACCAAAGTATCATTTTCTTCATTTCTAAAATGGAAAAAAGGAATTAATCTCTGTATTTATTGGAAGAATTTAATAAAACATCAACAGGCCTCATTAAATAAAGGCTTGTGGCTCTAAAACATTGGTAAATTTGACTATTCCTCTCAACAACAACACTGATATGTACAGCCTAGTGCAGATGTGATACAATTTTTTAAAAAACACTTAAATACAGAGAAGATTCAAACCTGTCAAATGAGTGTCCTACAAATATTTTACAATTGACTGGATGAGAGGCTCAAAATAAAATACATGACAGTCAGAGACACAAATGTTCAACCCTGGAAAATGCATAAACGCTGAAAAATAGCTGGCAGAAAATTCATAGCAATACCCTGTTTTCAAGTTAATTACTTATCTATTTTCTTTACATTCTTTGCTGACTAGTACTCTCTGCAGTGTCTTAGATGATAGAAATACTTGTAGGTCAATTATTTTGCATTTTGAAATAGTATAATCATAAATATGTAGTTATGCCTTTTAGCATTACATAGTGGTTTTATGTTTATTTCTATATGGGTGTCAATGATTACGGTTGAATTATCTGTTGTACTAATGGCCTGGCATGAGCATGTGAATATTTGAATATCATTAACGATTTTAAGAATCATTGTTGAAGGTTCAGTCAACATGTTGTGAAGGCTTGGGAGGGGGAAATTAACAGCCAAACAGTGTAGAAAAGCAATTGCAGGAGGAAGAACATTCATCGGTCTGAAACTGCAGGAGGAGCTAATAACCTTATCTGGGCATTTGAAATACCCTGACTTTTTTATTTAATTCATTCCAAACCATGATGCAATTGTAACTTATTAGAATGCGTTATAATGCATATACACATTTAATGCTATAATTTTCATAATTGTAAAACCTTGATACTTTATTGTGGTTTGAATATGTTAGGCCCACAGAGTGGCACTTTTAGGAGGTTTGACCTTGTTGGAGTAGGTGTGGCCTTGTTGGAGAAAGTGTGTCATTGATCACTTTTGTGAGTGAATGACATATGAGGTGTCAATGGTTATGGATGAATTTATCTGTTGTACTAATTTCCTGGCATGAGCACTTGAATAATTGAATATCATTAATGATTCTAAGAATCATTGTTGAAGGTTTAGTCAACATGTGAAGGCTTGGAAGGGGGAAATTAACAGCCAGACAGTGTAGAAAAGCTACACTGTATATGAGGAATTTGAGATCCTACTCTCAGCTGTATAGGAAGTCAGTCTTCTGTTCACCTTTCAAAATGATGTAAAACTCTCAGCTCCTGCACCATGACTTCCTGGACACTGCCAAGCTTCCTTCCATGGTGATAATGGAATGGACCTCAGAATCTATAAGCCAGCCCCAATTAAATGTTGTCCTTCAGAAAAGTTGTCTTGGTCATGGTGTTTCTCCATAGCAATAAAACCCTAACTAAGACAATCATATCAATATTTTTATTAAAACAAATTATTTAAATGAACTTTGGTAAAACTGAATTAAATAGTTCTCACAAAGGGCAATAAAATATGATGCTTTCTTATCTTTTTAAAATCAAACTACTGGAAATGTTTGTGTTAAAAAATCTGTTGAAAGAGTACCAAGTAACTTATGATCAAGGACAATTGCACATCTTGCATATATTATTTAACCTCTCTTATTTTCAAATATAAATGTTCCATGAAGGGTTCGTTGTATTTGATTAATCATTTTCTTAAATGTATTTTACTATTAATGTGTGTGTGTGTGTGTGTGTGTGTGTGTGTGGGTGTGTGTGTGTGTACGTGCATGGGTAGTGAGTATAGGCACAGTTGCCAGAGTAAACATGTGAATATGGGGACAAAATGGTGTAGTTGGTTCTTTTCTTTTCTGTGTCATGCTCTGTGACAAGTATTTATGCACCAGACCATGTTGCTGACCCTATAACATTAATTTATTTTTATTATTTGGTTATATTTTGCCCAGTAGGAGTTTTGAAGTCAATGGCCACTCACACATGTACTCAACACTTCTCAAAATGAATTTTGGTATAAATTAGAAACTTACAGGAACAAGAGAAATAGAGGACAAAATGCTGCTTTAAGGCAAATTATGATTAAAGTATGTATTTTTCCAATGAATTGTGACACCTTCTCAATATTGTTGTTTTATTTATTTTTTATTTTTATTAGGTATTTTCTTATTTTACATTTCAAATGCTATTCCAAAAGTTCCCCATACCCCCCCCCCCCCATTCCCCTACACACCCACCGCACGTCTTGGCCTTGGTGATCTCTCATACTGAGGCATATAAAGTTTGCAAGACCAAGGGGCCTCTCTTTCAAATGATGGCCAACTAGGCTATCATCTGCTACATATGCAGTTAGAGACATGAGCTCTGGGGGTACTGGTTAGTTCATATTGTTGTTCCACCAATAGGGTTGCAGACCCCTTTATTTCCTTGGGTACTTTCTCTAGCTCTGCCATTGGGGGACCTGTGTTCCATCCAATAGCTGACTGTGAGCATCCAATTCTGTGTTTGCCAGGCACCGGCATAGCCTCACAAGAGACATCTATATCAGGGTCTTTTCAGCAAAATCTTGTTGGCGTATGCAATGGTGTCTGCTTTTAGAGGATGATTATGGGATGGATCCCTGGATGTGGCAGTCTCTAGATGGTCCATATTTTCGGCTCAGCTCCGAAGATTGTCTCTGTAACTCCTTCCATGGGTGTTTTTTTTTTTTTTCCCACAATTCTAAGAAGGGGCAAAGTGACCACACTTTGGTCTTTGTTCTTCTTGAGTTTCATGTGTTTTGCAACTTATATCTTGGGTATTCAAAGATTCTGGGATAGTATCCACTTATCAGTGAGTACATATCATGTGAGTTCTTTTGTGATTGGGTTACCTCACTTAGAATGATACCCTCCAGGTCCATCCATTTGCCTAGGAATTTCATAAATTCATTCATTTTAATACCTGAGTAGTACTCCATGTGTAAATGTACCACATTTTCTGTATCCATTCCTCTGTTGAGGGGCATCTGTGTCCTTTCCAGCTTCTGGTTATTATAAATAAGGCTGCTATGAACATAGTGGAACATGTGTCCTTATTACCAGTTGGAAAATCTTCTGGTTATATGCCCAGGAGAGGTATTGTGGGATCCTCCTGTAGTACTATATCCAGTTTTCTGAGGAACCGCCAGACTGATTTCCTGAGTGGTTGTACCAGCTTGCAATTCCACCAACAATGGAGGAGTGTTTCTCTTTCTCCACATCCTCACAAGCATCTGCTGTCACCTGAATTTTTGAGCTTAGCCATTCTGACTGGTATGAGGTGGAATCTCAGGGTTGTTTTGACTTGCCTTTCCCTGATGATTAAGGATGCTGAACATTTTTTAAGGTGCTTCTCAGCCATTCAGTATTCCTCAGGTCAGAATTCTTTGTTTAGCTCTGAGCCCCATTTTTTAATGGGGTT
Organism: Mus musculus; assembly: GCF_000001635.26. Lineage (NCBI taxonomy): Eukaryota > Metazoa > Chordata > Mammalia > Rodentia > Muridae > Mus > Mus musculus. The sequence continues at coordinate 12,084,005 of NC_000075.6, forward strand.
ATTTGATTTTCTGGAGTCCACCTTCTTAAGTTCTATATATATTACATGTTAGTCCACTATCTGATTTAGGATTGGTAAAGATCCTTTCCCAATCTGTTGGTGGCCTTTTTGTCTTATTGACAGTGTCTTTTTCCTTACAGAAGCTTTGCAATTTTAGGAGGCCCCATTTGTTGATTCTCAATCTTATAGCAGAAGCCATTGCTGTTCTATTCAGGAAACTTCAAGGGTTTTCCCCACTTTCTCCTCTATAAGTTTCAGTGTTTCTGGTTTTACGTGGAGTTCCTTGATCCACTTAGATTTGACGTTAGTACAAGGAGATAAGAATGGATCAATTCACATTTTTCTACATGATAACTGCCAGTCGTTCCAGCACCATTTGTTGGAAATGTTGTCTTTTTCCACTGGATGGTTTTAGCTCCCTTGTCAAAGATCAAGTGACCATAGTTGTGTGGGTTCATTTCTGGGTCTTCAATTCTATTCCATTGGTCTACTTGTCTGTCACTATACCAGTACTGTGCAGTTTTTATCACAATTGCTCTGTAGTACATCTTTAGGTCAGGCATGGTGATTCTACCAGAGGTTCTTTTATCATTGAGAAGAGTTTTTGCTATCCTAGGTTTTTTGTTATTCCAGATAAATTTGCAAATTGCCCTTTCTAATTCGTTGAAGAATTGAGTTGGAATTTTGATGGGGATTGCATTCAATCTGTAGATTGCTTTTGGCAACATAGCCATTTTTACTATATTGATCCTGCCAATCCATGACCATGGGAGATCTTCCATCTTCTGAGATCGTCTTTGATTTCTTTCTTCAGAGACGTGAAGTTCTTATCATACAGATCTTTTACTTCCATAGTTAGAATCACAGCAAGGTATTTTATGTTAATTGTGACTATTGTGAGGGTGTTGTTTCCGTAATTAATTTATCAGCCTGTTTACCCTTTGTGTAGAGAAAGGTCATTGATTATTGAGTTATTTTTATATCCAGCTACTTCCCTGAAGCTGTTTATCAGGTTTAGGAGTTCTCTGGTGGAATTTTTAGGGTTACTTATATATATATATATATACTACCATATCATCTGCAAAAAGTGATATTTTGACTTCTTCCTTTCTAACTTGTATCCCCTTGATCTTCTTTTGTTGTCCAATTGCTCTGGCTAGGACTTCAAGTACTATGTTGAATAAGTAGGGAGAAAGTGGGCAGCCTAGTCTAGTCCCTGACTTTAGTGGGATTGCTTCCAGCTTCTCACCATTTACTTTGATGTTGGCTACTGGTTTGCTGTAGATTGCTTTTATCATGTTTAGGTATGGGCCTTTAATGCCTGATCTTTCCAATACTTTAGTCATGAATTGGTGTTGGATTTTGTCAAATGCTTTCTCTGCATTTAACAAGATGATCATGTGGATTTTTTTCTTTGAGTTTGTTTATATAGTGGATTACGTTGATGGATTTCCATATATTAAAACATCCCTGCATCCCTGGAATGAAACCTACCTGTTCAGGATGGATGACTGTTTTGATATGTTCTTGGATTCAGTTAGCAAGAATTTTATTGAGTATTTTGGCATTGATATTCAGAAGGGAAATATGTCTGAAGTTATCTTTGTTGGGTCTTGTGGTTTAGGTATCAGAGTAATTTTGGCTTTATAGAATGAATTGGGTAGTGTACCTTCTGTTTCTATTTTGTGGAGTGGTTTGAGAACAACTGGAATTAGATTTTATTTGAAGGTTTGATAGAACTCTGCACTAAACCCATCTGGTCCTCGGCTTTTTTTGGTTTGAAGACTATTGATGACTGTTTCTATTTCTTTCAGGGATATAGGACTGTTTAGGTCATTAATCTGATCCTGATTTAAGTTTGGTACCTGGTATTTGTCTAGAAATTTGTCCACTTCATCTAGGTTTTCCAGTTTTGTTGAGTATAGCCGTTTATGGAAAGATCTGATGGTGTTTTCAATTTCTTCAGGATCTGTTGTCATGTCTCCCTTTTCATTTCTGATTTTGTTAATTAGGATAGTATCCCTGTGTCCTCTAGTGAGTTTGGCTATGTATGTATCCATCCTGTTGATTTTCTCAAAGTACCAGGTCCTCTTTTGTTTGATTCTTTGAAAAGTTCTTCTTGTTTCCACTTGGTTGATTTTGCCCCTCAGTTTGATTATTTCCTGCTGTCCCCTTCTCTTTTGTGAATTTGCTTCCTTTTGTTCTAGAGCTTTTAGGTGTGTTGTCAAGCTGCTAGTGTGTGCTCTCTCTAGTTTCTTTTTGGAGGCACTCAGAGCTATGAGTTTTCCTCTTCAAAATGCTTTCATTGTGTCCCATAAGTTTGAGTATGTTGTGGCTTCATTTTCATTGAACTGTAAAAAGTCTTTAGTTTCTTTCTTTATTATTTCCTTGACCAAGGTATCATTGAGGAGACTGTTGTTCAGTTTCCTAATGAATGTTGGCTTTCTATAATTTATGCAGTTATTGAAGATCAGCCTTGGTCCATGGTGATCTGATAGGCTGCATGGGAAAATTTCAATATTTTTTAATCTGTTCAGGCCTGTTTTGTGACCAATCATATGGTCAATTTTTTAGAAGGTACCATGAGCCTTTTCTTTTAGGATAAAATGTTCTGTAGATATTTATTAAATCTACTTGTTTCATAACTTCTGTTAGTTTCACTGTGTCTCTGTTTAGTTTCTGTTTCCATGATCTGTCTTTTGATGAAATTGGGGTGTTGAAGTTTCCCAGTATTATTATGTGAGGTGCAATGTGTGCTTTGAGCTTTACTAAAGTTTGTTTAATGAATGTAGGTGCCCTTTGCTTTTGGAGCATAGATATTCAGAATTGATAGCTCATCTTGGAGGATTTTACCTTTGATGAGTATGAAGTGCCCCTCCTAGTCTTTTTTGATAACTTTGGGTTGGAAGTCGATTTTATTCAATATTAGAATGGCTACTCCAGCTTGTTTCTTCAGACCATTTGCTTGGAAAATTGTTTTCCAGCCTTTCACTCTGAGGTAGTGTCTGTCTTTTTCCCTGAGATGGGTTTCCTGTAAGCAGCAAAATGTTGGGTCCTGTTTGTGTAGCCAGTCTGTTAGTCTATGTCTTTTTATTGGGGAATTGTGTCCATTGATATTAAGAGATATTAAGGAAATGTAATTGTTGCTTCCTATCACTTTTTTGTTAGAGTTGGCATTCTGTTCTTGTGGCTGTCTTCTTTTAGGTTTATTGAAGGATTACTTTCTTGCTTTTTCTAGGGCATAGTTTCGGTCCTTGTATTGTTTTTTTTTTTTTTTTTTTTTTTCTGTTATTATCCTTTGAAGGGCTGGGTTCATGGAAAGATGTTTTGTGAATTTGGTTTTGTCATGGACTACTTTGGTTTCTCATCTCTGGTAATTGAGAGTTTGGGTGGGTATAGTAGCCTGGGCTGGCATTTGTGTTCTCTTAGGGTCTGTATAACATCTGTCCTGGATCTTCTGGCTTTCATAGTCTCTGATGAGAAGTCTGAAGTAATTCTAATAGGCCTGCCTTTATATGTTACTTGTCCTTTTTCCCTTGCTGCTTTTAATATTTTGTCTTTATTTAGTGCATCTATTGTTCTGATTATTATGTGTCAGGAGGAATTTCTTTTCTGGTCCAGTCTATGAGGAGTTCTGTAGGCTTCTTGCATGTTCATTGGCAACTCTTTTTTTAGGTTTGGGAAGTTTTCTTCTATAATTTTGTTGAAGATATTTACTGGCCCTTTAAGTTGAAAAATCTTCATTCTTGTCTACTCCTATTATCCCTAGGTTTGGTCCTCTCATTGTGTCCTGGATTTCCTAGATGTTTTGAGTTAGGATCTTTTTGCATTTTGCATTTTCTTTTATTTTGTCCATGTTCCCTATGGAATTTTCTGCACCTGAAATTCTTCAATCTCTTTTATTCTGTTGCTGATGCTCATACCTATGGTTCCTGATTTCTTTTTTAGGGTTTCTATCTCCAGAGTTGTCTCTCTTTGGGTTTTCTTTATTGTTTCTATTTCCCCTTTTAGATCTTGGATGGTTTTGTTCAATTCCATCTCCTTTTTAGTATTGTTTTCCTGTAACTCTATAAGGCATTTTTGTGTTTCCTCCTTAAAGACTTCTAGCTGTTTACTTGTGTCTTCCTTTATTTCCTTCTTAACATCCTCCATCATCATCATAAGAATTTACTTTAGATGCATTTTTTGATTTTCTGGTGCAATGGTGTCCAGGACTTGTTATAGTGGGAGAGTTTGGTTTTGATGATGCCAAGTAACCTTGGTTTTTGTTGCTTCTGTTCTTACGCTTGCCTCCTGCCTTCTGATTATCTCAAGTATTTTTTGTCCTCAATATATCTGATAGGAGCCTGTCCTTCCTGTAATTCTAGTTGATTCGGGATTCCTCAGAGTCCATCTTTCTCTGTGATCTTTTGCTTGTGGGCTTCTTTGAACCTAAGATTCTGTGTGTGTCAGTTTTCTTGGCAGTCAAGTTCCTCTGAGACCCTGAAATACTTGTGTGACCAAGCTTTTTTTATCCTGGGATCCTGTTGTCGAAGATCCTGGGCATGTTACAGTGCCTGGAAGTGGTGCCTCCTTTGAGGAACGTGGAGATGTCTGGTCAGTGGTCCTAAGATTGCATGTAGAGTCCTCTAGGGACCTTGGGGGTGTCTGCCGACTCCATGCCCAAGTTGACCCAGTGCTGGTGCTGACTGGAAGGGACTTGTGACTCTGGTCAGGCCGGGTTTTCTGCTTCCCTAATGCTGTCTCAGGTTCCGCGTGATTGGATTAGAACAGAAGTTGTTTTCCACTCACCAGCGGTCCTAAGGTCGCGTGGAGAGTCCTCTAGGGACCTTGGGGGTGTCCACTGACTCCACTCCCAAGGTTACCTGGTCAATATTGTTTTAATTGTGCTATGACAACAGAGGCAGGAGGAGATTTTTTTCATCAATTTATTTATTTACTCTAAATCCAGAACACAGCATCCCCTCTCTTTTCAGTAGCCCCTCAGACAGCTTTTCCCCTTCACTTCTGAGAAGGTACCAACCCACAGGGGCACATCCAGACACTACAGGACTGGGCACTTCCTCTCCCATTGAGCTCAGACAAGGCAGCTCGGTAGGGGAACAGTATCAGTGGGTAAGCAATAGACTCAGGGATAGCCCTCATTGCAGTTTTTGGGGGATCCACATGAAACCAAGCTGAACATGTTGGGGGAGGTGTTAGCTCCAGACAACATATGCTCTTTGATTGATGGCTCAATTTCTGCAAGCCCCCAAGTGTCCAGGTTAGTTGACTTTGTTGGTCTTCTTGTGGAGTCCCTATCTGCTCCAGATTTCTTAATTGTTCCCCCAAATTTTCCACAAGACTCTTTGAACTCCATCTAATGTTTGCTGTGTGTCTCTGAATCTGTTTTGGTCAGCTACTGGGTAGATCCTCTCAGAAGACAGTTATATTTGGCACCTCTCTCCATGCATAAGAGGCTATCATTATTAGTGTCAGAGAATGGTTTTGCCAGACATTTGGCCAGACATTGGATGTTCATTCCCCAAGTCCCAGCTCCATCTTTGTTCCTGAACTTTTTGTAGGCAGTTTAAATATATGGTTGAAAATTTAGGGGGTGAGCTTGTATCCTTATCCTACTGGGGGTGCTGCTGGGCTACAAAAGTTGGTCACAGGAGACTCTATCTCCAATTACTAGGAGTCCCCGCTAGAGCTGTCCTTATAGACTCCTTGGATCCTCCCATATCCCAGGTTTCTGGCATGTCCTAGAGTTGCCCACACCTTCATCTATCCCACCCCTGCCTCAGACAATTTTTATTTACTCCCTAGATTCTCTCTCCCAACTCTCCCTATTTCTGATTCAATGCTTCTATCCCCCTCTGATTCCTTATCCCACTCAGTTCAATCCCTCCATCTACCTCCAAAGACAATTTCAATTACCATTCTGAATGAAAAGTGTTTGCCCTCCTTGTTATTTGGCTTTTCAGATCTATGAAATGAAGCATGTATATTCTGTACTTTATGGCTAATAACCATTTCTAATGAGTACATAGCATACATGTCTTTTTAGGACTGTGTTACCTCACACACATATTTTCTAGTTGTAGCCATTTGCCTACAAATTTCATGTCCTTGTTTTTAATACCTGAGTAATATTCCACTGAGTGAATGAACCTCAAATTTGTTTTTATCCATTCTTCAATTGAAGGGCATTTGGGTTGTTATGATTAAAGCTGCTATGAACATAGTTGTAAAAACTGTCCTTGTGGCCTGGTGGAGCATCTTTTGGATATATTCCCAGGACTGGTATCCTGGGTCTTGAGTTATAACAATCCCTAGTTTTCTGAGAAATTGCCAGATTGACTTCCAGAGTGCTTGTACAAGTTTACACTCTCCCTAGAAATGAAAGAAATGTTCCTCCTTGCTCCATATCCAGGCAAGGAGAATTTGAAGGGTTTCAGAGAAAAGAGGGCATTTAAATTTAAGTGAAAACTGAGGTATAATATTTAGTTTCATCTGACTTTATTTTCAATAATGAAAAACTAAATTACAATGTAAAACTTGAGTCAAACTGGTTTGTATTTCCAGGAAAATAAAAGGCATAGAAATTTACAAATGAGTTGTCAAAGATAATAAAAGATAAGGGGTGATGACTCCTTTTGACCATATTTGGATGACCTTTGATACAACCTACCTAACTGCAAATGGAATAAAAATAGTGGAGACAGACTGAGATAGAAGCTGAGTCATTAGAAAAGGTGAGAAAGAACCTTTTTGAAAAAGTGTTTGCTTCTGCACTAAGGACATTTTTCTGACTTGCATTCTTGTTGTTCAAAACCTCTACAGGATCTGGAAATTAGAGATTACCTTGTGATTATAGCAATAAATGTTGACTCATCCTTGACCCTTGCTAAGAAAGGATTCTTAGAAACAGGGTCATTGAGCAGCACTGGCTTCCAGCTTTCATTCTCTGCACTCCCTGAGGTACAGTAAGAGCTATTGTCTTCATTGGCATGTCATGGTGTACATGTTCCTGTTATTTGGAAGGCAATGAAAAGAATCTATAAGATTCTATCTCTGTGAATCAAGGATTTGAGAACCAAAATACACACTTTCATTGCTTTTGATGGTAGAAAAAGGTAAAATATCCTAAGTGATTAGGAGGGGATGTGCAGGCTAATCAATTAGTCTTACCCTGTTCTATTTTTCTCTTTTCAAACAAATCTCTCAGACCATCATAGTCAATGTTCTATTTCTGTGAGGAGACACCCTGACCAAGACAACACTTACAAAGGAAAGTATTTAACTAGGGCTTGCTTAGGGTTTCAGAGATTCAGTCTATTGTCACCATGGTGGGAACATGGTTTGCCCTCAGGCAGCATGGTGCAGAGAAGGAGCTGGAAGTTTAGGTAGCATATAACTTGGACTTTTGAAACTTCAAAGTTTAACCCACAGTTCCACACTTCCTCCATCAAGGCCACACCTCATAATTTCTCCCAAATGGTGATATTTCCTGATGACTAAGCATTCAAATATATAAGACTATGGGACCATTCTTTTTCAAACCACTAGGTAGCCTTACTATCATTTCCCAGATACCCCTGTCCTCTATTTAGAGATGCCCAATAAGTAACATGAGAAAATTGCCATTTCCAACTTCCTGTTCTAGTTCACTAAGAGGTTCTTAGCTCATATAAATAACGTACTATCTATGACTCTGTGTTTACGTGAAAAACCTGAATACAAAGATAGTTCCATCTGGCTACAAGGAGTACAATGGACAGACCAGAAGTTTCTTCTGTGCCTCCTTCTAAAATCAGTTCTCTCTAGAAATAAACCACATGCCAACTATTATCAATATAGACTAATGTTCCCTAATTATGGTGGTTTGAACAGCCTCTTAGACTCCTGTGTTTGAGTGCTTGGTGTATAACAGTGGCACTGTAAGAAGCTATAGCACTGTTGGAGGACGTGTGTGATTATGGACATAAGCTTCGAAGTCTCCTGAGATCAAGGAATGTCCCAGTGTGGCACACAGTCTCCTTCTGGTGCCTGCATATGAAAAGGTAGAATTCTCACCTCCTTTTCTAGCACTATGTCTCCCTGAAAGCCACCATGTTTCTTTCGAGAATATTGGACAAAGTCTCTGAAACTCTAAGCCAGAACCAATTAAACATTTTCCTTTGTAAGTGCTGCCACAGTCATAATATCTCTTCACTGCAATAAAACTGTAAGTAAGACAGAAATTGATTTTAATCACAGAGCAGCGTACAGTTTTTCTGACTTTTCTATTTTGGTTTTTAGCAAATATTTTTAATGAAATGATTATTTACTCTTGATTTAAGCAGCAATTGCTTTATTTGTATGATTTTAAATAATTAGAACAAAGAGTAATACAGTAAGGTGTCATAATGTTTAAAAAATACAATTATTGTTTTGTTTGTGTCACAATCTTTCAGATGTTTATATTTTCTGGTAATCTTCAGATAAGATTATTCTGACAAATAAGGTTCCTCTCAGAAAGCTCAAATTTCATGTCATTCCCAGGTGAGAGATGCTCCTGTGTCTCATTCTTTTACCAGAAATTAGAATTCTGCAGGCTCTGCCTTTGGTCTGGTGAGTTATTGTAAGGGAAAGATCCAACTCTGAGTCTCTCTGACGATATTTCTGACTAGCTACAGACTAGAAACATACTGACTACTTCATATACTTTCTCACTCTTCTCCAAGCCCAAATCTATGATTTAATTTCTGTGGTGAATTATCAATAGATCCTGAACTTTAATACTCAAGAAATTTTTTCTTTTTCATCTTTCTTCTATCAGGCCCTTTACATCTATCTATCTACCTATCTATCTATCTATCTATCTATCTATCTATCTATGGCATGAATTTATACATATTGTATGTCTTGTTCTGTTTCTATGGTTTCTAGTGTCAATTATCCTGTCCTTACCATATGGGAGATTTATGTTGGCATATCTTTCTCCTCACTTATTTTCCCTCACCTATATTCTTCCTTGTGATGAAAATATCAAAGATATTTGTTATTGTTTGTTCACAATTGTCTTTACCCATAGCACATCCTTTGATGCTTAAATTATATACCCACTCCTGCATGCTGTTCACTTTTCCTATGTAGGTCTTAGTATATTTATCATAGCTACTTAGATTTCCTGTCATATATAGAGAATATCTGTATTCTAAACAATCCATTATTCCATATAATTTCTCTCTGGAGATGTGTTTTTCTTTTACCTTTTGAGATCCAACTTGAAATATAAACATAATGTGCAGATTGTACAAAAAAAGCCATCATATAAGAACAAATATGTTATTTGATGTATTTCAAAAATGACATTTTAAGAAGGTAGGCTTGTTTGATGATTGCTGTCAATGAAACCTCAACACTTTTGTTCAGGATCACAGCTGCATTTTGTACTGGATCTTGATGCTTTTCTAGCCTGGGTGCATTGTCAACAGCACAGAGATCTGTGGAGGTCATGACAAATGTGACCAAGAAAAGGCTTTTCTTAGGGTTACTACTGCTGTGATGAAACATCATGACCAGAGTAACTAGGGGAGAGAAGCTTTTATATATTCTATATTGCAATCCAGTCACTGTTGTTAGCTTACATGAAATTCTACCAGGCTCCTCCCAAGGGACCTAGCAATGGCTTATGTCATCACCTGTCACCATTACCTGCCACTGTCAGGTTCAGGTGGACTGGAATATACAAGGACTACTAACCACTCCAGTCGGCTCTCTATCCCTGTTTCCATGTATTCATCACCAAAGATGAATGACCATTGGGAGTCAATTTCTCCCCATTTCTATCCTTCTCTGTCCCACCTTCTTTGCTCTCGTGGTCTGCTCCCATCTGTCTGTCTCTACCATGTATCTAGGCCCTCACTCCCCTTCCTTCCCCCAAATAAAGCTCCTTTATTCCAGATTTGTTACATGGGATGATTTCTCAGGGGACACCTTTGCATGGGTCCACTGGGTCCACCACCCCTGGGTACTGTATTATATTTCATAACAATTTCATAACATTGTAGCCAATGTAGGAATTCAAACTTGGCAAGAACCTAGAGGCTCAGAAGGATCCCTGCTCTTGACTTGCTCCTCATGGTTTGCTCAGTCTGTTTTCTTAGAGAATCTAGGACCACCAAACCAGGAGTAACACCCCCACAAAGGAAGCTCCCAACTCATCAATCATTGTTTAAGAAAATGCCTTACAGGCTTGCCTACAGCGAGATTCCATGGAGATATTTTCTCAATTGAGATTCCCTGCTTTCAGATGACTATAGGTTGTATTAAGCTGGCATGAAACTTTCCAGAACAATTGAACCCTTGTCACTGTTAAGCCTCAACCTTTTTTTTTTTCATTCTCAATATCATATATTAATATGAATATCATAATATAAAACATTTTACAATCATAAAATGTCCCACAAAGTTTTTCAAATACTGGATGTTAATTCAGTGTCTTTAAAAATCCCAAGTCACTTTTAAAATTCAAAACCACTTTAAAAAGTTTAAAGTTTCTGAACCGTGGGCTCTTATACAATAAAAAATATGATAATATGTTAATACTTTCATACTTCAAAGGGAAGAATTAGGGTACAATCACTGTATGAATAAAGTAAAAGCAAGCCCCAACAGTGTAAACTTAATGTGCAATGTCTGGCATTCACTCATGATTTTCTAGTCTCTTTTAAAGGGCTGGGATCACTTACCTGGTTTTGCCCTCCATAGCATATACAGCATTTCTTCTAGGTGTGGCTACCTATGTTCCACTAGTCCTGCTGATCTTGGAGGATATCCCAAGGTACTGCCATCTTCTACTGCAATTGGGCCATATGATCACCAATAGTAGCCTCTCTTGGACTCTTTCTATGGTGCTAAGCTTGAGGATATCTCTATGTTCTCTTCAGGCCTGAGGCCCAGGCTGCACCTTTGGTAATGGCCAATTCTGGCTTCACATAGTGCCAAGACTAAGCTGATCTCAGTGACCTCTTCATGCCTTCAATACAAGTATCCCATGGGAGATTTTTATACATTACCAAAATTGTCTACCAGCACAAGGACCAACCTTGACCACCTGAAGAAAATATCTGTGTGCTAACTCTAAGGAATCAGTTTTTAGAAGATTTCATCTCAGTGATGCTAGTCTCTTTTTAAACACTCCTAAATTCTCAGCTATGATTGACCAACACCAAGCATCATAGCAAAGCAACGGTTTTACTTTTTTGTCCTTGTATCTTGGTACCCACAGCAGACTCTTCAGCCTTATCACACCAGAACCATAGAGTCTTAAATCAAAATATGCAAAGCCTTTCAAAGACTCTCAACCTCTCCAAAGTCCTTTCACAACTTCCAGAAACAACAAATCAGTTCTTTCACTGCAATACTCCACTTTTTGTCTTAGCTAGGATTACTCCTGCTGTAATGAAACACCATGACCAAAACCAAGTTAGGGAGGAAAGGGTGTTTTTGTTTGGCCTACACATTCCAAATTGCAGTCATTGAGATAAGCCAAGGAAAGAACTCATATAGGAGAGGAACTTGAAGACAGGAGCTGAGGTAGAAGCCAAAAAAGAGAGCTGTTTAATGGGCTAACTCCTCATGCTTTCTCAGCCTGCTTTCTTGTATGCAGCACCCACAAGTACACAGGTGGCATTCCACCAATGGGCTGTGCCCTCTTCCATAAATCACTAGTTAAGAAAGTGCCCTATAGTTTTGCCTGTAGCCTGAAATTAATGGAGTATTCTTTTCAAATGAGGTTCTGTTCTTGAAGACTGTTTTAGCTTGGGTCAAATTGATATAAAATTACCCAGCCCAAGGCCTATGGAATCTTATGACTAAACCAAATATTGGAGATCTTGTGTCCATGGGTCAGACAGACATGTATGTATCTAAACATATTATTTGGCAGAGCACAGATGTTAGAGTAGCTTGAGACAAAGAAATACCTTGTACTCTGAGGGACTAAGGCAAACAATATCTTACTGTTGAAAAATCAAGTGATTTGAATCTAGTGGAGATATGTCAACATGGTGATTTTCCTTCAAGACTGGCTAGGCATTCCAAGAGAGGTCTGTGGTATTTTGTTGGAGGTGAGTGTGGGGTTTGCTAACGGCAAGGCTGCTGAAACTGAAACACACAAAATTGCAAGGCACTCCCGACATCTGTGGCCCCCTGGATCTTTATATCATCATGCTACACCACCAATGCCAGGCAGTACTAATAATCCTACTAGGAATAACGCCAGGAGCTTTCCTGACCTGTGTTTCCTCCAAGCTACACCTTCCCCAGGCTTTATTTTTATTTTATTTTATTTTATTTTATTTTGTGTGTGTGTGTGTGTTTTTCTTCCCCAAAGGATAAGAGGTAGGCACTGGATTTGTGGAACACCAGAGATGTAGTTGCCTTTTGAATTTGGATCGTTATTCCCCAGATATGCCTGTTAGCAGTTAGAGTCATTAGAAAATCGAAATGTCTTAGAAATAAAAGAACTAATCATGAGTTTTCAAAGTAGTTGTTGACTGTTCAACCATGTGCATTAAACACTAGATGTGATAGGATGTATAGACAGATTAAAGGGGGCTTTCCTAGGAGATAATTTTAAAGACCTGAAAGAAAAATCTTGTATTTTGTATAAAAATAGTTGCTAGATGAAATGCCATCATTTGTCAAATGAAGAAACAGGTTTTATAAAAAAGACTGCAATATGCTTCAGTGAACAGTGAGTGCTGAGCAGAACAGATAACCAGGAAGATTTAGTTCTTAGTGACGTCTAAGATATCAATGATGATGATACATCACAGGTAATCTGGAAAGATTACTGTATAAACAAGATATGCTGAAAGTGTTTAGAAGAGAAGATAGATTCCCTTTATTCTCCTAAATTCTCTGCCTGGGCTAAAAATGGCATTGTCATAGAAATAACAGAAGAGAACGTATATTTTAATTCTAGTGTGCACACTCAGCACTCTCACAAAAATATAAGACCAAGAGAAGAGCCACGAGTGGTTTAAACCACACTCAGAGCTGTAGAAATGAGAAAGGGGTGCTAGGGTCTCCCCAGGGTGTTTAGAGCAAATGACTAGAAGATGAGAGTGAGCAGTATTTGGTGAAGGAAGGTCACCTTGTGTTGCAAGTAAGCTCTATGTGGTTCCTGATCAAGCCTCTTCCATATACAAATACTTTAACAAAAAAGGTTCCTTTATAAGTGTAAATTTCCTCTTCAAGAGACAGGTCTGAGGAGCTGTGCTACACTGGGCTTTGTGACCACATGCTAATAAACAGAATCTCAGAGGTGCACTTGAAATGGCATATTCTGGCCACTTGGTATTTTAAGGTGGTATATCTTTAGCACCTGGCAAAATTTGCTTTAGAAATAAGTCCTTGGAGGGTATGGAGGATACTTGCATAAACTTCATGTCTGACTTTTAATCTGGGTTGAGTTTTTTGAAACCAGATGGATGCATTATCTTATTCTACAAATGTGAGGAGCGGGTGTGGCCGTGGCCCCAAGATGGCGCCCTGGACTGCTGCCAAGTCTTATGACTGGCACCTGATTTCCTCATATCCCTCAAGATAGCCACATAACTTGAGCTGCATTGCACAGATGCACCACGATGTAAGATCGGATGATGTGACGAATGTAGTCCTGAGCCAATGAACCGAGCCTACATGGACTGGGGCGAGGGGGAGTAGACTGGAGGGGATAAAGGGGGATGGCCAAGAGAGGTCGGGGCATTCTTTTTCCTACACATCTGTGAAGTTCCTGAATAAACTGCCTTGAGAAGGACTTCGGTTTCGTCGCTTCTTTTCTGCTGTTCGGAGCCGGTAGTGACAAGTGGTGGAACCCGTATGGGGACATGGTGAGTCCAGAACTCTTGTCAGTCAGGGTAGCTGGCTGGAAAGCTCCCAGGTAAGTGGGGCAATTCAAATTCTGGGTTAGAGACTATTAGGTTCCCGGATTAGGGACTACTGCGGTAAGTGGGACGATTCAAGTTCTCCATTAGAGACAATTGGTTCTCAGATTAGGGACTATTGAGGTTCTGGGAGTGAAACATTTAAAGTTATACCAAGCACTATGGGAAACACAATATCAGGACATTCTGTTTGTCACACCTTAAAACACTTCCTAAAGGTAAAAGGAATTGGGCTAAAAAAGGAAACCCTAGAAAAATTTCTGAAGGAGGTAGTTCAGGTGGCCCCATGGTTCCCAGTCTCTGGTCACCTTACCGGACCGAGCTGGGAGAAGTTAAGAAAAGATTTGAAGTTTGCAGAGGAACAGGGAATCCTTGCAAAAAGGGTTCTACCAGTATGGAAGTTAGTTCGCAACTGTATAGAGGACAACGAAAGATGTGGAGCTGAGCTGCAGAAGGGGAATGAGGCTTTGAACCAAGTAAGAGAGGAGAGATCACAGAAGTCCGTTGCCAAAAGCAGTTCTAGTGAAGGGGACATGTCTGAAGAGGACTTGGAAAGTATAGCAGACAGTTTAGAAAAAGTGAAAGTAAAAGTGCAGCCATTAGCTCCGGGCCGCTGAGTTATGCTCCCGAAGGCACCACAGGGCGTTGTTTGCATCCAGAAGCATGGCGAGAGCTAAGTGCTCACTGCTTCCCAGTTTTCCAGGATGCTCAAGGAGCTCGATTCCATGAGCCACTAGAGTGGAAGGTAATTTAAATACTGGAGGAAGGGGTACAAGCCTATGGGGTCAGTGCTGCTTTCGTTATTGCTCAACTTGAATCTCTCCATCACTATTGTCTAACTCCCAGTGATTGGCAGAATCTGGCACTAGCCTGTCTTTCCCCTGGACAGTTATCTTGACTGGAAAGCATTCTTTATAGAATATTCAGGCGAACAGACCGCTCAGAACGCTAATGCAGGACAAGTGGCCTGGGATCAGGATGTGTTATTAGGTCAAGGAAGATTCACCGCTGCACAGATTAACTACCCTATACAAGTTTATGAACAAATTAATAAAATAGGAAGTAAGGCTTGGAAGTCCCTCCCTAACAGGGAAAGGTTAGTGGTAATTTAACAACAATCCTTCAAGGACCCAGGGAGCCATTTGCAGACTTTGTGGCCAGGGTGGTAGAAGCAGTTTGGAGATCCTGATACTGAGATGCCTTTAGTGAAACAGCTGAGTTTTGAACAATGTACAAAGGAATGTAGACAAGCCATTAACCCATATAAACATTGGGGGCTTGAGGTATGGATGAAGATCTGTAGAGAGCTAGGAGGCCCGGTAACTAACGCAGGGCTGGCTGCTGCAGTTGTGCAGGTCTCCCAAGGAAAGAATGGGTCCAGGAATACAGGCTGTTTCAAATGCGGGCAACCTGGTCATATAAGGCAACAATGCCTGCAACAGACTGGAACAGGAGGCCAGTAGCCTCGGGTACCTGGACTTTGTCCAAAATGTAAAAAGGGAAATCATTGGGCCCATGAGTGTCGCTCAGTGAAGGAGATTCATGGACAGCCAATCGAGCATGACAGCACTCGGCCAAAAAACGGGAGACGGAGCCCCCGACCTCAGGGCCCTCAAATATTTGTGGCAGTCACAGAGGGATGGCCCAATTTGAGACCGCCAATGCAGTGGAACAACCCAGGAGGGCCACGAGAGAAAGCGCAGGGCTCGACCTCAGTTCTGCCACCCTACTCATATTAACCTCCCGTATGGGGGTCCAGCTGTTGGATTCAGATTTCAAAGGCCCTCTACCAGCGGATACAGTAGGGTTGATCTTAGGAAGGAGCTCTGTAACAATGCAGGGCCTGATAGTCCATCCTGGAGTCATAGATTCAGATTATACAGGACAAGTCAAGATCATGGTCTCTTCACCTAGGGACATTGTAGCCATCTACCCCGGAGATCGCATAAGCTCAGTTGCTTTTATTACCTAGTTGTCATTCTCAGTTCCCAGCTAAGGAGGAAGAAAGAGGGGACAAGGGATTTGGCTCTACTGGCACTTCTGCCATTTTTTGCTCCCTAGATTTAGATGAAAGACCTTTATTGCAGCTTATCATAGAGGGAAAATCTATTTCTGGGCTGTTGGACACTGGTGCAGATCGCAGTATCATCAGCGTCAAGGATTGGTCTTCTGGTTGGCCACGTCAGCGATCAGAGCAAACCCTGAGAGGACTTGGATATGCTCAGATGCCAGAAATGAGTTCTCGCCATCTAAATTGGCGTGATGAGGAAGGGCATTCAGGGCATTTCCAGCCCTATGTGCTGCCCATCCCTATTTCATTATGGGGGCATGATTTGATGAAAAAGATGGGTTTTAAACTGACCAACGAAGGACCATATAGCACCCAAGCCCAGTGAATGATGTTGCATTCGGGATATAAGCCTGGTAAAGGTTTGGGTCACTATTTTCAAGGTAGACTATCCCTGATACCGGTTGAGAGGAAGAATGACCAAGCCAGTTTGGGTTTTTCCTAGGGGCCACTGAGGGAGCTCTACCCATTACTTGGAAGACTGAGGAACCAGTGTGGGTTCCTCAGTGGCCACTACCCTCAGAGAAATTAACAGCAGCACAAGAGCTGGTTAGGGAACAGTTGAACCTAGGCCATATCAGACCCTCTACTTCCCCCTGGAATACCCCGATTTTTATTATCAAGAAAGTCGGGAAAATGGAGGTTATTACATGATTTGAGAGAAATTAATAAACAAATGGTAATTATGGGACCTGTACAGAGGGGATTGCCCCTTCCTTCTGCCTTACCTAGAAATTTGACTTTAATTATTTTGGATATTAAGGATTGTTTTTTTTTTCCCCCATTCCATTGCATCCCCAGGATGCAGTCAGATTTGCTTTTATAGTGCCCTCTATTAATCATGTTGAGCCTGATGAGAGATTTGAATGGGTTGTTTTGCCTCAAGGCATGGCTAATAGCCCTACCATGTGTCAACTTTATGTAGATTCTGCTCTTAAAGGGGTAAGAGATCAATTTCCTAGGTTGAAGTGTTATCACTATATGGATGATATACTTCTTGCTGCACCCACAGAGATGTTGGAACACGCATATAGTGTAGTGATCCAAAAATTAAAAGAAAAGCAATTGGTTGTAGCCCCGGAAAAGGTTCAGAAAGGAAAAGTGGTGAATTATTTAGGAACTAAAATTTTTGATAGTCAAGTATCTCCCCAGAAAATTCAGAATCGGACAGATAATTTGAGGACATTGAATGATTTTCAAAAGCTATTGGGGGATATACAGTGGGTACGTCCCTATTTGGGCTTAACCAAAAAACAATTACAACCATTATATGATATTTTACGGGGAGATATAGAATTAAACTCTCCCCAGCAGCTTACTGATTCTGCCGGTGTAGTGTTAAGTTTAGTTGAAAAGGGTATTCAAACAGCAGCATTAAAGAGAAGAAATCTGTTCTGTCCTATTATTTTGTGCATCCTGTCCTTGGAGACCCAGCCTACTGGAGTCCTCTGGCAGGGCACCCCTTTGCTATGGATACATCCCAAGATTTCACCCGCAAAAATCATGTCTTATTACCCTGCCTCGGTAGCACAATTGGCCTTGATTGGCCTACAACAATGTATTCAATATTTTGGCAATCCCCCTCAGGAATTGATTGTTCCATATAACATGAAGCAAATAGAAGTATTATCAGCTACTGTTGATGATTGGGCAATTTTGAGATGTAGCTTTATGGGAAAGATGGATAATCATTTCCCTAAGGATCCCATTTTGCAGCTGATTAAAGCTCAACCAGTTGTTTTTCCACGAATTACTTCTCGAGTGCCATTGCCTGATGCCCCTTTAATTTTTACAGATGGGTCTAAGACAGGCTGCGGAGCATATTTGGTCCATGGCTCCACGCCAGTAACTTTACAGTTTCCCCCTGCTTCTCCCCAAGTTATTGAGTTGCACATTGTTATAAAAGTTTTGAATTGTAGACTGAATCTTTTAATCTAATTTCAGATAGTCAGTATGTGGTTAATTCGTTAGCAGCGCTGGAAGTGGTGGGGAAGGTGAATTTTCGATCCACTATAGGGTATTTGTTAAATAAATTACAATCCTCAATTTTAAATAGAAGTTCTCCATTTTTTGTCCAACACATTCAAGCTCACACAGGTTTGCCTGGCCCTTTAGCAGAGGGCCATGATTTGGTTGATAAAGCCGCTAGAGCTGCTTCTGCCCTTTTTGATTCAAACACCTGTAGAACTGGCTCGTGGATTTCATTCACAGTTCCATGTGAATTCCAAAACACTTTCTTCTCGATTTCATATTACTAGAGCAGAGGCAAGGGGTATTGTTATGGCTTGCAAAGCCTGTGTCCCCCTATTGCCTCAGGAGAGTGTGA
This sequence comes from Mus musculus, assembly GCF_000001635.26. NCBI lineage: Eukaryota > Metazoa > Chordata > Mammalia > Rodentia > Muridae > Mus > Mus musculus. Next base: position 12,102,321 of record NC_000075.6, read on the forward strand.
GAGTAAACCCTCGAGGCCTGCTTCCCCTCCACATTTGGCAAATGGATGTGACTCATTTTTCAGAATTTGGTAAACTGCAATTTGTTCATGTTTCTGAAGATACAGCCTCTGGGGTGTTGTTTGCCTCCCTGCATACTGGTGAAAAGGCACGCCATGTCATTGCCCATTGCTTTGAGGCATGGTGTGCATGGGGTCAGACCAGAGAGCTTAAGACTGATAATGGACCTGCTTATACTTCAGCTTCTTTTGTTTCCTTTTGTAAAATGATGGGTGTCTGCTTGGTGCATAGTATACCCTACAATCCTCAGGGCCAGGGCATCATTGAAAGAGCCCATCGCACTCTGAAAGAGTGTCTAATAAAACAGAAAGGGGGTGTAGCCTCTGGCACTACTCCTAGGGAGAGATTAGCCATTGCTCTCTTTACCTTGAATTTTTTGAATAAAGATAAAAATGATTTGACTGCTGTGGAATGGTTTGCGAATCCCGAGGCATCCTACAAAGGCACAGTCATGTGGAAGGATGTACTGAGTGGACAATGGCATGGGCCTGATCCTGTGTTGGTCTGGGTGAGAGGGTCTGTTTGTGTGTTTCCACAGGATCATCGCCAGCCGCTGTGGGTTCGGGAGCGATTGACGAGGGTAGTTCAAGATGGACGGAGGTGCCCTGATGAAGCTGCTCCTGGGGGTGATGATGCTGTCTGCAGTGATAACTGAAGATCTATTATGGGTCCCCTTTTGTAGGGTTATTCGAGATTCGCTGCCCCCATGGACCGGCTGCCAGTCCAGGAAAGCTGAGTGGGCCATGAAAAAATATTTCACCTTTTCCCTTTATATTAGTACCAGTCACAATCAAACATTTTCAGGGTTTAATTGGACGTATCAAAATCCAGCCCAGAGAGGGGCAAGCAATCCCTTTAATGTTTGGCTGTTGTGTGGGATAATTTGGGAGTTGTACAGATCTTTCTTCTTTGAGTATATTGATGAGTAGGGGATGGGGAAATACTAGCTTTTATTGGAATGGATCTATATTATTTGAGTCTTCTGTTATTCAATTTGCTTATGGGAAGAATGTATTCTTTAAAGCCATGCCTGTATGCATTTGACCCCCTTTTGTATTTTTAGGTTATAGTGGTAGTTATTTTGATGATATTGTAGAATGTAAGGAGGATAGTTGTTTTTATAGTAGGTGTTGGTTGGAATGCTTCTATGTTTTCTTTAGCCATTGTGACCAGAATGCCTAGATTGTTACCATGACCCGTGCTGACCCCTTCGGTTATGACCTTGTTTAGACTCAGAAGAGATTTTGCAATAGTTCATATCAATTCCACTTGGGTGGAGGTATCCATGGCTGAAGGACTTGCAAATTGGATTGCCACCGCTATGTCACACCTAAAGGAATGGGCCAGTATTGGTGGATTGGCACTGTGCTGTGTGCTCATCAGTGTCCTGGCCTTTTGGGTGCATGTGCAACATGCAACATCGCCATCACAGGGCTCAAGCTCTGTTGATACAAGCCTTTGCTGCTGTGGAGATGGGACAATCTCCTTAAGTGTGGTTTGGCATGCTAGGGAAGTAGTCAAAGACTACTCCTGGACTCCTCAAAGATTACTCCTGGTAAGACTCCCTGGACGTGATACCAATCTAAGACAGGGATCATACCACTGCTGTCTGTCTCCCGATGACTGGTAAGGAGCATTGTTGCAGGGGGCAACCTAAGACAGGCATTCTCTCTGCCAATGTAAAGAATAAGGGGGAGATGTGAGGAGCGGGTGTGGCCACGGCCCCAAGATGGCACCTGGGAATGCTGCCAAGTCTTATGACTGGCACCTGACTTCCTCATATCCCTCAAGATAGCCACATACCTTGAGCTGCATTGTGCAGATGCACCAAGACATAAGATCGGATGATGTGACGAGTGTAGTCCTGAGCCAATGAACTGTGCCTACATGGACTGGGGTGAGCGGGAGTGGACTGGAGGGGATAAAGGGGGATGGCCGAGACAGGTTGGGGCATTCTTTTTCCTACACATTTGTGAAGTTCCTGAATAAACTGACTTGAGAAGGACATCAGTTTCATCGCTTCTTTTCTGCTGGTCAGAGATGGTAGCGACATACAAAAGCTTAGTGATTGGATCACCTCAAAAGAGCCTGGTGTGTTAGAAGGAACAAAAATCTGTTTGGCTATTCACCTGCATCAGTGTACCAGTTGCTGCTGGTTTATTCTCTAACTCAGCCTATTTCCTGTCTAGACCTAGTACTCTTCCTTTGTGCTGGGAACATGTTAGTGTCAGTGATGTATCCTCCCTCCCCTCACCCTATATTCCATCTTTCTGATTAAAAAAAAAATAAGTATATCAAATCCCTAAATCTTTCTCAGAGGTAAAACACCATTCAGCTTCACCATCTTTGATACCTCTAAATATCTTCCATTTCCTCTTCTTTAATTTTAAACCCCATATTCTGACCTAATCTCATCTTCTGTGGCTATATCTTTGCTTTATAGGCTCATTCTATGTATCACCCAAGCTCTACAGTCCTCTCTTGATGTTATTAAACATCATTTTGGAATAACTGTTTTTCATAGTGTTATATTGTTAGTTCATGATAGTACACCTTGACACAGTATTTAATGTCTGCATTAATGACAAGTGTAATCCAATGTAATGACCAGTGACATTTAGATGTTGTGGCATACATAGATATTCTGGTCACTCAATATGCTATTCCCATGCAAGGTGGGAATCATCCCTCAGCCTTCCTTTTTTCTTTCTAGGGAACACTTGCTTTATCACAGTCTACAAAGAGAACATAGCATTACTTTCATCCATTTTGATCAGGTTAGGCAGAAATATTGGAGACCACATGTTCTATAATAATGTTTCACTGAATGGCTGTTGTCTATCATGCCTGGGTCTTTCATTTGAATTTGATTGATGCTTGAGTTACTTGAGCCTCTTCAGCTGCCCTAGGCTCTAAAATGTTCATTTGATGGTTGTTGTGGTTACCTGACAATTCTTCTGGCAGCAGTAACAGTAATAGTGCTCACATAAGTACATTATATTTTGTTATAATATGAAACAAAGTGTAGTCCTCAGATTGTAGGATTTAGAAATATCAGTATTTTGTGGTTAAATTCTCTCCATACCTTCCCTGGTTCAGAAATTAAAAAAAAAAAAAGATCATGTGAAGATTTATATAATGTGAAAACATATTCCTAATTATAGTAACTTGTATCAAATCAACTTTATTTTTACAATAAAATACACAACTAAACTAATCTGTGTTTGATTCAAATACAGACATTTTTATCCAAAGAAAAAACAGTGAAGGGTTCCCCTAGACTTGAATTTTAGAGTTAGGGAAAGCTTAGCAACATTTATTTTTAGATGTATTTCTTAAATAGGGAAATTTTTCAATGGATTGTATAATTAAAAATAAAGAAGCATGCTAGTTTTCAATATAATAGTTTTCAAGGGTAAAATAGACATGAAACCTTCATGAGGTATTATGAATAAAAAAAATTTTTAAAAGCAGAAAACTGTTTAAGTTGAAAATCACCAGATCCTCTATCTGTTAAGAGTCACTTCTTCATTGTTTTCTTAATCATATTCATTTCTCTGAGTTAAAATTAATTCCAAGATCAAGAGCACTGAATTCTATAAGTTTCAAAAGAGACATAGTAAATGAATCCCTATAACTTCCTGGTTTATTTGAGAGATTTCTCATACAAAGTAGTACTGCTAGATGGCCAAAGCTTATACATGAACCATGAAATTGTTAGCAGAACCTGCAGAATATAAAAATAAAAATTACATATTGCACAGGAACAGAATAAGTTAAATCAGATTGCATGAGTCTGGAGTCTTGCATGAAGAATATAATCTGAGTATACTGTTAGAAAAGCACAGGTACTTTATAGGTGAGTTCTCGTGGGACTCTATTTAAACATATAAAAATCACTATATAATATATTAATTGAAGTTCCCTTTAAGTTGAGAAAAATTAGAACACTAAGGTTCAGAAATGTAAGCATGAGAAAAGTCATTCACTGGAGGTAAACAAGAAACATTTTTGTTAAAAAGCAACATGTTGTCAAACTCGGAGAGCAGGGCATCCAGAGAGATCTACAGGGATATAAAAACGGTCTCTCAGGTACTTCAGCTTGGTTATCATTAAAGCGTGTGGATAATTAAACTGTACAATGTTAAAGAACAAATCAGCTCCAAAATCAGAAAAACTACCTGAGGCCGTGTGAGGATAAGAATAGATCCTGTTTTCTACGTAGGCACCAAAATCCTCACAAATCACAAAATACCTAACAAACTACTCAGCAAAGTTTAGCCAGTTAGGGACATTACTCCCAAGCCAAGCGCACTTTAAGGTTTTTTTTTTTTTTTTTTTTTTTAATTCTTTGAAGAAATAACAAAACAAACAATAGTCTGTCAAGTCCAATTACTTTAACCAGATACAAAAATAAACCACAATGCTATAAATAGCTTAATTGATTATGTACTTGTTTGAGTGTGTTGTATGTATGTTGAAAGGTGTATGGAGGTTAGAAGACAACTGCTGGAACTGTGTTCTCTCCTTTAACCCTTACATAGGATCCAGGAACTGAACTCTATTCATAAAGCTTCCTCAGCACCATTGAGCACCCATTGAGCCATCTGACTAGCCCACTGATGCTGAAGACAAGCTTGTTGGGAGAAATGGGTTTCAGTGAGAAAGGGAAAGGGATGAGAAAGAGGAGGAGATAAATGAGTAAAGACATTATATACATTTTTGGGGGGAAAAGAGTGAGAAATGAGAAAAGTCATCATATCCATGTCTGGAGAAAAAGAGTGAGTGAGAAAATATTTAAAACTGTAAGCAAAGACATATAAGTTTGTTTTCTTATCTCTACATATATATCATAGCTTTTGCACATATATGCACATACATCACCCCCACACTACATGAACCTATACATACACAAACATACACACACACACACACACACAGAGAGAGAGAGAGAGAGAGAGAGAGGAGAAACCCAACAACCAACTGAAAGAATGGAACAATAAATTATGCTGTTTATAGGAGGATATATAATTAAAAAATAGAATTATATTATAGGAGGATATAAAATAACAAATAGAATTATAAAAATTATGAAGTAATATAGTTGCTAGTATCTAGAAAAAAGATAATTATCTAAAATACATAAAAATTAAATAATGGTCAGAAGAGCCTCAAAGACAAAAAGCCAAACCAAATAAGGAATTTGACATCAGGGAAATAAATTAAATCAGGAAATTTGGTAGCTAAATAAAAAGATAGAAAAATAGCTGCAGGAGGAAAATATTTAAAGAAAAAAAACCCACTAAACTACTAACCAAAGAGTATACATGGAGCGACCCATGGTTCCAGATACATATGTAGCAGAGGATGGACTTGTCAGGCATAGGTGGGAGGAGAAGTCCGTGGTTCTGTGAAGGTTCAATGCCCAGTGCAGGGAAATCCAAAGGCATGGAGGCAAGAGTGAGTGGGTGGGTGGGGGAACAACATAACAGAAGCAGGGGAGAGGGAATGGGAGGGAGGGTTTATGGAGGGGAAACCAGAAAAGGGGATAATGTAGGGGATAACTTGAAATGTAAATAAATAAACTATACAAGAAAAAAAAAGAAATAAAAACACTAAAATACAATACCAAAATTGTAATTTTAGAAGTATTTTCATGAAAAGACATAGAAAATCATATTTTCATTCTTAATATTGCCAAAGATTTTTTGAAATATTTCCTCAAAAACAGTTATCTATAATATGTGCCCTTTGTCAGATCTTTCTTTGTGTCACTTAGCCTAGATGTTGCCTAGAAACCATACCATAAGGCCTGTCACTGATCCTATATGATAGCCCACATCAAGTAGGCTTTATCCCAGGGATGATCCCAGGATTGATGGTTCAATATATGAAAATCCATCAATGTAATCCACTATATAAACATACTCAAAGAAAAAACTACATGATCATCTAATTAGATGCTAAGAAAATATTTGACAAAATTTAACATCCTTTCATGGTAAAAGTCTTGGAAAGATCAGGAATTCAAGGCCGATATATAAACATAGTATAAGCAATATACAGCAAACCACTAGCCAACATTAAAATAAATGGAGAGAAACTTGAAGAAATCCCACGTAAATCAGAGACTAGACAAGGCTGAACATTCTCTCCTTACCTATTCAATATAGTACTTGAAGTCCTAAAGAGAGCAATTAGACAACAAAAGGAGATCAAATGGATACTAATTGGAAAGGAAGAAGTCAAAATACCACTATCTGGAGATAATACGATAGTATATTTAAGTGACCCCCAAAATTCCACCAGAGTACTCTGAAACCTGTTAAATAACAATAGCAAAATTGCTAGATAGAAAATTAATTCAAACAAATCAGAAGCCTTCCTCTACTCTAAAGAATAAACAGACTGAGAAAGAAATTAGGGAAACGACACCCTTCACAAATTTTCACAAATAATATAAAATAAAAACTTGGTGTGATTCTAACCAAGCAAGTGAAAGATCTTTATGACAAGAACTTCAAGTCTCTGAAGAAAGAAATCGAAGAAAATATCAGAAGATGGAAAAATCTCCCAGGCTCATGAATTGGCAGAATTAATATAGTAAAATTGGGAATCTTGGCAATAGAAAATTTCAAATTCAATGCAATCCCCATCCAAATTCCAACTCAATTCCTCATGGTGTTAGAAAGAGAATTAAAAAATTCATTTGGAATACCAAAATTCTAGGATAGCGAAAACTATTCTCAACAATAAAAGAACTCAGAGAATCACCATCCCTGACCTCAAGCTGTACTACAGAGCAATAATTGTAAAAACTGCATGGTATTGGTATACAGACAGGCAGGAAGATCAATGGAATCTAAGACCCAGAAAAGAACCCACACACCTATGGTCACTTGATCTTTGACTAAGAAACTAAAACCATCCAGTGGAAAAAAGACAGAATTTTGAACAAACACTGCTGGTACAACTGGAGGTTAGCATGTAGAAGAATGCAAGGACCTCCACATAAACCAGATATACTGAAACTAATAGAAAAGAAAGTGGGGGAGAGCCTAGAAAACATGGGTACAGGGGGAAAGTTCTTGAGCAGAAAACCAATGGTTTATACTCTAAAATCAAGAATTGACAAATGGGACCTCATAAAATTGCAAAAGTTCTGTAAGGCAAAATTCACTGTTAATAGGACAAACCAGCAACCAACAGATTGGGAAAAGATCTTTTCTAGTCTTACATCCGATAGAGTGTGGGAAGCCACATACTCCATTGCAGGATGGCTCTGGCTACCGAAGGCCACCACCCATAAGTTTGGGTAAACAACCAATGTGCGCATGTGCAGTAGAGTTTTTTGCCGAGTCACTGCCTGGCCTGAGGCATGCAAATGAGGCACTGGAAGCATAACCAATCGGGTGTGGACACGCCTCTCCTAGGCCTATATAAGCAGCGCCAATTCTGGGGCTTGGGGTCTTTTCGCCTCTGCAATCAAGCTCTCCCAATAAATGTGTGCAGAAGGATCCTGTTGTGGCGTCTTTCTTGCTGGCGAGTTAGGCATCTCACAATAGAGGGCTAATATCCAATATATAAAAAGAACTCAAGAAGTTAGGCAATACCTCTCCTGGGCATATACCCAGAAGATGTTCCAACTGGTAATAAGGACACATGCTCCACGATGTTCATAGCAGCCTTATTTATAATAGGCAGAAGCTGGAACGAACCCAGATGTCCTTCAACAGAGGAATGGATACAGAAAATGTGGTACATTTACGCAGTGGAGTACTACTCAGCTATTAAAACAATGAATTTATGAAATTTTTAGGCAAATGGATGTATCTGGAGGATATCATCCTGAGGGAGGTAACCCAATAACAAAAGAAGTCACTTGATATGCACTCACTGATAAGTGGATATTAGCTCAGAAACCTAGAATATCCATAATACAATTTGCAAAACACAGGAAATCTAAAAGAAAGAAGACAAATGCATGGATAATTTATTGCTCCCTAGAACAGGGAACAAAATACCCATGGAAGAAGTTACAGAGACAAAGGTTGGAACTAAGACTATATGGATGGACCATTCAGAGAGTGCCCTACCCGGGGATCCATCCCATAATTAGCCACCAAACGCTGACACTATTGCATATACCAGCAAGATTTTGCTGAAAGGATAGCTGTCTCTTGTGAGGCTATGCCAGTGCCTGGCAAATACAGAAGCGGATGCTCACAGTCATCTATAGGATGAAATACAGGGCCCCTCAATGGAGGAGCTAGAGAAAGAGAAAGTACCCAAGGAGCTGAAGGGGTCTGCAACCCTATCGGTGGAACAAAAATATGAACTAATCTGAACTCCCAGAGCTCGTGTCTCTAGCTTCATATGTAGCAGAAGATGGCCTAGTCAGTCATCATTGGGAAGAGAGGCCCTTTGGTCTTGCAAACTTTATATGCTCCAGTGCAGGGGGACACCAGGGCCAAGAAGTGGGAGTGAGTGGGTAGAGGAGCAGGGCGGGGGAAGGGTATAGGGGCCTTCTGGGATAGCATTTGAAATGTAAATGAAGAAAATATCTAATAAAAAGTAAAAAAAAAAAAAAAAAGAAGAAGTTAGACTCCAGAGAACCAAATAACCCTATTAAAAATTGAGTAGAGAGCTAAACAAAGAATTCTCAACTGAGGAAACTTGAATGATTGAGAAGCACCTAAAAAAAGTTCAACATCTTTAGTCATCAGGGAAATGCAAATCAAAATGACCCTGAGATTCCACCTCACACCAGTCAGAATGACTAAGATCAAATACTAAGGTAAGAGCAGATACTGGTGAGGATGTGGAGAAAGAGGAACATTCCTCCTGTGCTGGTGGATTTGCAAGCTGGTATACACACTTTGGAAATCAGTTTGGCAGTTCCTCAGAAAATTAGACATAGTATTACCTGAGGACCCAGCTTTTCCACTCCTGGGCATATACCAAGAAGATGCTCCAACATGTAATAAGGACACATGCTCCACTGTATTCATAGCAGCCTTATTTATAATAGCCAGAAGCTGAAAAGAACCCAGATGCCCCTCAACAGAGGAATGAATACAGAAAATGTGGTACATTTACACAAGGGATTACTACGCAGCTATTAAAAACAATGACTTCATGAAAATTGCAAGCAAATGAATGCAACTATAAAATAGCATGCTGTGTGAGGTAATCCATTCACAAAAGAACAGACATGATATGCACTCATTCATCTCATTCATAAGTAGATATTAGCCCAAAAGCTCAGAATACGCAAGATACAATCTATAGACCACATGAAGCTCAAGAAGAAGGAAGATCAATGTTTGAGTGTTTAGGGCCTTCTTAGAAGGGGGTATCAATTACAGAGACTAAGTGTGGATCAGAGACTGCCCCACCTGGGGATCCATCCCATATACAATCACCAAATGCAGACACTATTGTGGATGCCAAAATTTCATGCTGACAGGAGCCTGATATAGCTATTTACTAAGAGGCTCTGCCAGATCCTGACATATACAGAGGTAGATGCTCACAACCAACCATTGACCTGATCACAGGGACCCCAATGGAGGAGTTAGAGAAAGGACTGAAGGAGCTGAAGAGGTTTGCAACCCCATAGGAAGAACAACAAATTAAACTAACCAGAGCTCTCAGGGTATAAACCACCAACCAAGGAGTATACATGGAGGGACCCTTGGCTCCAGCTTCTTATGTAGCCTTGTAGGGCATCAATTGGAGAAGAGGCCCTTGGTCTCATTAGGCTCAATGTTCTTGTGTTTGTGTATGTGAGTGTGTGGAGGAAGGAGTGGGTGCGTGGGGGTACAACCTCATAGAAGCAGGTGGAGGGGGATGGGAGAGGGAATTTCTGGGGGGAAATTTGGAAGGGGGAACATTTGAATTGTAAATAAACAAAATATAGAATAAAACAAATAAATGAACAAAAATAATTGAAGAGAGAGAGGTGATACCATTCATTATGTATATGAATAAGAAAATGAGTTCACACTTTTGGTTAACATTGAGAAAGGATGAATATCCAGTATATCTGTGATTTCAGAGCAGGACATGATGTACAGAAATCATTATGATAAATTTAGGAAAGGCACATATACAACTGTGGCCTAGGTACAACAGACATGTGAACTTTTCTCCTGAGATGAGGCTCTAAGGCTATTATTATTTCTGGCCTGACTTTTACTATATGGAACTGATTCTAGAACAAAGAGTCAATTTTTGATCCTAATTCTTAGGTGCCTATTATATATTTTAAAACACAATCTTCTGTGAATAGAATAACTTTCTCTTTCCTACTTTAGAGACACAGTTACTAAATTGTGTTATGGCTTGCTACAGTAACTGTAATGAGTATACTTCTCAATAAGTTTCTTCATTATATTTAGATCATAGTCTATAGAGATGCCCCTACATTATGCCCTTTGTGATTAAAGCCCATGTTTTTCTCCTGGAGATAAATATAAGACTCAAAAGTCAGAGCCGGGCGTGGTGGCGCATGCCTTTAATCCCAGCACTCAGGAGACAGAGGAAGGTGGATTTCTGAGTTCGAGGCCAGCCTGGTCTACAAAGTTAGTTCCCGGCCAGCCGGGCTATAAGAGAAACCCTGTTTCAAAACCAAAACAAAACAAAACAAAAGACTCAAAAGTCAGTAAACAAGTCATACTTAAATTCTTGCAATTCTCCGTAAATACATTGTGGTTACATATTCACCGACTCCATTAAAAAATTTAAAACCCTTTTAACAAAAGCTCAAACACTTAATTAAAACTTTTCACTGTTTTTTTTTTTTTCTCTTCCTTGATTGGTGCTGTGTCCAGTAACTGTGCTATGAGCTGTCCTGATACATAAAACAGTAGTTGCAGGGTGAGTATAGGTGTGACACTCATTTTCATGCACAAGAAAGTCATAAAAATCTCTCATCACCTCATAAGGAAAACAATATCTTCAGTCCACTGCTTTGAAACTGTTTTTGTGCATTTTTTACCAGTTACATGAAGCAGATTCTATACATGTTGTTAAATAGATAAAACAGTAGAAAGCAGTGCATTTTGTGTCTATTCATCTAAGTTTGTAACCATGATTGAAAAAGTCTTTATGTGTACTCTCAAAAAGCAAACTTTTGCCTGTAATTAAGGTTCTAATTGCTATGCTGCAGTTTGTTTACAGAGGTGTCTCATGGCCTCTAGTGGTGCATTGCATGTGTGCATTTTGGAGCATAAACTTAGTTTTCCAAGATAAAGCACTGTGTTCCAGAGTCTAAGAGGATGGAGTTTTATAAAAGTCACATCTGTTCTGGAAGCCTCTGGGATTTTTCTTACTTTTTTACTTCCCATATGTATTCTAAGAAGTGAGGAAACACTCCCTGTGAAGATTTAACAGGGCATTTTGAACAGTTAAAGGAAGGATCAGATCCAGGAAGAATGAGAACATGGGGATTCTGCAGAAAAGAGTGGAAGAACTGGACTTCAGATACACAAAGAACAAACTACTGGATGTTTGTTAGTAATAGAAGAGCTTCTAACTGCATCTCTGGTGTTCAATTTGCTGAAAATCACTGAGGTGAAGTACTTTCTTGACTTTCAGAGCATTATTAATATTGTTTATGGTATCAACTCTTAATAAAACACTTCCTTCAAAAAGATTCTTTCAATTTTTTTTCTATCCTTCCTAGCAGGTCTGCCATTAGTCTTTGATTATTTAACCTTACAAAGGATGAGAAAACATAACACTTTCCCAGTGTATTAGAATTAATAAGGAGAAGACACAAGGTTCACATACATGGGTCTGATTTCAAATGTCTCTTTTCAAGGCACTGTTCATATTCTACTGATTTGAATGTAGAGTGGGTGTCGCCATGTTGAATTTGATGCTCTCAGTTCCATGGTATCTTCTCCTGTAAATTATGAACTCCACCCACTCTAGCTTTTTTCTACCTAACCAATACATTTTCTTTCTTTACTCTGTCCTTCTTATGTTAAATACTGTTCTCCTATATATCTTGATATTCCTGAATTACTATTTTGGTACCTGTTTTAAACATTATTCCTTCAGCAAAGCATGCTTCAATTCCAAAGAAAGCAAGTCAGTATGTCCTCATAAAACATGCTTATTAATTTTGTAACACAAGTATGATTGACTGAGTCGTAAATTTTTGTAAAATCAGTATTATTCAGCATTAATAACTCATTAATTCATGATGTTACATATCATGAGTATTTCATTGTACAAAGAAGCCTAATATCACTTATGTTACACAATAAACAGCAAATATCAATGAACATTTCTTGGAATAAGACAATAATATTTTAAATACCCATGCACAGAAAGATTTCTCAATTCAGTGCAACAAAATCATAAAACTAGTCTAGTTCTGGTTTGGATAGTAGCATTTCAACTACAATTTTTCTTTAAATGGCTACTTTGGTCTCTGACATTATTAGTCATATAGCCAGACTCTTGGCCCATTGACATCCACCTCTATTTTACTCTCTCAAAAAATAGAGTGAACTTTCCCATTAGTATAATGTGCTAAACTCATATCTAACGGACTTATTACTCAACTTCTAATTCCCTACCTCTATGTGGAGGTTCGGTTACCAAACAGAAGCAGAATGATATCTTAAGCCTTTCTGCCTGGGCACAGACAATACAGACCTTTCCACATAATCTCAGTGGATTTCCTTGACAGGTAGAAGCAATTCCAACTGTGCTTTAGGGAAAAGTCTGTTTGCCAAAACATCAGCAGTGGGAGATTGTTCCAGCTCACTGGAATTCTATTATTTAGAGGATAATGCTTAGACCTAGAAAAACAAAGCTGGGTGATTTTGAAATGTCACCATTTTAAACTAGCTATAAGCCAGATTCCATAGAGAGTGCTTAAGCAACGTTTGAAATAGATGTAAAAATCACTTCTTTCTCTCTCTCTCTCTCTCCCTTTCTCTCCTCCTCTCTGTTTGTCTCTGTACTTTCTCTGTCTCTGTCTCTCTGTCTCTTTCTGTGTCTGCCTCTCTGTTTCCTTTTCCCTCTCTGTCTCTCTTTCTCTCTTTTTCTCCTCTCTCTGCTTCTCTCTGTCTCTCTGTACTGTCTCTGTCTCTCTTTCTGTTTCTGTCTCTCTCCGTTTCACTCTCCCTCTCCTTCTCTCTCTCTCTCATCTCAATTTTCCAAATATCAGAAGAAAAAGACACAAACAGAAGCAAGTCAAATATTTTTGGACATTCATCACAAGGACTCATAATCATACTCTAGAGTTTTACTTTTTCACATGTCCCATTAGATATATCTTTCTTTTCTAGGACATGAAATTAATATAAAATTCATATTAACTTGTTATGGTATGGCAAGAACATATATCTCTATCTCTACCTATATTTGAATTAATTTTTCAGCCTTCGCTGTTATTTGACTGTAATAAGATAGCTATGTTAATTTCATATAATACATGAAAATAATTTCTGTAGACATATTAAGAAAAATTTTTATGTACAATAGCAAGCTAGTTAACATTGCAGCATGGAAGGTGGAGGACTTCCTGACCCTGTTCTGACTGAGAAACTATTGAATGGCTGTTTGAGAAGGAAGATTTGTGCTTCTTTAAGGATGTGGTCTCTGGTAGGTTGAGCATACTCTAGGGGATTACCCCACACCCATGTATAAGCAGTATTAATTGGACTCATCCATTGGGCTATGAAAAACAAAGGACATGAATTTAGGATAGTGATGAGAGAAGGTACTGAGGATGGGTTAAAAGCAGCTGATAGAAAGAATATGATCACATATAGTGTGTTCTTGAATGGGTATATTCAAAAAATAAAGTATTTTGTTAAGTATTTGAAAAAGAAAACAAGGTTTGTTTATAATGATTATTTTGTATTACAGGTTGTCTTTTGATTCAGTTGAGGTTATTGATCATCTCCCACATTTTCTATAATGAAAAGGCTAAATACATTTAAAATTTTATTAAAAGAAATTAATATTCTCTTTGGTTGGTGTCTTAGACTCTGAGAGCTCCCAAGGGTGTGGGTTAGAAAACACTGTTGCTTTTCCTATAGAGTTGCCATCCCATAGGTTAAAGAACTATGGTAGAGTAGCGAGGAATGGAAACAGCACTTGGATGGTAAATTAATTAATTAATTAAAAAAAGAAAGAAATTATTTTCTCACTGTGTGTTCACAGCCACAATTAATATTTTCCTGTATCGGGGGAAATAAGTTCTTCTCTGCAAACACTAGCTGATGCTATCAAAACAGTAACCTTTGCTCTTCAATTCAGTATGTTCCCACAATACATTGTGTTATTTGCTTTGTTGACAACAAGCAGTCAAGGATTTGACATTATATCACTTTCAATTAAGTATGAAAGAGTGGCAGACAGAAACTCCAGGGAAGACACATTTTGACTCAGTGTCAATATAAAGCACCATGGCTCTTATTCTAGAAAAGATGAGATATGACATATAAAATCCCTGACACTTGAAAATCAAAGCTGGCATGAAATGTTTTCATATCTTCACACTGGTGACCAGCATGCTTTGCTTTTTCTCTTGTGCTGCCATTCTATTTAAGCCAAAATTGGAAAGCTGGACTGTGAATTTGAGCCCCCCAAATATCATTGCTATTGAAAGAATATTCTCAACTGCACAATAACCAAATATCATTTCAAATACCTGTCTTACTATACAGCATGCAATTTATAATAACAAGTACTACAAGAAACAAATGTATGGGACCTAGAATAATGACGATGAAGACTATCATGAGGATGGCGATAAAGGCAAATATGATTGTTTAAGGAAGAGCCTGAATTCATTTAATCATTTTAAAACTTACATGTCAAGCCATACAATGTGACAAGCAAAGGCTGAAAACTTGACATTTAACAAGCACAGACCACCAAATATCAAACAAGCAGACTGACTCCTAAATCACAAACAACCAACAGGAGTTTCACTGTATTTTCAATCAGGATTACTTTTTGCTCTCTTGCTCTATTTTGAATGCTCATTGGATCCTCTTTTGGCCAAAAGCTTTCTAAAAGTAATTAAAGTATCATCTGGAATTTCTGCTACTTTTTGTCTGGGAACATTTGAGCTGTAATTTTGCACTTAGGAATCATCTCGCATCCACTTTAGGTGTTCTTCATGAGGATCATTTCGTCTGCATATCTTTTTAGAAAGCTAAGTTTGAATACAGCAGATGCTTGCTGCTGCTGCCACTGCTGCCGCTGCTGTTGTAGTTGTTGCTGCCGCTTCTGCTGCTGCTTTTGGTGTTAAGATAACAAATTCTGGTGTCTTCAAGCTAACCAAAGGTTTCTTTCTGTTTTATTTCAGTATCAGGTCTATCTTGTTTGCTGTGCATCTCAGTGAGTCTCGATCCATAATTATGCATTACAGTAGTTTGCAGAGCATTTCCCAAGCCATAAAAACATGCCTGGTGCTTTTTACCTATCCGACTCTTCCCTCTTCCTAGAGTCTGTAGGATAACGCAATCACTTTAGTGTTTCCATTCCAGTGTCTCTCCAGAATGTCATGTCATCAGCTTTGATTCATAAGTATATAGCTACTCAAATTGTTTATATTCCCTAAGCAGCATGCAGTTTTAAATCTCCTTCTTTCCTTAGAGGGTTTTGTTGCTTGTTCCTTTTAAAAAGTAACAGTGCATTACCTGGATGCTCCAGACCTTGGAATGCTTGCTAATCTAAACACAACTGAGCAAATCTATAGCTCTGGATCTGCATCCAGAACAGTGGTAACCATGGCCTTACAGAATGATTTAGGGTGGTTTCTTATGATTCCATGGTTTGCAAGATGTATTATAACAGTGACATGTGTTATGTCTTGAAAGTTTGGAGAGAGATACCAGTGAGTCCACCTGTCTTATGTCTTTATTTGAGAGGGTCATTTATATTGAAATAATTATTTTGTGCATATTGGCCTGTAACAGTATATGTTTCTCTGTGGACATTTTCTTGAATTTCATTCAAAGACAGTCTTCATTTGAATTAATAAATTATATTCATGGACATGAAATTGTTCATGTTTTCTTTCACTATTATTATTGTCTTTCAAATAGTATAATGACTATTTCATTTATTGTGTCAGTTGTTTTGATTTTTCTAGAGAAGCCATGTTTGGTTTTATTTTGAAAGCTTTACTAGTGGACTCGTACTTTTGTTGTTTTGTTTTTGTTTTTATTTCACTTACAGATGCTGTGATTATTATCAATTCTTACCTTCTGCCTTTTTTTTTTCCTTCTGCCTTTTAACTTAGCTCAATTTTGTTATCATGTTTATCAGGGTGGAGTATCTGTCAACTCTGTTCTGTTTTTTTTCCCCCCCAGCACATGAAATCAACACTATCACTATTAACTTTCTATAAATCTGCTTCAGTTTTCTTATAAAGATACTTTTAAGAGACTGTAGAGATAGTTCAACAGTTAAGAGCACATTCTGCTCTTTCCGAGGATCCGGGTCTTGTTTCCAATACCCAAGTGGCCCAGAACTGCCTTTAATGCCAGCTCCATGGTATCACAACTTCTGGCCTATTTAGGTATATGCACATGCACACATACACATAAATACAAATATTTTTAATAATTAATCTGTAAAATTGTGGTGAAATATGGACAATTCAATAGAAAATATTGCTGACTGCCTAGTGCATCAATGATATTGTATAGGAAATTTAATAACTAGTGGCCAGGCAATAGTCAATTATAATTGACATTAGCATGAAGAATGGTTTATGTCCATAATGTGCTAACAATGTGAAGAGTTTTTTCTTAATTTTTTCCCTTTTTGTTAGAAAGCAAAAGGAATATGTATTTGTGCTCTCTCTCTCTCTCTCTCTCTCTCTCTCTCTCTCTCTCTCACTCGCGGACAACTCCCCCCCCCCCCCCCCACACACACAAATACTTGTTTCCGTAACTAAGTCCAAGTGTTTTCCACACTGAAGAACACTGCACATCCAAATTACTTAACTTTTTTGAAGTATTTCTATTTCTTGTGGGTGTATTTTCGTTGCTGCTGCTGCCGCTGCTGCTGCTAGTTTGATTTTAAACAAGGGTCTCACACTATGCACTAGGATTGCCTGGGACTGCAGGTGTGAGTCTCCATGCCTGAGCTACTTGATGAGACTGACCTCTTTAAAGAATAGAGAGTGACACTCCAAACTCTTTATTTATAAGCATTCAAATGTGAAGGAATTGTGAAGTAAAAATAAATTACATTGTTGAATTATTTTAAATTGCATAAATTGTTATACAAAATTACATTTAAAATTATACTATTACATATTAACTCTATCTTATAGTCTATACAAAATAATCACTAAAAATATTGCATGTAAGGTCTAGCTAATATGCTAAAGACCACTTAAGAGAAAGTTAAGTTATACCACTATGAATGTGCCCAGTCTAGTCTGATTTCAGGAAAGGAAGTTAAATAATAATTATAATAATGATGCTCAAACCAAAAGAAGGAAGGAATCCAGGATAAATTAATACCAGATGAAAAAGGTTTAAAGAATGCAAAAGGTCCTAGAAATATAATCAAAATGTATCAAATATCTGTGAACGGATTCACCTTTTACAATGAAGATATTTTATTCTGAAATATAAACTAGTACATGACATGAAAGTAGCAAATGTTTGTCATTGAATCAAAAACATCACAAAGAGCCCATAAATGAATCCCTTCTGAGTTATGTCTTTTGTATGGAGTTCCTAGTCTAGGCAAAGCTGATCTTCACAGAACATTAATCAGATAGAATTGATGATAGAATGATTTTGGCAGGGCAATAAATTTGTGGCTTTGAAAACTTGTCCAAAAGTATTTTGATGTGTACATTAAAAGTTACTACTATAAACTGAGCTTCAACACACTGAGATATTTAAGAAAGGGGCATCAAATTGAAAGAACATAATTTATGTCACTGAATTCTGACTGAGATATGAATTATGCCAGAAAATATGGATTTTTTCCTAGATGATGGAGATTACAGATAAACTGGTAAAGTGATAGGTGAACTAATTAGTTGAGTACACTACTTTAAGACACCATATTATAGTCTTTAACTGTATGGAATTCTTGTCAATTTATAAAAGAAAAATTTTTATCTCTAGTGGGAGAACTATACAAGTGATTGCTAATTCTGTCATTAATAAACTGTCATTTCTTTGTTATCTCCACGCCTACCGGGTCTTCCATCCATGCCATTTGTGTTTAGCATCCATGTCACTCTTTCTCTGCAAACATCAATAGAATCTCAGTGGAGCATCTGCACTTTGATTTATTGCATATTTGATAGATTTATCCAAACTCTGACTTTTTAATATCACTTTCATACTTTTTATCAAACCATAAAATCCCCACATGCACAGAAATACCTGTCTTGGTTATGTTCATTTTACTGTTTTTCTTTGGAATCCCCTGTCTCCAGGACTTTTATAAAATCATTCTTTTTTAAAAAAAAAAAATCTATCTTTTGCAAACAGGTTCACATTTTACCCCTAAAATTTCAGTTATTGCTTTATATTACCAATGTTATTAATGCTTTCCAGTATAACCATTAACCACATGCTTAAATAATTGAACAAAACTTGAAATATTATGTTAGTACAGAAATGTACACTTTAATGCATTAGAAATGTTGATGACTTTCTCTTAAAATCATATCTACCATTATTAACATGAAATACAGTGACAAACCCTTTATGTCTGAGGCTTCCATGTTATCTCTTTTCTATAGTAAATATATGAATTTGGTTTGTGCTGTGTCTTGGGATTTACCAGGGTTTATAGCCATTAGATTTTATTTTGTAAGCTTCTATAATTGAATAACTGTTGTAATTCTAAAAATCGATTTATTTAAATGTAAAACAGATGAGATTGGGCTAGCTCAGTGTGATAGAGCCACAGAAGGTCTTCACATTTTTATGTTGGTCCTATTTTTTTTGAGCCATTGCCCTCTTACACATATTTTTTTATTTTAAGTATGCGACAGAAAAGAACATCAATACTGCACTATACTTTATTTTAGCTTCAAATTTTTAATGTTTCTAAGGAAATATTTTTTTATTCACTCTTTTAATTCATTTGTCCAGGAAACAATTCTCACTGCATGTCAGGAATGAGAACAGTGCTTCAAGGAATTAAACTGATAATAGCACCTTTGATCTGTTCAATAGAGCCCTGTGATCTGTTCAGTGGTTGGCTGTGAGCACCTACCTACCTTTGTATATGTCAGGATCTGACAGAGCCTCTTAGTAAGTAGCTATATCAGCCTCCTGTCAGCGTGAAATTTTTGGCATCCACAATAGTGTCTGCACTTGGTGATTGTATATGGGATGGATCCCCAGGTGGGGCAGTGTCGGGATGAGCTTTCCTTCAGTCTCTGATCCACACTTAGTGTCTGTAATTGATCCCTCTTCTAAGAAGGACTGAAGAACCCACACTTTGGTCTTCTTTCTTCTTGAGTTTCATGTGGTTATGAATTGTATCTTGGGTATTCTGAGCTTTTGGGCTAACATCCACTTATCAGTGAGTGCACATCATGTGTGTTCTTTTGTGATTGGATTATCTCACACAGCATGCTATTTTTCTAGTTGCATTCATTTTCTTGCAATTTTCATAAAGTCATTGTTTTTAATAGCTGCGTAGTACTCCATTGTGTAAATGTACCATATTTTCACTATTCATTCCTCTGTTGAGGGACATCTGGGATCTTTCCAGCTTCTGGCTGTTATAAACAAGGCTGCTATGAACATAGTGAAGTATGTGTCCTTATTGTATGTTGGAGAATCTTTTGTGTATATGCCCAGGAGTAGGATAGCTGGGTCCTCAGGTAATATTATGTCCAATTTTCTGAAGAAATGCCAAACTGATTTCCAGACTGTTTGTACTAGCTTGCAATCCCACCAGAAATGGAGGAGTGTTACTCCTTCTGCACATTCTCACCAGCATCTGGTGTTACATGAGGTTTTGATTTTAGCCATTATATCTGGTGTGAGGTGGAATCTCAGGGTAGTTTTGATTTGAATTCCTCTGATGACTAAGGATGTTGAACTTTTTTTTTAGGTGTTTCTTGACCATTCATGTTTCCTCAATTGGAAATTCTTTGTTTAGCTCTGTTTCTCATTTTTAAAATAGGCTTAGTTGATTGTCTGGAGTCTATTTTTAAAATTTTTTTATTTTCATTTTTTTATAGATATTTCAAATGTTTTCCCCTTTCCAGGTCTTCCCTTCAATAAGTCCCTATTCCATTTCCCTTCTCCCTGTCTCTGTGAGGGTGCTCCCTAGCCACTTACCAACTCCTGTCTTCCTGCACTGGCATTCCCCTATACTGGGTAATCAAACACAGTCAGGCACAAGGGTTTTATGTCCACTGAAGTCCAACAAGTCCATCCTCTGCCACACATGTGGCCAGTACCATCGTTCCCTCCATGTGTATTCTTTGGTTGGTGGTCCAATACCTGAGCACTCCAGAGGTTTAACCTGTTGACAATGTTGGTCCCTCCATAGGGCTGCAAACCCCTCAGGCCCTCAAATCCCTTCTCCAACTCCTCCATAGGGGAAACACATACTCAGTCCAATGGTTGGCTCTGAGCATCTGCCTCTGTAAATGTCTGATTCTGGGAGACAGCCATACCAGGCTTCCATCAGCAAGCACTTCCCAGCATCCACAATAGAACCCAGGTTTGGTGGCTGTATATGGGATGGATTCCCAGGTAGGGCAGTCTCTGGATGGCTCAGTCTCTGCTCCACATTTTATCTCCATGTTTTTTCCTGTGAGTATTTTTTTCACTCTTCTAAGGAGCACTAAAGTATCTACATTTTGTTCTTCCTATTTCTTAGGGTTCATATGGACTGAGTTTGAATCTTGGGTATTCCGATTATTTTTACTAATATCCATTATTATTGAGCACATACCATGTATGTTCTTTTGTGATTGAATTACCTCACTCAGGATGATATTTTCTAGTTGCATGCATTTGCCTAAGAATTTCATGAAGTCATTGTTTTTAATAACGAAGTAGTATTCTAATGAGTAAATATATCACATTTTCTGTACCCATTCCTCTGTTGAGAGACATCTCGGTTGTTTTCAGCTTCTAGATATGATTCATATGGCTGCTATGAACATAGTGGATCATGTATCCTTATTACATATTGGAGCATCTTCTAGGTATATGCCCAGGACTGGTATAACTGGGTCCTCCGGTAGTACTATGTCCAAATTTCTGAGGAACCACCAGACTGATTTCCAGAGTAGTTGTACCAGCTGGCTATCCCATCAACAATGGAGGAGTGTTCCTCTTTCTCCACATTCTCACCAGTATCTGCTGTCATATAAGATATTGATTTTAGCCATTCTGACTGGTTTGAGATGGAATCTCCGAGTTATTTTGATTTGCATATTCCTGATAACTAAGGAGTTTGTACATTTCTTTAGGTGATTCTCAGACATTAGAGTTTCCTAAGTTGAGAATTTTCTGTTTAGGTCTGTTCCCCATTTTTAATAGGGTTATTTGTTTCTTAGGTGTCTAACTTCTTGAGTTCTTTGTATATATTGCATATTAGCTCTTTATCAGATGTAGGGTTGGTAAAGAAATTTTCCCAATCTGTTGGTTGCCAGTTTGTCCTATTTACAGTGTCCTTTGCCTTACAGAACCTTTGCAATTTTATGAGGTCCCATTTGTCTGTTCTTGATCTCAGAGCATAAGCTTTTGATGTTCTTTTCAGGAACTTTCCCCTTGTGTCCATGTATTTGAGGCTCTTCCTCACTTTCTCTTCTATTAAGTTTCACTGTATCTGGTTTTATGTGGAGGTCCTTGATCTACTTGGACTTGAGCTTTGTACAAGGACATAAGTATGGATTGATTTGCATTCTTCTACGTGCTGACCACAAGTCGAAACTACACTATTTGCTGAAAATGCTGTCTTTTTTTCCACTGAATAGTTGTAGCTCCTTTTTCAAAGGTCAAGTGAACATAGGGGTTGTGGGTTCATTTCTGGATCTTCAATTCCGTTTCATTAATCTTCCTGCCTGTACCAATACCCTGCAGCTTTTATTACTAGTGCTTTGTAGTGCCGCTTGAGGTCAGAATATGATGATTATCCCAGAAGTAATTTTATTGTTGAGAAGAGTTTCAGCTATCCTCTTTTTTGTTGCTATTCCAAATGAATTTTAATTTTTTTCTTTCTAACTCTATGAAGAGTTAATTTACAATTTCCATGGGGAGTGCATTGAACATGTTGACTGCTCTTGGCAAGATGACCATTTTTTACTATATTAATTCTGCCAATCCATGAGCATGGGAGATCTTTCCATCTTCTGAGATCTTCTTTGATTTCTTTCTTTAGTGACTTGAAGTTCTTGTCATACACATCTTTCACTTGCTTGATTAGAGTCACACCAAGGTATTTTTTATTATTTGTGACTATTCCCTAATTTCTTTCTCAGCCAGATTATCCTTTAGAGTAGAGGAAGGCTACTGATTTGTTTGAATTAATTTTCTATCTAGTCACTTTGCTATAGTTGTTTATCAGGTTTAGGAGTTCTCTGGTAGAATTTTTGGGGTCACTTAAGTATACTAGCATATCATCTGCAAATGGTGATACTTTGACTTCTTCCTTTCCAATTTGCATCCATTTCACCTGCTTTTGTTGTCTAATTGCTCTGGCTAAAATTTTGAGTACTATATTGAGTAGGTAGGAAGAGAGTGGATGCCTTGTCTAGTTCCTGATTTTAGTGGGATTGCTTCAAATTTTTGTCCATTTATTTGAAGTTGGCTAGTGATTTACTGTATATTGCTTTTACTATGTTTAGGTATGGACCTCATTTTCCTTAATATCTCTTAACATCAATAGACTCAATTTACCAATAAAAAAACCTCATAGACTAATGGACTGGTGTGTAAACAGGATTCAGTATTTTGCTGCATACAGGAAACAATTGCTTCTCAGGGACAAAGACAACACTACCACTGAGTAAAAGCCTGGAAAACAATTTTCCAAGCATATTACCCTAAAAAACAAGCTGGAGTAGCCATTCTAATATTGAAGAAAATTGACTTTCAACCAAAAGTTATCAAAAAGGATAAGGAAGAACACTGCATACTTGTCAAAGGAAAAATCTACCAAGATGAACTCTCAATTCTGAATATCTATGCTCCAAATGCAAGAGGAACCCACATTCTTTGTTTGTTTGTTTGTTTGTTTTGATTTTTTAATTAGGTATTTTCTTTATTTACATTTCCAATGCTACCTCAAAAGTCCCCCAAACCCTCCCCTCCCACTCCTATCCCCCCACTCCCACTTCTTGGCCCTGGTGTTCCCCTGTACTGAGGCATATA
Organism: Mus musculus; assembly: GCF_000001635.26. Taxonomy (NCBI): domain Eukaryota; kingdom Metazoa; phylum Chordata; class Mammalia; order Rodentia; family Muridae; genus Mus; species Mus musculus. Next base: position 12,125,745 of record NC_000075.6, read on the forward strand.
AAGTTTGCAAGACCAATGGGCCTCTCTTTCCACTGATGGCCGACTAGGTCATCTTCTGGAACCCATATTCTTAAAACAAACTTTATTAAAGCTCAAACACACACTGTAACTCACACAATATTAATGGGAGACTTCAACACCCCACTCTCAGCAATGGACAGATCATGCAAACAGAAACTAAACAAAGACACATTGAAACTAGCAGAAGTTATGAATCAAATGGATTTAACGGATATCTATGGAACATTTCATCCTAAACCAAAATAATATAACTCATTCTCAACACTTCATGGTACTTTCTCCAAAACTGACCATATAATTGGTCATAAAACAGCTTTCAACAGATATAAGAAGATAGAAATAACCCTATGCATCCATTCTATCATATCACCATGAACTAAGCGTGGCCTTGAATAACAAAAACAAACAAACAAACAAAAACAATGGAAATACCACATACACATGGAAAGTGAACAACACTCTACTCAATGATAATTTGAAATAAAGAAAAAAAATACTTTTTGGAACTTAATGAAGATGAGGGCACATTATACCACACATTATGGGACACAATGAGAGCAGTGCTAAGAGGAAAACTCATAGCCCTAAGTGCCTAGAAAAAGTAAGTGGAGAAAGCTTACACTAGCAGCTTTACAGCACACCTCAAAGCTCTAGGACAAAAAGAAGCAAATACACCCAAGAGGAGTAGAAGGCAGAAAATAATCAAACTCAGGACTGAAATCAACCAAGTAGAAACAAAAATACAATGAATCAACCAAACCAGGAGTTGTTCCTTGAGGAAATAAACAATATAGATAAACTCTTAGCCAAACTAATCAGACGGCACAGAGAAAGAAAATATCCAATTTAATAAAATCAGAACTGAAAAGGGAAATAAAATAACAGAAACCAAGGAATTAAAAAAATCATCAGATTCAACTATAAAAGCTTATATTCACCAAAACTGGAAAATCTGTATGTAATGGACAATTTTCTAGATAGATCCTAGATTTACCCAAGTTAAATCAGTATCAGATAAGCCATCAAAGCAGTCCCATAATCCCTAATAAAATAGCAGCAGTCCTTAAAAGTCTCCCAACCAAAACAAGTCTAGGACAAGATGGTTTTAGTGCAGAATTCTATCAGATCTTCATAGAAGATCTAATATGAATTCTCTTCAAACTATTCCACAAAATTAAAACAGAATGAACACTACCCAATTTGTTCTATTAACTATACTTATACCTAAACCACACAAAGACCCCACAAAGAAAGGAAACTTCAGACTAATTTCTCTGATGAATATCGATGCAAAAATGCCCACTAAAGTTCTTGAAAGCCTTCAAGTATTTAACTCTGTATATTGCATGTCAGTGATTATAGCAAGACTTTCCAGCTGGTCATGGTTCATTTGCTAAGCAGTGAGGGTAAGAGTCTAACGTTGATACTTTTCTTTGAGACACACTTTTACTTCATATTCCGAAATGCCTCATGGTTTCTGTTTTTGATGCTGGCTTCTAACAAGTGATTCTCCTGCCTCAGTTTCTAACTTACAGGAAATAAAGTGGAATGACTCCACATTCATCCTTATAGCTCTCTTTTAAATATCAATGTAATTTGTAAATGATTCTCTTGGAAATGCTCTTACTTCCGATTGTAAACAAAATAAAAGCAGTTTATAATTTACTATTACATTTTTCTTTTTTTGTGGAAATAATAGCTTTTTTTTCTTTTCCAATTTTATTAGGTATTTAGCTCATTTACATTTCCAATGCTATACCAAAAGTCCCCCATAGCCACCCACCCCCACCCCCTACCTACCCACTCCCCCTTTTTGGCCCTGGCGTTTCCCTGTACTGGGGCATATAAAGTTTGTGTGTCCAATGGGCCTCTCTTTCCAGTGATGGCCGACTAGGCCATCTTTTGATACATATGCAGCTAGAGTCAAGAGCTCCAGGATACTGGTTAGTTCATAATGTTGTTCCACCTATAGGGTTGCAGATCCCTTTAGCTCCTTGGGTACTTTCTCTAGCTCCTCCATTGGGAGCCCTGTGATCCACCCATTAGCTGACTGTGAGCATCCACTTCTGTGTTTGCTAGGCCCCGGCATAGTCTCACAAGAGACAGCTACATCTTGCTAGTGTATGCAATGGTGTCAGCATTTGGATGCTGATTATGGGGTGGATCCCTGGATATGGCAGTCTCTACATGGTCCATCCTTTCATGTCAGCTCCAAACTTTGTTTCTGTAACTCCTTCCAAGGGTGTTTTGTTCCCACTTCTAAGGAGGGGCATAGTGTCCACACCTCAGTCTTCATTTTTCTTGAGTTTCATGTGTTTAGGAAATTGTATCTTATATCTTGGGTATCCTAGGTTTTGGGCTAATATCCACTTATCAGTGAGTACATATTGTGTGAGTTCCTTTGTGAATGTGTTACCTCACTCAGGATGATGCCCTCCAGGTCCATCCATTTGGCTAGGAATTTCATAAATTCATTCTTTTTAATAGCTGAGTAGTACTCCATTGTGTAGATGTACCACATTTTCTGTATCCATTCCTCTGTTGAGGGGCATCTGGGTTCGTTCCAGCTTCTGCCTATTATAAATAAGGCTGCTATGAACATCGTGGAGCATGTGTCCTTATTACCAGTTGGAACATCTTCTGGGTATATGCCCAGGAGAGGTATTGCTGGATCCTCCAGTAGTACTATGTCCAATTTTCTGAGGAACCGCCAGACTGATTTCCAGAGTGGTTGTACAAGCCTGCAATCCCACCAACAATGGAGGAGTGTTGTTTCTTTCTCCACATCCTCGCCAGCATCTGCTGTCACCTGAATTTTTGATCTTAGCCATTCTGACTGGTGTGAGGTGGAATCTCAGGGTTGTTTTGATTTGCATTTCCCTGATGATTAAGGATGTTGAACATTTTTTCAGGTGCTTCTCTGTCATTCGGTATTCCTCAGGTGAGAAATCTTTGTTCAGTTCTGAGCCCCATTTTTTAATGGGGTTATTTGATTTTCTGAAGACCACCTTCTTGAGTTCTTTATATATGTTGGATGTTAGTCCCCTATCTGATTTAGGATAGGTAAAGATCCTTTCCCAATCTGTTGGTGGTCTTTTTGTCTTATTGACGGTGTCTTTTGCCTTGCAGACTCTTTGGAGTTTCATTAGGTCCCATTTGTGAATTCTCGATCTTACAGCACAAGCCATTGCTGTTCTGTTCAGGAATTTTTCCCCTGTACCCATATCTTCAAGGCTTTTCCCCACTTTCTCCTCTATAAGTTTCAGTGTCTCTGGTTTTATGTGAAGTTCCTTGATCCACTTAGATTTGACCTCAGTACAAGAAGATAATTATGGATCGATTCGCATTCTTCTACATGATAACAATCAATTGTGCCAGCACCAATTGTTGAAAATGCTGTCTTTCTTCCACTGGATGGTTTTAGCTCCCTTGTCGAAGATCAGGTGACCATAGGTGTGTGTGTTCATTTCTGGGTCTTCAATTCTATTCCATTGGTCTACTTGTCTGTCTCTATACCAGTACCATGCAGTTTTTATCACAATTGCTCTGTACTAAAGCTTTAGGTCAGGCATGGTAATTCCACCAGAGGTTCTTTTGAAAGACCCCCGAAGGGAGACCCTCACTCATGCCTCGGGATGTGGCGCGGACCCAAGAGAGACGCGGAGACCAAAATGGCGTACACACAAAGCTATTTAATAAAGCAGGGGGGTGTGGGGGGGGGAGGAAAGCCAGCACGCTGGGGCTGAGACTCATACACCTCATCATGGGGTAGAGGAGTCCCGACCCCGACTCAAAATTTTCACAAGCTTTTAAAGGCAAAAACCACAAACTGGGAGGGGGAATGGGAGGGAATAGGGGAAGTTTAACAACCGCAAGTTTACTCAACCAAAGAGTCATGCCCTATGTTAGGCAATACACCTGGCCCATTGAAACATTCTGTGGTTGTTCCAGAAAATGTTTTTCTCAAGAACATTCGGGAACTGTTTTCCAGATGGGAGGGGTTGGGCTCCGAGGTGAAAAGTTCATGTTCTCACAAGAGGCCAGTAATTTTCCATTCTTCATTCCCCACTTCTTCTTGTAAGTAGCTCTAATCTTAGAGCGATATTTCAGCCTCTTGTAGGACCTGATACTGTTGTCGCAGAACCATTACCTGGACAGCACTTACTTTTTCTTTTATAAAAGCCACTAACCTATTAATAACTCACGACCCAAAAGTAAGTAAGAGCATAAGAATTATTAAGGGTCCAGCTATAGTCGAGAGAAGGGTGGTGAGCCATGGAGACCTATTAAACCATCTTTCAAACCATCCTTGTCTGCCCTCTCTTTCTCGCTTACCCCGCTCAAGTCTTTCTCTCAGCTTTTGCATAGAATCTCTAACTATCCCAGTGTGATCTGCATAAAAACAGCATTCTTCTTTTAGAGCTGCACAGAGTCCTCCTTCTTTGAGGAACAGTAAGTCTAGCCCCCTCCTGTTTTGTAGCACTATTTCAGACAGGGAAGTCAAGGATTTTTCTAAGGCATTAATTGACTTCTCTATTATCTCTAGTTCTTCATTAACTGCATCTCTTAAGGATTGGATTCCTTGTCTTCCTTCAATTAAGGCTGATACTCCTGTCCCCACTCCCACTGCCATGCCTATACTCATGAAGGTGGCTAAAGTTAGAGTAATAGGTTCTCTCTTAAATCTTGTACTCATATACATTTCCTCTAAGCTAGAAGCAGGATGATAATACACTCGAGGCAACAGTTGAATCATAACACAGAAATCATGGGAGGGGTCAAAGACCTTGGTTGCTACACAGGGGGTAAGCCCTGACTTACAGGCCCACCAGCCAACTGGGGATGACACAAGATAAGTATTAGTTTCTGTTTTGGGCACAGACTGAGTTCGGTTGCATAAATGTTTGTGGGTAGGAGGGGGAGTACCTATACAGAGACCTGGGCTTATTGCCGATACCTCAGACAGAGTCAATTTTTTCTCCGTTCCCCATGAACAGGTGGCATGGTGGCTGGTTATATTGATATCTCCATTAAAGGTGATTCCTTCATAATAAGGGGGGGCCGAGGATAAACATAACCAACATTCCTCAGTGGCATCTGGATTTGTTCTATTAAGGGCGTAGAAAGCTCCTCTTACTAAATTAAACATTCTCTGTCCCGTTGTGGGGTTTGTTGGGGCTACAGTTGAGGGATTTTGTAATGTGGCGGTGGGAATTTGAGTGGCAATATAGGAGGGGCCCATGATAAGGGTTGGCAGTAGGGTCGGAGATTTGGGTCTGACTGTTGGAGGTTTGGGTTTAACTGTTGGGGATCTGGGCTTGGCTGGAAGAGGTTTGGGTCTGACTGGGAGACCCTGTTCTATAAGGACCTTGTTAGGCCCTATAGGTGCCACTATTACTTCTGTTATCGTCAATTTGATTTTAAAAATGAACCCAGGGTCTTGTGATGTTGTATACATTCGCCAGCCCCATCTATTTCCCTTAAGCCAACTTTGATGATCTTGTTTTCCTTTTTTAGTGAACCTTATGCGTAGGGGGTTACAATATTGACCTTTGCATGGTCCTGAGGGGCTGTTCGTAAGAGCACACCCATTTTCTGGATACTTAGAGGGGTCCCTTTCTCCCTGGTTTGGCCCATCACGGTTACTGCCCCACTTTACTGTGATCAGGTCCCAGGAAGAGGTAGGATTCCAATAGGCATCTCCTGTTGTTTCACATCCCCATTTTCTGCAATACAGATTTTCTGGTCCTCCACATGTTACCCGCAGTCTTTTGGGTTGACCTTGACCAGGGCAAACATAGAAATCTGCTGCCCTAAGATTAGCATGGTAGAACTGCCCCGAACAGCCATATGAGCTCCCGATTCCGTTTGGGACACAATTTTTTTCAGGGGGTGGGCTATTGAGGTCGGTGTGATCTGGGAGGTCCCAGGTGGGGGATCCAGCTGCTAACTTACAGATATCAGGTGTGAGATCAGGCCACCAAGTCCAGAGGGGGTGTATGTCAGTAATTGACCATACAATGTTGTCTTCTTCATTATGTACCTCCCAAGTTTGATGAAATGTAGCGTGAGGGTTAGGATTGGGGAGGGCCATTTCTGCGCAGCAGGCGTAGCTTAAGAGGATTGTCAGTAGTAGCCACCATCCATTCGTCTTGTTGTTTTTCTTTATCCTGACAGGCGGCTCTCTTGACGTGGGAGGCGTGGATCCATGCGGCGATTCCATCTACCTTTACTGCTGTGGGGGTTGTCAAGAGTACCAAATAGGGCCCTTTCCACCGAGGCTCGAGGTTTCTGGTCCGATGTCTGCGGATCAAGACCCAGTCTCCGACTTGGAACTCGTGTGGAACTGCAGTGGTCCCTGGGGCGAAGGCCTCCTTTATCTGGCCCCAAATTTGGGTTCTGATCACCTCAAGGACCCTTAAACGAGCAAGCAAAGCAGAGGGTAAGGTTGAGTCCGCATCAGGAACCAATGTCCCTCCGGACTCAGTTAAGGGGGGGCGGTCCCCCGTACAGGATTTCAAAGGGCAAGAGCCCAAAGCGTCCTGGAGTATTGCGGACCCTAAAAAGCGCAAAGGGGAGGAGGGCCACCCAGTCCTTCCCACCGGTCTCAATGGCTAATTTGGTCAGGGTCTCTTTTAAGGTTCTATTTATTCTTTCTACCTGTCCTGAGCTTTGTGGGTGGTAGGCACAATGTAGTTTCCAATTAACACCCAATTGTGTGGTGTACTGGCTAGTTTTGTGTCAACTTGACACAGCTGGAGTTATCACAGAGAAAGGAGCTTCGGTTGAGGAAATGCCTCCATGAGATCCAACTGTAAGGCATTTTCTCAATTAGTGATCAAGGGGGAAAGGCCCCTTGTGGGTGGGACCATCTCAGGGCTGGTAGTCTTGGTTCTATAAGAAAGCAGGCTGAGCAAGCCAGGAGAGGCAAACCAGTAAAGAACATCCCTCCATGGCCTCTGCATCAGCTCCTGCTTCCTGACCTGCTTGAGTTCCAGTCCTGACTTCCTTGGTGATGAACAGCAGTATGGAAGTGTAAGCCGAATAAACCCTTTCCTCCCCAACTTGCTTCTTGGTCATGATGTTTGTGCAGGAATAGAAACCCTGACTAAGACAAATTGGTACCAGCAGAGTGGGGTATTCCTGTGACAACATGACCATGTTTTGGGGAGGACTGTGGAAGGACTTTGGAATTTTGGGCTTGAAGATCCATTTGTTGTTAAGAGCTCTGTCGGATGTTGTGTAGGAGCTTGGAAGATAATGTTGAGAACACTGCAGAAGATGGAGGTCTGGTTTGTGAAATTTCAGAGGGAAAATTAAAGACTCTTTTCAGGGCCATTGCTGTTTTGATTGTGAAGATTCTGTAGTTCTGGATAGCTGGGGCTGAAGAATCAGCTGTGATTAACAAGATATCAGAACTACCAAAGCAAAAACTTTGCATTACTGAGACTATTGATGCTGGTTAGCTGGAGCTAAGAAATTAGCGGTGATTAAGAAGAGACCAGCATCATTGAGGTGACATCTTCTGGGAAGTGTTTTCTGAAAGCACAAAGAGGCTGTGTTCCAGAGATGGCCAAGGTTGTACTCCTGCTGCAGCGGGACTTGGTAATATGTAAGGGTCACCCAGGTGGTACTGGTTTTGAAGGCATGAAGGGGTCACGCAAAGCAGCTGAGGCTTGGCACTGTGAGAGGCCATGGAAGGCCATTGGTGAAAGTGCAGCCTCAGTTGCAATTGAAGGCCCAGGACTGAAGGGGTCATGCAGTGTTTTGGAGATGCCAGTACCATGAGATGACCACCAAGAGCAGCAGCAGCAGTGGAGTACAGGCATCTGGATCCTAGAGGATGACGCGTGTGCTACAAAGGGCCTGGCTGGAGAAGTGACCCAAGCCCTTGGAGGAGCCCAGAAGATCGTGAGTTGGATCCCAGACATTGGACGGTTGGAGATTGACTTTTGCTTTTGATTGTGACTGTGCCCTGATATTTTCCCTCTTGAAGGAAGAAACTGTTTTAGTGGAGCCCACAGTTGAGACTTTTAATTGTAAAAAGACTTTGAATTTTAAAAGAGATGGATATTTTAAAGAGATTGAAATTTTAAGAATATGTAAAGACTGTGGGACCTTTAAAGTTATTTAGATCTTGGGGATGGATAAGATTGTAAGGGTTGAGGCTTGCTAGTGATGTTTTTGTGTGTCAAGTTGACAAGGGGTCAATTGTACTGGCTAGTTTTGTGTCAACTTGACACAGCTGGAGTTATCACAGAGAAAGGAGCTTCGGTTGAGGAAATGCCTCCATGAGATCCAACTGTAAGGCATTTTCTCAATTAGTGATCAAGGGGGAAAGGCCCCTTGTGGGTGGGACCATCTCAGGGCTGGTAGTCTTGGTTCTATAAGAAAGCAGGCTGAGCAAGCCAGGAGAGGCAAACCAGTAAAGAACATCCCTCCATGGCCTCTGCATCAGCTCCTGCTTCCTGACCTGCTTGAGTTCCAGTCCTGACTTCCTTGGTGATGAACAGCAGTATGGAAGTGTAAGCCGAATAAACCCTTTCCTCCCCAACTTGCTTCTTGGTCATGATGTTTGTGCAGGAATAGAAACCCTGACTAAGACATGTGGCCAGTCCCTGACTTACCTGGGCAACAAAGGCTGGTCCATTGTCAGACCCTATTACCTTAGGAATCCCGAATCGGGGCAGGATTTCTTCTAAGATCTTTTTGGCTACAATTTTTGCCGTTTCTGTTTTTGTAGGGTAAGCTTCAACCCATCCTGAAAAGGTATCTATAAACACTAGCAGGTATTTGTTACCATACATCCCTGGTTTAACTTCTGTAAAATCTACTTCCCAGTACACACCAGGGCGGTCTCCCCTCTGTCTTTTTCCAGGTTCCCTGTAAGCCTTTGAGGTGTTAGTAAGGGCACAAGCCTGACAGGCTTCTACTACCTTTTGAGCCGTCTTTCTGAGGTCTGGGACCTTGAACCTGGAATTGCCCTCAACTAACTTTGTCATTTTGTTAGCCCCCAGATGTGTGAACCGATGAAGTCCAGTCATGAATTCAAGTCTTTCTTCTGGGGTTAAATTAATTTTTCCTGGGAAGAAGTAGGGGAGTGGGTCGCTTGTCCAAAGTAGCTCCTGGAGGTCATATTTTTCGGGTTTGGACGCAGGCTTTGGCTGTTTTCTTTTAGCTTGTCCTACCAGGACGATTGCCCCTTGGGCTGCTTGTTTTGCCACTGCGTCGGCCATCCGATTTCCACGGGCAGTCAGTTCTTTTCCTTTTTGGTGTCCTGGGCAGTGGATGATGGCTACTTTCTTTGGCAAGTGTATAGCTTCTAAACGTGCCAGGATTTCTTCTTTGTTTTTAATGTCCCTACCAGCCGAGGTTAAAAGGCCCCTCTGCTGGTAGATGGCCCCATGGACATGTGCAGTGGCAAATGCATACCGGCTGTAGGTATAGATATTAACAGCTTTTCCTTCTGCCAGGTGTAGAGCCTGAGTTAAGGCGATGAGTTCAGCTTTTTGGGCCGAGGTACCTTCGGGGAGGCCACTTGCCCATATTGCTTGAGTCCCAACTACCACCGCTGCCCCTGCCCTTCTTTTTCCCTTTATTATAAAACTACTGCCATCCGTATACCAGTTAGGCACTCCGGGCCAAGGTTGGTCAGTCAAATCTTTTCTTGTTCCGGCCTCACCGGCCAGAATATCAACGCACCTGTGAACCGGGGTCGAGTCTCCTTCTACGGGCAGGAGTGTGGCGGGGTTCAAGATTGCTGGGGGTGCAAAAGCCACCCGGTCGTGTAGGAGCAGGCTTTGGTAGTGGGTCATCCGGGCATTGGTCATCCACCGGTTTGGGGGCTGTCTGACTACACTCTCCAACACATGGGGAGCGATGATGGTCACATGCTGCCCCAAGGTGAGTTTGTCAGCGTCCTTGACCAACAGTGCCACAGCCGCTATGGCCCTCAGGCAGGTAGGCCATCCGCTGGCTACAGGGTCCAATTTCTTTGACAGATAGGCCACAGGTCTTCTCCATGGCCCTAGTCTTTGGGTTAGGACTCCTCGGGCCACACCGGCTCGCTCATCAACATATAGTGCGAAAGGCTTAGTCACATCTGGAAGGGCTAGAGCAGGTGCCTCTAGAAGAGCCCACTTGATGGCTTCAAATGCTTTCTTGTGGTCCTCAGTCCAAACAAAGTGGGGGCCCTCTTTGGTTAAGGGATAAAGGGGAGCTGCCATTGTCGCGAACCCAGGTATCCACAGCCTGCAAAAACCAGCAGTTCCCAGAAATTCACGTACCTGTCGTGGGGTGGTTGGGACCGGAATCTGCATCACGGTCCATTTCTGGGCTTCTGTGAGCCATCGTCTTCCATCTCGGAGGGTATAGCCCAAGTAGGTGACCTCGGTCTTACACAGCTGGGCCTTTTTCGCAGATACCCGGTACCCTAACTCACCCAATTCGTTTAGAAGTTCTTTGGTTCCTGCTATGCATGTCTCACGAGTCTGAGTCGCGAGGAGGAGGTCATCTACTTATTGAAGAAGAGTCACTTGGGGGTGGCGTGCCTTGAAGGGGGCCAGGTCCCGATGGAGAGCTTCATCGAAGAGAGTGGGAGAATTTTTGAAGCCCTGTGGCAACCTGGTCCATGTTAGCTGTCTGGTGTGTCCACTCTCTGGATCTCTCCACTCGAAGGCAAACAGCAGCTGGCTTTTGGGGTGTAGCCGGAGGCAAAAGAAAGCATCTTTTAAATCTAGTACAGTGTACCAAGTTCGGTCTGGTGGCAATGAACTTAGCAGGTTATAAGGGTTGGGGACGGTAGGATGTATATCCTGCACTCGTTTGTTTACTTCCCTCAAGTCCTGCACCGGTCGGTAGTCATTAGTTCCTGGTTTTTGAACTGGCAGGAGAGGTGTATTCCATGGTGACTGACAGGGCACTAGTATGCCTTGTGCTGAGAGTCTCTGTATGTGGGGGCGGATGCCCTCTTTGGCCTCTCGGTTCATGGGATACTGTTTGACAGAGATGGGGGTGGCTCCAGCCTTTAATTCTACCATCACCGGAGGTACCTGTTTGGCCAGACCCATTCCCGCCTGCTCTACCCATACTTCCGGGAATTTTTTTAACCAGAATTGGTCTATTGGGCTCTTAATTTTTTGTTCATGTAAGCGATACTCTTCTTCTGCATGCAGGACCAAGCAAGCAATCGGGCCAGTTCTCTTTCCCCAACTCACTTCAGGTCCTTCAGATGTGAACTGAACTTGGGCTTTTAGTTTTGTTAGGAGATCCCGCCCCAGGAGTGGAGCTGGGCACTCGGGGATCACCAAGAAGGAGTGTTTTACTTGGTGTCTCCCCACATGTAAGGTGCGGTGGGTGGTCCAAGGGTATAGCTTGCTTCCCGTAGCCCCCACCACTAAGGTCTTTTTATCTTTTAGCTGTCCTAATGGTTCCGTCAATACTGAGTGTTCCGCTCCTGTGTCTATCAGGAAATTGACAGGAGTCCCCTCCACCGACACAGTCACCCTAGGCTCAGGGAGGGGGGCTGAGCCCTGACTTCCCTAATCTTTATCGAGGGCCAGCACCTTGGCTCTCTTCTTTGGGCATTCCCGAACCCAATGTCCCCTTTCTTTGCAATACGCACACTGGTCCTTTTCCAACTGGGGTTGGGGTCTGCAATCCTGGCTTCTCGCCAGTTGCCCAGGTTCCCTGACCTATCTCTCCTTAACTGTCCTTCTCCTACCACTGCGGCCAGAATCCTTGTCAGGTTTCTTTCCTGTCGACGGTCCCGTCGATTCTCCCTGTCTTCTGCCTCTTTTTTCTCTCTTTCCTTTTTTTCATCTTCCGTCTCTCTCTTATGAAACACTTTCTCTGCTTCCTTCACTAGATCCTGCAAAGTATAATCTTGGAGGCCCTCGAGTCTTTGCAGCTTCTTTTTTATATCGGGAGCTGACTGGCCAATGAAAGCCATAGCAACAGCTGCTTGCTGCCCCTCCGATGAAGGATCGAACGGGGTATACCTCCTATAGGCCTCCATTAGCCGTTCTAGAAAGACCGAGGGTGGCTCGGCTGGTCCCTGCAAGACCTCTCTTACCTTTGCCAGATTGGTGGGCCGTCGTGCAGCCCCTTTGAGACCCGCCACTAGAGTCCGGCGATAGACCAGGAGACGCTCCCTACCTTCTGCTGTATTGTAGTCCCAGTTTGGGCGGGTCAAAGGAAAAGCTTCATCAATAAGGTTAGGAAGGTTGGTGGGAGTCCCATCGTTCCCCAAGACATTTTTTCTAGCCTCCAGAAGAATTCTTTCCCGTTCTTCCGTTGTGAACAGGACCTGTAAAAGCTGTTGACAGTCATCCCAAGTGGGCTGGTGGGAAAACATCAGGGACTCTAGGAGTCCAGTCAACCCTGAGGGGTTTTCAGAGAAAGGGTGGTGATTAGTTTTCCAATTGTAAAGATCCGATGAAGAGAAGGGCCAATACTGAAGGGGGACTAGGGCATGGGGATCAGTGGGGGCCGGTCCTCCAACGTGGGCCCGAAGGGGAAGAGCCACCGTCGAGTCTGGTCCGTTTCCCCCTTCTGGGCTCCGGCCCCGCCGACTTCGAGTACCGCCCGCCGGACCCAGGGTGTCGGGTTTGGGCTGCAATTCTGCCTGAGGAGGAGGAAGTTGGGGCTGAGGGTATGGTGGTGGAGGTGCCTGGGAGTCCAGCCACAAGGGATCTTCAATTTCAGGGTAAATCTTTGGGGGAGCAGATGGGCTAGGGGTCTTCCCCTCTGCGGTTGCCCCTGTCTTGGCTACGGCCACGATAGGCCTGGATGGTTCTGGGGTCCAGGGTTTTACCCAGGGGGGTGGGAACTGGACCAAATTCTGCCAGGTGACAATGTAGGGGATCTGGTCCGGGTGGCCTCCTTGTTCCTGGAAAACAATTCGCCTGACGGCATAAATGAGAGACAGGTTAAAGGCTCCCTCTGGTGGCCAACCGACTCCAAAGGTGGGCCACTCCGAGGAGCATAAGGTCTGCCACGGGCCCTTGCGGACCTCCACAGACTGATTATGAGCTCGGACCTTGACTTCTTTCCAGTGGTCAAGTGTAAGAGACAGGGGAGTAGATGGAGACTGTCCCATATTAAATTTTAGTTCAACGATCAGGACAATAGACGCAGACACAAATGCTAAGCCAAAAAGAAACCAAACCCAGCGCCGCCGAGTTGGGGTAGATGGAAAAAAAAAAACGAAAGAATCAGATGGCCGTGGAGCTTTCCGTGAGCCCAGATGGTCTAGGAGATTGATCTCCTTGTGACCTTGGGGGTCCACCAGGCATCCCTGATCCTCCCCCGGTCCTCCTAGGATGTCTCCTAGGGTGAGCGGACGGTAGACGCCTGGATACGTCTATCCTTATCTACGCCTTCTCTCCGTCTCGGAGAGAAGCCTCCTCGAGCGTCCGCTAAAAACCGAAAGTGCGATCGCTTCAACCCAAATGTGACAGAATGATAGTAAAAACAAACAAAATTGCCAAGCGACAGAACTTACCCAATGGGATGGTCTCGGTCTCTCGGGTGGTCACGACAATCCCGGACGAGCCCCCAAATGAAAGACCCCCGAAGGGAGACCCTCACTCAAGCCTCGGGATGTGGCGCGGACCCAAGAGAGACGCGGAGACCGAAATGGCGTACACACAAAGCTATTTAATAAAGCGGGGGGGGGGGGGGGAGAAAGCCAGCGCGCTGGGGCCGAGACTCGTACACCTCAACATGGGGTAGAGGAGTCCCGACCCCGACTCAAAATTTTCACAAGCTTTTAAAGGCAAAAACCACAAACTGGGAGGGGGAATGGGGAGGGAGTAGGGGAAGTTTAACAACCGCAAGTTTACTCAACCAAAGAGTCATGCCCTATGTTAGGCAATACACCTGGCCTATTGAAACATTCTGTGGTTGTTCCAGAAAATGTTTTTCTCAAGAACATTCGGGAACTGTTTTCCAGATGGGAGGGGTTGGGCTCCGAGGTGAAAAGTTCATGTTCTCACAAGAGGCCAGTAATTTTCCATTCTTCACTTTTATCCTTGAGAAGACTTTTTGCTATCCTAGGTTTTTTGTTATTCAAGATGAATTTGCAAATTGCTCCTTCTAATTCGTTGAAGAATTGAGTTGGAATTTTGATGGGGATTGCATTGAATCTGTAGATTGCTTTTGGCAAGATAGCCATTTTTACAATGTTGATCCTGCCAATCCATGAGCATGGGAGATCTTTCCATCTTCTGAGATCTTCTTTAATTTCTTTCTTCAGAGACTTGAAGTTTTTATCATATAGATCTTTCACTTCCTTAGTTAGAGTCACGCCGAGATATTTTATATTATTTGTGACCATTGAGAAGGGTGTTGTTTCCCTAATTTCTTTCTCAGCCTGTTTATTCTTTGTGAAGAGAAAGGCCATTGACTTGTTTGAGTTAATTTTATATCCAGCTACTTCACCGAAGCTGTTTATCAGGTTTAGGAGTTCTCTGGTGGAATTTTTAGGGTCACTTATATATACTATCATATCATCTGCAAAAAGTGATATTTTGACTTCCTCTTTTCCAATTTGTATCCCCTTGATCTCCTTTTGTTGTCGAATTGCTCTGGCTAATACTTCAAGTACTATGTTGAAAAGGTAGGGAGAAAGTGGGCAGCATTGTCTAGTCCCTGATTTTAGTGGGATTGCTTCCAGCTTCTCTCCATTTACTTTGATGTTGGCTCCTGGTTTGCTGTAGATTGCTTTTATCATGTTTAGGTATGGGCCTTGAATTCATGATCTTTCCAGAACTTTTATCATGAATGGGTGTTGGATCTTGTCAAATGCTTTTTCTGCATCTAACGAGATGATCATGTGGTTTTTGTCTTTGAGTTTGTTTATATAGTGGATTACATTGATGGATTTTCGTATATTAAACCATCCCTGCATCCCTGGAATAAAACCTACTTGGTCAGGATGGATGATTGCTTTAATGTGTTCTTGGATTCGGTTAGCAAGAATTTTATTGAGGATTTTTGCATCGATATTCATAAGAGAAATTGGTCTGAAGTTCTCTATCTTTGTTGGATCTTTCTGTGGTTTAGGTATCAGAGTAATAGTGGCTTCATAAAATGAGTTGGGTAGAGTACCTTCTACTTCTATCTTGTGAGATAGTTTGTGCAGAACTGGAATTAGATCTTCTTTGAAGGTCTGATAGAACTCTGCACTAAACCCGTCTGGTCCTGGGCTTTTTTTGGCTGGGAGACTATTAATAACTGCTTCTATTTCTTTAGGGGATATGGGACTGTTTTGAAGGTCAACTTGATCCTGATTCAACTTTTGTACCTGGTATCTGTCCAGAAATTTGTCCTTTTCGTCCAGGTTTTCCAGTTTGGTTGAGTATAGCCTTTTGTAGAAGGATCTGATGGTGTTTTGGATTTCTTCAGGATCTGTTGTTATGTCTCCCTTTTCATTTCTCATTTTGTTCATTAGGATTTTGTCCCTGTGCCCTCTAGTGAGTCTAGCTAAGGGTTTATCTATCTTGTTGATTTTCTCAAAGAACCAACTCCTCGTTTGGTTAATTCTTTGAATAGTTCTTTTTGTTTCCACTTGGTTGATTTCACCCCTGAGTTTGATTATTTCCTGACGTCTACTCCTCTTGGGTGAATTTGCTTCCTTTTTTTCTAGAGCTTTTAGATGTGCTGTCAAGCTGCTAGTATGTGCTCTCTCCCGTTTCTTCTTGGAGGCACTCAGAGCTATGAGTTTCCCTCTTAGAAATGCTTTCATTGTGTCCCAAAGGTTTGGGTACATTGTGGCTTCATTTTCATTAAACTCTAAAAAGTCTTTAATTTCTTTCTTTATTCCTTCCTTGACCAAGGTATCATTGAGAAGAGTGTTGTTCAGTTTCCACGTGAATGTTGGCTTTCCATTATTTATGTTGTTATTGAAGATCAGTCTTAGGCCATGGTGGTCTGATAGGATACATGGGACAATTTCAATATTTTTGTATCTGTTGAGGCCTGTTTTGTGACCAATTATATGGTCAATTTTGGAGAAGGTCCCGTGAGGTGCTGAGAAGAAGGTATATCCTTTTGTTTTAGGATAAAATGTTCTGTAGGTATCTGTCAGATCCTTTTGTTTCATAACTTCTGTTAGTTTCATTGTGTCCCTGTTTAGTTTCTGTTTCCTTGATCTGTCCATTGATGAAAGTGGTGTGTTGAAGTCTCCCACTATTATTGTGTGAGGTGCAATGTGTGCTTTGAGCTTTACTAAAGTGTCTTTAATGAATGTGGCTGCCCTTGCATTTGGAGTGTAGATATTCAGAATTGAGAGTTCCTCTTGGAGGATTTTACCTTTGATGAGTATTAAGTGTCCCTCCTTGTCTTTTTTGATAACTTTGGGTTGGAAGTCGATTTTATCCGATATTAGAATGGCTACTCCAGCTTGTTTCTTCAGACCATTTGCTTGGAAAATTGTTTTCCAGCCTTTCACTCTGAGGTAGTGTCTGTCTTTTTCCCTGAGATGGGTTTCCTGTAAGCAGCAGAATGTTGGGTCCTGTTTATGTAGCCAGTCTGTTAGTCTATGTCTTTTTATTGGGGAATTGATTCCATTGATATTAAGAGATATTAAGGAAAAGTAATTGGTGCTTCCTATTATTTTTATTGTTAGAGTTGGCATTCTGTTCTTGTGGCTGTCTTATTTTTGGTTTGTTGAGGGATTACTTTCTTGTTTGTTCTAGGGCGTGATTTCCGTCCTTGTATTGCTTCTTTTCTGTTATTATCCTTTGAAGGGCTGGATTCATGGAAATATAATGTGTGAATTTGGTTTTGTTTTGGAATACTTTGGTTTCTCCATCTATGGTAATTGAGAGTTTGGCCTGGTATATTAGCTTGGGCTGGCATTTGTGTTCTCTTAGGGTCTGTATAACATCTGTCCAGGCTCTTCTGGCTTTCATAGTCTCTGGTGAAAAGTCTGGTGTAATTCTGATAGGCCTTCCTTTATATGTTACTTGACCTTTCTCTCTTACTGCTTTTAATATTCTATCTTTATTTAGTGCATTTGTTGTTCTTATTATTATGTGTCGGGAGGAATTTCTTTTCTGGTCCAGTCTATTTGGAGTTCTGTAGGCTTCTTGTATGATCATGGGCATCTCTTTCTTTATGTTTGGGAAGTTTTCTTCTATTATTTTGTTGAAGATATTAGCTGGCCCTTTAAGTTGAAAATCTTCATTCTCATCAATTCCTATTATCCGTAGGTTTGGTCTTCTCATTGTGTCCTGGATTTCCTGGATGTTTTGAGTTAGGATCCTTTTGCATTTTGTATTTTCTTTGACTGTTGTGTCGATGTTCTCTATGGACTCTTCTGCACCTGAGATTCTCTCTTCCACTTCTTGTATTCTGTTGCTGGTTCCAGATCTCTTTCCTCGGGTTTCTATCTCCAGCGTTGCCTCGCTTTGGGTTTTCTTTATTGTGTCCACTTCCCTTTTTAGTTCTAGTATGGTTTTGTTCATTTCCATCACCTGTTTGGATGTGTTTTCCTGTTTTTCTTTAAGGACTTCTACCTGTTTGGTTGTGTTTTCCTGCTTTTCTTTAAGGGCCTGTAACTCTTTAGCAGTGCTCTCCTGTAATTCTTTAAGTGACTTATGAAAGTCCTTCTTGATGTCCTCTATCATCATCATGGGAAATGTTTTTAAATCTGGGTCTAGATTTTCGGTTGTGTTGGGGTGCCCAGGACTAGGTGGGGTGGGAATGCTGCGTTCTGATGATGGTGAGTGGTCTTGATTTCTGTTAGTAGGATTCTTACGTTTGCCTTTCGCCATCTGGTAATCTCTGAAGCTAGCTGTTATAGTTGTCTCTGTTAAGAGCTTGTTCTTCAGGTGACTCTGTTAGCCTCTATAAGCAGACCTGGGAGGGTAGCTCTCTTCTTAGTTTGAGTCGGCAGAGTATTCTATGCAGGCAAGCTCTCTTCTTGCAGGGAAGGTACCCAGATATCTGGTGTTCGAACCGGACTCCTGGCAGGAGTTGTGTTCCACTCACTAGAGGTCTTAGGATCCTGTGTGGAATCCTGTGTGGGCCCTTGTGGGTGTCGGGCGACTCCGCTGGCAAGGTACCCCGGGGCTCGAGTGGATCGGAAGGGGCTTGTGCCCCAGGTCAGGCCCGGGTAGTCTGCTTCCCTATTTACTGCAGTCTCAGGTTCCTCGCGATTGGATTGTGGCAGGGACTGTGTTCCACTCACCAGAGGTCTTAGGATCCCGTGGGGAATCCTGTGTGGGCCCTTGCTGGTGTTGGTCGAGACTCCGCTGGCCACTATTACATTTTTCAATTAAATTAATATTACATATTTCTGCTAGGTATGGTGGTTCATACCTCTATTCTCAGCACTCAGAAGGCAGAGACAAGACAATCGTAATGTGTTCTAGGCCAGTCTGGCCTACAAACTGACTCTAGGACAGCCAGGGCTTCACAAAGAAACCCTGTCTGGGAATACAAATCAACAACAAATCAAAAAAATTTCTACATTTTTTCCTCACACTTTCCTCACATCTGACTCTGCCTCCTTTTGATCTTTTTCAAATTCATGGCTTCATTTGTTGTTGTTATACATGTGTCTAAATACATAAACATAGAAATAGAGTCTACTGAATATGCTTAGTGTTGCTCATATGTGTTTGATTTCAGAGATGACCACTTGAAATTGGACAACCAAATCAGGGCTCATCACAAGGCTCCTCCCTCTTTCAGAAGCCCTTAGTTGCCTGTAGTTGCTTAACTCAAGAGTTGGTCTCTCTGAGATTTCTCTCTTCCAAAACAGCATGTCTAAGTTTTTGATATTATTGGAGTCAATCAAAGTATCAATATGCTTTCTCTTATCATAGCTAGTAGCAGAGGATTTATTAAAAATGGTACTGAACCCTCTAATTTGTCCAAATTCAATATCATATATTTCTATTTTGATTAATATTGACTACACTATGGGATGATGTATATATGGCATACACATTTGTCCAGCTTTATTAGACACAATTTCTCTCATGAATTTTAAAGTACAGGCCACGATGTAGATGCTGAAATAAATCATACATGAATATAAGTATGTTTAATTCTATCTATCTATCTATCTATCTATCTATCTATCTATCTATCTAAAGATATGTGCCACTTAATTATTGGGATACTTTATGAGAAATGTACTTACCTGTGACATTATTGCCATGTAAGAACTTGGTAGGATAGCCACTGCATCTAAGGTTTATTCCTCCTAAGCTACATGTTACTGTAGTTGAGACTATTAACTATTGTGGCAAAGTAGGACCAGTGTAAGCAAATGCATGCAGATATAGAATTTGTGTGAGATAAGTGTCAAAACAGGATAAGAATGGTTCCCTAAATAGGTCAGTGACTCTAAATGTACCTTAAGAAGCTCTAAATTGCCTGCATCTGGTGCTGTTAGTTAAGGAGGGAGTAATGACAGAACAGCAAAGCCTGTGTCACTAACACATACTGAAGACAATAAACATTTTTAGGCTACTTTAAAATTATTTCTGAAATTATTTTAATGGAATTATTCTTAGCTTTTAAACTACAGCTTTATGTAGCTTTTTTCTTGTTTTACTATATACAGTCTGTTTCATTTCATAGACTTTTACTTCTCAGTGTTTTTGTTTTTTAAGAATTTCATAGATGTATGCAATTAATTTTGATAACAACCACCAATTTCTCTATCTAACCACTCTGGATCACCACATACCTTGCCTCATAACATGACATACTTTTTTTTAACTTGCTGACTCCAATTAGCAAATCTTTGCTTGAAGAAAACAAAGTGTGCAGCCATAGGAAAATACTTTTTATGTTTATTCTATTATTATACATTATTGTTCTAAATTTAGCCATGTTACCCTTCAAGGAAGGACTGTCTTCCATATCTGCTCATGGTCAATGGGGTTGTTGACCATATATATGTAAGTAAGGTGTGTGTTTTTGCATGTGTTTATGTGTGAGCATGTGTGTGTGTGTGTGTGTGTGTGTGTGTGTGTGTGTGTGTGTGTGAGGAAGAGAGTTACAGTCTAAAAATAACCATATCAAAGCACTTACCCTGGTCAGTAATATGGTTGTATCAAATATATCAAATTCATAGTTTTGAATACTATATGTTTAAACAATTGGGGCAATTACAATGTTGGCATCAGCAGTACCATAGACATATGACATGACCAATGAATCTCTTACACAACATGAGAATTTGGGGCTTTATGTCAATCTTAATGGAAATATCAAGTGTGTATGAAGTACTTGCTAAATTAAATATGTCTTGATATCTGGTATTAAGCACATCATCAAACACCACTGATTGAACATACGTCTCCTCTGACATTACCTATCCCTGATCACCTTCAATAATATGTTTAAGATTGAGGGTGTCTGGGGTTTGATATCCATCTTTATTTTGCATAGATATTTGCATTTCTTCTAGACTGTTTCAATGTTGCTGAACAGTCCTGTGTCTATGTCACTCACATCCAATGCTCTAGCAAGCATCGTCTATTGTCAAAACTGTAGTCAGTTGATGATGTTTACCAAACAAATAGATGAAGCAGTAAGAGTAGTATTAAATGAAATGAACATTTTCATTCAATGGACAAAAATAATAATTTTATACTAAACACTTTAATTTATTCTCATAGCATGACTCAGATTTTAACAGAGTTATGCCGTTTGGAGGTGCTGACCCTTGAAAGAATTCCTTCACAGTTCTTTCCTTGTATTCATGTCTATACTTGACACACTCTTGATTTGTTTGTTAATTTTTTCCTGTTGACACCTCTATACTACCACTAACTGCACTCCAAACTATAATAATATACTTTTCAAATATAAAGGTATATCTATATATACATATATATTCCTTGATGTCATTATTGCACACTTTTGTTTGTATAGTCCCATTTCATCATGAGAATAATTGTGCTATTTCATTGTGGTGGTTGAGTGGAGTGGCAACATAAGACAAGTAGAAGTTTGCTACAATGGTACACATTTAATGTGTATCTAATCTACTCACAAAATATTGGGCCTGAATTAAAATGTAAACTATCTCTTTGAACATAACAATAAAGTGCAAAGGAATTGTAATTTGGTTTACCTTAATTTCAAGATAAATACAGTTACATTTGTATGTAAAATGAAAAATTATTTAGTTCATGTTCTCTATAGAAATTTCCTGAATGAAAGTACTCCAAGAACGAATCAAAGATGGCAGCTTATCTACACTGTTCTCCACCCAGCTGCCCTGTATTGGGTGGGAATGTCCTCCATAGTTTGTGATACTTGAATGCTTGGTTCCCACTAGGTGGCACTGTATGAGGAGGTTTAACTATTACAGTCTTCCTTGGTTCCAACTTACACTCTCTCCTTTATACTGTGCTCTAGGATGTAAGCTTTCATCTTCTACTCCTGCTTCCCTACTCTGATGGATTCTCCCATATCTAGAAGTATAAATCAAAATAAACTCTTTTACAAGTTGTCATAGTTAAAGTAGTTTATCACAGTAACAGAAATGTAATGAATTCACCATCCAAGATTTCAAAACAGATATCTTATGCAAAGAAACAGACCTGACTGGAATCCTTTGTCATTTTTTTTTTTTGAAAAGATTTTTTGCATCAAAAGAGTCTGATGGATCTATGGCAAGTCTTGAATACACTATGCAGCTGAGGCTGGTCTTCAACTCCTGATTCTCAATTATGCATCTCCCGGGGGTTAGAATTTCAAAGTGTGCATTACTATGCTCAGTTCCTGCAGTGAAGACAACCAAATTCAGCTTGATATACATGTAGGAACAGAATTTGTGAACTGTGCTACATTGTTATTTTTGTAAATTTATATTTAAAACCAGGGAAATGTTATAACTTAGATTTAGGGTTAGGGTTTTCCACCTGGGTTAGGTTTTTATAACTTGATTTGCATTGAAACTTGAAAGGGGTAGAGATAAGAAATTACTCCATCAATACTGACTGTGTATGATTAGGTAAGAACATTTATAAATATGAAAATTATTTAGAGCTGAGAAGATGGTTCAGTTAAAAACTACTTAGCATTCAAAATGAGCATTCAACATGAGAACCTAAGATGAATCAACAGAACTCGCAGAATCACTGGGTTAACAAAAACTAGAGAGAGAGTTCTGTGATTCAGAGCACTTCCTGTTTTTCCAGAAGACTTGGATTCAATTCCCTGCATCCAAAGGGATGCTCACAACCAGTTCCAGGTGATCCAAAATCCTATTCTGACCTCCTTGGTCAATAGGTATATACATGGTACTAATAAAGGCAGGTAGGACATTAATGCACATAAATAAAGAAGACCAGCAGTCTCAACTAACCCAGACCCCAGGGAGCTCCTAGAGACTGAGGCACCAATGAAGAACACATACCGGCTGGTCCGAGGCCCCTGGCACATATGTAGCAGAGGTCTACGTGGTCTGACCTCCGTGGAAGATATATTTAATCCTGGAGTGCCTTGGGTCTTAGGAAAGGGGGAGGTCTGTAGCACCCTCTCAGAGGCAAAGAGGAAGAAGAATGGGATGAGGAAATGTGGGAAGGAAGACGGAAGGAGGGTCAATGACCAGAATGTAAATAAATAAAGTAATTTAAATTAAAAAAAAGAATCTTAAACAAACAAATGAACAAATTCAAACCTGTAATCCCAGCCTTTGAGAGCCAGATACAGTGAGTACATTTGAACTCAGTTTTCTGTCAGTTTGAATATGTGAATATGTGAATGGCAAATTCTCTAAGGTAACCTATCCATAAGGAAGGTGGAGAGTGACATTGACCTCTGACCTCCACATATGTGTGCATGCAGCTATGCACACACCCATAATCATCAACATGCACATGCAAAATTTGGTAAAGATAAGAATAGTCATAACATGCAGCTTTTTTCACATGCCAGATACAGCATGTGCTAGCAGACTATTTTAAAGTTATAAATTATGACTATTTATTTTCAATTATATTATACTTATATTATTTTAATCTAGAATAGAAATCCATTTTCTATATCTCTCATGCATTTAGTGTTGACAATAATTTTCACATCTACATAAGCTTTACACATTTAGCAAAAAAAATGTTTGAACATTGATGAGACTGGACTGTAAACAGATTATTGATGAAAAAATTTGCTTTTCCAATAATTTAATGTAAGATTGAAAAATATTATTGCCCATTAAAGCAACATCAGACATTTTTCATCTCTTTAAATCTTTCAAGGGTTTGAATTTATTTCATATCTAAGATGCCATACTTGATGATCAAATTGAGAGTTCCAAGCAGATGAAAAAAACACAAATAAATAAAGTTTCTATTTGAAGGTAGATTCATTGGGACTAATTGTGAAAGGAAAGACGGTTTACTTAATAACATACACTCAAATCTATCTGAACTTTAAAGCATAAGGTTTATACATTTGCATAGCCCTGCATAAGAGCTACTTCTGAAAGCATAATTCAGGGAAATTGGAAAAACAGTATCTATAATTCTCTTCTATGTGGCACTATGGTTGTTCATGCTCAATAAATATTTGTTGACAATATTTCTGCAATGACATAATATTTTTGTATTCAGCTGTACAATTAGCCTGTTTTCTCCACTTACAAATAAATATTCTCAATAAGATAGCGAGGTTGACAGGCTTATTGTTTAGAAATGATTTCGGACTACTTTATAGCCAAAAAAGCCAGCCAACAAATTTTACAATAAAAACTAATTGATACAAAATAATTTTCTTATTTATGTTTATATGCTGCTCTAAATAATAAAACTGTTTTCAAAATTTAATAAGAAAAGTGTCTTTCCTAACCTTTTAGTATTAAATTTTTTCTTTCAAATTGATCTGTGTAAGCATATTTAAGAGTTAACTCTATCAGAACACAGTTTGAGGGCTATAATCACTTGTAGTATGAAGGCAGTATGTCTTTCTCCTTTGTAATGGTAATTGCTCAATTTTGCTGTAATGTCAAAAGTGCTTTCTGGATTAACAATTCTGAAAGCATCAGTGGTAACCAAAACATTTTATGATTTGTTTTGTCATCCTTTATAGAAATATTTCAACACTTTCATTCTGGTAAGTGAAAACTGACAGGTCGTAGGCTCCAGAGCTTAGCATACAGAGTGCATCTTTATTAGGGAGTGTGCACCATAATTCCACCCTTGTATTTCCTCCCCTGAATTCATCTCCTGAGTTGAAATGCTTGTTGAATACTTAATTGTGTTGACTCCATGCTAAGTATTATGTAAATATGAAGACTACTTTCTCTCTTCTCTAAAAATTAAAATAAGGGGATGAAGTAATTAAATTTGTAAATGTTTTAATAGCCTTGGAAGCACATAAACAGTATTAATGAATTACATCAATGGTGATCAAAGTGCCTAATTTTCAAAAATCTCTTTCAAAAACTCTGATTTCACATACTTTACTGTTGAATTCTTCAAACTGTAGTTATATAACCACACACAGCTAACACAGGCAAACAAATTTAAATTCTATAATGTCTATTTGTTGTTTCAATTTTCCTTTTTTTCTTTTTACTTGTAAAATAAAGCTGTATTATGAAATGGGTTCAGATAATCATATCCTGTTACTTACTACTACTTCAGAATTCTAAGTTTTACATAGAAATTGGTTCCAGATAAAACTTTCAGGGTTTGTTTCTTGTGATTGTGTGTACTGAACCAAGAGCCTTGGACATTCTCAGCTGAAGTTATGTCATGTTTTTCCACTGACCTAGACTCTTAGAACTATTATTTATACTTTGAGTTTGAGATAAGCCTCGCTAATTTCCTTAGCATTGCTTGAACTCCCTGTGTAGACTATACAGTCTTAATCTTGCAAATCCTCTGGCCTAGCTACCAAAGTATTTATAATTTCAGGCCTGTGTCATGATAAAGACAACAGACATGATAATACTGTCATATTCCAGATTCCAGGAAATGCAGCCCCTCCCTAAGAAATAGGGTGGTTGACACTTAAAATGTTTAAAGAGAATAAATAACAATTATTTCAGTGTCTGAGTTACAAAACAACAAAATGTCTATTTTATTAGACTTACATTCATTTAAGGTGTGTCTTTAATCTGTGTCCTGAGTAAGATAATAATAGACTAATTGAATGTAGTATGAACACTAATGTTGGGATCATGAAATAAGGGTACCTAAGAGCCTTGAGAGGTATGGTCACTAATACTGATTGACAACTTGGCAAGTTCTAGAATCACCCATGAGCAAAGCCTCTCTGGTCATGTCTTCAAGAACATTTTTGGACTAGACTTATTGAGGAGGGAAGACTTATCCTGAAATTGCACGCTTCGATTCCATGGGCTGACATTTGGGCTGAATATAAAAGAAAATATAAGATAAGTGCTGATATTTGTCCACCTATACTTCCTGACTATGGATAACATGTGACCAGATTCATCATTCCTGCACTAACATGCCTTCCAAAATGCCATGAAAAACAATAGGAATAATGTAAGTCAAACTAAGACATTTCTTCTTTAATAAAGTTTTTTCAAGTATTTTGTAAAAAAATTATAAAAATGTAGGCAATATAAGTGGTCAGTGTTGGTACAACACTCTGTTCAAAAGTCAAATAGATTGATTTTCATTGAAAATTATTTAAAAGTTCTGGAACAAGCAATAATGTATTTATAGTTTTCAGGTCTCCCAACAACAGGTTTAAAGTTAATTGTTTATGGCTATGCAATAATGGCTATTTTGTACAGATATTGTAGCTATATGTAAAGGTTACACTAGGTAGCTATATATTATGTTAAATACTAAGAGAAGTCAATGATATATAGGTGATTTTCTGTCCTGAGGTCTCTATCATTCTGAGATGAACTTGAATAATTAGTATTTAAGAATGTAACCGAAGCAGATTCCCATTGCTACCTAGATGTCAAGATCACATGCCAAGCTTTGAGGACTGGGAGTGGCAGTATTTTCGTGACTCATTTTAGTGTACTTATGGATAGATGTGTTTGGTATCGTCTGAATAGATGAGTCTTTCAACTCATTAGGAGAGGCAAATGTGATTGTTGCCTAGTCCTGCCTGAGAAATCAAAGGTAGAGTCGAAAGCTGACCCTGAGGATGGGGTCCATCGACTTGGCCTCTAAGACTCCTTGAAACATTGTTACCTTAAGAGTTAAGACCCAGACACAGCCAGGGAAGCAGGTAGACTAACTATAAATCTTCATCTCTCACTGCCTTCCAAATCTATTCCCCAAACTGCATTCCCAGCTCTGTAGAAGACCATCTTCTGCAACCTCTCCTTCCTGCCTCCCTTCCTACCTCCCATCATCCATCCCTCCCTACCCAATCAGCAGGAGATCACACAGATTTTCTATTCTAACCTGTCTTCCACCAACTCAGCCCATTGTCCCAGGCTCCCAAAACAGCAAACATTCCCTGGGGACAAACTTGCCATGCCTGCCAGGGAATCAGATAGGCTAACTACAGATCTTGATTCCTCCCTCCTTTCCTCCAAGTCCAATGTACCCTCTACATCCTTAGCTTTATAGAAGACCAAATTGCTGGGGTCTTCGTTTTTCTGTCCCCATTTCCATCAGATACTCAGACTTTCTCCTCCAATCTTCCTCCCCACTTAGTACTTTCTCCCAGCCCCCAACTCCAGCACAAGTTCTCTGAGAATATGCCAACAAGCGCTCCAAGTAGGCCTGAGAAACAGGTTGTAGCCTAGCTTCAGATCTTATTCTCCGTCTTCTTCAATCTAACCACATAATCTTATCTCCAGCTCTGTAGCCAACTACTTACTGTCTTCTCTCCGCATTCTCTAACCCCATTCCCAGGGAACTAAGAAGATCTTGGTGGAACACCCTGCTTTCCTTTTTCTATGTACCTCCTTAGTCTCCATCACCATTTTTAACTGTAAGCGTCCAATAATGAGAGATATATTCTACATGAACCCCCTAGTCATCACACCTGGCAGTATACTAAAGTAATTCCTAACCAAGAAACATATAGCTACCAAACCCTCCTAAGAATCAGAGAGGGAAAGATGGACCATATCTCAACATCAGTGGAATCATTTCCCCAATAAAAAAGACACAGACTTGGCCAGGGGCCATGCTAATGTGAGTGTCCTAAACATCCACCTGATTCTGTGTTGATGTCCATGGCCCATGTTACCACTGAAGACCATACAGATGCCCATGGTCTATACTGTAGTCTGAAGCCATGTTGATGTATGTGGAACATGCTGCCTCAGGGGCAATGATGATGTCCATGATCTGTTATTAATTGAGGGCCATATTGATGTTTAGGTTCTGACCTATTGTTGGAAACCCTGATGAGGTCTGCAGTTTGTGCTAGCTATGGAGGCCATGCAGATGTTTGTGGTCTGCCTCTCCACCTGAAGCCATGTTAAGTCCCAAGGTCAGAGTACCACCAAGGCCTACATTGAGGTCCATGGTCCATGCCTCAGAGTCCCTGTTGATGTCCATGGTCCATGTTGTCACCAGAAACTATGTAGAAACCCATGATCCATGCTCCTTCTGATGACAAAGGGCAAGAAGCTATGTTTGCAGATGGACGATTGAGAAAGAGAACTACAAACAGCTTTTGTAAAAACCCCTACCACCATTCTGTTCTACCCCTTGCCCCTAAAAGTAGCAACCAAGAAAGAAAGCCATGGAAAATAACTCTCAAAATGAATGATAAGGATGCTGAAATATAGTTCTCCACATTTAATGAGTAGAAAAAGACTCAGTTTTATTTAAGGTGGTGGCCACTGGGTTTCGGGCCATGCTTCAATTAGTAAATGGCCAACACAAATTTGACCTTCCCCCCTTTTCTCTTTTTCAGGGTGTCACAAGTATTGGGGACATAACAGGGCAGACTGTGAAGTGAGAATAATCAGGTTATATTATAAAATTCCCAAATAATAAGTGTTAACTTAGAAAGAATAAAAAGACACAGACCAGAATGAATAGGTAGAGAGGATCCATTCTTCAGCTGCACCCAAGAAACACACCTTAACATCAAGAATAGGCATTATCTCTGGGTGAAAGGATGGAAAAAGACATCCTAGGGAAGGCAATGTAGCTATCTAACACTAGCAGCAATATGGAAGGATACTACATATTCATCAAAAGAAAATATCTGTTCCTCCTGTGATTCTGTTAGCCCCACCTGGGGATGCATCCCATAAACAGCACAAACTTAGAAACTATTGTGGATGCCAACAAGAGTTTGCTAACAGGAGCCTGATATAGCTGTCTCTTGTGAGGCTATGCCAGTGCCTGACAAATACAGAAGTGGATGCTCATAGTCATCTATTGGATGGAACACAGGGCCCCCAATGGAGAATCTAGATAAAGCTCCCAAGGAGCTGAAGGGGTCTGCATCCTTATAGGAGGAACAAGAATATGAACTAACCAGGACCACCAGAGCTCATGTCTCTAGTTGCATATGAAGCAGAAGATGGCCTAGTTGGCCATCATTGAGAGGAGAGGCCCTTGGTCTTGCAAAGATTATATGCCCCAGTACAGGGGAATGCCAGGGTCAGGAAGTAGGAGTAGGTGGGTTGAGAAGCAGGGCGGAGTAAGGGTCTAGGGGGCTTTGGGGATAGCATTTGAAATGTAAATGAAGAAAATATCCAATAAAAAAGAAATATCTACCAACAGGACATTAAAATTCTTAAAATCAATGTACCAAACACTAGTGTACAGATGTTCATAAAAGAAAAATGACAACATATATCACTTATTGCCATTCCACACATATATTGTGAAGCCTTCAGTACCCTACTTTCTGGGAGGAATAGAATGAGGAGAAACCATAATTAGAATATATTGTGCAAAAAAATTGTAGTTTAAATAAAAGAAACCAACAAACAAACAAATGAGGTAAGACCTAAGATCACTTAGGATATGGGTTGAAATCAGAGTATAAAAGGATTTAATGATTATACTCTTGTTGCCTTTCAAGCTTTTGAGGATTGTTAGAGAAACCCATGTAAATAAAGTTAAATTTAGGCATCTGCATGGTAAATAACTAAGGAAATAAAACTAAGCCAATAGTACAGTACACAAATCTGAGGATTTATAGCATCACTACTAAGATTAGCATGGATTAACCCACCTCTACCATGAAAACCCAGAAACAAACTTCAAAGCCATTTTTCCAAGAATGTCCTTGACAAGTATCTTAGTAAAGCAGAGAACAGGGTAAAGACAAGTGGAGAATGGAAGGTAGGGTGAAATAGCCTGTGAGCAGGCATGATTGTTTGCAAAACTTAATAATTCAAGCTGTAACCAAAGAACCAGCACAAGCCAGAACAAAGAACATTTAAACATTGATACATCAAAGCTCTTTGGAATCCCTTCATAAGCTCTGAAGAACATCCTTCCATAACTAGCTTTGGGCTCTCTCTCTCTCTCTCTCTCTCTCTCTCTCTCTCTCTCTCTCTCTCTCTCTCTGCCAAGGCTTGATTCAGGAATGATGAGCCCATGATCTGCTTTCAAGCATTTTGATTATTATTGCACTGGATAGCATTACAGTGTGAAGTTCTGTCCAGGTGGCTTTGGGAAGAGAAAAAGAAAGAAAAGATTTAACTAGCATTTTAGCTATTGTTTTTTTTTAAAAAAAACCCAGCATATCTAGCTCTTGGTTTTAGTGTTGAAAGTTGAGCCAAATCCATTAGGTCAGGGCAACAATTATTTCACCAAAAAGAAAATCACAAGGAAGAAATAGTTGCCCATATTGCATCTAATATGGACTTAAACCCACTATCTGGGGAATATGATTACACAGAGTATAAAATAAAATCACTTAAATTTTGGATCTACTTTTCTGTTAGGTGTTTAAGAATATGTAGGTGGCCAAATTTAGCCAATTTTTTTTTCATTCAAAGCCTATTGACTGACCAGTTTTCAGGGGTCAGTTGAGACTTGGATCTTGGCACATTAAACTTTACTCTTTATCACTCATGCCATCTGTTGGGATTATTGGATGTGTGCTGACCATGCTGCTGCCCTTGCAATCACTGAGGACATTTTTCTCGGCTTTGGCTTCTTCCCTTGTAGTGTGTGCACTGGTTAATGAGAAGAGTCAGAAAACAGCCTTGCTTTGCTTTTCATATTAACAGAAAAAGAACATTTGGTTTGGAAAGGATAATTTCTGATAACTTTAAATTTTATAAGGCTATGGATGTGTGACATTGATTGGCACTGATGATCAAAGACTATCAGATCCTCCATAGCCAGACTCCTGATAACTGTTTGGAAGGCCACATCCACAGTCAGCAAGTGCTTCCAATGCCGATTCTGGAAACCTGACAACTCAATAAATAATGAAAAATCCCTCATTTCTAAAATGGAGCTGGTTGAAGGATAATACTATGGTTGATATATTTTTAAGAGTCAGTTTTATGTTATCTTCTTGTTTATGTTTATGTCAGGCTCAATGCAAAAATACATACATTCTAGTTAAGGTATAAATGCAATGTTAGGATATCCCCTGGATTCCTTCTTATCCCCACCCCTACTTAAGTGTTGCTTGATAATTCTTTTTTTCTCTTCCCCTATGAGAGGCCATGAGAAAAGAAGGGGCTTGTTGAATTCATCCATATTTATCCACATGCCTGACATCTGTGTTCCCTTCCCTACTTGTGACCATGGAGAAGGTGAAGGTTTGTGAATATGAGTCACCTTTACGTAAGACCTTTCAACCTAGTAACCTTATGTTCTTTGTTTTGCCTGGCTTACTCTAAACAATTGGTGGAAAACAGCTCAAAGGAAGATCTATAGAATTAGGGTTAACAGTAGTGTGCTTTTCTCTACTTAAGAGTTACTTTGGTTAGTTTGAACAGAGGCCCACACATTTCAGGAAGATGCTACTTGCCTACCCTAAACACAGACTACACTTTCTGATTAGTAGGTCCTTACTGACTCACAAGTTACCTTGATCTTAAAAGACCATGTATGATAGTGTCTCTCAGATATGCTAATAGCTTCCTTCCTGTAAGGATCTGAAATGATTGGGAGGGAAACACAAAAGAAAAAGCCATCTGTGATTGCCAGTGTTAGAAAAGTGTGGCCTAAGAACTATCTCTTAAGTTCCCTTTAGGACCCTACAGATGACAATATACAGAATATATATTTCTTAATACTAAATTAAGCCACAATGGAAGTATGATATTACATCCTTAATCTGATATAGAAAATACATTGGACTTATTAAATGGTAATAGGAACAATTAACTCTTGAGTGACAAAAGAAAATGAGGAAATTTGAGTTAGCGTAGACTCAAGTTATTAGGAAACAGGACAGGAATCGAGGAAAGAGGCTCAGGAACTAGAAACAAAAAGTAAGAAAAAAGAAAGCTTTGGGAAATTTCAAGGTTCAATCCCCTCAAAAGAGGAAGTTGCCTTGTCTTTTGGGGACACCAGAAACTTTGTCCTAATTTAATTTTTCTCTCCTACTATGTATACATAAGCTGCTACTGGGGCAGAAGCCCATGAAAGGAGCTGAGATGGGGCAGTATGCCCAATGACCAGCCATAGGTGGCACTGTTGCTTTGTGGAGAATCCTGAGAAGAAAGTATTAAAGTGCCTACACCCAGAAGCCTTACCTGAGCATGGTTTGGGCTGAGAACACGCAGGTCTGTGATCCTCTGTATTGGGAAACGTTTATACATCCAGCTATAAGCTACAATCAATGAGCAGCTCTGGCCTCTTCCTTTCCTTTGAATGTGAGCAGAGAACTCTGGTTCTGGGTGAATGGTAATTGTGCAGGAGTAAAGGGGGATTTCTTAACCCAGGAACAAGAGACAGTGTGTCAAACTTAGTGTTCCTAACACAAAACTGTCAGTCGCAGAAACAAGAGAAAAAGAACCCAAGAAGAAAAGACTGTTGGCAGGAACTTTGGTGAGAAATGGGGAGGTAGTAGTAGTCTAGTTGGCTACTATGAGGTGCCCAAGTATCTCTTACAGTTATATGTTTGTATATATCTTTCAATCACTGGTGCTTAGTCCAAGAAAGAAATAACAATAAACCAGAAACCAGAGTTTAACTGTGTCACTACAAACTTGCAGCAAGGAAAGAATTGCTGATAGGATCAGGCACATTTCCAAAAGTTGCATTTTGGGATCCTTGATATAAAACTAACTGACCGTTTTAAGTTGTCATTTTCAGAAAATGGAGGCCCTGTAGATTATGGACAGAAAGCCACAGTAGGATCTTTATCATGCTATGTGGCTGTTTCTTTTCCTCCCTCCCTCCCTCCCTCCCTCCCTCCCTCCCTCCCTCCCTCCCTCCCTCCCTCTGCCTCTTCCTTCCTTCCTTCCTTCCTTCCTTCCTTCCTTCCTTCCTTCCTTCCTCCCTCCCTCCCTCCCTTCTCTCTCTCTCTCTCTCTCTCTCTCTCTCTCTCTCTCTCTCTCTCTCTCTCTCTCTCTTTCTTCTCTAGAACATGGTGGCAGGTTTCAACTTATTGTGGCTTATTATTATGTTTTCTGTATTCTGTATTCCATATCTTTACCAAAAATATTAACATTCGCATAACTAAAGATTAGG
Source organism: Mus musculus (assembly GCF_000001635.26). Taxonomy (NCBI): domain Eukaryota; kingdom Metazoa; phylum Chordata; class Mammalia; order Rodentia; family Muridae; genus Mus; species Mus musculus. The sequence goes on from NC_000075.6 coordinate 12,158,321, forward strand.
GAGAAGGTACAATTTCTTCAAAAATTATAATTTAAGCAATGCTTTGTACTGAACATCTCAACCATCCTGCTGTCCCTTCTGTTAGTTTCAGAATAAAAAGTCTTTGAAGAACTCTGTGAAGGATTTTGTCTCAGGATGGCTGTTGCATATTTGCTTCTTTATCTAGTAGTCTTTAACTTATCCATTCACCCCTCAGTGAAAAATCCCAGTTGTGTAATTTTTTTCTTTTATTGAAACTAGATTTATTTTTTGCACAATATATCCTGATTATTTCTCCTCCCTCTACTCCTCCTAGTTCCCCTCATCTCCCCTCCCGTCTGAATCCACCTCTTTTTGTCACTGGTTATAAAACAAATAGGCATCTAATGATAATAACAAAATAAGATTACACACACACTAGAATAGTAAAAACCAGAAAAATCAAAGAAAAAAGAAAAAGAAAAGAAAGAAAGAGGAAAAGAAGCCAACAAAAGGGCAGAAGAAACAAATATAGATGCAGAGACCCACTAGCTTGCATGCTCAGTCATCCCATAAAATCACAAATCCAGAAGCCATAATATATATGGAAGAAAGGAAGAAAGGAAGAAAGGAAGAAAGGAAGAAAGAAAGAAAGAAAGAGTATTAAGAAAAATAAAAAAGCTCTGACATAACATTGAGAGAGAAGAATCTCTATAGATACATTTCTGTTAGCCCCTGGAAGTGCATCCTTCCCTTAAAAGAATTTTCTTTCTCCAGTGAAACTTCCTTGTAGAAAACTAAAATTTCATTTGTAAGTCTTTATGAAATGGAGATTTATTAGGGATGAAGTTTGTGTCAGTAAAGTCCTAGTTCGAGGTGAAGTTTCATAAATGGCTAGAAGCATCATGTGAGAACTGGAAATTGAATTTGGGATCTCTGGAAGAGCAGCCAGTCCTCTTAACTGCTGAGCTATTGCACTACCACCATAGTGAAGTTTTATAAAGAGTGGTTTATCTTGAGAATAAGGAAATGTAAAGACTGACCTTTAAACTGAATGTTGAGTCTCATTGAACGGATGAACACAGACTAGGATACTTAATCATTGTTATTATTTCAATTATTGGAGATGGCTGCATAATTAAGTTTGAATTTTAATTTGTCTTGCCTACTAAAATGAAACATGTATTGAACCTATTGAAAGGCATAACTCTTTTGGGCTGCTTCTATTAGTTCACAGAAATTATGTTCAACAGTCAACTGGAAGAAGTTAATTTTGGATTTTGACATTTGGATCCATTATATGGCCTAAGAATGTTGTATTCATATATATATATACATACATACATATATATGAATACAGGCTAAACCAAGTTCCTAGATTTAACACAGAAAAGAATTACAGAACTACCTATAGTGGTGCAGAACTAGGGATTGGTAAGAACAGACTGCAAGCTAGTTTAGCATAAGAACAAGAGCATGCAAGAGCATGGTTGTGGGCTTCCCAAAGAAGAGTCTATGTGCGGCAAGGCATTTTAGCATAGATAATCAAGCACAGGATTCAGTGCAAGAGATACATCCAGGAAAACAGAAGGCACACATATGTGGGTGTGGGCTTTTTAATGGGGAGTCCAAAACTGAGTTTCTTTGCATTAGAACTATAAAACATTTGTTAACTCTGAACATGCATTTCAAAATACTGCAATGCAAGATTTTTTGTTTTGTTTTGTTTTGCTTTGCTGAAGTGCTATTAAAAAAAGATGAAGAAATTATGCTAGAACTAAAGCATTTTACAAATGAAACAGTATGTGCTATGCTAATTCTTTTTAGTGCATTGAAATATCTTGCTGAAGCATCCAAAGTGAGGAGATGTTGATTTTGTTTATCATTTGGGCCTATATAGTCCATCATGGTGGGGATGCATGGCGGCAGATGTTTCTGTGGCTAGGGGAGCATATGGTAACTGTCTGATCACTTCTCCATAGACCAGGAAACAAAGAGCAGACCAAGCAGATCATGGGCTGCAAGCCCCATGGCGCACTCTCTAGTGACATACATTTTCCAGCTAGGTTCCAGCTTACCAACATGCTATCTGTTCTCAAAGCAGCACCACCTGCTGGGGACCAAATGTTCAATCTCATGAGCTATGGGGAAATTTCCCCACTCAAACCATATCACGCAGAGGGTTTCGTCTTGTCAGTGATATTAAGTATTGGGTTTCTTTTGCTTTCCTATTTGAAGATATCTTTCCTTTAGAATTTCTTATCTAATGTGGTCTTATTATAAATTTTTAAAAAGTGTGGTTTGATTTTTCTCCTGGTGTGATAAAACAGTCTAATCATTGGGTAATCTGAATCACATGACCACACAAGGCAGAACAGCTGCACAGTAGTCTAGACCTGCTGAAGAGCCTTCACCTATTCTAGGACCCATTAACAACTATCAGTTTTTGAAATCACTTTGTTTATGGGATGAGGTAGTACACCAGAATGAATGCATGCTGCCTTCAAAATCCAAACACGCTCACTAATTGTGCATTTTTCTTCATGATAAGAAAGACCAGGTAGAACCAGTTATCCTTCCTTCACTGTACAAGGTATAGCTCTGCATGCACCACACCTTTAGCCTCCTAGAAATTTCACTAAGGTAGAAAACTCTTGAGTTTGGTTGGATTTACCTTCCATCTGTTGTGCATGTTACCAAGTACAAAGCAGTTGGCTCCTCCTGCATCAATACACTGAACCAGTGTGTGATATTTGTGAAAGAGACGAAAGTTGTTCCTCTTAAGATGGCCAAGTAAGTTCTGTTTACCGTGTTCAACAACTTTTCTACTTTAAAGTCTCTGAGTTTCCCACATTCCTCCATGGTCAGACCTGGCATAGCAATAGCCCACTCACTGGTAGCAACTGCTGTCTTAGTTTCTTTTTTTATGGTTGTGATAAAACTCTACAACCAAGAAGACTTTTAGAAGACAGAGTTTACTTGGCTATATGGTGCCAGAGGACTAGATTCCATGATTGTTGTGTGAAGACAGGAATAGAGAATGGAACAGCAATCAGAGGGTTCACATTTCAAACTGCGAGAAGGAAACTGATAGAACAAATTGGGAATGACTCAAGAAGAAGGGAGACCAAGTATGGAAACTTTGATCCTTCTTAGAATGGGGAACAAAATACCCCTGGAAGGAGTTACAGTGGCAAAATTCAGAGCTGAGATGGAAGGAAGGACCATCCAGAGACTGCCCCACCCAGCAATCCATCCCATATATATCCCAGACACTATTGCATATGCCAGCAAGATTTTGGTGACAGGACCCTGATGTAGCTGTCTCTTGTCTCTTGAGGCTATGCCAGTGCCTGGCAAATACAGAAGTGGATGCTCACAGTCATCTATGGATGGAACACAGGGCTCCTGATGAAGGAGCTAGAGAAAGTACCCAAGGAGCTAAAGGGGTCTGCAACCCTATAGGAGGAACAACAATATGAACTAACCAGTACCCACAGAGCTGTGTCTCTAGTTGCATATGTAGCAGATGATGACCTAGTTGGCCATTAATGAGAGAAGAGACCCTTGGTCTTGCGAAGATCATATGCCCCAGTATAGGAGAATGCCTGGGCTGGGAAGCAGGAGCAGGCAGGAGGTGAGGGTAAGAGGGCTTTGGGGATAGCATTTGAAATGTAAATGAAGAAAATATATAATAAAAAAAGAAAAAAGAAAAAAAAACTGGGAATGACACAGAGGAATGGAATCCTTCCTTCACGTGCCTCCTTTTGAAAAAGGTATTTGTGAATTATCTCATTTGAATTTTATGATATTAAGTGCAGCCACTATTTGTTCTCTTGTTTGTCCTCTTTATCTATCTCATAGCAGCTTAAAGTTCTCATAACTCAGCTCCAATATTTACACAGTCTTTACCCAGCATATTTTCATTTGCAAGAAACAGAACTGTTTGATACTCAAAACTGAAAGTATTACAAGTGACTAGCCCATGGCAAGACCCCAGTCTTAGTCATAAGACCCTGATGGCTGATCAGATTCACAATTACCTTTAAAGCCAGGAATAAGTTTCAGTAGTTAAGGACCTGAATGATACTAAAGAGGATTTGAGTTCAAAATTCCTACAGCAGCAGATCATAGCAACAGGTAGCTCTAATTCTATGAGATGCAACTCCCCCTTCTAGCTTCCATGGACAACTGAATTTTCATGAGAAAAGAAAGCTGCATATAAAGAATTAAAAATAAAAATACACCACAGAATAAGCTCATTTGGGGGCAACAATGCAGGTATAATGTTTTAGTACACTGTGTAAAGTTTATCCTTGTGTTATTCAAATACTGATTTCTCTGCCCTCAGGTCTTGTTTCAATTCAGACAGGATATGGCATTTCAATGTTTATGTTAAGAATCTCCTGTCTTCAATTTGTGTAAAAAATGCTTTACATTCTCTTCATTGTCAATAAAAGCTGATCACCCAGGGGCTGGGCAGAAGAGAAAATAAAGCAAGGCTTCTGCCAGTCGGGGGTGGGGGGAAGTGTGTGTGTGTGTGTGTGTGTGTGTGTGTGTGTGTGTGAAAGAGAGAGAGAGAGAGAGAGAGAGAGAGAGAGAGAGAGAGAGAGAGAGAGAGAGAGAGATTAGGACAGATTCCAGTTTGAGGAAAAAGGTGACAGGAGACTTGCACTGAAGCATGAAAGGATCTAAATACAAGTATTATGTGGATGCAACTAGGAGGAAGTCAGATTAGTTTAGAGGATTAAAATCGATCAAAGACTGCCCAGGTACTGAGTTAAGACTTGATTAAATAAATCTTGGTCTGTCTGTGTCATTATTGGAAAACTAAAGAGGGTAAACAAAAAACTTTGCTGTATTAATTTATTGCTTACATTTATACTAAAATTAACACGTATATAACAATGCTGCTGGTGCTTTGTTGTAGGCAAATAAAGCCCAGAAGAAATAAAGCCCAGGATAAATTAAGCCCAGGACAATGAAGGACTTGGTTCCTCCTGCTATTTAAGATACTTTGTCTTCCTTTATCTTCTATTTATCTTTTACATAATTTTAGCAAAAACATGGTAAGTGAATTTACTTTTACCTCCTTGCAGGCTACTCCTTTTATGGACAATATCATGCATATGTGAGCGCCCGACTCACCAGCAAGAACGACACCACAATAGGATACTTCTGAACACATTTATTGGGAGATCATTGAATGCATAGGCGAAAGACCCTGAGCCCAGAAATGGTGCTGCTTATATAGGCCTAGGAGTGACATGCCCATACCTGATTGGTCATGCTACCAGTACCTCATTAATATGTGTCAGGCCAGGCAGTGACTCGGCAAAAAAACTCTTATGCACATGTGCACATTGGTTGTTTACCCATAATCATGGGCTGTGGCCAGTGGTAGCCAGCACCATCTTGTAATGGTGTTTGCGGCTTCCCATATCTCCCCCCCTTTTATTTTAATAAAATGATGCTGGACTAGGCCTGTGCAATTCTGTCCATCCGCCATGACTCCTGTTTTAGGTCATTCCTCTAATGTCACAGCCTTACCTGTCATAGGGTAACCCTATCCCCACCGGGCCCTGTGTCTTAGGTTGGTCTGTGCATGAGGAAAGTTGCCCGTCTCTGGATACCGCAGTGCTGTGTGACAGTAACTGCTAAATGACCTAGGGCGAACTCTACAAAAGAGGCCAGCCAAAAAATGAATTAGTGGGGAAATCATGATCACCCTATCGCGTCCAATGAGGAAACCTCAGCGATGTGCAAGGGCTGATCAGTGATCGTTGAGTCTCTCTCATCCTAGTGTAATGGATCCATAAATCCGTGGGGTGCAAGAGCAGAGAACTCAGATGCAGACTAATTCTTGAGCATAGATAACCAAACTTCAGGGGAGGCGCTGTTTTCAATAGCTAAAAGTGCCTGAGTTATAATCACCTTGTTACATTTTTGTTGAGTTCTGAATTAGCAAACCAACCAAAGCATGAACACCAGTCCACAGCATATGGCAGCACCAAACAAAATCACTCCCACCCATTCATTAAAGTAAGAAAAAGCAGAGGTAAGCCAAGAGGTAAAATTGTCAACAGTGATGGGCTCTATTTGAGTTCCATTAAGGCTTAAAATCTGGCATTAGATGTAAAGAATTGAGGAAACACCCGAATGCATCAACAGCATGGTTTCAGGAACACAGAGCTCTCAGTTCTCACTAGCGGGAGCATTCCCAGCCACAGGAACATCCAAGTCCTCATAGTTCCACCTGCCCTGAATTGCTCTGGTCAGCTGCTCAGGGACCTGCAGCTGTTGTAGATGATCCTGAGGAAACACAAACAGACCCTCTCTCCCAAACCAATTGAGAGCGCTCCTCTCTTACCCGATTCAGTGCCTCATTGTCTCTCTGGAGTTCTGCAACACCACCGTCAACACAGGTGGGCAATGATTTCCACACCCTAATGGCAATCTGATTCACCTGCTCAAACACCTGCACTGGATATCCTGTCTGTTGTTGTGCAAAGTGACCTTGGCCAAGCAGCATATCCCTATCCCATGCTGGATTTCCTGCAGCAGAGTTAGCCGCTGCCTGCTCATTTGTAAATTCAATAAGGAAGGCTTTCCAATCTAAATACTGCCCAGGTGAAAGGCATGCTTTTACCAAGCCTGCCCAATCGGACAGTGTCATGCAGTGTCTATTCAAGGCCTCTACTTGAGCCACAGTATAGGAGGCAGTTAAGCCATACGTCCGCACGGACTCAGCCAAATTCCTGATTACTTTGAAATCTAGAGGCTCATGATATCTCTGCCCTGCTTGGCCAGTGAAAATAGGACATCCCAGCAAGGAGAATCTAACCTCTCTCCAAATCTCAGAACAGAAAGTCCTCCTATACGTGGCTGTCGAGGAGGCAAAGTGAGGGGGTGAGGAAGCTAATTTGCCTTCCTCCTCCACCTCTGCTTTTATTTTGTCCTTTCTGTTCACCTGATAACACTGTGTCTCCTTTCTTTTTAAGCCCTTCTCTTCTGACATACTCTCTTGTTGCTCTATAAGGATTTTCTGACCTGTTTTGACTGCCTCTCGATTCAAACAGTAACAGAGTCCATATATCATGACAAACAAGACCAAAACTATCAGACCTACCCACAAAGGGTCCATGGGAGAAAAAAGCATAATTCATGAACCTTAACTTGTCCCAAAGCCAGGAACCTTAACTTCTCAATCCTTTCTTTCCTTCTCTTCTCTCTTTCCCTTCTCTCCTTCCTTTCCTTTCCTTTCCTTTCCTTTCCTTTCCTTTCCTTTCCTTTCCTTTCCTTTCCTTTCCTTTCCTTTCCTTTCCTTTCCTTTCTTTCCCTTTTCCTTTCCTTTACTATTTCCTTTTCTTTATCACTGATTCCTTTTATTTTTCCTCCCTTTTCTTTTCCTTTTTCTTAAAAAACATATCCCCCTTTAACCCGGGGATCAATTTGGGAGATTTACTGGTACCACCGTTCCTCAGCTGAAGAGTTCTGAATCCACACAGTCGGATCCTTCTCAGCAGTCTGTTTTGCAGGAACACTTTATTAACCGCTCCTTCTCTGTGATGCAGTTCTGAATCCTCCCTGTAACAGGGGGTCTTCGCTCGTGCCTGAAGATGTTTCTTTTTCCTGGGTTTCAGCACCATTTGTGAGTGCCCGACTGGCCAGCAAGAACGACGCCACAATAGGATCCTTCTGCACACGTTTATTGGGAGAGCATTGACTGCATAGGCGAAAGACCCTGAGCCCAGAAATGGTGCTGCTTGTATAGGCCTAGGAGTGACGTGTCCATACCTGATTGGTTATGCTACCAGTACCTCATTAATATGCGTCGGGCCAGGCAGTGACTCTGCAAAAAAACTCTTATGCACATGTGCACATTGGTTGTTTACCCAAAATCATGGGCTGTGGCCAGTGGTAGGCAGCGCCATCTTGTAATGGCGTTTGTGGCTTCCCACATGCATATCCTTTATAATGGCCTCGTGTAGACACCACACACTGGATTGCAGCCTCTACTAGGAGCACAGGCTTTCTTACTGGGAGAATGGAGAAGACCATGTACACAGACACTGAAAGTGGCCAATGGTGAAGCACAAAGAAATCTTTCTATGTCATTGTGCCTGTTTGCTTAGCTTAGGGGGAGAAAAAAATTCACATAAAAGCTACATTTGTTCCCACTCTGATATCTCTAAAACAATGAACCAAATAAAATATGTATGGCATTATATAATTTAAATTTCTGAGCCTTATGATTCTTTTGTGATTTTGTGTGTGTGTGTGTGTGTAAGGTGAAGAGTTATGGGCAGAAAAACTTCTTAGGGAGAATAAGCAGCATTCAACTCATGGCTCAATAATTAAGTTCAGACAAGTGGTCAGATACTGATTTCTAATTTACATTAGCAGTTTTTTATAGTTATGAGCTTCCATTGATATATAGAGTAGAGTTGAGATAGCAGCAAGTCAGAGAGATAGCCTGCTGGGAAGGCCATGCAAATGTCCATGTCAACCTGCAACAGGATTATAGAGCCTGTGCTTAGCATATGTAATCTAAGAAGGACCTTTCCTAAGCAGGAACATGGGCCATTCGTGTTGATACGCCCTAATACTGGATGAGTGGTATCAAAGGGCAGAGTCTCAGCCTGTGACCCTCTTTGCTGTCAGGTTCCTTAATCAATTGACCGGCTACCTGGACAATCAAATATCTCTGTGCATTTGTGAAATGAAGAGACTGCAGAGCAGTTTGCTTGCCAATTTGTTCCCTACTGCTTTTTTTTTTTTTTTTTATAAATCATAGGAATACCAGAGTGTCATATTTTTAAGGAGTTGTAACACGTTCATTAAATCCACCCTTGATGAGAGCATAGGGTATGACCTGAACAGATTATTTGAATCTTGGCACCAAATTTGTTTAATCCATATGTCATGTTAATATGTCTAGTTCTAATTCTTAAATGTTGCCTTCCTTGCCTGTGAAGGAGGTGTGATTCCTTCTTCGTATACTCTTGTGTGTGTGTGTTTGTGTGTGTGTGTGTATTTGTGTACATATGAACTAATGTATGTCCACATGCCAACTAATTACACTGAAATACTTGTGAAGTAAAATTGCATATATATATATATATATATACATATATATATATATATGTGTGTGTGTGTGTGTATGATATTTTGAAAATCTCTTTAACATTCTAAGGAAAAAATTAATTCAATCTTCAAAATACATACATGCAAGGAAGGAAATAGAATACAAGTGACAGAAATGAAATATATTAATTTTGTACTGCTGTAGGTTAAAACAAATGTAGTAGTTTAACTTGCCCCTATGTTCATTGATTTATGGTTTCTGGAATTAGGAGTTACTGATCTCTCTGTATGGTATCATTAAATACTGCTGCCAAGGTGTTTTTGGGGAGATGATACAATAGACTTCTTTGAGGATACATCTTATACCAATATAATTTATTTTGTTGACAAAGTTTATGCAGTACAGCTTAGTCATACAGAGTTCTGATGCCTCCTGGCTCTAATCCATGGAATGCCTAATATAGATCCTTGAACCATAGCTTTCCACCTTTGCAAACCACAGTATAGCATATTGATTCTTTCAAATCTGCAGAAGTAAATAAATAAATCTACCAAAATAAATCTGCTAAAGGATTATTCAACATAGCAGAACAAGTTGTGTGTTAACCATCACATATCATAAATACCCACACATTCAGAAGCAAGCAGCAGGAATCACAAAAGCTATTTATGACAGGGTGAGGCTGTTGTGTATATACCTGAGGACCTAGCTTCATATACTTGAGAGTAGCATGTAGGCTATAGATCCTTCTTAACTGATTTTGCCATCAAAGCAATGTAAGAATGTGGGTAAGCTCTTAATTGACAGAGAATCTTGTTTGCTTTCTCCATCCCTAGGTATATAGGATATCTTGCTCTATTGACTACAAAGTCTATGGTGGAGTTTGAGGGTGAGCGGTGATCATTCACAGCTGGATGCATGCAGGCCCATTCACAGGAAGTGACTGTTCATGCTGAGTATGAGAACAGTTATGGGAGGCATTTGATTATTCTGTTTAAAGAGGCAATACAAAAACCTGTTATTTACTGCCTGTGAGATTTGTGAATATTAGATTTATTATGGGAGCAAAGACATTTGTGTTCCCACAGAGGCATTATCATTCCAAACTCTTTGTATTTCCAATTGAATTCATACATGATTTCCTTGTTTTAAAAATCTAAGCACAAGATTTCATTTTGAAAACATGTTTTGTTACTGTTACTTTGGGGAACAGTGGTGTGCAACTGTAATGTCAGCACTTGAGAGATCATGTCCAAAGAATTATGAGTTTGAAGCCATGCTTCTGTGTGTGTAACAAGTCACAGGTTAGCCTGGGCTACAAAGGAAAACATTTTGTTAACAAACAAAGGAATAAATAAATAAATAAATAAGAAAAATAGTAGTTAATATTTACTTAATTATCATGTCTTAACTCTTTCTTAACTAGTATGTCTTAACTGTTTTATGTCCTTCAGCTCTTTTGTCTAGTCTCTGAGAGGTTCTACCCAGCCCTTACTGAGACAGGTGATACCCACAGATAAACACTGGACTGATATCAGGGACCCCTGTAGAAGACTTGGGGAAAGGATTGAAGGCGTTAAAGGGTGTTCCAACCCCACAGGAACTCTAACAGTGTTAAAGAACCTGAACCACTGAGAGCTCCCAGAGACTGAGCTATGCCCAAAGAACATACACAGACTGGTCCGACACCCCCCCCACCCCCCAACACACACGTATGTAGCAGAGGGCTGTCACCTACCATGTCTGCCCTCAGTGGGAGAGGATGTGCCTAATCCTGTAGAGACTTCATGCACTTGGGGACACAGGGGTAGTGGGTTTACCTCTCAGAGGCAAAGGGAGCTTCGGGAACAGGAAGGAGGCAACATTTGGGATGTAAATAAATAAATAAATAAATATTTTTTAAAGGAGAAATTCATAATGATTCCTTGAATATAGACTTTCCAGAGTTGTAGCCTGGAAATCAGCATTTGAACTAGCACTATGGTAAATTGTATGTCCCTTGGGCTCTGAGACAACTATCAGAAGAGAAATTAAGGTGCAATTCCCTGCTTTTATTTATGTTTTTTTTTTTGTGGGTCTTTTGAGTGTATATTTGACGGAAGGACATCACATGTGAATCCCCCCTACTAAGCCAAAGCTCACATAGGAGGATTGGCCATCTGACAAGTTCTCTGGATCAGCCTACTGCTCCATCCCACCCCCACCCTGATGACCACCACACACCCTCTCAGTGCTATTGTTACAGGATGCATGGCCATGCTAGCTTTCTTCCTGGATCCTTGAGATTCACATGCAGTCCTTGCACTTCTACGGTGAACTGTCCTCTCTCACTAACCTGCACTTTGTCTTTGTGAGGTTTCGTTTTGCTTTTTAAACCAGTGTCTAATGGTATCAGAACTGACTTTGAATTCTGGATTCTATTGTGTCCATCTCTAATTTCTAGGCTTTAGTAGAGTGGACAAGTCCTAGCTTCACCTCCCATTTCTCAGGTACTCATCCCTGACTTTTATTTCATATGACATGCCCAGTTGACACTATTCTCTCTTTCTCAGGTCACAAGATCAGCTGATAATGTCATCCAGTTTCCCTTGTGTGGTCAGGTCTTCGTGAGTATTGCTTTTAGGATCCTCTGTAGTTGACTTTCAGGATTTTTGTTATGAGGTGTGTGGTGTTGATCATTTTCCATCTATTCTACTCAAAATCCTTATGAGTTATTTGATGTATAACTTAATATATTCCTCTTAAACTTTTTCAGTGCTTTATTGCTCCAAGGTTTTTGCGTGTTTATTTTCTCCTTCAACTTGTGTATTCCTTTCTGGAAATCCTGCTGTGTGTATGTTAGGAGCTTCAAGGAAATATTCTATTCTTTGTGTCTATGCTTACTTCTCCATCCTATTTTTTTTTCCACAAGTCACTTTGACAGTACTATAAATTCAGAGTCATGGGTGAGCTACAGTCTTCTTGTTCCTTTATAAAGCTCTGCTCAGTGACAGAACTAGAATACGGACACCTGAATACCGTCCCTATCTCAACTTGCCCAGTATAGTAATGAATGTTTGGGCTAGATTATTGTTTCTTAATGACTTTACACACATGAGACCTCATTGCCCAAGAACATTTATGTAATTCTAGGTAAATAACTATATGATCCAAGGTAAATAACCATATAATGTATGTTATATAAATCAAGTACTACTTTAGAGTACTTGGAAAATAGAGACATTCTCTTTTAATTTGAAACAGTGTCTTATTAGTCTATGCTGGCCCCTAACTCACTACACAGCTGAGGGTGATGTTGAAATTCTGATTCTTCATACACCTGCTCAGATTACATACTTCCATGCCTTAATTTTTTTAAAGAATAGTTTTGAGAGTTCTTTGCTATAGTTATAATTTTATCATTTACTAAATATTAAAGCAAATTTGCATATTAATAAGATGGACATCCTTGTCTTTGTAGATAAAAAACTAAATTATAGCTGAATAGTTTATGTAGAATATTTTCAATGTCTCTGATACTTGATGAGTTTTGCATTTTATGATTTTCAATGTTAAGAATCCATTTTATAAAAGTCCATATATGAAATGGAAGAAATATATTTAGGGTCATTTCAGAAATTGATGGAAATTCTGTTTTGTATAACAGAGCAAATTTTATAACACTTTTGTAATGAAACTCAAATTAACAATACTACAACTGATTCATAGTTAAAAATTCTAATACAATAAACTCCAAAGTGTAGTAATTTATTAAATATATTCCAAGAGTCACACAAGTAAACCATTGTTTGTAGGAAAAGAAATGCTTATATGTTTGGTAAGAACATTACAGTTCATTGCAAATAGCAGCCTGGAATCTGAATGGAGTAGTTTTAGATAGTATTCAAAGGCATCATGTGGCAAGAGAGTATGCACACTGTAAATGGCAAATGTGTGTGTTCCAGTCTAACAACACAGTGCAGGTATATGATAAAAAGCAAGCTGATACTGCCAAATTTACCTTAGATTCAGTACTTATTTGATTTTTAAATTAAGCCTTGGACATATTGCATACAGAAACCATTTACTGTTACAAAACCTTTAACACTTTTAGTTATGGTATCCCTCAAATCATCAGGGCACATGGCTTACAAGGCCAAGCACTTAAAAAAGGTATATCACTTCTCACTTGCACGTGTTATGAACTTATCCTTGTCAGCTTGGAGGGAATAAGTTTGATGCATCCCCTTGTTATAGTCAAATTGAATGGCCTTGGTTTAAAGCAGAGGAGAAAAGCCTGGTCTTTTGACATCACTCACTGAGGAGGAGTATAGGCTCTATAAAGCTCAAAAGGCCGTAGTTTTTGGTCTGAGGCTCAGTGTTCACAAACTTGAGACCTTAATAAGCTTTAGTTTATTTGCTATAGCAGTTATTTTCTTAACTGTGAGATCCCTTTTTGTTGGAGAGTTGGCTCATACACTGAGAGCACTTGCTGCTCTTTCAGAAGACCTGTGATTCATTCTTATAATCTACATAGTAGCTTGAAACCACCTGTAATTCCAGTTCTACGAACTCCTATGCCCTCTTTGTACTCTGAAACTTTCAGAGTGAACACTATGCACATCAATTCATACTTTAATGTAATAAGTAAATTGAAATAAATAAAATTCTTAATTATGGAATACCCTGAAGGAAACAAATTTTGCAAGACATTGTGCTATCTTTGTTTATGATTCTGGGGAGAGGGTCTATAGATCTGAATCTAATATTTAAGAAGTGGAATCACTGGCTTTAGTTTTTCTCATTCATAAAGTAAAAATACAGTGCATAACTTGGAAAGAAAAGTTAAATTCCAAATACCATATTATATGCTTAATGTTTTATAAGCATAAACAGATATTGTAGACTGTAGGTATAAATAATGATGAAAAGTCATTTGGAAATGTTTACTTAAGCAAATATGTGTATCTGAGTTAATGCAGTATTTTGAGTCTTGCTTTGGAAAGAGAGATATAGGAAAAATTGGAAGGACAGGAATTTGAAATGAAGATCACAGTACTTTCCATCAGCTTTCCATCCAAATTGTATATAAAGAAGTTATTAGAGAGACCTGCATATTTACCTATTTTCACACAAGTTTACATCAAGTACAGGAGTTGCTATTATAATAACCCCATGGATAAAGAATATGAGAGGGCAAGAATAGTATTTAAACTTGAAAATGTTTGACAAGTGATAGGAAAACTGAAGGACGTGTTAGCTGTATGGAAGTTTATTATAAAATTAGTTTTGCTTCATATTTAGACTTTTCCTAGATCTAAATTAATTTAAGCATACAGAGTAATGCAGGAAAAGAAGAAATGTGGTAGATCGTCAAATCTAGTAGTAATCACAATGCAGGTGAAAACTCATATCAGCCAGATAATAGTTAAATGGTGAGACCAGTTCAAAGATGTTTCCTCACCAGACTATTTTTCTATGGACACATCACTAGCCTGCACATGGATATACTTTGTATATAAAGTATTGTTTCAAAAATCCACAAAAATTTAAAAACACAAATTCAAATATTGTTAAAGATATGAAATTTAAGACAGCCAGCCACCGTCTGGACCAGAGGACAGGTGTCTGCCTGGCTCGGAAGGCCTCAGCCTCAGGAGCAGCAGACACCACCTTGGTTCCGGGACTCTGCCGAACTTAGGAATTTAGTCTGCACAGGTGAGAGTCTGCACCACAGAAGCTGACAGCTTTGGGGACTTGCCAAAGCAACACAGCTTCTGAGAAAGGTCCTGTTTTGGGTCTTCTTCTTCGGCCAGGAGGAGGTCCAAACACAAGATATCTGCGCACCTTCCCTGTAAGAGAGCTTGCCAGCAGAGAGTGCTCTGAGCACTGAAACTCAGAGGAGAGAATTTGTCTCCCAGGTCTGCTGATAGACGGTAACAGAATCACCAGAAGAACAATCTCTAAATAGAGTCAACTATAACAACTAACTCCAGAGATTACCAGATGGTGAAAGGTAAACATAGGAATCTTACTAACAGGAACCAAGACCACTCACCATCATCAGAACCCAGGACTCCCACTTCGCCCAGTCCAGGGCACCACAACACACCCGAAAACCTAGACCCAGATTTAAAAGCATATCTCATGATGATGGTAGAGGACATAAAGAAGGACTTTAATAACTCACTTAAAGAAATACAGGAGAACACTGCTAAAGAGTTACAAGATCTTAAAGAAAAACAGGAAAACACAATCAAACAGGTAGAAGTCCTTACAGAAAAAGAGGAAAAAACATACAAACAGGTGATGGAAATGAACAAAACCATACTAGACCTAAAAAGGGAAGTAGACACAATAAAGAAAACTCAAAGTGAGGCAACACTGGAGATAGAAACCCTAGGAAAGAAATCTGGAACCATAGATTTGAGCATCAGCAACAGAATACAAGAGATGGAAGAGAGAATCTCAGGTGCAGAAGATTCCATAGAGAACATCGGCCCAACAATCAAAGAAAATGCAAAATGCAAAAAGATCCTAACTCAAAATATCCAGGAAATCCAGGACACAATGAGAAGACCAAACCTATGGATAATAGGAGTGGATGAGAATGAAGATTTTAAACTCAAAGGACCAGCAAACATCTTCAACACAATTATTGAAGAAAACTTCCCAAATCTAAAGAAAGAGATGCCCATGAACATACAAGAAGCCTACAGAACTCCAAATAGACTGGACCAGAAATGAAATTCCTCCCGACACATAATAATCAGAACAACAAATGCACTAAATAAAGATAGAATACTAAAAGCAGTAAGGGAAAAAGGTCAAGTAACATATAAAGGCAAGCCTATCACAATTACACCAGATTTTTCACCAGAGACTATGAAAGCCAGAAGAGCCTGGACAGATGTTATACAGACACTAAGAGAACACAAATTCCAGCCCATGCTACTATACCCAGCCAAACTCTCAATTACCATAGATGCAGAAACCAAAGTATTACATGACAAAACCAAATTCACACATTATCTCTCCACGAAACCAGCCCTTCAAAGGATAATAACAGAAAAAAACCAATACAAGGACGGGAACAACGCCCTAGAAAAAAACAAGAAGGTAATCCCTCAACAAACCTAAAAGAAGACAGCCACAAGAACAGAATGCCAACTTTAACAACAACAATAACAAGATGCAACAATTACTTTTCCGTAATATCTCTTAATATCAATGATCTCAACTCCCCAATAAAAAGACATAGACTAACAAACTGGCTACATAAACAATACCCAACATTTTGCTGCTTACAGGAAACTCATCTCAGAGAAAAAGATAGACACTACCTCAGAATGAAAGGCTGGAAAACAATTTTCCAAGAAAATGGTATGAAGAAACAAGCTGGAATAGCCATCCTAATATCTGATAAGATTGACTTCCAACCCAAAGTCATCTTCATTCTCATCAAAGGTAAAATCGTCCAAGAGGAACTATCAATTCTGAATATCTATGCTCCAAATACAAGGGCAGCCACATTCATTAAAGAAACTTTAGTAAAGCTCAAAGCACACATTGCACCTCACACAATAATATTGGGAGACTTCAACACACCACTTTCACCAATGGACAGATCATGGAAACAGAAACTAAACAGGGACACAGTGAAACTAACAGAAGTTATGAAAAAAATGGACTTAACAGATATCTACAGAACATTTTATCCTAAAACAAAAGGATATACCTTCTTCTCAGCACCTCATGGTACCTTCTCCAAAACTGACCACATAATAGGTCACAAAACAGGCCTCAACAGATACAAAAATATTGAAATTGTCCCATGCATCCTATCAGATCACCATGCACTAAGGCTGATCTTCAATAACAAAATAAATAATACAAAGCCAACATTCACGTGGAAACTGAACAACACTCTTCTCAATGATACCTTGGTCAAGGAAGGAATAAAGAAAGAAATTAAGGACTTCTTAGAGTTCAATGAAAATGAAGCCACTTCAGACCCAAACTTATGGGACACAATGAAAGCATTCCTAAGAGGAAAACTCATAGCTCTCAGTGCCTCCAAAAAGAAACTAGAGAGAGCATATAGTAGCAGATTGACAACACACCTAAAAGCTCTAGAACAAAAGGAAGCAAATTCACCCAAGAGGAGTAGACGGCAGGAAATAATCAAACTCAGGGGTGAAATCAACCAAGTGGAAACAAGAACTATTCAGAGAATCAACCAATCGAGGAGCTGTTTTTTTGAGAAAATCAACAAGATAGACAAACCCTTAGCCAGACTCACTAGAGGGCACATGGAAAGCATTCTAATTAACAAAATCAGAAATGAAAAGGGAGACACAACAACAGATCCCAAAGAAAACCAAAACACCATCAGATCCTTCTACAAAAGGCTATACTCAACAAAACTGGAGAACCTGGATGAAATGGAGAAGTTTCTAGTCAGATACCAGGTACCATAGTTGAATCAAGATGAGGTTAATGATCTAAACAGCCCGATATCCCCCAAAGAAATAGAAGCAGTCATTAATAGTCTCCCAACCAAAAAAAAAATCCCAGGACCAGATGGGTTTAGTGCAGAGTTCTATCAGACCTTCAAAGAAGATCTAATCCCAGTACTTCACAAACTATTCCACAAAATAGAAACAGAAGGTACTTACCCAACTCATTCTATGAAGCCACAATTACTCTGATACCTAAACCACAAAAAGACCCAACAAAGATAGAGAACTTCAGACCAATACCCCTTATGAATATTGATGCAAAAATCCTCAATAAAGTTCTTGCTAACCGAATCCAAGGACACATCAAAACAATCATCCATCCTGACCAAGTAGGTTTCACCCCAGGGATGCAGGGATGGTTCAATATACAGAAATCCATCAATGTAATCCAGTATATAAACAAACTCAAAGACAAAAACCACATGATCATCTCATTAGATGCTGAGAAAGCATGTGACAAAACATAACACCCATTCATGATAAAAGTCTTGGAAAGATCAGGAATTCAAGTCCCACACCTAAACATGATAAAAGCAATCTACAGCAAACCAGTAGACAGCATCAAAGTAAATGGTGAGAAGCTTGAAGTAATCCCACTAAAATCAGGGACTAGACAAGTTTGTCGACTCTCTCCCTACCTATTCAACATTGTACTTGAAGTCCTAGCCAGAGCAATTAGACAACAAAAGGAGATCAAGGGGATACAAATTGGAAAGGAAGAAGTCAAAATATCACTTTTTGCAGATGATATGATAGTATATATATGTGACCCTAAAAATTCCACCAGAGAACTCCTAAGCCTGATAAACAGCTTCAGTGAAGTAGCTGGATATAAAATTAATTCAAACAAGTCAATGACCTTTCTCTACACAAAGGACAAATAGGCTGAGAAAGAAATTAGGGAAACAACACCCTTCTCAATAGCCACAAATAATATAAAATACCTAGGCGTGACTCTAACTAAGGAAGTGAAATAACTGTATGACAAGAACTTCAAGTCTCTGAAGAAAGAAATTAAAGAAGATCTCAGAAGATGGAAAGATCTCCCATGCTCATGGATTGGTAGGATCAATATAGTAAAAATGGCTATCTTGCCAAAAGCAATCTACAGATTCAATGCAATCCCCATCAAAATTCCAACTCAATTCTTCAACGAATTAGAAGGGCAATCGGCAGATTCATGTGGAATAACAAAAAACCTAGGATAGTAAAAACTCTTCTTAAGGAATAAAGAACCTCTGGTGGAATCACCATGCCTGACCTAAAGATGTACTACAGAGCAATTGTGATAAAAACTGCATGGTACTGGTATAGCGACAGACAAGTAGACCAATGGAACAGAATTGAAGACCCAGAGATGAACCCACACACCTATGGTCACTTGATCTTTGACAAGGGAGCTAAAACCATCCAGTGGAAAAAAGACAGCATTTTCAACAAATGGTGCTGGCACAACTGGCTGTTATCATGTAGAAGATTTTGAATTGATCCAGTACTATCTTCTTGTACTAAGGTCAAATCTAAGTGGATTAAGGATCTCCACATAAAACCAGAGACACTGAAACTTATAGAGGAGAAAGTAGGGAAAAGCCTCGAAGATATGGGTATAGGGGAAAAATTCCTGAATAGAACAGCAATGGCTTGTGCTGTAAGATCGAGAATTGATAAATGGGACCTCATAAAATTGCAAAGCTTCTGCAAGGCAAAAGACACTGTCAATAACACAAAAAGACCACCAACAGAGTGGGAAAGGATCTTTACCTATCCCAAATCGGACAGGGGACTAATATCCAATATATATAAAGAACTCAAGAAGGTAGACTCCATAAAATCAAATAACCCCATTAAAAATGGGGATCAGAACTGAACAAAGATTTCTCACCTGAGGAATACCAAATGGCAGAGAAGCACCTGAAAAAATGTTCAACATCCTTAATCATCAAGGAAATGCAAATTAAAACAACCCTGAGATTCCACCTCACACCAGTCAGAATGGCTAAGATGAAAAATTCAGGTGACAGCAGATGCTGGCGAGGATGTGGAGAAAGAGGAACACTCCTCCATTGTTGGTGGGATTGCAAGCTTGTACAACCACTCTGGAAATCAGTCTGGCGGTTCCTCAGAAAATTGGACATAGTACTACCGGAAGATCCAGCAATACCTCTTCTGGGCATATATCCAGAAAATGCCCCAACCGGTAAGAAGGACACATGCTCCACTATGTTCATAGCAGCCTTATTTATAATAGCCAGAAGCTGGAAAGAACCCATTTGCCCCTCAACAGAGGAATGGATACAGAAAATGTGGTACATTTACACAACGGAGTACTACTCAGCTATTAAAAACAATGAATTTATAAAATTCCTAGCCAAATGGATGGACCTGGAGGGCATCATCCTGAGTGAGGTAACCCAATCACAAAGGAACTCTCACAATATGTACTCACTGATAAGTGGATATTAGCCCAGAAACTTAGGATACCCAAGATATAAGATACAATTTGCTAAAAACATTAAACTCAAGAGAACGAAGACCAAAGTGTGGACACTTTACCCCTTCTTAGAATAGGAAACAAAACACCCATGGAAGGAGTTACAGAGACAAAATTTGGAAGTGTGACAAAAGAATGGACCATCTAGTGATTGCCATATCCAGAGATCCATGCCATGATCAGCTTCCAAAGGCTGACACCATTGCATACACTAGCAAGATTTTGATGAAAGGACCCAGATATAGATGTCTCTTGTGAGACTATGCCAGGGCCTAGCAAACACAGAAGTGGATGCTCACAGTCAGCTATTGAATGGACCACAGGACCCCCAATGGAGGAACTAGAGAAAGCACCCAAGGAACTAAAGGGAACTGCAACCCTAATGGTGGAACAACAATATGAACTAAGCAGTACCCCGGAGCTCTTTTCTCTAGCTGCATATGTATCAAAAGATGGCCTAGTTTGCCATCACTGGAAAGAGAGGCCCATTGGACTTGCAAACTTTATATGCCCCAGTATAGGGGAACGTCAGGGCCAAAAAGGGGGAGTGGGTGGGTAGGGGAGTGGGGGTAGGTGGGTATGGGGGACTTTTGGTAGAGCATTGGAAATGTAAATGAGCTAAATACCTAATAAAAAATGGAAAAAAAGATTTGAAATTTAATATTTAAATTATCATTACAACTGGTTCATATTTGAGCATTAAATTAGATGCTATTGATAGATATGTGAAGACATAAAAGTAAGCTTATAAATAACAAAAGCAAGATATCATATGGGCATCCTATACCACAGGAAGGAAAGCATTCTATATTTTATGTGAGTTTTCTCTAAAGATTGAATAGCTGTCTAGAAACATGTACTGCTATTCCTTTCTCTTGTAACCATCATTTTATCCCAATTCTGGACCTTAGAAAGTAGGAATGAATTACCTATTAATTTTTTAGTTTTTATTTGAGTTCTGCTTTGTCTTGTTGATACTTTTGGAGTCAGAACTCTTGTACTACAGGTTGGAATCCCTTTACCTCAAACCTCACAAGTGCTGGGTTATAGGTATAGACTGTCATGTCTAGATCAATGATTTATATACCTCACAGAGATTCAGAATCATCACATTAGCTGATAACTAGAATTATATTCATTTCACTTAGTAAATAAACAGGAAAAATTTGAAACATAAAATTCAATTTATTTGTCAAGATTTTTAAATACCAACAGTGTATTACTGAGTGACTGTAAAATGAGAGGCCCATTTTGTCTGCCAATAATTTAAGCCCATGAATTTTAACTACTGAGATCATAAACGGAAGGATTGTACAGTAAAAATTGGAAAGGAGTTGTCACTCAAACACAAGATAGAATACAAGTGAGAATTAAAGTAACCCTGGTAACATAAGGAAATGGAAATATCTCAAGGATGTTATTTAGTTTTACATGGCTGCACAAATATTTGCTATTTTGTAATTTTATAATAAACTGCTTTGAATTCTCTTTATTCATTAGGCATGATAATCTATTTCTCAGAAGAAAATGAAACACCTGAGCATGGGTCATGTGTAATGAGAAGAGATTCAATCATTTCCACCTTTCCTCACTCTTCAGGAAGGGCCCAAGGTTGATGGTTTCCCAATGCCAAGAGCATGATTATGGATCACTATTTTTGAGAGAAGGCACCCAAGGGAGAGTCAGGAGAGCTGGCCCTTTCTTTTGTAACTACTGACTCTCCAGGAAGCTAGAACATGATTTCAACATTAATCTTTTCCTGAAGAGATGCTTTTAATTATCTGTCTAGCTACATCCCTTTAGACACCTTTCAATGGTCCTTCCATCTCACCATGACTGCAATATAGGCCGAGCTTATAGCACATGAAACCTTCTGGGAAGAAAATAATCCCAGTACATACTTTGTCACTGGGTAGACACTAACATTAGAAAGTTATTATTAAAGCATAATAAAAAACAGTATTCAATTCATTATGCTAATCATTTTGCTAACATTACTTTAAAAACTCTCTAGACAGAGCTTGGTTTGACGAATGTATTCTATTTGATTCAGTCCTGTGACTTTCCACTGATAAAGCATTTGTGTATTTACCTCTTAGACTTTCATTCTATAAAAATAATTTGCCTGAAGGTACTGGCTTCTGAATTGCATTTGGGGTTTTCTTGGCTCTCACAGACTCTTCTGAGAAACACTGATGAACTTGCAGTAGTAGCTATCCACACTGTGATCTAGAAACTAAGTGAATGGAGCTCAACACATGTCCTTAAGAATAGACTAGAGCTTTCACTCCTGAATCAGGTACATATTCATAGATTCCAGCATCAGAGTTGAGAGTGGATTAATATATCATGCAAAATAGTCATTCATCCAATGCCCAGGTTTAAACTAACTGTGCATAATATCTCTTATCTGTGCAGTTAAGTACACCGTTCAGCTATCTGACCATCATCTAGGAAAGTAGCAAAGTATACAGCAAACTACAATATGCACACACACACACACACACACACACACACACACACACACTCCTTCATCAATGTAATGGTATAGTTAATGACATGAACTGAAAGGAAAAGAATTTAAATATCATTTTCCAAAATCTAGTACAATGATGATTATAATAAACTAAAATTATGTGTTAAAGGTAAGATAGGAAACCATGAACTACTAATGGAATACTCTTTTGAAAGGATAAATCAGAATATCTAAAATCCATGGTCAGTTTAATGATAGATCACTAAAACACACAAAAATCACTTGTATTCATTGAGTAACTGATTTTCATTTTTAAAGCCACCCAAATCTAGCAGTAGAATATTTTAAATTGTATGTATATATCTTTCATAACTGAACATCTGGTACTAAAGAGCAATGGTCACGATCCTAGTCCCATTTTCTTTTATTTGCCTGTAGTTTTGTGTGTCTTGAAGGCTCTCCTCAGTCAATTTTTGGCATGTCCATTGGTATCATCCTCGTTTAAGTCATAATTGAGCATCTGTGTTGGTGAGACTTTATGAGCTTAACTTATGATGTTACTAGAAGATGTAATCTTACAACAAACGCACCAATCCTCTGGTTTTGACAATCTTTCCTCCTCCTCTTTATAATGCTCCCTGAGTTTTAACTGTGGGAAACAGGTTAAATTTAGAAATATGAATGTGCATATATATATATATATATATATATATACTCCTAAATATATGTGCATACAATAACAATTGCAGGATAAATAGACCACATATTTGAAGGAACATGTAGAAAGTTGCAATGGAGGGTTTGAAAGGAGCATAGGGAAAGGAGAAATGTTGTCATTATTATAATCTCATGGACTATAAAAGATGTTGCACTATTCAAGCCTTTTTTGATTTTTTTTGTTTTTGTTTTGTTTTGTTTCTTTCTTTCTTTCTTTTTTTTTTTTTCAAGACGGGTTTTTTCTGTGTAGCCCTGGCTATCCTAGAACTCACTTTGTAGACCAAGCTGGCCTCAAACCCAGAAATCTGCCTGCCTCTGCCTCCCAAGTGCTGGGATTAAAGGCATGCACCACCACTGCTCAGCTATTTAAGCGTTTTAAATACAAATTATCTCCATGATTCAGATTTCTTCTAAAAATTATTGTGAATTTGATAATATAAGAATAAATCCCATTTGAGGTGTAATACAAGAGCTTATATGGGAAATATGGAAAGTTCTGAAACTACTCATGTCTTTTTGAATAGTTTATAAATTAAGAATTTACTTATGGTCATGTTACCATAATTACCAAAAGTAAGAGTCTTCTAAAACATGAAAACAAAAAATAAACATTTTGGTGTTTTGAAAATGCAAAGATCTTATCCTTTCCATAGAAAAACTGTGGGAAGGGAGGGAGGAACCTAGGAAGGAAAGTGGATGGGGAGGCGAGTGGGGAGTGGGGGACAGGAAAACCTGATCTGGTATTGAAGCCTTGAGGGCCAGCAGAAAGAATGGAAAGAGGCAACCTTGCGAAATAGGAAGTTGAGTAGACCCTCCAGAATGCACCAGAGACCTGGAAAGTGAGAGACTCAGGATTCAAAGGGAGGGATCATAGATAAAATGCCTGACAGTAGGGAGAGGGAACTTTTAGAGCCCACCTACAGCAAGAAGACAGGTCATCAAGTGAGGTCATCCCACAGTTACAACTCTGACCCATAATTGTTCCTGTTTGAAAGAATTCCAGGGATGGAAATGGAGAGGAAACTTAGGAAAAGAAGTTCCAGCAACAGTCCCAAAGTGGAATCCAGCTCAAGGGGAAGTCTGAAGGCCTGACACTATTACTCAGGCTATGGAGCACTCACAAAAAGGGGCCTATCATGACTGCCCTCTGAAAGTCCCAACAAGCAGCTGAAAGAATCAGATGCAGATATTTGTACCCAACCAATGTACATAAGCAGCTGACCCCAGTTATTGAATTAGGGAAGGCTGAAAGAAGCTGAGGAGAAGTGTGATTCTGTAGGAGGATCAGCAGTCTTAATTAATCTGGATCCCTGAGATCTGTCAAATACTGGACCACCAAACAGACAGCATAAACCAGCTGATATGAGGCACCCAACCCACATACCGTAGAGGACTGCCGGGTATGTGTCCATTCAGAAATGATGCTCTTAACACTTAAGAGACAGGAGGCCCCAGGGAGTTTAGAGGTCAGGTGGTGCTATCCATGTGGAGACAGGAGGGTATGGAGGAGGTATGGGATGTGGATCAATTAGAGGATAGATTGGGGGGAGTGGAAAAATATGGAGAGTACAAAATAAATTAATTAAAATACAAAAAAGAAAAGAAAAACTAACTCAAACAGAGTAGGACATACATTTCTGTAGTCTAATCAACAAAAGGTAGAGACAGAGGGGCTCAATTCTATGCCAGCTCTGGGTCACCTTGGGCACAAACTTGGCTGACAGTCCCACAGTTCCCAGAGGATTCCCTAAGGATCACTGGTGAGTGGAACACAACATCTGTTCCAAACCAATTGTGACAGGCCTGTGACACCAGGGGCAAGGACATGGGAGCCCTGCCTGAGTAGCAGCTCAGGTTCCTTCTGATCAGTACTGGTATACCTTGGTTTTGAACACACCAGACAGCCCAACGGTCCCCAGAGGAGACAGCAATTCCAGGCACTGTAACATGCCCAGGATCTTAGGATTCCAGGATCCCAGGATAACAGGAGCTTGGTCACACCAGGATCTTAGGGTCTCAGATGAAGCTTGACTGCCAAGAACTCTGACACACCCGGAATCACAGAATCCTGAATCAAATGGGATTATAGGAAGGACATGCTCCAATTAGATATATTGAGGGAAACAAGCACTTGAGATAATCAGATGACAGGAGGCAAACATAAGAACAGAAGCAACAGAAACCAAGGTTACTTAGCATCATCAGAACGAAACTCTCCCACCATAGCAGTCCTGGATACAAAATCACACCAGAAAAGAATTATGGATCTAAAGTCAGTGCTCATGATGATGATGGAGGACTTTAAGAAAGAAAGAAAGAAAGAAAGAAAGAAAGAAAGAAAGAAAGAAAAGAAAGAAAGAAAAGAAAGAAAGAAAGAACTCCTTTAAAGAAATAGAGAAAAACACAGGTAAACAGCTAGAAGCTGTTAAAGAGTAAACACAAAAATCCTTTAAAGAGTTACAGGAAAACACTACCAAACAGGTGAAAGAACTAATCAAAACCATCCATGGCCTAAAAATGAAAATAGCAAAAATAAAGAAAACACAAAGGAAGGCAAATCTGGATATAGTAATTCTAGGAAAGAAATCAGAAACCATAGATGTGAGCATCAGCAACAGAATACAAGAGATGGAAGAGAGAATCTCAGGTGCATCAGATTCCATAGACAACATGGACACAACAAAAAAAGAAAATGCAAAATGCAAAAAGATCCTAACTCAAAACATCCAGAAAATTCAGGACAAAATGAGAATACCAATCCTAAGGATAATAGGTATGGATGAGATGGAAATTTTCAACTTAAAGGGCCAATAAATGTGTTCAACAAAATTATAGAAAAAACAAAAAACAACAACAACAACAACAAAAAAAAAAAAACAACAAGAAAAAAACCCTCAAAAACCAAAACTTCCCAAACCTAAAGAAAGAGATGCCTATGAACATACATGAAGCCTAAAGAACTCCAAATAGAGTGGACCAGAAAAGAAATTCTTCCTGACATAATAATCAGAACAACAAATGAACTAAATAAGGATAGAATATTAAAAGGAGTAAGGGAAAATGGTCAAGTGACATATAAAGGTAGGCCTATCAGAATTATACCAGACTTCTCCCAGAGACCATGAAAGCTAGAAGATCCTGTACATGTGTTATACAGACCCTAAGAGAACACAAATGCCAGCCTAGGCTACTATCCCCAGCCAAACTCTCAATTACCATAGATGGAGAAACCAAAGTATTCCATGAGAAAACCAAATTTACGCAATATCTTTCCACAAACCCAGCCCTTCAAAGGATAATAAAGGGAAAACTCCAATACAAGGAGAGAAATAAGGCCCTAGAAAAAGCAAGAAAGAAATCCTTCAACAAACTTAAAAGAAGATAGCTGCAAGACCAGAATCCCAACTCTAACAACAAAATAATAGGAAGCAACAATTACTTTTCCTTAATATCTCTTAATATCAATGGACCCAATTACCCAATAAAAAGACATAGGCTAAAAGACTGGCTACATAAACAGGATACAACATTTTGCTGCATAAAGGAAACCCACCTCAGGGACAATGACAGATACTACCTTAGAGTAAAAGGCTGGAAAACAATTTTCCAAGCAAGTGGTCTGAAGAAACAAGCTGGAATAGCCGTTCAAATATCGAATAAAATCGACTTCCAACCCAATGTTATCAAAAAAGACAAGGAGGGGCACTTCATACTCATCAAAGGTAAAATCTACCAGGATGAACTCTCAATTCGGAATAGCTATGCTCCAAATGCAAGGGCATCCACATTCATTAAGAAACTTTAGTAAAGCTCAAAGCATACATTCCACCACACACAATAATGATGGGATATTTTAATGGCTGTACTGGCTAGTTTTGTGTCAACTTGACACAGCTGGTGTTATCACAGAGAAAGGAGCTTCAGTTGAGGAAATGCCTCCATGAGATACAACTGTAAGGCATTTTCTCAATTAGTGATCAAGGGGGAAAGGCCCCTTGTGGGTGGAACCATCTCTGGGCTAGTAGGTTGGTTCTATAAGCGAGCAGGCTGAGCAAGCAAGTAAAGAACATTCTCCCATGGCCTCTGCATCAGCTCCTGCTTCCTGATCTGTTTGAGTTTCTGTCCTGACTTCCCTGGTGATGAACAGCAGTGTGGAAGTGTAAGTCGGAGAAACCCTTTCCTTCCCAACTTGCTTCTTGGTCATGATATTTGTGCAGGAATAGAAACCCTAACTAAGACAAATTGGTACCAGCATAGTGGGGTATTTCTGTGACAACCTGACCATATTTTGGGGAGGACTGTGGAAGGGCTTTGGAACTTTGGGCTTGAAGATCCATTCGTTTTTAAGAGCTCTGTCAGATGTTGTGTGCTTGGAACATAATGTTGAGAACAGTGCAGAAGATGGAGGTCTGGCTTGTGAAATTTCAGAGGGAAAATTAAAGACTCTTTTCAGGGCCATGGCTGATTGTGAAGATTCTGTAGTTTTGGTTAGCTGGGGCTGAAGAATCAGCTGTGATTAACAAGATACCAGAACTACTAAAGCAAAAACTTTGCATTACTGGGACTATCGATGCTGGTTAGCTGGAGCTAAGAAATTAGTGGTGATTAAGAAGAGACCAGCAACGTTGAGGTGACATCTTCTGGGAAGTGTTTTCTGAAAGCACAAAGAGGCTGTGTTCCAGAGATGGCCAAGGTTGCACTCCTGCTGCAACAGGACTTGGTAATGTGTAAGGGTCACCCAGGTGGTACTGGTTTTGAAGACATGAAGGGGTCACACAGAGCAGCTGAGGCTTGGCACTGTGAGAGGCCATAGAAGGCCATTGGTGAAGGTGCAGCCTCAGTTGCAATTGATGGCCCAGGACTGAAGGTGCCATGCAGTGTTTTAGAGATGCCAGTACCATGAGATGACCACCAAGAGCAGCCGCAGCAGTGGAGTACAGGCATCTGGAGCCTAGAGGACGATGCGTGTGCTACAAAGGGCATGGGTGGAGAAGTGACCCAAGCCCTTGGAGGATCCCAGAAGATCATGAGTTGGATCCCAGACATTAGAAGGTTAGAGATTGATTTTTGCTTTTGATTGTGACTGTGCCCTGATAGTTTTCCTCTTGAAGGAAGAAACTTTTTTAGTGAAGGCCATAGTTAGGAGACTTTTAATTGTAAAGACTTTGGATTTTAAAAAGATTGATATTTTAAAAAGATTGAAATTTTAAGAATATGTAAAGATTGTGGGCCGTTTAAAGTTATTTAGACCTAGGGGATGAATAAGAATGTAAGGGTTGAGGCTTACTAGTGATGTGTTTGTGTGTAAAGTTGACAAGGGGGTCAATTGTACTGGCAAGTTTTGTGTCAACTTGACACAGCTGGAGTTATCACAGAGAAAGGAGCTTCAGTTCAGGAAATGCCTCCATGAGATACAACTGTAAAGCATTTTCTCAATTAGTGATCAAGAGGGAAAGGCCCCTTGTGGGTGGGACCATCTCTGGGCTGGTAGGCTTGGTTCTATAAGAAAGCAGGCTGAGCAAGCCAGAGAAAGCAAGCCAGTAAAGAACATTCTTCCATGGCCTCTGCATCAGCTCCTGATTCCTGACCTGTTTAAGTTCCTGTCCTGACTTCCTTGGTGATGAACAGCAGTATGGAAGTGTAAGCCAAATAAATCCTTTCCTCCCCAACTTGCTTCTTGGTCATGATGTTTGTGCAGTAATAGAAACCCTGACTAAGAAAAAGCCCCACTCTCATCAATGGACAGATACTAGAAGCAGAAACTATACAAAGACACAGTGAAACTAACAGAGCTTATGAAACAAATGGATTTAACAGATATCTACAGAATATTGTACCCAAAAACAGAAGGATATACCATCTCAGCACCTCATGGTACCTTATCCAAAACTGAACATATAATCTGTCACAAAAGAGGCCTCAACAGTTACAAAAATATTGAAATTATCCCATGCATCCTATCAGATCATCAAGGACAAAGGCTGATCTCCAATAACAACATAAATAATAGAAAGCCAAAATTGATGTGGAAGCTGAACATCACTCTACTCAACAATAACTTGGACAAGAAAGAAATAAAGAAAGAAGTTAAAAGAAATTTCAGAGATTAATGAAAATGAAACCACAACATACCCAAACTTATGGGACACAATGAAAGCAGTCCTTACAGGAAAACTCATAGCTCTGAGTGTCAGCAAAAAGAAACTAGAGAGAGCACACACTAGCAGCTTGACAGCACACCTAAAAGCTCTAGAACAAAAGGAAGCAGATTCACCTAAAAGGAGTAGACTGCAGGAAATAATCAAATTCAGGGCTGAAGTCAACCAAGTAGAAACAAAAAGAACTATACAAAGAATCAACCAAACCAGGAGCTGATTTTTTGAGAAAATCAACAAGATAGATAAACCCTTAGCCAGACTAACTAGAGGGCACAGGGATAGTATCCTAATTAACAAAGTCAGAAACTAAAAGGGAGACATAAAAACAGAACCTGAGGAAATCCAAAGCTTCATCAGATCCTACTACAAAAGTTTATACTCAACAAAACTGGAAAACCTGGATGATATGAATAATTTTCTAGACAGATACCTGATACCAAAGTTCAATCCGGATCAGATTAACAATCTAAACAGCTCCATATCCGCTAAAAAAAAAATAGAAACAGTCATTAAAGGTCTCCCAACTAAAAAACAAACAAACAAACAAACAAACAAATAAAACAAAACAAAAAAAAACAAACAAAAACAAAACAGGACTAGATGGTTTTAGTACAGTGTTCTATAAGACCTTCAAAGAAGACCTAATTCAGTTCTCCTCAAACTATTTCATAAAACACAAACAGAAGGTACTCTACCCAATTCATTATATGAAGCCACAATTATTCTGTTACCTAAACCACACAAAGATCCAACAAAGAAAGAGAACTTTAGACCAAACTCCCTTATGAATATTAATGTGAAAATGCTCAATAAAATTCTCTCTAACCAAATACAAGAACACATCAAAAAGACCATTCATCATAATCAAGTAGGCTTCATCCCAAGGATGCAGGAATGGTTTAATATATGGAAATCCATCAACATAATCCACTATATAAACAACTGAAAGAAAAAAAAACCCACATGATAACCTTGTTAGATGCTGAGAAAACATTTGACAAAATCCAACACCCATTCATGATAAAAGTCTTGGAAAGGTCAGGAATTCAAGGCCCATACGTAAACATAGTAAAAGCAATGTACAGCAAACCAGTAGCCAACATCAAACTAAATGGAGAAAAACTTGAAGCAATCCCACTAAAATAAGAGACTAGACAAGGCTGCCCAATTTTTCCCTATCTATTAAATACAATACTTGATATCCTAGCTAGAGAAATTAGACAACAAAAGGAGATCAAGGGGATACAAATTGGAAAGGAAGAAGTCAAAATATCACTATTTGCAGATGATATGATAGTATACTTAAGTGACCCTAAAAATTCCACCCGAGAACTCCTAAGCCTGATAAACAGCTTCAATGAAGTAGCTGGATATAAAATTAACTCAAACAAATCAGTGGCCTTTCTCTACAGAAAAGATAAACAGGCTGAGAAAGAAATTAGGGAAACAACACGCTTCACAAAAGTCACAAATAATATAAAATACCTTGGTATGACTCTAACTAAGGAAGTGAAAGATCTCTATGTAAAGAACATCAAGTCTCTGAAGAAAGAAATTGAAGAAGAACTCAGAAGGTGGAAAGATCTCCCATGCTCATGGATTGACAGGATTAATGTAGTCAAAATGACTATCCTGCTGAAAGCAATCTACAGATTCAATGCGATCCCCATCAAAATTCAAACTCAATTCTTCACAGAGTTTGAAAGGGCAATTTGTAAATTCATCTAGAATAACAAAAAAAACCTAGGATAGCAAAAACTATTCTCAACAATTAAAGAACCTCTGGTGTAATCATTATGCCTTACCTCAAGCTGTAATACAGAGCAATTGTGATAAAAACTGCATGGTACTGGTACAGCAACAGACAGGTAGATCAATGGAATAGAATTGAAGACCCAGAAATCAACCTACCCACCTATTGTCACTTGATGTTTGACAATAGAGGTAAAACCATCCACTGGAAAAAAGATAGCATTTTCAACAAATGGTGCTGGCACATCTGGCAGTTATCATGTAGAAGAATGCGAATTGATCCATTCTTGTCTTTTTGTACAAAGGTCTAGTCTAAGTGGATCAAAGACCTCCACATAAAACCAGAGACTCTGAAATTTATAGAGGAGAAAGTGGGGAAAAGCCTCTAAGATATGGGCACAGGGGAAAAATTCCTGAACAGAACACTAATGGCTTGTGATGTAACATCTAGATTTGACAAATAGGTCCTTATAAAATTGCAAAGCTTTTGTAAGGCAAAAGACACAGTCAATAAGACAAAAAGGCCACCAACAAATTGGGAAAGGATCTTTACCAATGGTGAATCTGATAGGCAAATAATATCCAATATATACAAAGAACTCAAGAAGCTGCACTTCAGAAAATCAAACCTTTTAAAAATTAGGTACATAGCTAAACAAAGAATTCTCAACTGAGGAATACCAAGTGGCTGAGAAGCACCTGAAAAAAATGTTCAACATTTTAATCATCAGGGAAATACAAATCAAAACATTCCTGAGATTTCACCTCACATTAATCAGAATGGTTAAGATCAAAAATTTAGGTGACAGCCAATGCTGGAAAGAACCCAGATGTCCTTCAACACAAGAATGGATACAGAAAATGTGGTACATTTATACAATGGAGTACTACTCAGCTATTAAATACAATGAATTTATGAAATTCCTAGGCAAATGGATGGATCTGGAGGATATCATCCTGAGAGAGGTAACCCAAACAGAAAGGAACAGACATTCTATGAACTCACTGATAAGTGGACATTAGCCCAGAAACTTAGAATACCCAAGATACAATTTGCAAAGCACAGGAAACTCAAGAAGGAAGACCAAAGTGTGGATACTTCCTTCCTTCTAAGGAAATAATCCAGATGTCCTTCAACAGAGGTATGAATACAGAAAATGTGGTACATTTACACAATGGAGTACCACTCAGCTATTAAAAATGATGAATTTATGAAATTTCTAGACAAATGGATGGATATGGAGGGTATCATCCTGAGTGAGGTAACCCAATCACAAAAGAGCTCACATGATATGCACTCACTGATTAGTGGATATTAGCCCAGAAACTTAGAATACCCAAGATACAACTTGCAAAACACAGGAAACTCAAGAAAAAGGAAGACCAAAGTGTGGATATGTCCTTCCTTCTTAGAAAAGAACCCAGATATCTCTCAACAAAGAAATGGATACAGAAAATATGGTATATTTACACAATGGAGTACTACTCAGCTATTAAAAACAATGAATTTTTGAAATTCCTAGGCAAATGGATGGATCTGGAGGGTTTCATCCTGAATGAGGTAACTCAATCACAAAAGAACTCACATGATATACTCTCACTGATAAGTGGATATTAGCCCAGAAACTTAGAATACCCAAGATACAATTTGCAAAACACATAAAACTTAAGAAGAAGGAAGACCAAAGTGTGAATATTTTGTCCCTCCTTAGAATGGGGAACAAAAACAAAACAAAACAAAACAAAACAAAACAAACAAACAAACAAAAACAATGGAAGGAGTTACAGAGACAAAGTTTGGAGCAGAGCATTAAGGGATGATCATCCGGAGACTGCCCTACTTGGGGATCCACCCCATACACAACGACCAAACCCAGACAGTAGGCAGATGCCAACAAGAGTCTGCTGGCAGGAGCCTGATATAGTTGTCTCCTGTGAGGCTCTGCCAGTGCCTTTCAAATACAGACGTGGATTCTCACAGTCATCCATTGGACGGAGCACAATGACCCCAGTGAAGGAGCCAGAGAAATACCCAGGGAGCTGAAGGGGACTGAAGGAACATCAATATGACCTAACCAGTACCCTTAGACCTCCTCTTAACTTTACCACCAATCAAAGAAAACAAGTGGTAGAAGTTGTGGCTCTAGCTATATATGTAGCAGATGGCCTAGTAGGTCATCAATGGGAGGAGAGGCCCTTGGTCCTGTGAAAGCTCTATGCCCCAGCATAAGGAAATGCCAGAACCAGGAATGGGAGTGGGTGGGTTGGGAAGCAGGGGGAGGGAGAGGGGATAGGGGACTTTTGGAGGGAAAACTAGAAAAGAGGATAACATTTGAAATGTAAATAAAGAAAATATCTAATAAAAATAAAAGGGTAGAGACAGAAGGATTACAGCTAATTTCAGTCCATCTTGATCTACACTGGAAATCCCAGGCTAGCCTGTAACACAGAAAAAGATCTATCTATAAAACTTGATTTCCACACTAGTATGTGCACACACATATGACCTGGCAGGTTGTAGTTGTTGTAGCTTGATAAAGAACAAGTTCACAACTTCTCATTTTGTCACCTAGACCTCAAATTCGTACTCATCCTGTCTTGGCCCCTTGATTGATGGGTCTAGAGAAATGTCTCAAATGTCCATTTTTTTTCTTTTCTTTTCAACAAACAAGTATTCAGTTGAGAAAAAAAAAAACATAGGAACATAAAAACTTAACTGAGAACACTTGCAAATGTGCTTAGGTGTGACCTGAGATGTGCAAAGGCAGCAGGGATCTTCAGAGCATGCTATAGGATAGAAAAGTCACAGGCCTGGCATATGTAGATGATGGCAGCTACCAAGCAAAGTGGCCTTTTTGTGAATCTCAAGAATAATCTGAAACAAGGTCCGGCAGCCACTACAGGATGACAAATGTACTTGACTTGGGGTGCCCACCATAAGGACATATATTTTAAAGAAGGAAAATAAACTAAAGAAAAATAACAAATCGGTTTATTTGACAGATTATACACTTCAAAAAAAAATAACAAAAATGAACCCAAAAGACCCAGGAAAAAGTAATCCTGACAACATAGAATCCACATTCGAAGCTCCACGTATAAAGGTGTGCAACAATTCAGAATATCACTAGGATATACCAGAACAAGGTGGCGAATTCCAGACAGTCTTTCCTAGGAATAATTCCAATGAATTACTTGTAGGATAATTACATAGTTCAGTGGATTTATAATCATTTTATTGAACTACAAAGAAAAGGAAAACACCATCAGATTTCCACTTTCCTTAAAATTATAGCAAATCATTCAGAAGAGAGAAACAATCAAGGAAAGAAAGTGGTTGGATTTAGAGAAAAATGGCTTGTTAAAATGGTGACTAATTCTATTACTAATCAAAAAATTGATTTAATCAATGGGTAGGTCTGTTTGGTTATAAGAGCAAGGTTCATATATAAGAAGGGATGTGTCTAAGTTTGTAACAACAATACTAATGATGCAACTACCACAGCTAATTCAATGCTTATAACAAGTAAATAATAAATAATTTAAATTTATTAATCCACCTCAGCAGAATAAAAGATAGAGTTACATGTGTACACGTGTAGAAGAAAAATCTGATGTGACATAACCTTAATGGCTGCAATAATAGCTGCAATCCCACTGGCAGTGTATAATCTAAATTCATATTCAGTATATGAATCTTATGCAAATTAATTGTTATAAACATAAGAGGACACTGATATGAATGGAGAGTATATGATCACCAGCAATTCTCTATCAGTGAAGGCCAGACATAATAGGCAAGATATCTGTGTACTGATAGGGTCCTAAAGAAGGCCATCTCACAGGCATTGTCATAAACCTTGTTTAACACTGTCAATGAATCTTTGGAAATACTTTGGTGATGGCAAATCTATTAAGATTTGGTGAAAATATTTCCTATTTGAATCTTCTTGAAAGCAAAATATATCTTAGAAAATTAAGGTGCGAAACAAATCAGAACAAAATTGAGCCTGATATACTCAAGTCATCTGTGATAGCAGTTTCAAGGGCAGCACAAGGCTGCTTTATTTGTAATTTTCATTATTTCCTTTGGTAAAGCATTGCATGCATTTATACCTATAGATTTTTCAGTTATAACTACACAAACACTAATTTCAAACATGTTAGTGATATATTTTAAATTGTCCATCTGAAGCTGGAAGATGGCTTAGCAGGTAAAGAAACATATTATCAAGGCTGATCATCTGAGTTCAATTCCAAAATCCATGTGGCTGATGATAATGCTGCAAATTATTCTACTAAATTCACATACCTGACTTCTTGGCTTGCAAACCAGCATGAGAGAGGTAGAAAAGATGAAAAATGAGAAAAAAAAGGACACATAAGAGGGACTTGGTGCCATGATACCGAGTCACTGCTTTTAGTTGAGACTGACTGAGGGCTTCTATAGTGAGAACCAGATAAAGTTTCTAACAAGCTGACATTCCACCCACAGTTGGATTGACTACAGATCAACTAAGCAAGTACTTTGAATGTTGGTATCTGAGATATAGGAGACAAAGTATGTGACTGTTAACAAGGGAAGAAATATGGTACACTAGGAAAATTGAAACACAAATCATGGCATTGCCCAGTGTGGCAATCCACATTGTCAAGTCCCAAAAGCATACTGTAAGCACTCCATAGAGTGGTGGAAATATGTATACTGAGTCCTCAAAGCAGGTGTTTGAGTCCCATATTTCTGTGTTGAAATTATTGTTCATGAAAACTCTTCAGTTTTACTAGAGTACTATAAAGAATATTCTTGGGTGTCTTTGTCAACATTATAGAAATTTTGATAAGTTCAGAGTCTAGAAAGTAATAATGGAGAGGAACAGGTAAGTGCAGACAAGGTCAAAGTCAATTTGTAATTATGTTAAATGGCACCTAGAATTTAGGTGGACAATTATTTTATAAAGAAGGAGATGATTTAA
The DNA here is from genome assembly GCF_000001635.26 of Mus musculus. NCBI lineage: Eukaryota > Metazoa > Chordata > Mammalia > Rodentia > Muridae > Mus > Mus musculus. Next base: position 12,194,435 of record NC_000075.6, read on the forward strand.
TTTAGGTTTGATGAAATCTGTCTAATTGTTCTACACTGAAGTTCCAAATAAAAGCACATGAATCAAGAAAAATCCCACATGGCCGTTAAGACAACCTTTGTCATTTACTTGTGGAAGACCTGGGTTTTTTAAGGGATCATCAGAGATTGCAGCCTCATCCTGGGGTCTCCTGACAGGTGTCTTGATGGAAAGTAGAATGATGCCACTGGATGTTCTGAGCACAACACATAAAAGAGAAACAGTTCTTCTACTGACACCACACATCCTTTCTGCCAGTTATCTCCCAGGGATCAGTGTGTGAAAAAGAGCTGATTAGTACATTAATCATCTCAGAAAGATAACTGGGATTGTGAAACCTGGGAGACAGTGCTGACACTGATTGTGTCCCACTTGCTATGCCAACTGAGAATGAAGACAAACGTCCATAGAAAGACATATTCACCCATGACATTTTCTAATAATTACATTTCTTGAATAAAACACAAAGCTGTCTGTAACCATACAGCTGACAGGACACTAATCTCCTTGCTGCTAAGTTGAGCTTTCCTGGATAAGTGTTTTAGAAATAGAACCTGATAGGAGTTGACAGCCATGCCTGCAGGTATGGAACAGATTCAGGCACCACAGCTCTACCTGGAGTGACAGTGCAATCTATACACACACTATGGACCATTTTTTTTTTCAGACTCCTTAAACTAGAAACACTTATTTCATCTTTGTTTAATGTTATTTCTCAAATAAATAGAATAAAATATTATTTTCTTTCCTTTAACTATTATAAAGTATCAGGACAGTAGCCATTAGTTAAAACTGAATTCTGCTATTTTTTAATTTTATTATTTTATTTATTTATATTTCAAATGTTGCTGCCCTTCTGGTCTGCCCATCATGAATTCTTTACCCCATTCCCCTGTTTTACTTCTCAGAGGGTGCTCCCCTAACAACCCACCTACCCCACAAGTATCCCTCTTTCCATGGCATCAAGCTTGTGCAAGATAATGTGGATCCTTTCCCACTGAGGCAGGACAAGACAGTCCACTGCTACAAATGTAGCAGGGGCCACCAAACAGCCCATGCATACTCTTTGGTTGGGGGCTTAGCTTTTTCTATGGGGTTTCAACCCCATTCATCTCCTTCAGTTTGTCCTCCAATTCCTCCATAGGTTCCCTGACTTCAGTTCAATGGTTGGCTGTAAGTATCTGCATCTGTCTCAGTCAGTTGCTGGTAGAGCCCCTCACAGGACCGCCATGCTAGGCACCTGTCTGCAAGCATAGCATAGCATCAGTAATAGTGCTAGGGTTTGGTGCCTGTACATTGGATGGATCCCAAGTTGGGCCAGGCTCTGGATAGCCTTTCCTTCAGTTTCTGATCCCCTTTTGTCCCTGCATTTCTTTGAGACAGTAACAGTTCTGAGTCAAGAACTTGAAGATGTGTGGGTCTCCCATATCTTAAATGAGGGACATGTCTGTTTACTGGAGATGGTCTCTTTAAGTACTATCTCTCTATTGTTGGGCATTTTGGCTAAGGTCATCCCCATTGGGTCCTGGGAGTCTCTCTCATCCCTGATGCCTGACTCTTTCTAGAGTTCCCCCACACCCCAGTGTGCTGCACATTTCTATTCATTCTCCTGGCCCTCAGGGCTTCTCTTCTGTCTCTACCATACATAATCCTGCCCCCTTTTTCTCTATCCCTCTCCTTTCCCACCCTGGTCCTTCCATACCTCCCTCTGCCTCCCAGCGTTATTTTGTTCCACCTTCTAAGTAGGATGGAAGTAACCACACTTGGATCTTCCTTCTTTTTAAGTTTCACATTGTCTGTGAGTTGTATAATGAGTATTTTGAATTTTTTTGCTAATATCTACTTATCAGTGAGTATATACCATGTATGCCATTTTAGGTCTGAGTTTTTAATAGCTGAGTAGTATTTTATTCTGTAAATGAACCACATTTCTATATCCATTATTCATTCCAGGAATACCTTGGTGGTTTCTAGCTTTTGATTATTACAAATAAGGCTGCTATGAACACAGTGGAGCAGGTGTCCTTGTAGTATGGTGGAGCATCTTTTAGGTATATGCCTCAGAGTAGTATATCTGGGTCTTCAGGTATAACTACTTCCATTTTTTTTTCTTTTGAGGAATCGCTAGATTGATTTCCATAGTGTTTGTACCAGTTTGCTATCCTATAAGCAATGGAAGTGTGTTCTTCTTTCTCCACATCCTCACCAGTATCTGCTGTCACCTGAGTTTTTTACCTTAGCCATTCTGACTGGTGTAAGGTGGATTCTCAGGGTCATTTTGGTTTGCATTCCCTGATGACTAGGAATGTTGAACATTTTTTTGTTGTTGTTGTTGTTAACCATTAGCGATTCCTCATTTTAGATTTCTCCATTTAGTTCTATTCCCCATTTTTTAATTGGGTTATTTGGTTTTCTGGAATCTAATTTCTTGATTTGTTTGTATATCCTGGATAGTATCCCTCTATCGGATGTATGGTTAGTGAAGATCTTTTCCCAATCTGTAGAATGCTGTTTTGTTATTGACAGTGGCCTTTGTCTTACAGAAACTTTTCAGTTTCCTGAGGTTCCATTGGTCAATTGTTGATCTTAGAACCTGAGTCATTGGTGATCTGTTCAGGAAAATTTTCCCTGTGCCAATGCATCCAGGGCTATTTTCCACTTTCTTATCTATTAGATTCAGTATATATGGTTTTATGTGGGGGTCCTTGATCCACTTAGACTTGAGTCTAAATCTGAATCAATTTGCATTGCTCTACATGCAGAACACCAGTTAAACCAGAACCATTGTTGAATAATATGTTTTCATCTTTTCACTGTGTGGTTTTGGCTTCTTTGTCAAATATTAAGTGTCTATAGGTATGTGGGTTTCTTTCTGTGTCATCAATTTGTTTCCACTGCTTGACCTGTGTGTCTCTGCATCAATATCATATGCTTTTCATGACTATTTCTATGAAGTACACCTTGAGTTCAGGGATAGTGACCCATCCAGAAGTTCTTTTATTGTTGAGATTTTTTTTTTTTTGCTACCCTGGGTTTTTGATATTCCAGATGAACTTGAGAACTGCTCTTTCTATCTCTGTGTAGACCTGAGTTGCTATTTTGATGTGGATTGCATTGAATCTGTAGTTTGCTTTTGGTAATATAGACATTTTTATTATGTTAAGTCTACCAATCAATGATCATGGGAGATATTCCATCTTCTGAGATGTTCTTTAATTTCTTTCTGCAGCGAGTTGAAGTTCTTGTCATATAAATCTTTCACTTGCTTGATTACAGTTTACACCATGATATTTTATATTGTGATGGATGTTGTTTCCTTTCTTTCTTGGCCCCTTTATCACTTGTATAAAGGAAGTCTAAAGATTTGTTTGAGTTAATTGAATATCCACCTACTTTGCTGAAGTTGCTTATCAGCTATAGGAGTTCTCTGGTTAAATTTTTGGGGTCACTTATATATATTCTCATATCATCTGCAAACTGTGATTACTTGACTTCTTCCTTTCCAATTTGTATCCATTCCCTCTCTCTCTTTCTCTCTCTCTCTCTCTCTTTCTCTCTCTCTCTCTCTCTCTCTCTCTCTCTCTCTCTCTCTCTCTCTCTCTCTCTCTCTCTCTCTCTCTCCTGTCTAATCCCTCTACCTAAAACTTCCAGTACTATATTGAATAAATAGGGAGAGAGTGGGCAGCCTTGTCTTGTCTCTGATTTTAGTGGGATTGCTTCTGCTTTTTATCCACTTAATAGATGTTGGATGTTAGTTGTCTGTATATTGCTTTTAACTTGTTTATGTACATGGCTTGGATTCCTGATCTCTCTTGAACTTTGACATGAAGGGGTGTTATATTTTTTTGAAGGCTTCTTCAGCATCTAATGAGATAATCATGTAGCTTTTTTTTTTTTTTTTAGTTTCTTTATATAGTGGATTTTGTTAATGTATTTCCATATATTGAACCATCCTTGCATCCCTGGATGAAGCCTACTTGATCATGGAGAATGATCATTTTGATGTGTTCTTGGATTCAGTTTTCAAGAATTTTATTGAGTGCTTTTGTGTTGATATTTATAAGAGAAATTAGTCTGAAGTTCTCTTTCTTTGTTGGGTCTTTGCATAGTTGAGGTATCTGTGAGTAACTGTGGCTTCACAGAATAAATTAGATAGTGTTCTTTCTGTTTCTATTTTGTGGAATAGTTTGAAGAGTATTGGAATTAGCTCATTTTTGAAATTCTGGTAGAATTCTGCACTAAAACCATCTCACCCTGGGCTATTTTTGGTTGAGAAACTTTTAATTTCTGCTTCTATTTCTGTATTGGTTTTGGGGACTGTTTATATAGTTTGCCTGACCTTAATTTAATTTTGGTACATGGTATTTGTCTAGAAAATATTCCATTTCATGTATATTTTTCAGTTTTGTTCAGTATAGGATTTTTAGTAAGACTTAAATGTTTATCCTCTTTCTTTTAAACCACAGAATATATATTTTTAATATAATAAACACCTGGGAAATACTAATAAGATTTAGTGACTCTCTGAATTTCCCTAGACTGGAGTAGAGGTTGAGAAGAACACAAACAATATAGAACAGAAATAGAGCCTTATGTAGGAATGGCCTGCTTGAAGATATGAGTGACACAAAAGCAACAGGAGAAAATGAACCCTAGACCTTTCATTGAGCCAAAGATACTTCCTTATCTACAACTGCAGAAGACAAAATGTTATGATCACGTTATACATGGGATCGTATGGTGTATGGAGAAGATGTGCATACAGTGCTTAACTTTTAAATATGAGCAGTACATTTAAATAAATTGTATGTCAAATCTAAAATCCATCTGACCAGGTGGGAACTTGTGTGAATTTCTTATAATATTTCATAAATAAGTACCAATTTATACCATAAGTACAATAAGCAAGTAAGCAAATTATACCATACAGTAAAAATCTTAGGATCATTTTAAGTAAGCACATGGTTTAATAGGGGAAAGCATCATTGATCTTGACAACCACTCAACTCTCACTCAAGGTGTGCATTCAAAGTGTAGTAGGGAAGAGCAGAGCAGAATTATGGCTTCAGTGTGGCAGTGGAAGTGGCACTAAGGCTTCTACTCACTGCATTTTACAAATATATTTCCATGTTAGCTTTCATTTAGCCTGCTGATGAGCCAGCATCCAAGACCTTAGTATCCTGTTGGTTCTGTGTTCAAGATGATCTCTCTGCTCTACTTTTCAACATAGCTGAAAGGAACCTGGTTACTTCAATCCAACCAAGATACATAGGCTCTTGCTAAACTCTTCATAGAGTATCTATATTTTAAAGGCTATTTATCACAACTATCCATTTGTTTATTCAGTCACTCAATTGATTAATCAATGAAGAATTATTCATTCCCCACATCTGTTACACAAAACCTAATGAGGAATGTAAAATTAATATTTTCTCAGGGATGGAGAGATGAGTCAGCAGTTAAAGAGCACTAGGTGCTCTTCCAAAGGTTCTGAGTTCAATTCCCAGCAACCACGCAGTGTCTCAGATCCATCTCTAGTGGGATCCAATGTCATCTGCTAGTGTGTATAAAGAGAGTGACAGTATACTAACATATATAAAATAAGTAGATCTCTAGAAATGTCTTATCTTAGAAATTTATCTTTTTTGGGGGGGCGGGGGGGGGGTTGAGACAGGGTTTCTCTGTGTAGCCCTGGCTGTCCTGGAACTCACTCTGTAGACCAGGCTGGCCTTGAACTCAGAAATTCACCTGCCTCTGCCTCCCAAGTGCTGGGATTAAAGGTGTGCGCCACCACCACCTGGCTTTCAATTTATTTTTTATTTTAAGATGTGGCCATGATTTCTGACCTCTAACTGAATAACCCATGCTTGGTTAATTTCGACAAATTAAAACATGTTACAAATATTTTTTACATATTATAAATTTTCTAAAACACCTTATGCCAACATTAAAGATATTTTCACAGACACTCAAGTTATACTTGACATACTTGATCAAAGAAAACTACCAAGCCCCCTCGCTTAGATACTAATGAAACTTTTGTCATATTCATATTGAACCCACACCTGTAAATCCCATGATACTCTTTTGTATATGCAATAAGCCTGATAAACAGAAGACATGTTAAATGAAACTGCTTGTGTTATTTAAGCTCGTAAAATAGTGTATTTATTCAAGTCATTCGTATCTCTTCTCTATTAAAAACCGTTCCTGTTCTTAGAGAATTCTAAGAGGAGGAGAGAGGGGTTGTAGGCAGGATTAGAGGAGGCCTACAAATACTCACAGATTGGGGTTACATCTGAGGACAGAATTGTAAACAGAGCCCATCTAGCAAAATGCTCCTTATAGTTTTGGGTTTGCCTCTGTATAGAAAATATAGACTTACTTGTATAGAGGAGTTGTATGTGGTAATTAACGGAGCTAATTAGCTGTTCTGACAATGACTAAGAAGATAGTCTTGTAGTAAACATTTTATAGTTTTAGGATTTTATTTTGTTGTTGTTTTTGTTGTTTTTGTTAGTGTGCTTTAGAGACAAGTCTTTATCTTGAGCCTGGGATCATGAGGAGGTACAGGTTCTCCTGCATCAGCCTCTAAAGTGTTAGGATTGAAGACATCTGTCACTAAACACAACTTGTTCTACTTATTTGAGTTTTCACTTATTCTTTGAGATATTTGGTACCACTTGACTGGCATTCTAAAGTGTTTCTGGATTCGTGTCATATTGGCTTACATGAAATGTACAGAAAATTCAAATGTCATTAATACCGATAGATCATTGCTGACTAGTCTGCTTCTGAAGAGGTAGTCACTTAGAGGGAAGACTTAGAAAACTACCATGTATCTAGTTATGAAGTTAGTATTTAGTGCCAAGAAGCACTTAGTGAATGTCTGTAAACACGGCATATATTTCATACTGCAATTACTGTTTAAGCTTTTGAAAGTGCATTATTGTCAAGGGAACTATAGAGTCTCAGAGTGTGACCTTATTTATTTTAGGGAAAAGAACACTTAAAATTAGATTGTGTACTTATCTCAGAGAAACATGTTACACTATCACATTTGGAAAGTAGATTTACATGCAAGAAAGAGACTAACAACCTCACCCTTGTTCTATATCTGGATTTTAAACACTACTAATATTTAAAATATATTTTTGAATCATTTTTCTTAATAGTCTTTAATATGGTGTGATGTTTCTATTTGTCTTTGGGGACATATTGAATAGGAAAGAAATCAATAGACATAATTTTGTACGTAAAATATCCAGTGATTTATTACTTTATGTATCAATATCAGCTTTAGAAATAATTTTAAAGTTAAATAACTCATAAGTGCAAAGATAATATATGAACTGGTATAACTGACGATTTACTTGGTCATTAGAACACAAAAAAAGATTTTTTTTTAAGTAGAAAAGTAAAAATGACAAAATCTAACCATTGTTTAATCTCTCTCTCTCTCTCTCTCTCTCTCTCTTTCTTTCTTCCTTTCTTATATTTGTTGTTTCATCCTTCCTTCCTTTCTTTTTTCTTTTCTTTTTAGTATTTTTGTTTTGAATGCAGAGAAACAGTTAAATGAAGGTAACTGCATAACCATTATCTTACATACTTACAATTTCGATAGAATAATTAAAATTAAAAATCTCCTTCTAATTCTCAAATTCATAAATAATATATGTTGTGTCCGGCCATCGGCTCACATGTCTGGGTTCTAGTCTGGAAAGGCATCTTGGAAACCTGGAAGAGAAGAGGGGGGCTAGGTGGAGCGAGAGAGATGTAACCAAGACAGTCATTCTGATCAAGGTTCAATTTTAATGTCAGCAAACACGCTTTATAAAGAAGAAGGGAGGGCCATCCCTAGCCATGCAAAGTTCCTTTGAAATAGATAGGTCAGCCTTCTAGTGGGAACTCCCTAGGTGTTCTTGGAAGAGAACTGGTTAGGCCTCAGGCAGGTTGGGCCTCAGGCAGGTAGTGGCACATCAAAGGAGCGGCACAGCAGGTGGCTCCACTTAAGCGGTGGATGGTCACTGCCAGCCTTGCTAGGCTGGAAAGAGGTAACAAATATATATATGTATTTTTTAAAGATTTATTTATGTATTATATGTAAGTACACAGTAGCTGTCTTCAGACACTCCAGAAGAGGACAACAGATCTCATTGAGGATGGTTGTGAGCCACCATGTGGTTGCTGGGATTGAACTCAGGACCTTTGGAAGAGCAGTCAGTGCTCTTAACCACTGAGCCATCTCTCCAGCCCCAAATGCATAATATATTATTATTAATGATCATCATCAGGCTATCATTAGATCTCAGAAATACTTGAAAGTCGAATCCTTGTGAGATTTTAGATTGTTGACTGTAGTATTCCTGGCCCTCCTCCGAATCCCTGGAGGTGTCTGTTGTAACTTCTCCTTGCACAAGTGTAATGTTTTAGATTACACATGTTTCTTACATCATTTTGAGTTGTTACATAACTGAACTGGGTACTGAGAAGTTTCATGATGGTGATTTCTCACAATTCTATGAACAGTGAAGTTCAAGCAGACGGGCCTGCATCTAACAGAGCTGTTCTCCAGCAGAATACAAAAAGTGAAGAGAGCACCCTGCATAACAAGGATGGGGCTGCAAAACTCACCTTTCCCTGTGATAGTGAAAAGGTTTGCAGGCATGTTGAATTAGCTTTCCTGTATTTTAATGAACCGAACTCTCAAAACAGTTGGGAACTGGACACTGAATTTCTAACACCTGAGCATAGGAAAATGCATTTGCATCCTAACATTACATTGCTGATCCCCTGAGTGTTATTTTCATATATGAAATATTGATTATATTCCAGTAACCTCAAATTCATTACTCCACAAACTCAGAAATTCAAAAATCTAGAGAGTTACCTAAATTAGATATAGAATGAATCAAGGCATGAAGGCATGATGCGTCCCGAAGCAAACCCATTGCTTCCCATGACAATAAGTGCTTCCCAATATAATTTGAGCGCAGGTAGGGAAAAGGTAGCCCCATTGCAGTAAAGAAAATACGCAAGAAGAAAGTTAACCAGTCGGGGTGTGTCCATGTGGTGAGGGAAGACACTGCAGTCCTAAGCTCCTTTGATTTGGTGCTCCAAGTTCTCAGTGAAGACTGGAAGGTGTGTGGAGGGATGAGCCCCAAAGACCATCACAGCGGGGATGAACAGCCCTGTCCCCTTGCTGGCTGAGCTGAGTTCACTCAGCATCTGTATAAACTGGGTGTTACATACCTGCGATTTCTGAAAGGTGAAGTGGCGTATTAAAGACTGCTCTCTGGGTTTCAGTGCATGGCTCACTGAAGAGACCTCCATTCCCTGAGCTTCATTGAGTATTAACTTGTGTTAGTTTTCTTCAGTCCTCTCTTCTCGGTAATTTGCTCATTCTATCCCTGGAGCTTTTCACTGATTTTATTTTTATTTACTTTCAGTTTTAAATCTCTACCTTCATTTGATTTTGAATATTTTATTGTCATAAAATATTCATAATTTTGTTGAATTCTATTTTGATAATCTGATTTTCCTTCTTATTTCAATCACTTGTTTCTTGGTGTCATTCCTCTGAAAATTCATTGAAATGCTTATTAATGATTAATGCATTCTGTGAATTTTTGAACCTTTTGAACAGGTTAGACTTGGTTTTAGTCTATTGTCCTTAGTTTTATCTAAGTTGCACTGCTTTGGAAATATTTCTATGGGGTCTGTGGCTCTTGGCAGGATAGCAGGGTCATAGCTTGTGGCTGGTAGCTCTGGGGGGTCCTGAGGGGAAGAGGTAAGCCTGTCAGCAAGGACTTTCACTGTGCTGAGAGGAGCTGTGAGAATGTGACAAGGGACTAGATGAGGCTTTGGGGAGGCCAAAGTCATGAGAATTGCATGGAACATCAGGGGCATGCTTACTGGCCCTAGAGCAGTGCTTGGAGGTAGAAATGCAAACTGAGGCCAGGAACCATTCAAGACTCAGACATACTGTCAATGTGAGTTCTCTGGGTGTGTTCCCAAGTGGTTGACTGTGCACAGTACTGATCAAATTTCTAAATCCTGTCAGGTTTCCTGCTAAGAAATACAGGATGAATAATGAATATGCTGTTGAGATGTTGTTTCTCCCTTGTCCCTTGTTGTGTGCTTCTCTAAAGATGCCAGGCTTTGCTTTTGTGTGTGTGCGTTTGTGTGTGTGTTTGTGTGTGTGTGTGTGTGTGTGTGTGTGTGTGTGTGCGTGTACTTTACAACACACTCAGTCACAGTATTTTCAATTAGACTACTTTCTCTTCTACTAACAATTCTAGTTATGTTTTTTATTTATTTATTTTGTATAAATTATACTTTCCCATCATCCTGCCTGCACCAATTTGTACCTAATGTATATTACTTCCTGTGAAGTTGTCACTACCTTGCCTTTTCAGTGGAAGACTGGTGTGATTCTAAGGCAAATTACAGGACCTAATCTACTTTTTGGTTCTTTATTTTCTACATAAAGTTTTATATTTCTCCTATTGTATACTAAATAATTTCCTTTAGTATAACATGACAGACAATTTGATTTTTATGTAATTTTGAGAAACCTCTGGACCTCATCTGTTTTATATTTCATCTTTCTGTGTTTTGAATTTTTATATTAACATCTGGTTTTCATCAAGTTCTCTGTCATGACTTTTAATTATAGATTTCTTTCTATTTAAATCTATATTTTCTACTTACAGGTATATTTTTCCACTTCCCTGAATTATTCAAATATTTCTTTGTTTGTTTTATTTATCTATGTATTTTTTATTGAGACATAGGCTCACTATGTAGCTATGGCTGGCCATGACCATTATGTATAGATCAGGCTTGCCTCAAACTCACAGAATCCTTGTGCTTTTCCCTCTCAGATGTTGAAAGACTCCTAAAGTGATTATTAAAGGATAATTTGAAAAGTGTTATTCATTATTGTGTTGTTGTAATCGTGTTCAAATATGGAATTAAATTATCTAGTAAGTTTGTTACACCATGGATCATGTTAAAGTTAAAAATAGGATGTCTGCCTGACAAACCCAACTGAAACCTTGCAATCCATATATACATGAAGAATGGACATTAACAGGCAGTTTCCTAAGAGTGTGGCATCCTAAAAAGAAGTATCTGGTCCTTAGTGTAGTCTTTGTACTGTTTCCTGTGTGATGCAGAGTGGAAACCTTCTCCTCTACACATCTCTGTCTTCATGATCTTTCTCCATACCATGCATCCAGAACCAAAGGATGAACCTGAGCTGAAATGAAATGCCCACCAGTCCCTTATAGTAAGTACATTTCACAGTAACTGAGGGTCTCACTAGCATAGGAAGGTGATGCTGGTGAACTGCATTGTTCTTGTGACTAAACAACATGACTTTCAGCCCTTTGGAACTGGTTTGAGGAGAGAATTCAGAACGACTGGAACAAACAGAAGAGTGAGCCAAGAGTGCTTAAGCAAAACTTAGTGGGTATTTTTCTTCCTTCCTTCCTTCCTTCCTTCCTTCCTTCCTTCCTTCCTTCCTTCCTTCCTTCCTTCCTTCTTTCCTTCCTCCCTCCCTCCCTCCCTCCCTCTCCCTCCCTCTCCCTCTCTCTCTCTCTCTCTCTCTCTCTCTCTCTCTCTGTGTACAGAATTGTTTCTGCATTTACTTACTTATTTTTTAAATTATTTACATGACAAACAACCATTTTGTTCCCTTTCATGGTTCCCCCAGCAGATTTTTCTCCCCCTCCCCTCCCCCTCCTCCTCCCCCTCCCCTCTCCCTTTCCTTCACCTGAGAGGGCAATCCCCTCTCCCCAGGTATCTCCCACATCCTGGTGCATCAAATCCTTGCAGGATTAGGCACATCCTCTCTCAGTGAAGCCAGATGAAGCAGGCCTCTACTTCAGATGTACTGGGATCCTTGGACAAGTCTTTGTATCCTCTTTGGTTGGTGTCTCAGTCTCTTCGAGCTTGCAGGGGTCCAGTTTAGTGGGTGTTTCTTACAGGAACTCAACCCAGCAATACACCAATAAAAATAAAAGATATAGAATGGGCCGATGCATCTTCAGAACCAGAATTCCTTGGAAATTAGACCAAATGCCATTTTTGTGACAAAGAACTTATCTGTAGTTTATATTTTGAATTGTTGAGCAAGGCTGAGTTTTAAAATAATGGTTAAATTAATCAGGCTGAGAAGATGTTGAATCAGCCCAGCAATCAAGCTGTGGCATGGGTATCGCTGGCTGCTTTTTGATAGATTTACAGTGAGAACTTGTAGTAAAAGATTCAGAAAATGTGGATCTTGAGATAAAGAATCATTGTTAACGGTAGAGCTAAGAAATTTTTTTGAAGAGATTACCCCACGTCAACCAACTACTTTACATGAGATGATATCTTGGGACCTGACCATATCAGACAGACAAGCAGAGGGCATGGAAGAATAGACTTACTGGAAAGGTCTTCATCTGGGAATACAGAACCTAAGCTTATTCTACTCCCACCAGAAAGTGTTTACCAGATTTGTTTCCACCACACTCAACTGACCAGGTCCTTGAATCTTCCTTATCACAGTCTAAGAGGAACTGCCATTGTTTGATCAACTGGCAAATTTTGGTATAGTTGTGTGATTATTTGTTATACATACCAAATATTATGATGTCAGAGGGGATTCTATCCAAATTTCAAAGGAATTGCTAGACCAGGCATTGTATATCAGGGTCAAAATTTCTGTAAGAAATCTTTGAGAAGGTGGTTTCCTAAAGCTGTGAGAGAGAAGCCTTAAGCTATGGTGGATAAATCAGAGTTCTAGACATGCTATGAATGTGGAATATCTACTGAAGAAAGCCACAGGCAATGAGTCAAGTGTGAGAGAGAAAATGTGTGCTTCAAGTGGCAAGACAGTGGTGGAACATTCAAAGTACACTGAGATACACAACACCCCATGCCTTCAATCCTGGATGTGAAGAACATTGAATGATTTCCTTGAGGGAAGTGGTCCCTGATTTCTCTTGCTCCTTTTGCCCATTTATTAAAGAATATTTACTGTTTCATTGTGTCTTAGAAGTGGCAGAAGTCCAATGACAGGACCAGCACACAGACATATTTTACTTCATTGTAGGAATGAACATTTCTAAACACAGTACTCAAGGTTTGCTTGCTCTAAATTAAACTTCGGTCTTGGTGTAGCTCTCTGCAACAGAGGTTAGATAATAAGGGGAAATATCCATGTGGAACAGTCTCAGAAATGAGACTTACCCCTGAGCAGATAGATGAGGGAAATTTTTGATTTCTGACATTTGTTCTTATCCCTGTATAATCTCTTGGCTAAAACTATAAGTGAGACGTATAATTTGGATGTTAATGCTTTGGATCATGAGAAGGCTATCGTAGCTGGATGTGGGAACAAGGGCAAGATGCTATGATTTGAATAGGAAACACCACAGACTAATATATGGCTTGCATATCTCATAGCTGCTGATGCTAAACTAGGGCAGCACGAGGAGCTTTAGAGGGAGCACAAGGGAGTAACTAAGTCACTCATGGCACACTTTTAAACATTCCTTCCCCATTCCATGTTGTCAATGTAGTACTGTGTGACTTTTCTTCTCACAGTCTGTCTTTATGAGCATATGTCTGGAACTGAGATAGACAAGAGCAAAATGCCTGCTGTCCTGAAATCTGTTATCTCTCAAAACTATTTTAAAGTCAGATGTTATTGTATCATGTTTGTGGCAGCTGAGGGAGCTCTCTTTTTGTTTGTGTAGTTTTTTTGTTTGTTTGTTTGTTTGCTTTGCTTTGCTTTCCTTTTTAAAATTAATTTATTTATTTAATTTTTATCCTCATTGCAGCTTCCCCTCCCTCTTTTCCTCCCAGTCTTTCCTTCTCACCTTACTTTCTCCCACAATACACCCTTCCTCCTCCCATTCTCCCATTATTATCAACTATCAATATCATACCAATATCATATCAATATAATATCAAGTTGCAGTAAGACTAGGAGTATCTATTGAGTCTAGGCAAGGAAGTTCAATTAGAGGAAATGGATCCAAAGACAGTCAGTATAATCAAAGATGGGACCTGTTCCATTTTAGGAGTCCCTCTTGAAGACACAGCTGCACAATGTTTACATATGAGCTAGGACCTAGGTCCTTCCCAGGCATGCTTTCTGGTTGGCAGTTCAGTCTCTATGATTGCTTATAGGCCCAAGTTAGTTGACACTGTAGGATTTTTGTTGTATCTTTGAACCCTCTGGCTCCTTCAATCTTTCTTCTATGTCTTCCATGGGCTTCCTTAAATTCAGCTTAATGGTTGGCTTTGGGTCTTTGCATTTCTTTCCATCAGTTTCTGCATGAAGCCTCTCAAATGACAGTTATGCTAGGCTCCTTTCTGCAAGTACAGCAGCATATCAGTAATCATGTCCACCGTTGGTTCCTTCTCATGACATGGGCCTCAAGATGGGTCAGTCATTGATTTTGCCATTCCCTCAAATTCTGCTACATCTTTACCCTTGTACATCTTGAAGGCAGGATGTATTGTAGTTCTAAGGTTTTTTGGTCTGGGTTGGTATCTTGGTCCCTCCATTGGAAGTTTTACCTGGTTACAGGACATGGCTGGTTCAGGCTCAATATTCTCCATTGCTAGGAGCATTAGTTGGATCACTCTAACAGATTCCTGTGGGTCTCAATATGCCATAGGTTTCTAGTTCATTCTAGAGATGTAACCCATTCAATCTAGTTATCTTTTCTAATAGTCTCCTTCAGTCCTCTCCATACCTCATTTCTCCAGTTCCAATCTATACAAGGTAGGGTTTTATTGCTGTGAACAGACACCATGACTAAGGTGACTCTCATAAGGAAAACATTTAATTGGGAGTGCCTTACAGATTCAGAAGTTCAGTCCCTCACCTTCAAGGGAGGAGCATGGCTGCATCCAGGCAGGCATGGTTCAGGCAGAGTTGAGAGTCCTACATCTTCATCTGAAGACTGATAGAAGAAGACTGGCTCCCATGTGGTTAGGAGGAGAGTCTTAAACCCCATGCTCACAGTGACATGCTTACTCCACAAGGCCACCCCTACTCCATCAAGGCCACACCTCCAAATAATTCTACTCCCTCCACCAAGCATATTCAAACTATCACATTCTATTCTCTGGCCCCCATAAGCTTGTTCAAACATGAGTCTATGAGGGCCATACCTAAATATAGCATAATGCAAAGCATATGTAGTCCAACTTTAAAAGTCCTTCTAGTTCATGGCAGTTTCAGTAAGGTATAACACTGGCTAACTCTGGAACACAGCTTCTTTGTGCTCACAGAAAACACTTCTCTGATTTTACCTCAGTGATGATGGTCTCTTCTTAATTGCTGCCCATTTCTTTGTTCAAGCTAATCAACATTAATTTTTCCAGTAGTTCCTTTTATTCTTGACTCTATTGTGAGAGCCACATAGCTGAAGCTGCCAAGTTCTGGGTCTTGCTGGGGCTGGAACATGGTCTCCCTTATTCTACTATCAGCATTCTGTTTTCCTGCTGTATCCCTGAAGCTTAGCTGTCTTGGGAGTTGTTTGGAGTTTGACCCTGAAATCAGAGATCTGCATAGCTCTGTGTCTCAGGATTGAAAGTGTGTTGCACCGTGCCTGGACCTAAAGTACCTGGTTGGGATCTTTCAGCTGTTGTAAGGGCATCATTTAATTGGGGGCTGTCTTACAGGTTCAGAAGCTCCATTTATTATCATCAAAGCAGGCACATGGCCCTGTCCAGGCAGGCATGGTGCAGGCAAAGCTGAGAGTTCCATTTCCTCATATAAAGGTTGGTAGGTGAAGATCTCTTCCAGTTCCATTTATTTGCTTTCAATTTTCATGATGTCATTGTTTTTAATGGCTGAGTATACTCCATCATATAAATGTGCCACATTTTCATTATCCATTCTTCAGTTGAGGGAAAGCTAGGTTGTTTCCAGTTTCCAGCCATTATGAATAAAGCTGTGAGTAACATAATTAAGCAAGGGTCCTTGTGGTATGGGCTTTGGAGAATATGCCCAGGAGTGGTATAGATTATTCTTGAAATAAACCTATTCATAATTTTCTGAGAAAACACCAAATTAATTTCCAAAGTTGTTGTGCAAATTTACAATCCTAGCAGTAATGAGGGAGTATTCTCCTGGTTCCACATCGTTCTCATCAGGAGTTGCCTCTTGAGTTTGTTTGTTTGTTTGTTTGTTTGTTTTACATCTCCACCACCATTCTACAGATTTCCCACCCCCCTAGTTGCTTAAACTTCTTTTCTATTAGATATTTTCTTTATTTACATTTCAAATGTTATCTCCTTTCCTAGTTTCCCCTCCAAAAATCCCCTATACTCTCCCCCTGTTCCCCAACTTATCACTCCTGCTTCCTGGCCCTGGCATTCCACTATACTGGGGCATAGAACCTTCACGGGACCAAGGGCCTTTCCTCCCATTGATGATGGACTAGGCCATCCCCTGCTACAAACGCAGCTGGAAACCATGAGTCCCACCATGTGCACTCTTTGGCTACTGATTAGGCTCTGGGAGCTCTGGGGGGTACTGATTAGTTCATATTGTTATTTCTCTTATGGGGCTGCAAACCTCTTCAGCTCCCTGGGTACTTTCTCTAGCTCATTCATTGGGGAGCCTGTGCTCTGTCCAATGGATAACTGTGAGCATCCACTTCTGTATTAGTCAGGCACTGGCACAGTCTCTCAGGAGATACTTCAATCCTTCTTAGAAGGGTGGGAAATACATATTGGAGGAGTTATAGAGACAAAGTTCAGAGCAGAGACTGATCATCCAGTAACTGCCCCACCTGAGGGTCCATCCCATAAATAACCAGACACTATTGTAGATGCCAACAAGCGCACTCTAAAGGGTTAATGTTGCAATATCAGTGAAGTTTTTATTTGCATTTCCCTGATGAATATTTTGAACATTTTTAAGTGCTTCTCTGTTTAGCTCTGTACACCATTTTTCTACTGGGTTATTTGTTTAATAATGTCTAATTTCTTGAGTTCCTTTTATATTTTAGATACCAGCCCTCTCTCAGCTGTGAAGTTGGTAAAAAATATTTTCTTATTCTGTAGGCTTCAATTTGTCCTATTGATAGTATCTTTTTCCTTAAAGAAGCTTTTCATGTTCATGAGGTCCAATTCGTTAATTGTTGATTATAGTGCCTGAGCATTTGGTGTTCTGTTCAGAAAGTTTTCTTCTGTGCTAATGCATTCATGGATATTGCCCATTTTCTTTTTTATTAAATTTAAGGTATAACATTCCTGGTTGAGCTGTTTGATTCACTTGGACTTGAATTTTGTCTAGAATGAGGGATATGAACCCACTTGTGTTCTTCTACATGCAAACATACAGTTAGACCAATACATGTAGATGCCTTCTTTTTTATCCATTGTATGGTTTTAGCTTCTTTCTCAAAAATTCTTGTCTATAGGTATGTGAGTATTTTTCTGCATCTTTGATTATATTCCATTGATCACATTATCTGTTTTCATGCCAATGCCATGTCGTTTTTAATATCATTTCTCTGTAGAAAAACATGAAACAAGGGATGGTAATACCAACAAAATTTCATTTATTATACCGAATTGTTTTAGCTACCATATTTTTTCTTCCCCAAATGAAGTTGAGTATTGTTATTTCATGGTCTGTAAAGAGTTGTGTTGGAATTTTGATGTGCATTGTATTGAATCTATAGCTTGTTTTTTGGTAAGATGAACATTTTACTATGTTAGTCCTACTGACTCCTGATCATGGAAGATCTTTCAGTCTTGTGATATCTTCTTCAATTTCTTTCTCTAGTTATTTGAAGTTCTTACCTTAGAGGTTGCTTGGTTAAAGATACATCAATATATTTTAGACATTGTTATTGTGACTAATGTTTCCCTAATTTTTCTCAGCCCATTTAATCATACATCTGAGGGCTACAAAATATTATAAGGACAGTCTCTAGGCAACACACTAAAGTTCTCCACTGAAACCTCTTGGGCCAAGTCAGTCAGCACAGTTGAAATCACAGAACAAAGTCTTCCATATTCTTTCTAGGATATCCCATTAAGCCTCATTTAAAGCATTACACTGCTTTCCTAACTCAATGTTATTAAACTCACATTCCTTTAACAAAAAAAAAAAAAACATGTTCAGACATATCATAGAAATGTTCCAGTCCCTGCTACCAACTTCTGTCTTAGTTAAGGTTTGATTGCTGTGAAGAGACACCATGATCAAGACAACTCATATAAAGGCAGACATTTAATTGAGGATGCCTTAAACTCTGAGAAGTTTAGTCCATTATCATCATAGGAGCATGCAGGGATACATGGTGCTGAAGAAGAAGATAAGCCTTCCACATGGTCACACCAGGAGTAGCTTGAGCATATGAGACCTCAAAGCCTGCTCCCAAAGTGACATACTTCCATCAACAAGACCATACCTACTCGCCACTCCTCCAAATTCTACCACTCCCTATGCTCATGAATTCAAACACATGAAACTATGGAGGGAGGGGGAGTCAAACCTATTCAAACCACTCCAATGATAAGTATAGTTACATAGAATAATATCAAGTGAAAAAATTAACAAAATATTAGATATATAAATAAACATACCATTTCTTTGAAAGTATAAAACACAATATTTTTTCAGTGGAAATAAACTCATACTTTCTAACATTTTTCTCATGAAACTAAATATAGATCCTATGAACTAGCAAGCAGGTAGTGCATCTCTACAGTTTTGTAGAACAAACAGAGAATAAATTTTCACAATGCTATTTTTGTTAATGGCTCTTCATAAAGGCTAAGGTTATTACAAAAGGCAACTCAATTAGGAAGAGTTAGTATAATGAAGAGATGACAGATTATCAACTCTTGATATGGAATGTTACAAATTCTAACCACACTGCTGTGTCTGTTTGAGAAATTGTATGAGTTGTGCTAAGTAATATCTACTGAAGTCATTGACAAAGAAGTGAGGGCTTTGGAAAAATATGTAGCAGGGTTTTATTTCCACACTAATGCGTAAGATGGCTTAAGGGTGAAAAACAGAGGACAGAGCATAATGGAAGAATTATTTACAGACTCTGAATGGTAAAATTCAACCTCATTAAATATATGCATTATTCTGAAAGCTATTTCTTTTCCACAGAATGAAAAGAAAAGCATTTTAATATGATTGTGTACAAAATAATTTGGAGTAGAAAGCATAAGAACCTCATAAACTTGTACTTGCTTTTGTAAGTTAATCATAGACCTTCAAAGATAAAAATCAGGTGTTTAAATCTAAGATTAAAAAGCTGTAGCAAAGTTTCCCCCTTGCCCCAGTACCTGGCCTAATTGGGACCCTCAGCACCCCTAGCATGCAGAACCTCCTCCTGAGATGCTGGAGACACACATTCCATTCTGTTTACATCTGTAGCCTGGAACAGATCCTGTGCTCCACCCACCTGCACAAAGAGACAGATTGACCCCCAGGAGTTTTGACACCACCAGGCTCGCAGGTAAGCCACCCCCACCCAAAGAGCGGGCCTAACTGGGATCCCCAGGGTCCTAGATGTCAGAGGACCTCTCAGCATGCCAGAGATACATCTTCCTGTCCACTCCCAACTATGTCCAGGAGCAGATCCTGTGTAGTAGTCCTGCTCAACACCCTACACTCACCCAGAGACATTTTGACCCTCAGGAGTTCTGACATAGCTAGGCTGACAGATCAGGCTCTTCTGACCCCCCTCCCATAACCAGAGACAGCCTGACCCAAGGAGGACCAACATAATCAGGTTCACAAAATGGACAGGTTCCAGTCCAAGACAGCAAGGTCATTTAGCAGCAGAGATAACCAAGAGATAAGCACAAGAACAACAGCAACAGAAAACAATGCCATGTGGCAACATCAGAACCTAGTTTTCCTACCACATCAAATCCAGGATACCCCAACACACCTGAAAATCAAGATTCTGATCTAAAATCCCATCTCATAAAGATGATAGAGGACCTTGAGAAGGACAAAACTCCCTTAAAGAAATACAGGAAAACACCATAAGACAGGTAAAGGAATTGAACAAAACCATCCAGGATCTAAAATAGAAATAAAGACATTGCAAAGGGAAATAATACTGGAGTTGGAAAACATAGGAAAGAGATCAAGACTTGTAGCAGGAAATATTAAAGAGGAATTACGTTATCACCAGCAATGCACTGACAGGCCTTTTTTTCATCTCCAGGAGACTCTCAGACTCAAAGCTATGAAATCTCTCCACCCAGCTTACTAATTTCCTACTGTCAGGTCACAGCCATGCCAGCCCCAAGCTTCAGAATTTCTACAGCCTTTTAGGGCACACTTCTTGCAAGCCCATACTTTGCCAATATAACTTTCTCTCTGGAACCCAATTAAGCTGCCACATGAAGGAAAACACCACACAAACTTAGTTCTGAATCAATGGTAACTCAATCACTAGGCACAACAACTAACATCCTAATTTATTAGCCATTCCAAGTTAAATTCTCTGGAAGAGGATTAAAATGGATCCACCACCTGAAAGGGGGTCTTTGCTATCTACGGTTTCACCTCCATGCCCCCATCCTCCAGCACACTCTCCTCCCTCCTCTTCTCTTCCTCTCTCTGACCCTAAAGTCCCACATATTCATCAAGTGATTGGATTCTTTTTATTATTATTATTATTATTATTATTATTATTATTATTATTATATATTTTCCAAGTCCAGAGAACTGGTCAGATGACTCTTCATAACTTCTTCAAGCAGAATGTGGGCATTGAAATATGTTTGAAGGGGTGGGGAAGGGTAAGGAAAATGGGGGAGTTGTTTGGCCTTAAGAAGCCCATACCAACAGTTGTATTAGTCTCTGATGTCTGTATCCTGAGTGGATATGCCTAGAAGTTAAAGGGATCAGCAGTTCAAATCAGATCAGTTCAGCATGTCTGATAATGAGACTCACCAAGGCTGTATATTCTATAATATAAAGATCTCAAAACAACATGTTAGTATCATCAAGATAACGTTTTGGTTTGATTCTTGGGAATCTAATCCTCTGGGGTCTCCCTTCATCATATCTGATCCATATAATTCTTGAAGTTGTATAGGCACTAATCACCTTTTCTAAAAATGAAATGACAAAACCTTTCTCCCAAAATAGCATATCCTTGGGCCAGTAACCAGAAAAAAACTTTTATTTTGATGTTTCTCCCATAGGAATAATAGAAACACAAAACTCAAAATCACATCCATTTTGAAAATTAAAACAATCCAAAACCAATGAAGTAAACTAAAATATGATATGTGCTTATTCTTAGGCTTTTTCTATTTTATCATGACAGGAAAATAACCCAAAATTCCCATGGAGCCCATGAACAAAGAATATGAGTTATCTTTCAGGACTTCAAAGCTTCCCTAAAACAATTGTTTTCATGCAGTCTCCTTACTATCCTAAAAAACCTTTTGTTTATTGTAAAAACCCATTCTCAGACCTTTTTCCTAATCTGTCATGTCGGAATAATTAGCCCAAAATTCCTGTGGAGCCCATGTTCAAAGAATATGAGCTATCCTACATACTTTAATATACCATCTATTGTTATGCCCTCTACTTGGAGCCACAGACTTCTGCTTATTAATACATCTTCTAGTAGGTCTTACACGCGTTCTCGCGACCGGCCAGGAAAGACGCAACAAACCGGAATCTTCTGCAGCAAAAGCTTTATTGCTTATGTCTTCAGGAGCAAGAGAGCAAGAGCAAGAGCTTTATTGCTTACATCTTCAGGAGCAAGAGAGCAAGAGCAAGAAAGAGAATGGCGAAACCCTGTCCCTTTTTAAGGAGAATTATCCTTCGCCTAGGACGTGTCGCTCCCTGATTGGCTGCAGCCCATCGGCCGAGTTGTCACGGGGAAGGCAGAGCACATGGAGTGGAGAACTACCCTTGGCACATGCGCAGATTATTTGTTTACCACTTAGAACACAGGATGTCAGCACCATCTTGTAACGGCGAATGTGAGGGCGGCTCCCCACAAGTAGGCAATTATCTCTGCTCCCTACTTAGGAGTTAGTAAATTTTCCCTATTCTATTTCCAAACTGCAGGTAAAATTAACCATATGATTCATACAAAATCTGTATATGAATCTATCCTAAAAGCAAATAATCCCAATTTTATAAATTCAAAGTTCAATCAATATCTGTCCCAAGATTTAGGCAACTTCTATTCTCTGGCTCTCTGGTTCAGACCAGCCACTTGTCTCTTTTCAGAGTAGAGAACTTCAGAACCCTCTTTCTTTCAAGGTTTCCATGTTAGTCATGTGACTTGACTCAGCTCCACTCACCAAACCACCAAATTTCTAACTATATTTCTAACTCTTAGGATAAGAATCTTAAATTTCTAGTGGATTCTCGCCTGCCACATTGGATGTCATCTCTAGTAGGAAATGTTAAAAAATGTAACCCATGCTGTTTGTATTTTGATGCTAATCCAGCTTCCCCAAGAAGTGCTACCAGGGATGAGGTGTGAATCATGTACTCAGGACTTCATGTGACCCTTTTAATGAATAAAGGAACCAATAATTGGGTGAGTAGGCAGAACTTCCAGGTCAGAGAGAGAAAGACAAGAGGTAGGGAAGAGATACGGGTTTTTGGAAGGTGACAGTGGGAGGACAAGAGGTACCTACAAGTGGCCCCTGGTTTAGATGGTGAATCCACCAGGATTCATCATCAGAGGATTTATATTTATTATGGCTTTCAAGATTAGGATTCTAGTTGATTGCCCAGTGATTGAGTTACCTGATAATTCTGAACTAAATTTGTGTGGTGTTTTTCTACATGTGACAGCTAAACTGGATTCCAGAAACAGGAAAAGTATGGGTTTGCAAGAAGTGCACCCCAAAAGGCTGTGGATATTTGGAAGAAGGGGGCTGGCATGGTAGAGACCTGCTAGTGGAAAATTAGTAAGCTGGGTGGAGAGATTTCAGAGCTCTGAGTCAGAGAGTCTCCATGAGATGAGACCAGGCCAACCATGCCTGCCAGTGCCTGACTGGCCAGCCTACAGGGTTCTGCTGGCATAATTTGGATTGAATTTTTTGATATTTTCAGCTACAAAGAGTCCCAGATAAAAGGATCACCAACAGAATGCAAGAGGTACAAGAGAAAAATCTTAGATGTCGAAGATACAATAGAAGGCATTGACACAATGGTCAAAGAAAATACAAAGTGCAAAAAGCTCCTAACTCAAAGCATCCAAGAAAATAAGGACCCATTGAAAGACCAAACTTAAGAATAATAGATATAGAAGGGAGCAAAGATTCTCAATTCAATGGACCAGTAAACACCTTCAACAAAATCATAGAAAAAACTTCCTGAACCTACAGAAAAAAGATGCCTATAAATGTACAAGAAGCCTAAAAAATACCAAGTAGAACAGAACAGAAAAAGTTCTTTCCATCACAAAAGAATCAAAACACCAAGTTCCCACAACAATGAAAGAATATTAAAGTGGTAAGAAAAAATGGCCATGTAATATAAGGCCAACCTATTAAAATAACACCAGATTTCTCAAAAGATACTCTGAAAACCAGAATATGTTCAGCAGATGTCATATAGACTATAAGAAAAGACAAATGCCTACCCAGGCTACTATACCTAGTAAAACTCTCAATTACTATAGACAGAGAAACCGAGATATTGCATGACAAAAATAAACCAGCCCTACAGAGGATAGATAATAGAAGGAAAACTCCAAAACAAGGGTAAAAACTACAATCAAGAAAGAACTAGAAATGAATCTTCTCACAGCAAACCAAAATGAAGAGAACCACAATTCTACCTGTAGCAACAGCAACAACAAAAAAAATCAGCAAGCAAAAATCATTGGTCTTTAATATCTATCAACATCAATTAACTCATTTCCCTAATAAAAAGTCATAGGCTAATAGACTGTATACATAAACAGAAACCAACATTTTGTTGCCTATTATAGACATACCTCAGTGACAAAGAAAGACACTACATCAGAGCAAAAGACTGGAAAAAAATTTCCAATCAAATGGTACCAAGAAACAAGCTGGAGAGCAATTCTAATATACAAAAACATAAACTTTCAACTGGAAGTTATCAAAAGAGATGGGGAAGGACACTTCATACTCATCAAAGGAAAAGTTCACGAGGGAAAACTCTCAATTTTGAATATCTATGCCCCAAATGCAAAGGCAACAACATTTGTAAAAGAAACATTACTAAAGCTCAAAGCACAAATTGAACCTCACAGAGTAATAGTGTGAGACTTCAACATTCCACTCTCACCAATGGACAGATCTAGGAAACAGAAACTAAACATAGACACAGTGAAACTAACTAAAGTTATGAATCAAATGGATTTAATAGATATCTATAGAACATTTCACCCTAAAACAAAAGACTATACCATCTTCTCAGCACTTCATAGTACCTTCCCCAAAACTGACCACATAATCAGACATGAAACAAGCCTCAACAGATAAAAGAAGATTAAATTAATCCCATGCATTCTATCAGACCACCACAGAATAAAGCTTGTCGTTAATAACAACAAAAAAACCAGAAAGTCCATACACACACACACACACACACACACACACACACACACACATATATATATATATATATATATATACATATATATATATATGGAAGCTGATCATTTCTCTACTCCGTGATAACTCAGCCATGGAAGATTAAAGACTTTTTAGCATTTAATGAAAACAAAGGCATATCATACCTAAAGTTATGGAAGACAATGAAAACAATGCTAAGAGGAAAACCCATAATTCTGGATACCTTCTTTAAAAACTTGAGAGATCCTATACTAGCAGATTAAACAGCACATCTGAAAGCTCAGAACAAAAGGAAGCAAATACAACCAAGAGAAGTAGACAGCAGGAAATACTCAAACTCAGGGCTGAAAACAACCAATTAGAAACACAGACCACTATACAAGGAATCAATTAAAACTAGGATATGATTCTTTGAGAAAATTAACAGGATAGATAGACTCTTAGCCAAACTAACTATAGGGCACAGAATCCAAATTGACAAAATCAGAAATGAAAAGGGACACATAACAACATAAACTTAGAAAATTTAAAAATAAATCATTAGATCCTACTACAAAAACCTATACTCTACAAAACTAGATAAAATATATGATAGTCTAGACAGACACGAGGTACCAAAGTTAAATGAAGATTAGATAAAACACTTAAACAGATCCATAACCCCTAAGGGAATGGAAAGATCGAAGAAGATCTCAGAAGATGGAAAGATCTCCCATGCGCATGGATTGGCAGGAGTAATATAGTCAAAATGGCTATCTTGCCAAAAGCAATCTACAGATTCACCGCAATCCCCATCAAAATCCAATTCAATTCTTCACAGAGTTTGAAAGGGCAATTTGTAAATTCTACTGGAATAACAAAAATCCTAGGATAGCAAAACCTATTCTCAACAATAAAAGAACCTCTGTTGGAATCACCATGCTTCACCTTAAGCTGTATTACAGAGCAATTGAGGTAAAAACTGCATGGTACTTGTACAGAGACAGATAGTTAGATGAATGGAATAGAATTGAAGACCCAAAAATGTACCCACACACCTATGGTCACTTGATCTTTGACAAAGGAGCTAAAACCATCCAGTGGAAAAAAAGACAGCATTTTCATCAAATGGTGCTGGTTTAACTGGCAGTTATCATGTAGAAGAATATGGATTGATCCATTCTTATCTCCTTATACAAAGTTCAAGTCTAAGTGGATCAAGGAACTCCATGTAAAACCAGAGACACTAAAACTTATAGAGGAGAAACTGGGGAAAAGCCTTGAAGATATGGCCACAGGGGGAAAATTCCAGAACAGAACAGCAATGGCTAGTCCTGTAAGATCGAGAATTGACAAATGGGACCTCATAAAATTGCAAAGCTTCTGTAAGTCAAAGGACACTGTCAAAAAGACAAAAAGGCCACCAACAGGTTGGGAAAGGATTTTTACCAATCCTAAATCTGTTAGGAGACTAATATCCAATATATACAAAGAACCCAAGAAGATGGACTCCAGAAAATCAAATAAACTCATTAAAATTTTGACACAGAACTAACCAAAGAATTTTCAACTGAGCAGTATGGAAGGGCTGAGAAGCACATGAAAAGATGTTCAACATTCTCAATCCCCAGGGAAATGCAAATGAAAACAACCCTGAGATTACCAGTTGTCGTGTCAATTGACATGACAGCTCACATGAGTCAGAATGGCTAAAATCAAAATTTCTGGTGACAGCCGATGCTGCCGAGGATGTGGAGAAAGAGGTTCACTCCTCCATCGCTGGTGGGATTGCAAACCTGGTGGTTTGTAAAAGTCTCCCAATCAAATAATTCACAGAGCCAGACAGCATTAGTACAGAATTCTATCAGACCCAAAACAAAGCCGAATACCAATACTGCTCAAAGTAATCCACAAAATAGAAACCAAGGGAACAATACCTAATTTGTTTTATGAGGCCACATTTAAGCTGATACCTAAACTACACAAATTATCAATGAAGAAAGAACTTCAGACTAATTTCCCTTACTAATATCAATGCAAAATTCCTCAATAAAATTGTTGTAAGCCAAATCTAAGAATATATAAAAATGTTCATTCACCATGATAAAGTAGGCATCATTCCAGAAATACAGCAATGTTTCAATGTATGGAAATCCATTAATGTAGTCCACTATAAACAAACTGAAAGAAACACACAAACAAAAAAAATCACATGATCACCTCAATAGATGCTGAAAAAGTCCTTTGACAAAACACAACAGTTCATCATGTTAAAAGTTTGGAAAGATCAGGAACTCAAGACTCATACCTTAACATAATAAAAGCTATATACAACAAACCAACAGTTAACCTCAAACTAAATGGAGAGAAAGCTAAAGCAATTGCACTAAAGTCAGGAACTAGACAAGGCTGCACACTCTCTCCCTATCTATTCAGTATAGTACCCGAAATTCTTGCTAGAGCAATTAGACAACAAAAGGAGGTAAAAGGGATACAAATTGGAAAGGAAGAAGTCAAGATATCACTATTTGTGGATGATATGATAGTATATATAAGAGACTGAAAAATTTAACCAAAGAACTCCAACAGGTGATAAACAACTTCCCCAAAGTGGCTGGATATCCTGAGCTTTTGTCCCCGCCAGCAAGAACACACTCAGGACAACCAGAATCTTCTGCAGCAAAGCTTTTATTGCTTACTTATCAGGAGGGAAGATCCCGAACCGGGAAAATGGCGCTGCTTATATAGCCCGCAGTGTGATGTTTCAGCTTCTGATGTGGCTTGACAGCTCCTGATTCGTTGCTCGCCCATCACCCCATTTCTACACCTCGAGATGGGCAGTGACTGGGCGTGAGTTCACTCTTGCACTTGCGGATAAGGCTTATTTACTAGTTAGGCACAGTGGAAGCCAGCGCCATCTTATAATGGTGATTGCTCACAGCACACACGCGATTGCTCGCGGCACGGCTCTCCACATCTCCCCCTTTTTATTTTATTAAAATTTGAAGCTGGTCTAGGCCTCTGCAGTCATGTCCATCTGCTGTGGCTCCTGTCTTAGGTCATTCCTCTGTCACAGCCTTTCCTGTCATAGGATAACCCTATTGCCACCGGGTCCCGTATCTTAGGTTGGTCTGTGTATGAGGAAAGTTGCTCGTCTCTGGATACCGCAGTACTGTGTGACAGTAACTGCCAAATGACCTAGGGTGAACTCTACAAAAGAGGCCAGCCAAAAAGCGGATTAGTAAACCTCAGCGAGGTGTAAGTGCTGATCAATGAGCGTTGAGTCTCTTACATCCCAGTGCAATGTATCCACAAATCCATGGGACGCAATAGCAGAGAACTCAGATGCCATTTAGGTCTTAAGCATGGACAGCCAAATTTCAGGGGAGGCCCCTTGTTCGATGGCACCAAGTGCTTGAGTTATCACAACCTTGTCATTTGTTTGTTGGGTTCTGAGCTTGCAAACTAACCAGAGCATAAACACAAGATCACAACAGAGGACAGCAGCAAATAAAACGACCCCCACCAATTCCTTAAAATAAGAAAAAGCAGATGAAATCCAGGAGGAGAGACCCTCTGTCAATGACAGATCCACTAGTGTGGAGTTGATCCTGAGAACAGCCGCTCTCAGGGCCTCAAGGGTCTCATCGAATCTTTCAGACCAATTTCCTGCAAGATACAAAGAAATCTGCCTAGACATATTAGCAAACATGTAAATATTGATTTTTCCCAAAGGAGGAAATATGCGTGACATCCATTTGCCAGCTCAAAGAACGGGAGCTAATAGTAGAGCAGGACTGATAGCCTAGCCCTTGTAAAGAGTGTGATGACTGAGTTACGGGCCAGGTTTTTGGCCACCAGTGAGAAGAAATAATACTTTTGTCTGCTCCTGTATCTAAAATTCCCTTAAATTGTTTCCCTTCTATAACTAACTCCAAGGATGGCCTGGAATCTAAAGGCATTATTAAGTAAGCAGAATCATTTCCAGTAGAACCAATCCCTCTAGCAGCTCGAGGAATACCAGAGGAGGGAAAACAGCCATGTAGGCTTGGCAAAATTATTAGTTGAGCTATTCTATCCCCTTGTGATATAGAAAAGACACTTTGAGGACAAGAAAAGAGAACTTGAAGTTCCCCTTTATAATCCTGATCTACAACTCCAGGGTGGACAATAAAACCTTGTAGGCTGCAAGAGCCTGCTTCATATATCTCTAATTGAACGGCAGTCCTTAGCCCAATGATATCCTTTTCCACATTTAGTACACAATCCTCGTGCTGTCCTTTTTATAGGGGCTCTGCAGTCCTTTTTTAAATGTCCTGGTTCGCCACAATTAAAGCAAAGTTTCAGCTCAGTTGAATCTGAGCGCCTCCTCCCCTGCAGAATGGCTGCTGCCAATCCAGCATTAGTAAGCGGCCCTCAAAGCTTACGGCAAACCTTTAACCAGTCCTGTAACCCCTTACTCTTTCTAGGTGTAATTGCTGATCTGCATTCCTGCGTAGCTTGTTCATAAACCAATTGTTCAATTAAAGGCATAGCTGCCTCTGGATCAACAAATATCCTCCCTGCTGCCTCCATCATTCTGGCCACAAAGTCTGAGAAGGACTCCTGTGCACCTTGAGTAATCTTGGTCAAATGCCCACTTGCCTCTCCCTTCTTAGAGAGTGCCTTCCATGCCTTAACAGCAGCAGCAGAGATCTGAGCGTACGCTCCCCAATGATAATCTGTTTGGTTAGCAGCATGCTGTCCCTGACCTGTAAGTAATTCAAACGTCCACGTTCTTTGGTTCCCTTCCATGGTGGCATTGGCCCTTGCCTGCGTCTGGCAGGAGTCCTGCCACAAGGCTTTTCACTCGAGATACATTCCCATACTGGGGGCTGCAGCTTTTACTACAGTCTGCCAATCACCAGGAGTCATATCATGATTCGCAAGCCTTTTGACTTGTGCTATAGTGAAATTAGCGCTGACTCCATAATTGCGAACTGCTTCTTCGAGCTCCTTAATCTGTGTATACTCTACTGGAGCATAAACACGCCCTCCCTCAGCTCCTTCAAAAACTGAGACTGCTTGCTGTACTTTTCTCTGTTCCTCTTTTGGAATAAATGAATCTGAATGATACCTCTGCACATAAGGCTCTGAATGGTACCTCTGCACATAGGGCTGAGGTGCACTAGGACCCTGAAGCCGACAGTCTGGAGGCCGAGCAGCAAGCTGGCTTTTGCCAGCCGCTTTTTGCCTTTTTCTGGACTGAGTAGCTCGCTTTTTATCTTGCTGGTACCTTTCTCCCTTATAACGAACTGCTTCCTCCTCCAAGTCCGTTTCTTCAGAGGAGCTAAGTCCTTCATCTGATTATGAGCTACTAAGAGCTAGCTGCTTAAACTCATCTAGTGGTGGGTATAAGTTCCTTCTCCTAGAAACCTCCGCTGATTGATCTTTTTTCTTTTCTTTTTCCTTCTCCTTCCTTCCAATCTCTCCCCAGGTATTCTTCCCTGACATTAACGTTTCCTCGGGTTCAAGACCCGTGGAAAGGCCTGTATGCTTAATTGGTTCACCACGTTTCCTCTTTGCTCCTACTCTCTCTCCCCGCTTTACCTCTGATAGACTGTCTTGAATTTTGTCCAGAATTCTCTGCCCTGCCTTAACCACTTGTTGACATGTGAAAAGAAACAAAAAGGCTTCTAACACTGGAGAAAGTTCAAGGCCAGACATACCTTGTAAAGCTGTAATGTGTCTCGCAGTTCTGGTTCCGCCTCGCGAACGAGGGATCTCCCTTGCGCAGGTGTGATGGTAGTTCCCGGGATTCTCGGTGCCACTTATTGCCCGAGCTTTTGTCCCCACCAGCAAGAACACACTCAGGACAACCGGAATCTTCTGCAGCAAAGCTCTTATTGCTTACTTATCAGGAGGGAAGACCCCGAACCGGGAAAATGGTGCAGCTTATATAGCCCGCAGCATGGCGTTTCAGCACCTGATGTGGCATGACAGCTCCTGATTTGTTGCTCGCCCATCACCCCATTACTACGCCATGAGATGGGCAGTGACTAGGCATGAGTTCACTCTTGCACTTGCGCATAAGGCTTGTTTACTAGTTAGGTGCAGTGGAAGCCAGAGCCATCTTATAATGGCTATTGCTCACGGCACGCACGCAATTGCTCACGGCATGGCTCTCCACAGCTGGATATAAAATTTACTCAAACAAATCAGTAGTCTTCCTCTAAACAAATGATAAACTGGCTGAGAAAAAAAATAGGGAAAAAAACCCTTCACAATAGTCACAAATATAAAATATCTTGGTGTGACTCTTAACCAAGCAAGTAAAAGATCTGTATTACAAGAACTTCAAGTTTCTAAAGAAGTCAAAGAAGACATCAAAAGATGAAAAGATCTCTCATGCTCATGAATTGGCAGGATCAACATAGTACAAATGGCCATCTTACCAAAAGCAATCTACAGATTCAATTCATTCTCCATCAAAATTTCAACTTAGTTCTTCACAGAGGTAGGGAGATCAATTCTCAAATTCTTCTGGAATAGTAAAATAATCCAAAATAGCAAAAAAAAAAAAAAGACAGTCTCAACAATAAAATAACTTCTGGGGAAATCACCATTCCTGAACTGAACTCAAGCTGTACTACAGAGAAATAGTGATTTAAAACCACATAGTATTAGCATAGAGCCAGATAGGTAGATCAAAAGAATAGAAATGAAGACCCAAAAATGAACCCACACACCAATGCCCACTTGATCTTTGACAAAGAAGCCAAAACTATCCAATGGAAATAGACAGCATTTTCAACAAATGGTGCTGGTTCAACTGGCAATTGACATGTACAAAATTACAAATAGATCTATTTTTATCTCCTTGTAGGAACCTCAAATCCAAGTGGATCACAGTCCTATACTTAAAACAAGATACACTAAATCCAGTAGAAGAGAAAGTGGGAAAGAACCTTGTACACATCTGTACAGGAGAACATTTCCTGAGCCAAAACCCAGGGGCTCAGGCACTAAGATCAACAATTGACAAATGAGATGTTCTAAAATTGAAAAGATTCTGTAAGTTAAAGGTCACTGTCAGTGGACCATAACAGCTACCTACATATTGTGAAAAGATCTTTATCAACAGTACATCCAATAGAGAACTATTTTCCAAAAACATACAAAGAACTCATGTTACACTTCAGAGTACCAAAGGACCCAACTAAAAATGTGGTACAGAGCTAAACAAAGAATTCTCAACTGAGGACTCTCAAATGAGAACTCTCAAATGACTGAGAAGCACCAAAAGAAATGTTCAACATCATTAGTCTTCAGGGAAATGCAAATCAAAACGATCCTGAGATTCTACCTCACACCAATCAGAATGGTTAAGTTCAAAATCTCAGGTGACAACAAATGCTAGCTAGGGTGTGGAGAAAGAGGGAACACTCCTCCTCTATTGGCAGGATTGCAAACTTGTACAACTACTCTGGAAATCAATCTGGTGACTCCTCAGAAAATTGGAAGTAATTCTACTTGGAGACCCAATTATACCACTACTGGGCATATACTCAAAAGATGCTACAACATATAACAAGGACAGGTGCTCCACTACATTCATAGCAGCCTTATTTATAATAGCCACAAACTGGAAACAAGTCAGATGTCCCTCACAGGAAGAATGGACAAAGAAAATGTGGTTCATTTACACAATGGAGTACTACTCAGCTATTAAAAACAATGACTTCATGAAATTTTCAGGTAAATAGATGGAACTAGAAAATATCATTCTGCGAGATATAGCTGAGACTCAAGAGGACACACATCATATATACTCACTGCTAATGGATATTAGCTCAAAAGCTCAGAATACTCATGACACAAATCATGGACCATATGAAGCTTAACCTGAATGAAAACTGGAGTGTGGATGATTCAATCCTAACATAGAAGGGGGAAACAAAATAATTCCAAGAAGTAGAGAGAGAGGAAGGGACCTAAGAGGGAGAAATTGGGGGCAATATCTGGTATGGGAAGATTTAGAGAAGTCCAGAGGTTCAGGAAAATGAATCAAAATATGTGGCTGTGGGGGTGAGGAACAGGGTAGGGGAGGTGCCACTAAAAAGTTACAGATACCAGGAAAGAGAGAGGTTCCCAGGATCCAACAGGAATGACATTAGCCGAAATACCTGATAATGGGGATATAGAACCTGTAGCGACTAGTACCATTACATAGGCACTGCCCCCAGTCAAGAAATTGAGGCCACCTACCCATTTTAAATTTTTTAACTCCGAGTGTTTCTGAGTAAAGAAATGCAGGAACAAAAAATGGAGCAGAGACTGAAGGAAAGGCCATCCAGAGATCACCTCACTGTGTTAGAAAGACATCCAGAGATCACCTCACCTTGGTATCCGTCCCGTCTGCAAATACCAGACCTCAAAACTATTGAAGTGGTTGCTGAAAGGACTCTGGTATAGGAGTCCTCCGAGAGGTTCTGCCAGCAACTGACTAATACAGAAGCAGATACTTGCAGCCAACCATTGGACTGAGCCAAGGGACCCCAATGGAAGAGTTAGAAGAAGGACCTAAAGCTGCTGAAGTAGATTACAACTCCATAGTAAGAAAAACAATATCAACTAACTGGAGCCCCTAGAGCTCCTAGGGACAGAACCACCAACCAAAGAGTATACACAGGTGGATCCATGGCTCCAGTTACATATGTAGCATAGAATGTAATGCCATTATCTGGCATTAATGGGATGGGAGGCCCTTGTTTCAGTGGAAGCTTGATGTCTCAGTGTAGGGGAATGCTAGAGTAATGAGGGAGGCATCGGTGGTTGGGTGGAGGCACACTGTCTTAGATAGGCAATAGAAAGGGCGTATGGGATGGGGAAATTGCAGAGGGGATACAGGGAATGGGGACAACATTGAAATGTAAATAAATAAAATAGCCAATAAAATGATAAAAGAATATGTAATACAAAATTGCAAAAGAGAAATTGTTAATTCTTTATCAATAGCAAGCCAAAATTAATTTAACTTTTCTTTTAAAAACTGAAGTCAGGAACTCAAACAAGAATTATGTAATCTACCAGTCTAAAACAGTACACTCTTAAGACATAATAATTTGGTATTTTCATGCAGAGGAGTAACAATAAGAAACTAGATGGTTTCTATGTTTATAAGCAAAATATTATATTCCTGTGGAAGAGCAGAGAGCTTTGTTTCAGAGGGAAAATTACTGTTTGGAATACAGTTGTTTAAGCAGTATTCTGTGGTGCTGTATGGGATGATAGTACATGCAGAGTATGGTGCCCACCCTGAGTGTTCAGAACCAAGGCTCTGGTAAAGCTACACAGTACATCAGAGAGAACTCTGCCAGAAATGACATGATTCATGATCCATTTAATTTTGGCTTTATTTTGGACAGCTGAATATATAGAAATATTTTCCTCTTGTCAAAAACTTCATGATTTCTAGACTCCATATATGTAAGTTAATTTTGTTTTCAGCACAATAAAATATCCAAATACTCAAAACTATATACATGCATGCACATGTGGTGTTTTATTCTTTTTCTGAAAATATATTTTTCATATAATGCTAACCAATTCCAGTGTTTATGCACTATTGATCATTGTAGATAATCAGATTTTACACAAAATTTGAAATAATTCATTTTTGACCTTTTCTCCCGAATATCTAGTCTTCTATCTGGTACTTTTATCTCTGCCAAGGAACAGATTTTTTCTTCTGTTTAAACCTCTTATTTTATAAGTCTTTCAATATATTTATACTGGGATTAGACTAATAACAAGTTGTTGATTTTTCATAAAACCCATTAACTCACTAAAGTCACTTTGAAATAATGTAATTACTTATCAAGAGCACTTGGGATTATATTTCGAACATAAATATTCTATCTTTAGTATTCTCTGATGTTTCCATATATTTTTATTGTGCATTCATTAAAAACTGGATAAAATCTTCAAAAATATATCCAGGCAATGGCTAAGTTATGATTTTTAAATTATTGTTTATTTCTCAGTGTTTTCCTCTGAAATAAACTATTTGACTTATTTCATTAAGGAATTAATGGTGTTACTAAAAGATCAGACAGGGTCTATATAAAAATACAAAGGTTCATTCAAATTGACAGCATTCATTCTGTGTACAAAAACAGGAGTGTGATAAGTACAGAAAACCATGCATCATAAAGAGGTGAGACCATAATTGAGGAGCATTACTATACTGGGACAGGGTCACTTATTGTTTGCATAGTTTTAAAGAACTGGTTACAGAGGCAAAAAAGACTTTGACTCGCATATTACTAGAACCAATGTCACTTTTTCAATTCTCTCTCTCTCTCTCTCTCTCTCTCTCTCTGTGTGTGTGTGTGTGTGTGTGTGTGTGTGTGTGCGCCCACGGGGGCAAGCACACACCAAAGACTTTTGTCCCCTTGGATATACCAGGCCTAAGCAAAAGTGAGGATACTACTTTGGACCTATTTTTACAGAATATGAATTTTTAAATGAGCATCTCTGGTATAAGACACCCAATTTGCTTGCTGGAACTTTTTGTAGTATTGTTTTAAAATAAGAAACTTTTCTTATCCACCCTTGTTTCTTGATAAGTCTGTGCACAAGAACCTATCATATCTTTATTCTGTATACTCACCATTGTATCAGTTACTCTTTGTTGTTGTAATAAACACCACAATCAAAAGCAACTTATAGAAGAAAGAGTATACGTTGTCCCTTGGTTCCCATAGGAGTGACCATAGTTTGTGGGAGAACTTTGGTAGCAGTTAGACAAGGTGACAGGCACAGGAAGATCACATTTTCAAACCCATACATGAAGTGAAGAGTAGAGAGAAAAAAACTGGAAGTGGGGTGATAGTATGTACTCTATTTTGTTTGTTTGTTTGTTTATTTAATATATTTTCTTTATTTACATTTCAAATATTATCCCGTTTCCTGCTTTACCCTCCAAAAAACCCCCATCTCTACCCCCTTCCCCCTGCTCACCAACCCACCCACTCCTGCTTCCTGGTCCTAGCCTTCTCCTATACTGGGGCACAGAACCTTCACAGGATGAAGGGCCTCCCCTCCCATTGATGCGCTACTAGGCCATCCTCTGAAACATATGCAGCAGAAGCCATGAATCCCACCATGTTTTCTTTAGTTGGTAGTTTAGTCCCTGGGAGCTCTGGGCGTACTAGTTAGAGTATATTGTTGTTCCTCCTATGTGGCTGTAAACCTCTTCAGCTCCTTGTGTTCTTTCTCTAGCTCCTTTCTTGGTGACCCTGTGCTCCATCCAATGGATGATTGTGAGTATCCACTTCGGTATTTGTCAGGCACTGGACTCTCAGGAGACAGCAATATCAGACTCCTGTTAGCAAGCTCTTGTTGGCATCCACAATAGTGTCTGGCTTTGGTGGTTGTATATAGGATGGATCCCTAGGTGGAGCAGTCTATGGATGATCAGTCCTTCTATTTCTACTCCACACTTTGTCTCTGTAACTCCTTTCTTGGGTATTTTGTTCCCCCTCCTAAGAAGGATCGACGTATCCACACTTTGGTCTTCCTTATTCTTGAGTTTCATCTGTTTTGCAAAATGTATCTTGGGTATTTTGAGCTTCTGGGCATCCACTTATCAATGAGTGCATATCATGTGTGTTCTTTTGTCATTTGGTTATCTCACTAAGGACGGTATACTCCAGATCCATCCTGTGCCTAAGAATTTCATAAATTCATTGGTTTTAATAGCTGCGTAATACTTCATTGTGTAAATGTACCATATGTCCCCATCAAGGCTCTATTCCTAAAAGTATTAAGATGTTCCTAAACAGTAATAGCATCTGGGGACCAAGTGTTCAAATGGGAGACATTTCTCTTACAAACACCACACCTATTCTGACTTCACCAGATATACTGGTTGCACCTCTACTTATGTTTTATACCTTATTTCTTGCAATACTGTTACAATCTACATCTAAATTTAATGATGATAGCTGCAAAATTTCCTGGGAAACAGAAAGAATAAAAGTCAGTTCATAAAAATTTGGTTTCTTCACAGCTCAAATTTACTCAATGAAAAGTCAGAATTTATCCATCTTAGAAGTTGTTTTCTTTCTGTAGTCTCTTGTGCTAGAAGCCAAAGAAAGCGAGTAGAGATATTACCCAAGTTCACATTATTCCCCTGAGAGCACTGAAAGGAGCAGTGTCGCCCCAGGAAGTTATATAGAAGACCATGGTTAGTATAAGAAAAGTGGTTAGAGGATTAAAACTGCAAATCCCTGCTATTTCAAAATCAAGGGTCTGAAAGCAAAACACAAGATTATTCTATGGAAAAATAGAAGATAATTAATTGCTTGACATAGCTGCTTACACAGTGTTTATTTTAATTCTGGATAAGAAAACATTGATTTTCCCATTGAGAAATATCATTTCTATAATACAAAAAAGGGCTTCACTGAAATCAGATGAGGTTGACTGTATTTCATGTTTTCTGAATATTGGAATAAATACTGTGCCCCAAAGCTCCCCAAGCAGAGTGTTACTCTCTGTCAACAAAAGAACATTATTTAAACAGAGCAATAGATTAGAACAATATAAATGAAAGTTAATTCTCAAATTCCTGTGGAATTAATGTAAAAGAGAATATTTACTTCCATTAATGATATCAGTGAAAGAGTTTATTTGGAGGAAAATCTCTCCTAAGATAGACCTAATAGAATTTAAAGAGGAGATACAAGACAGAAGACAATGCCATCAAAATATTAATTGTGCAGTAATGTCTCTTAGAAATTCCTAACTTATCAATCATTTTTCTCTTGCATATGTCATTTTGGGTTTGTCCTTAAAATCTGTACCAAACAGCTTCCTGACAAGATCAGACTCATGATTTCAAGTTTCTCGAATATTATAGAAAATATTTATTATATGTAGAAGGTCAAGCATGAGATACATACGAGGAGAAAGATTCTCAGAAGCCTTTCCAGATGGAGCTATCTAGTAAGTCATTAGAGGCAATCTGACACACTGTCAAACAACCAAAGCAACACAACTTCTGGAAGTAAACAGAGAGTTTCCCTCTGCACTCCCATATTTGTCATTTCAACATCTAGTCTGTGGAATAAGAGCTAAAAGAGATGTTCAGATGTTTAGGGATGACTGAAACCTTCTCCCTGACTCCTGTTGAAGTTTTTAATAATTTGCTGGCAGAGATAAAAAATGACATTTTTGCAAGTTTTTTTTTCAATTTTTATATTTATTTACACTCCAGTCGTTCCCCCCTCAGCTCCCTCCCACAGTTCCTCATCCCATTCCTCCTTACCTTGCCTATGAAAATGTGGTTTGCCCACCAGTCCTCCCCTTCACTGAAGCTAGACCCCAGGGAGCCCCCAGACATGGAGCCACCAACCAAAAAAATGACCTTTAGTTGCTTATACCTATGTCCATGTAGTTTGGCTATAATTTTTTTTATCTGAGAAGTGGGGGAGAAAATGCTGCATTATTTCATTCTTATTATCTTTTGAGAACACAATACCTAAGGTACTCTATTTTGTGCTGAGAATATAACAATAAGAAAATATAATGATACTTATAACGTAGTAAAGAAACAAAAAAAGGAAGCTTAAAGAAAGCAGGAGGTTGATTGGTTATCTCTCTCAGTTTTTTTCTGTATTTTTTCATTAATGGATGAGAAAAAGGAACTAATAAGTGCATTTTAAGTGTTTCTTAGCAATGGAATCTTATATCAATGAAGATATAAGTCAAATGTAGTTATGTAAGAGTTAATTGGACCCCAGAATGAGTAGGTAAAATATTTTCAGGCAAGCTGTAGAGAATTTTGTAGTGTAGGTTGTAATAGACAAGGAATAGCACTGCAGGGAGAGAGCCATAGTCGCGTTCAGTGCTAGAATTATGGGCGAGATAGTGAATCTTCTCTAGATGTTTATTTTAGGTATCTAATTGTGTGTTGTGAACTATTTCTTTTCTTGAGTTAAATAAATAAAGCCCTTTGATTTGTGATTATCACTAGAGGTTTAGCATAGACTCCTATTACGTACACATAATTATGTTCTCTTTAGAGATACATACCCCTAGCTATGAATATACTGGTGCTTAGTACAGCTTTGTTAGGCGGAACCTATACCTAGTTATAATAAAAAGTATTAACAATGGGCAGTGAGGAGTAGGTGCCACAAATGGAAAGTAATACATGGTGGTAAAAGTCCAGAAAAAATGATGAGACACTTCTTGGAAAGGTTGATAGCCCAGAGTTGCAGGCATAGAGCCTTTCTTACAGAAACAGTAAGGTTACTTTTGGTACAAGAGACTGGAATTTGATCTTATGTACTCCTAATTACGCAAATTTAGAAGCAAATTTGATCAAAGTTTCTGTTCAAATAAATTAGCAGCTTTGAGAAAACTGAATTTACTAGATTGCTTACTTAAATATTACCATGATACAATGATGCAAATACACCTTCCAACTACAGTTTTCTGGCCTTGATCTCTTACTGTATTTTTTTATCAGATATAAATGATTGGGAAAGGATGAGACATATGTCATGACATCTCTCCAAATGACTTTATCAAATTTCTATGTATCTGTAATTATTAAAAATAAATTTATAACATTACCAATTAGATGAAAGGATTCAAGAATAAGTGCAGAAAGGTCAAGAGTTTGATCTGACAAAGTAAATGAGATAATGGTAACTTAGAACAGCTCATCAGCTTTTTATGTTATGGACAATTTGACACAAAATGGGGAACCAGAAGAGACAAAAGAGTAACTGTGGAGTTATCATGCACAGCTGATCATTTGGTTGAAAGCATAGAGGCAAGGAACGTGGTACAGTTCCTGGCCCAGTGTTGAGGGAAGAGTACTCATCAGTGGTAGTTAATACAAGAAGCTCCAGAAGTCATAAAATATCATTTGATTTGCAGAGCTACTAGACAGGTGAGAGCAGCTAATGGGTTAATCTTGGCCAAGGCAGGGCTGCACTTTGATGAGCTGACAAGCTTCAGGTATTGGACCCAGAGGTTACCCAGAAGACCATAGAGCTCAAGGAAGAGTGCCAGGATTTTGCGGACAACATTGGCCAGTTTCAGAAAACTGTTTTTGATCTAACTGAGCATATTAATCAGTTTGACAAAGAAGCAGAGAATGAGAAGGTGAAGGCCATTGGTGCTCAGAACTTGCTGAAATCTATAGTGAAGCAGAGAGAAGGCCAACTGCAGCAACTGCGAGCACTGTTAGCAGAAAAGATGCAGCTAGAAAGGTATCAGGTGGAATATGAAGCTTTGTGTAAAGTAGAAGCAGAACAAAGTGAATTTATTGACCAATTTATTTTTCAGAAATGAACTGAAAATTTCAGTTGTATAGTAGGAAGGCAAAAAAGCACCCCAACCATAAAAAACCCCAACCTTTTACCATTAAGGTGGGTGTGACTGATGTATGTCATGCAGTGTGTTAAGGGGGCAGCTGGGGAACAGTGCACAGCCTTGGCTACTAGCCAGGCAGCACAGGACCTCACCTCTTGACCTCTCAGAACAAATTCATTGTTTGTAAATGTTGATCTATCTATCTATCTATCTATCTATCTATCTATCTATCTATCCATCCATCTATTTATTTATTATTTTTGGGTAAATTCACAAAACTCTCAAAGAAAAGCAATAAATACCATTTGAAAATGGAAAACAAAGATTAAGTAAATTGAAAAGAGAAATACATGCTATTGAAGAAATGGGCCAGATGGAAGGATGAGAAGAAGAGGCAACAAAGGGGATGTTTTATCATTCAAGATGAAGGTTGTGTTCTGACAAATTTAATATTTATAAAGGATGATTCTGTAACCCAGACCTCAGTTTACATTGGAACCTTGAGTAAGTGAGCAATAGGTGTAGTTAATGTAAGGATTAAACAGAACTACAAGAATTAATT
Source organism: Mus musculus (assembly GCF_000001635.26). Classification (NCBI taxonomy): domain Eukaryota; kingdom Metazoa; phylum Chordata; class Mammalia; order Rodentia; family Muridae; genus Mus; species Mus musculus. The sequence continues at coordinate 12,234,960 of NC_000075.6, forward strand.
CGTGACTACACATGTGGAGTTGGCATCTCAAGTATTGACTGGTAAATATATATTAAAAATAAATCAGTCATGGAAAATACATTACCTTTAGAAATTTGAGTACATAATAATAACTTCCTTTATTGTAAAGAATTGTGTTTAAGAAATTTGGGCTTAGAGTACAAAGAAAAAATTCTTAAGAATTTTATAGTAAAACAATAGTTTTAGGAACTCACAATCAAGTATCCAACTCACTAGAAATCAGTAGAAGGACAGATATTGAATAGAACCCAACTAAACTAAGTCATTGAGAGTATTTCAAGAAGGGAGTATAAAGCATTACAAAGGGGAAATGACTTTTAATCTAGTCTCACCATGAAGATACTCTGACTCTAGAGAGAATTTAATGCCATGGCAATATTATTTATGAGAATGTACCATTTTCAATTTTAATTTTACCTGAGAATTTAGTAATAGGGAATTACATTCAACTATGGAACATCTCTATTTTGGTACCTTATTTCAGAATGATAATGTTCAATCTTAACTTACTACACTATACCTGATAGTCTCTCTTTGGTGATATTATTGAGCATAAATTCTATTGGAAATAAAACATGGAACATGTTTCAGCCCTGCGTCCAGAATGATTTAATTAATGTCTCTTTACACATATTTCTGGATTCAACCGATAAACAAAGTTTCAGACTTTTTGCTAACCTCCATATAACTTTTTATTCTGTTGACTATGGAATTTTTATAATTGCAAGAAAAATATTTAGACTGCTGCAGGGGAATGCTTCTTTCTGGTGATTGGTCCATTTGTTTCCATTTTAGTGAGTTTCCACCTACTCTTTGTGAGATTCCACTGGGGTAGGTGAGAAAGTGCAGACATTAGGTAAGGAATAACCTAGAGACCAAAGATAAATGTAAGCATTTGGTTCTCTCATTCCTATTTCTTGATCTAAACTAGATATTGCGTCTTACAATACAAGATCATTCAAAGCTGATGTAGGGCAAAAAGGTCACTAAATACTTCTTTACTAGTCATTGAGTTCCTAGCTAACGTTCTTAGCAGAAAATTATATGTTAACAAGACAAACTGCCTGACAAAAACTTAATATTTTATATAGTAGGAGAAAGGATTCTTCATAAATAAAAACCTAAAAATGTGTAAGAAAGTATGCATTTTTATGCTTGGATTTGAGGAAGGGCAGCTGTGTGGAAATATGATTGGATAAAAAGTGTGATATAATTCTGATAGAATGAGAGAGGAAACCTAGCCCAGTCTTGCTGTGTAATTCTCCTTGTCATCCCCAAATAGCTCACTTGCTCTAGGAACAAGGCAAGCTTTTTAGAATTAGGTTTTTAGAATCTACTATCAGATGATGGTGACCTGAGGTTTCTTCACTGACAACTCTAACACAGGGATGTGGAACAAATTTACATGAATACTTATGCAGTTTGTGGCCATGGCTGGCTGTGTGGACAGGAATCAAAGTTCTATGGGAGAACCTGGGTCAAAGTAGATTCATCTTTCATAGCCTACCTTGTAGAAGGAAGTGCTGATGGCAGAAGGAGACTGATGCCAAGATCCTGATTTCCTTCACATCAGCATTGGGAAGCTCTGCTCTAGGTGTTATTTTCTGAACATTGAACATGTTGAGGTTCTTTCTCCTATTTCTGAAGCACTTATGAGTTTTTTGAATAGATGGTAAATATTAAAAATGGAGATCAAACTCTCTAAAAAGATGAATCTTTGTATCCCAAGATGTACAACTTATGGTAGAACAAAAGCACACACTAATTACCAAATAAGGTACTAAGTACCAAATAAGGTACTCTTGCTGTGATAAAATGTTTATTTGGATTTGTGCTTCCAGATATGTGGTTCATCAAGTTAGTAAGTCATGGCAGCAAGTGACAGGCATGGCAGCAAGTGACAAGAAGATGAGCATTCACTTCCTAAACCTAATCTAAGCACAAAACAGAGAGAAAGAACTGGACATGAGGTGAGAATTCATTCACACATACAAAACAGAGTGATGTGCTTCCAGAAGCAAGGCTATGTCTTTGAAACAACCCAAAGAGAGTCACCAACTGGGGAAATATCCAAATATTTGAGCCCATGTAACATTCTCATTGAAGTCATAACATTAAGTTAGTTGGCATCTAAACTAGTTTCCTGTAATAATGTTGAACATCAGCATATGTAAAGAAAAATTTTAAAAATATTTTAGGATCATGTAAAACGATTTTAGAAATTTCATGATAAGAATAAACCTATTATGTCTGCTCCTGCATGGGTCTTCTTGAGGAAATTTGCACAAAGATAAGTAAACCTCAAATACAGCACAGACAATAGGCCATGAAAATGATTTGATTAAGATTATAGCTTACTGAATTCCTATATTCACTAAGGTTATTTATAGAATTTTGTGTAATCCAAAGGCATCTAAGTCGTGCTAGAATGGGAGAGATCTCACTGAAGATACATCCTGGAGTTCCTGGAGGATTTTCAGGATACACATTGAAACTACTGCCCTCATTTGTAACCTGCACCTGCAAGGTGCTACTATTTGTGTACCCCTGCTGGGGAAGGAACTTGGTGACTCTTGAGTTTCAATATTTACCATTTATTTCCTCAGTCTGAAGGGCCTTCATCCAGGGATGAATCTTTTAATCCACAGGAAGTAGCTGCATAATTTTAATTATGGATGTCTTGAAAATCAAATAACCCCATTAAAAAATGGGGCTCAGAATTGAACAAAGAATTCTCACCTGAGGAATACCGAATGGCAGAGAAGCACCTGAAAAATGTTCAACATCCTTAATCATCAGGGAAATGCAAATCAAAACAACCCTGAGATTCCACCTCACACCAGTCAGAATGGCTAAGATCAAAAATTCAGGTGACAGCAGATGCTGGCGTGGATGTGGAGAAAGAGGAACACTCCTCCATTGTTGGTGGGATTGCAGGCTTGTACAACCACTCTGGAAATCCGTCTGGCGGTTCCTCAGAAAATTGGACATAGTACTACCGGAGGATCCAGTAATACCTCTCCTGGGCATATATCCAGAAGATGCCCCAACTGGTAAGAAGGACACATGCTCCACTATGTTCATAGCAGCCTTATTTATAATAGCCAGAAGCTGGAAAGAACCCAGATTTCCCTCAACAGAGGAATGGATACAGAAAATGTGGTACATCTACACAATGGAGTACTACTCAGCTATTAAAAAGAATGAATTTATGAAATTCCTAGCCAAATGGATGGACCTGGAGGGCATCATCCTGAGTGAGGTAACACATTCACAAAGGAACTCACACAATATGTACTCACTGATAAGTGGATATTAGCTCAAAACCTAGGATACCCAAGATATAAGATACAATTTGCTAAACACATGAAACTCAAGAAGAACGAAGACTGAAGTGTGGACACTATGCCCCTCCTTGGAATTGGGAACAAAACACCCATGGAAGGAATTACAGAGACAAAGTTTGGAGCTGAGACAAAAGGATGGACCATCTAGAGACTGCCATATCCAGGGAACCACCCCATAATCAGCTTCCAAACGCTGACACCATTGCATACACTAGCAAGATTTATTCGAAAGGACCCAGATGTAGCTGTCTCTTGTGAGACTATGCCGGGGCCTAGCAAACACAGAAGTGGATGCTCACAGTCAGCTATTGGATGGATCACAGGGCTCCCAATGGAGGAGCTAGAGAAAGTACCCAAGGAGCTAAAGGGATCTGCAACCCTATAGGTGGAACAACATTATCAACTAACCAGTACCCCGGAGCTCTTGACTCTAGCTGCATATGTATCAAAAGATGGCCTAGTCGGCCATCACTGGAAAGAGAGGCCCATTGGACACGCAAACTTTATATGCCCCAGTACAGGGGAACGCCAGGGCCAAAAAAACGGGAATGGGTAGGTAGGGAAGTGGGGGGGGAGGGTATGGGGGACTTTTGGGATAGCATTGGAAATGTAATTGAGTAAAATATGTAAAAAAATATTAAAAAAAGAAGATAGAAAGCTGAAAATGTGAAATACACTCAGTGCAATGTTTAGAGAAATGTTTATTATTTTCATTATCATCCTTAGCCTGATATTCTGTGCTTATGATGCTGTTTAAGATTCTTCATGAAAAGGCAATGACTTTTCACAATGACTTTGTTTTCAAATGTGTGTAGGAAGACAGTTATTACCAAGAAGTCCATAGAAGCAGAGCCTGGATTGTAGATCTCTGGTTGAAAGCAGCACCTACTGGGTAGTTGAAACAACGTTCACATCAAGCCACATTACAGGCAACAGATGAATCCCCACAGGAAAAGCCTGATGCTTCCTCAGTTCTATTTACAATAAGTATTTTGTATATCTGTGAACAAATATGCAAAGGAAACCAGTACATTATGTGATGAATGTTCATGGTTATCCTAACCCAGAGATTAAAGACAAGATTCACCTTTCCCCAAATGATAAATACAGTTTGAAGCACATCAGCCAAACCACACAGCATCCTGTCATACAGTATAATGACACTAACAAGTTCAGTGATGATGGAACATCACAGATGCAAATTCTAGCTAGTTAGCAAGCAGTTGATCCTCAAGCCACATTATCCACATCTTGTATGAATGTAGAGTGATATCAAAAACCTTCTGTATGTAGGAGGTTATAAAACAATGAAGAACAGGTTTCTTGGCACTTATTTTGTGCTTATTTTGTGCTGCAATACTTCAAACTCCTGTTCTCAGTTTATCTGGCAGGTGGCTGTGAATCTTTAATGCATTTTAATCCATTTTTGGTCTGGATTTGACAAAGTGATCTGTGGATTTAAGGTATAACCTGAAACATTATAATTTTCTTGATTGTCAAGCAAACAATTTGTGCTTCAAGAGAGAAACCACTATTGTTATATCTATTCATCATAAAGGGAAACAAATCCTATGTGCACTGACATAATGTTTAAAGCCACATGAGGAAATTGTACTATCTTAATGCTAGCTGATCCTAAGTTACAGTGATCAGCAAATGGCTGTTTTCCATTCAGAAAGTTATTTGTGTTTATAATGTCTTGAGTCTAAGATCTATAAAGCTTTTGCTTGAATATATCAGAGTTAGAATGCACTCACTCTCTCTGCCTCTTTCTTCTTCCTCTCAAGTCTCTGTTTTCTCTTTTGTCTTCTCACCTAACTTTCCCCTTCTTTGTCTCTCTCCTGTCTGTGTGTATTTCTCTATGTGTGGAGTGGGGGATTCTCTCATAGCCTAGACTGCTCTGAATCTTTGGTGACTATGAAGATGAAAAAGAACTTTTGATCCTTCCTTCTTTACCTCCCAAGAAATGGATGACAATCACATGTCCCAAGCTGGTTTTAGAATTTATAATCATTTTTTAGAGATTCCTTATTATTTTCTATTATATTCTGGCTCCTCTGTCATAGCTATATATAATTACAACATGCATTTAAAAAACATAAAAATATGTACACATACAAAATATAAGTCAGAACAACTTCTGATGACCCAGGAAATGCACACCTATTCTTGACCGTCCATCTTCCTGCATCTCATTGTTGCTGTTCTATGGTTTTATTATCATTGTTTATGAGACAGGTTCTCATGTAACACAGGATATCTTCTAAATCAGTATATTGCCAGGAATGACTTTACCATTCTCTTTCTTCTGGATTCACCTCCAGGGTGTGTGTGCCTCCATGTTGACTGCCCCACATATTCAATGCTGATTTTTCAAAAGATTAGGCAAATACCGTTTTCTTACAAGAATAAAATCATTCTCTTGTAGTTTTCTGTTTCTCTATATTTTGTGTCATGTCTGCTCCTATTTCTAAATATTATATTTATTCATAAACATCTGCCCCTGATAATCTGATTCATACCTATAGATTTTAGTAACATGTTAACAATTCTCTGATGGATATCTCTAAACTGCTTTTTGTTAGGAAGTAGACATAATGAACAAGTCTTCATTTTCAAAGCTATAGATATAACTTTAAGCTTTCTGATCTCTTTTCCCTCCTGCCTTTGCCTAAGCAAAATCTATTTTCCTGTCTTTCAGAGAGAAAGCTCAAGGTTCATGATGACACCTACTTTCATTAAGACCCCACAGACTATTAATCTGTATACAGAGTGTTTGTCAAATATTTCTCTCTGCTTGTCCACTATGTTTCCAAGTTACATGGTCATGAGTGTAGAAATTAGGACAGTTGAGTTGACTATATAAGACTGAGTGAAATGAATTGGGAAATGTTTCTTTCTAGATACATTGGAGTTTTATTACACTCAAAATTATCTACATTTTTATTTGAAAATATTGTTCAGATACATTCCTTAAACATTTATTTAAAATCCTCTGAGGGGAACATACTCCAGTGCATTTAGCCATGATTTTATCATACCTTCTTTGTTCTTCTCAAAACTGTTGAGGACATCTTTTCCATAGACATTCTTGTTGATGTTTCTTGAAACTTTACTTGAGCATTTACAGTTTTTATTATATATAGGATACACACACACACACACACACACACACACACACACACGTGTGTGTGTGTGTGTCTGTGAACAGGAGATATATATGTGTATGTGTATATATATATGTATATATATGTATACATCTATCTATATATATATATATATATATATATATAGATAGATAGATAGATAGATAGATGTATATACATATATATCTCCAATCTTCACACTCATTGCTAAACCTCTTCAATTTGTACTATGTTTTAAAGTTTGAATAAAGTCTCCACTGTCCTATTTAGTTTTATAACTTTCATTTCTATATGTTTGATATGTATAAATATAATTTATCATCATTTTGTGATCTTTATTGGGATTCATGAACTTTATTTATGTTTCTTTGATGTGTTCTAGATCTCTAACAAAGTATCTGAAACTCTCTTGCTCATCTCTAACATTTTATAAAGCTTTGAAAGGTAGAAATTTGATAACATATGCTGAATTTTTCTTCATTGTCAACATATTTTTTTAACAATTTTCTCTCATCTATATTACCTCTTCCCTGTTTTTCAATAATCTGGGAGTTTAAGAGATTATTAATTAGATTTACCCTTCATGCTTTGTTTCAGAAAATGTTCCTTACTGAAAGGAATAAAATGTATATTTATGCATTTTCATGTTTGGACAGTTTAGATACATGTTTCTAGTACAAAGAACGTTCACCTTGTGTATAGAATGAGGTGGGAGTTCAACAACCTGTTTCTCTTAATGGATTTCAGATTACCTCACATCTCCATTTACAAGGCCTTAAGATTCTTTCTGTAGAAGCAATGTGAAAATTGCTTACCAACAATGTATATTTGACTTCCAGCAATCCTCTTGTGTGAGAACATAAGTCAACAAGTGGTGTTGCGTGTGATTTATCAGTAACAGCTGGTGAAGCATGTTATTAACTCTGAAATGAAAACTTGAATGATGGGATGGTAGAAAGGCTGCAGTATGAACATTATCAGGAAATACTTAGCAGAAGACTATGAACAAGTGGGGATGTGTAGTTAGAAACTGAGTGAATCACAATTGAGAAGAATCTGTCGTTAATGGTATTCACTAGGGTGGGTTATAATCTCACTGGACCTCCCTTCCTTTGTCTACTCGATGCCATCAGTCATATGTATTATAAGGAAGGCCTGAGGATCATCTGAAAATGTGGCAGAAATTGTCTTAAATACAGCCAGGCATAGTGATGTTTACCTGTAGCTCATGCCTCATGCACATACACAAATTCTTTTTTTTTCTTTTTTTCCCATTTTTTCCATTTTTTATTAGGTATTTAGCTCATTTACATTTCCAATGCTATACCAAAAGTCCCCCATACCCACCCACCCCTACTCCCCTACCCACCCACTCCCCCTTTTTGGCCCTGGCGTTCCCCTGTACAGGGGCATATAAAGTTTGCGTGTCCAATGGGCCTCTCTTTCCAGTGATGGCCGACTAGGCCATCTTTTGATACATATGCATCTAGAGTCAAGAGCTCCGGGGTACTGGTTAGTTCATAATGTTGTTCCACCTATAGAGTTAAGTACCTAGTTTGACTAGCATCGACCAAAATCCAGTACTACCATTTATCAAGGGACTGATGTACACTGTGCACTGAGCTGAGTTCTTTTCACATAGTATTTTATAAAATACTTTGCTATTCTTGCTTTATGAATGAGCACTGTGAGAGTATGAGAGGGATTGGCACCATAAAAGTTCTTAGAGTAATAGTATTTGAACATATCTCAGTATGCCTGAATTAATTCTGTGTCCTTAGTCCATATGTTAGAGTCAGCCTGGTTTCTATATTTCCCAGATGCAGCAAGGCAATGACAAACAGACTTAGATCTCATGTCAGGGGATCTGATTTTCTTTTTCACTTCAAGAAATGATCAGCTACTCTTTTATTATAGTGTTCTTAAGGTGATATGTTTATACCTGGTTTTGAATGTCCAAGAATGGCCAGAAGCAAAAAACTACTCAGTACATTTGAACAAATCCTGGATGTCTTAACTTCTCAAGTAACTATGAGAAGAATGCAAAATAAATAAACAAACAATAATAATATCAACAACAACAACAACAACAACATCCAGAGAGGGATAAAAAAGATGAGCAAAATGTTGCTCTTGTTTTATCTTAACTGAGGGTAGAAGTCATTAATCTGAAAAAAGCCTGTTATCATTTCAATGGTATGGTTCCTGCTTGTATCAAGAGAGCAGGAAATATGTACCCTAAACAAAGAGGAAAGGAAGAGAGATAAAACTTGGGGAAAGAGAAAATGTGTGTCTCCATCTGAGATATGTCAGTCACTACTGACTTCTGCAGAAGCTAGCAACCTGCTGGAGCAGGATGATACAGGCTCTGGCTGGCTTAAATTAAAAACTTGCTTCTAACAAGACTTCAGTTTCCATGGCATTCATGTTACAACTTGCTGATTTTACAGTCACACATCTTATTAAAGCCTTATTAATTATTGCTAAGATATTCTGAATCACAGACTCATTTGTCCTTCATCTAAACCCACTAATATCAACATTAACTTTATATTCTGATTGATGGTTAATGTCACTGAGAATTGCCCTGGACACGATCAGCTTTCATTTCTCTCTGCATAATTATAATATGTTTCCCAGACCTTTAACTTAATGCTTTATACTCTACAGTAAAATATCAGTTCCTAAAAACATGATAAATGGATAATATGAAAATATTCACTCTGTTCTGTACACATTCTACTTCTACTAATTTGTATTACATTCTGTAAAATATATCATAGAAATGGAGCATTCCTTAGCTATTATTGGTAGTCCTTCTATTAGCTACAAAGTTGTGATAAACTGACCTCACATAACACTTTTAGTGTTATTGTGTGCATGAGGAAGGTGCCCCTTTGTAGTTTTGTGGTTCACTTTCTCCAGTAGGGAAGCATGGAGTAGAGTCCAAATGGGTGGGTTGGCAAGATCTCAGTCCAGTGAGTGCCAGGAGGAAAAAGTCTTCTCTGAGTATTTCAATGTTACAACTCTTTTAAATGGTATTCAATGAAATTGCTCTATTAGATGATATTTAGTGAAGAAGCTAGTGTGCTTTATTTGGAGTGAAGAAAGACTATATGAACCTTGGAGTGTGGGAAGAGGTGTTCAGGGTGAATGGGTATGGGAGTGGGGAGAGAGGGTGGGGGACTTTTGGGATAGCATTGGAAATGTAATTGAAGAAAAAAGGGAGTACTTCATTGTAACAATGTCAGAAAACCTTTTGTGACATGGAAGATTACAGCCTTAATAGTGGTGTCCAACACCACTTATAGTCACATTTGTCCTATTTATTTGTATAGTTAGTACACAACAGTAACTATAATTAAAATTATGATTTGCTTAGATTTCTACAACTAAAATATGATTTGGTCTTTGCTTTTGTACATCACTCATATTTGTGCTGTCATCTTTGGTATGTTGTTAGAAGCTCGCTCACACTGTGGGTTTGACTGCTATATTCTTATAAATAAAACATTTTTAAAACACTGCCTGGGAGTAATTGAATGAATTACTCAATATTTCTATTACAGTTCTAGTTTATTGTAAGTACTAAGCATCCATTTTGTGTAAGAATATAAATTTGTTTTATTGGTGTACATTTATTTCCACATGAGCTTAATTTTTTTTCTAGCAGTAGTTGATACTGTCCATTTTAAAGTTTTACCTCTACAATTAATAATTTCAAAAACACATAAGAGCTTCTAGAAGATTTTCTGCCCTGAGGACGTTAAAATCTCACTGTACTTATCTTCTGAAATTGTTCAGAAAAGCTAGGTGGTGAGAGTAGGGAAGCATGTATAAACAATTAAGCAAAAGGTATCTTAATTAAGCAACTAGAAAGTATTATTTTACTCTTAGTACCATTTATGTCATCATGACGCATGGGGATGAAAAGAGTGGATCTACAGAGATATTCTCCATGGGGATACAACACTCAGACTTGCTTGTTACCTTGCAGCAATTCCAGCATACTTAAGTCTGCTGAAGGCACCCCGTTATCTCCCCTGCTTGTCCTGTCTACAATCAGCAAAAGAAAAAAAAAAGTTTTGAGCCTGACATATATCCCCCTGTGCATTATTCCACTATACTTTGTATTGTATACAATTATAAAATTTGAGAGTGCTTTTCTTTTTTCCATACAAACATGTGTTCAGCTGCCAGGCTAAGGACAAAGACAAGCATAATCCAAGAACTCTGTTACATGGAATAATGGAAATGGGTAGAATGGGGAAATGCAGGTGAGAAGATAGATACAAAAACCAAAAAAACACTGCTGAAAAAGAAAATAAGTAGCCGGGTGTGGTGGCACACACCTTTAATACTCAGGAGGCAGAGGCTGGCAGATTTCTGATTTCAAGGCCAGCCTGGTCTACAAAGTGAATTCCAGGATAGCCAGGACTATACAGTCCTGTCTCAAAATAAAAAAGAAGAAAAAAAAATTAATCAAGAAATGAACTGGCATGAGACCACTGGTGCTTTCCTTTCTGCATAAGTACATTTTTAGTGTATACTGGTAGACCACAAGCAATGGCCTTGCTCTGTCATTCTTAAGTTTAGGAAAGATCAGTTACTCTAGTTCAAGCTTTGGATCTCAGAATCCAAAGAACATGTGAATTAGAATATTGCTCAAGAAAGTATATGAATACATTTGTACATATACACAAAGTAGATAAAGTAAACCAATGCCTTTTGGTAGGTCAGGATTTCCAATGTATTTATTAAGCTATCCAAGCAACTATGATGATCACAACGTTGAATTTAGCACACACTAGTCACTATAGTTACTTGGGGCTCATGAATAGATAAAAACTGTACTTCCTTTTAGAAGATTGTATCAATTATATTAGTCTATTCACCATGTATTTGAGGCTAATCATGTTCTTATTAGGCAAATAGCTTGTCCCTCCTAAATCCAGATTTTACTGTGAAATTTGGTTTTCTTTTCTCATAAATTTAGGATTCACCAATTCTTTAGGTTCATAGACAGTTGCTGATATATCCCAGGCACTATTCTAAGAGATATCTGTCAGTAAATAAAAAGAACTAAGTGCTCTATGAATGTCTCAGGCAGTAAAGTGTAGCTTTGCTCTGGTGACTAAAGTAAGAAATCCATGGGTGGAGCATGAATCTGAGCAATAGAAATACTAGGGTACAGTTTTGAGGACACCTTGGGTAGGACTAAATGGTTTATATTCCATTTTACTGAAATTAAGTGTTGGGGAGATTCATTTATGTAATTATTTATTTATTTATCTAATGAAATCAAATTGGTTTAACACTTTTGGAGGACAAAAAGGAAAAAAAAAACTTACTAGGCAGAGATCTGTCTGTCCTCATCAGAGATGACAGGTATTTTGACCTACATTAAGAGCCAGATGAAAATAGCAAATGAATCCATGTTCACACTGAGTTTCCATAGGATATTTCTTTCTGTAACTTCCGTTTTTACCAGTACAACTGGAACAATCTAACACTTTCTAATAAAGGAAATTCGGCACGGGGAAGAACTTTGGAGCTACAGAAAGAGGAACTGGTGTTTTCTACCTCCCCGAGCCAAGACCTAGAACAGAAAGAGACCTTCCAGCCTTGCACATCTAGAAGGTATAAACATGGAAATGACCTGTTACTGTGCTGGTTAGCTGTCATTATTATTTATACACAATCAAGAATAGCCTTGACATAGATAGAGTCTTAATGATGGATTTGGGCAGTGGGCATGTCCATAGGGGATGATATTCTTTCTTATTTAATAAAGGAAGATCCAACCCATTGTAGGTTACACATTCCCCATGAATGAGTGATGGAAAGGAATAAAAGGAGAAACCTAGGTGCAAGCAGAAGAGAAGGCATTTCTTTTCTCTTTACTATTGACTGTCGATGTGTCCAGACTAGGTGTTTTATTTCCTGCCTTGATATTTCCTTCCTTTCAGTTGATGGTATATAAACTGGAGTTATAGCTAAAATAAACACTTTACTCTGTTAAGGTTTTTTTTGTTGTTGTTGTTTGTTTTGTTTTGTTTTGTTTTGGTCAGTATATTATATCACAACAAAATAAATTAAAATAGAAAAATCATCAAGAAAAAGGACATCCAAAAAGAGTAAGCCAAAGCCAAGAGTTACCCTGTGATCCGATCAGAAGATGAAGAGTAATGAGCAAAGAGAAGCCAGCCCTAGGAAAGGGGAAACAAGGAAGATTCAGGTACTCTGGAAGTCAGGGAAGGATGTAGACAAATGGGACACTTATGCCCAGTATAAATGGGATTTTCCTGGCATCCAATTAGATTTCTCTCTGTAATTAAATGAATTAAAGTTGGCAGTGTTTATCGATACATTAATAGAAGTGAGGGGTTTAAAAATGTGGTGAGTAGTAACCCTTCGTTCCCTCAGAAATCAAGTTAAATGTTTTGGCAGTCATCCTTGCTTTACTAGTGATACCTCTCTTCAAATCCTCATCTTATTTAAATTCATTTTGATTTTTTAGCATTGGAACATTTTTTACTAATAGTGAGCACATGCTCAGTCTGTGGCTCTTCATCTCAGCTGAATACTCTTTTTTTTTTTTTTTTTAATAAAGCCCCATTAGCAATGGTACTACTAACTTGACTTTCCTGGATACTCTCATTGCTGGTTTTGGTAGGTGGTGCTGTTGTTGGGTGGGTGGTGTTTTAGTTGATGTTGATTTGCTTTATTTTATTTATTTGTTTTGTTTTTGGAATTTCACACAGGAACCCTAAGTTTAACATCATTTTCACCATGTCCTTTCCTTCTTCCATTTCTCCTGTGCTTCTGTGACTCTCTCTTAAGTTCATGATCTATTTTTCTTTATTATTGTTACATATATTTTATATATAACATAAATATTGCGTGTTGATGACATTAAGTTATCCTCAAATGCATATGTGTTTAGAACTGACCAATTGGGTTTGGATAATCTATAAGGGGTCAGATCCCTGGAGAATAATTACTCATTAGTTGCCTTTAGCCTTTCCACAGAGGTGTGAACTTGTGAAAACTTCTCACCCATATTGGCACGGCTGCTGTTGTTATCATTATTCATTATTATGCTGTTGTTACGTTTAGGTGACCCTAGCATTGTGACTTCATGTGAGCAGCTCCCTGTCATGTCAAGCAGATGCTATCTTACAGCAGGTGGTCCTCTGGCTCTTACAATCAATGCTCTTTAAAATTTTACTCCATTCCTTCCATCCTTTCCTTCTGTCCTTCATCCCTTCCCTTCAGTAATCCATTATTGAAGAGTAGTAGAGGGAGCATGGCAAAAGATATTCCTTTATCTGGTCTTATGCTTTAATTTTCACAAAAGCAAATATAAGAAGGCTTAGTTTCTGTATGCAAATTGGCAGTCACAACATTGTAATATTTAGCACATTTTTGTTCTTAATTTTACAGTTATAGTTATTTCTGGCTAGTACATAGAGTGGGCAGATTATTAGACTGCACATGAGAGGTAAACGGCTTTAAAAGTTCAGAAACATGATTTTTTTTCTTTTCAAATCATACTCAAATTTGCATTTTAATTCAAAAATAAAGATTAGTAAGCCAAATAAAAAGGTTCTCACTTGAAAATGTGCCCCTAATGGAAGGTTTAAAAGAGGTTCCTAAGAAGGTCCAAAGAGTTCTTTTCTAATTTACCAAACAAACACAAGGGTAGAACTGAGAGTTTGAACTATTGTTGAGGCTAATAAATTAGTAAGGCAGAGTCATAGAATGGCTCCTTTATTTCGTTTACTAATTGGGCTAGGAATTCAGAATAGACATCAGTCTTCAGTAAACAAGAAGTAGTGGTGTTCACTAAGAATGAAAGATTTATCATATAATGTAGAAAAGAACTAATTTTTAAATTGTTTTTTTATTTTATAATTGTCATTTTCCTTCTCTCCTCTTCCTCCAATGCCGTTCATTTTTCTCTCAGTTTTCTCTCAATTTCATCATTTTATTTCTTTTATAATTATCACTCAAACACACACCTTCATATATATATATATATATATATATATATATATATATATACATGTATATATTGCTCAGTCCATATGCTACTATGTTACTTGCATCACTCTTTACGTTAAGTGTTCACGGCTGAACACAGTACTGAATAACCAATTGGGAATGGAAGACCATTTTTTTCACACTATAAGTCTTGTATATTTAGCCATTTTGATGAAACCTTATGGGTGTAGGTTATCTTAACATTTTTCCTCACTTCTTCTCAGGGCCCCCAATGGAGGAGCTAGAGAAAGTACCCAAGGAGCTAAAGGGATCTGCAACCCTATAGGTGGAACAACAATATGAACTAACCAGTACCCCCGAAGCTTGTGTCTCTAGCTGCATATGTATCAGAAGATGGCCTAGTTGGCCATCAGTGGAAAGAGAGGCCCATTGGTCATGCAAACTTTATATGCCTCAGTACAGAGGAACGCCAGGTCCAAGAAGTGGGAGTGGGTGGGTAGGGAAGTGGCGGGGTATGGGGGACTTTTGGGATAGCATTGGAATGTAAATGAGGAAAATACCTAATAAAAAATTCAAAAAAAAGAGAGAGAGAAAAATCCACAACTAATAAAAATAGTCACGAGGTCATATGTTTTCTACAACATCATGCCTGAACCTAAAGTTCAGTGTTCATTGCAGAAGAAGGAGTGACATGACTGTTAAGGACTAGAGAACAAGGAATATCACTTACTTTTGTATGTAAACTTGAACATTCAAAGAAATAAGAAGGAGAAGCATGTAAAGAAATAAACTGAACTCATTTGCAAGCAGTGGTGAGATATAGATGGAAAAATTTCAAGCCAACTTTTTCTTCATTGTCTGATGCCATTAATGCCTCAGAATCAAAGGACAGCCAGTTAGCCAAATTAGAAGCTATTAGCTTGTTTGTTTGAGATTTATGCAAGATAATGTAATTGCTAGCATCCATTCCCTCTTGATGATAGTAGCCAGCCAGGTTCTTCTTTTTCATCAAAGCCAATCACTGTAGACAGTCAGTCTGACCAAGGAACATTAAAAAGATTGTTCCTCAATAATAAAGGCTTTTAAAAAATTTGCTTGTATTATATTAAATATTCTTTAAGCTCTCATATTCAATTTGCCTGAAAAGGTCCTGTAGTACTAAATCAGAAAAGGACGTATCCCAGGAAACTATAGACCTACTGAGCAAGGCGAGACTGCAGATGAAGAGGCATAGGCCAAACCTCAGGGTTATGGCTCCTGCAGGCATTTACTTAACAAAACAAAGTGCTGAGGCAGGTGCCCTGCTACTCTCCAAGTATGCTTATTAGAAGCTCTTTATGATGTCAGGATTTTTTCTCCTTCTTCTTTTTACTAGTCAGTAAAATTCCAAAACTCAAGCATCAATTTTGATTTAGCAGCAAATTGTTTGTTTCCATTATCAGCTGAGCATCCTAATAGAGGAGCACTGAAAACAATGAGTCACTTCCCCAAAGTACAAATACCGAAAAATGGAACCCAATTCTGTTGTATGCACAGAACTCTAAATAGATGACAATGGCAGAAGCTAGAAACAGACCAGGGCTACAAACTTAACTTTATTTGCATTTTACTTGAAAACATTGAGAAAAGTTCATTGTTAACACACATATTTAGACAGAGTTCCTAACACGAGGGCTTCTAGAAACAAAAATTATTGTTAGAATATGAAATTCTTATATATTGTGCTATTTGTAATCCTTGTAGTTTAGGATTGATCCGTCTATGAGAGACACTGATACAGATCTGGAGGAGCTATGGATAATCTCAGCCAGCATCCTGTGTTTTTTCTGAATAAGCAGACATTCAAAGAAGACAAATAAGAAATACCTGGTTAACTAACATTAAATGACGAAATCCACCTCACCTGTATTTATGTGGATGTTTGCTACATTTGAAAATGCATATACTCCTATACATTTTAGAAATGAATATGTTCTATATTATACACAAAATATATAAAGTAAAGATGTAAAAAAAGACAAATTAAGGGTATAAATTCCTTGAAATTTTTGAAATGCAAATAGTTTTTTTTTTATATACATTCTTTATTTCTAAGGGCTAAAATGATTTTAAGAGTTAAAAAAAAACAAAAACAACAACAACAAAAGCAAATCAAAAACAAAAGAAAAAAACAACAATGAGCAAAAAAAAAAAAAAAAAAATGAAAGCCAGTTTTAGTGATGGTAACTATTTTAAAATAGTTCCAACAGTTCTACTTTCTCTCAGAATAACAAGAATTTAAAAATCCCAGATTGAATGGGTAAATAAAGAATAAGAATTTAAGTTCTGTCTTAGAAATCAGTTGTTTTTTATTCCCTTCAGACATTAATCAAATCGTGTCAATTTGATTATGTGGTGGTGTCTTGATAGAAAAGCTCAGCATATTTATGCCATGTGATAACATAGGCCACTGGAAAGATAGATCACTATATGATTATGTTAGAGAAAAAACATGCTATTGAAATGAAAAGCATAGCAAAATATTAAAACTTTTATATTTTCATTTATTCATGTGCATGGGTGTTTGTCCTGCATGTGTGTATGCCTGAACATGTTTGTAAATGTTCACATGTATGCCTGGTGCTGTCAGAGAGCAGAAGTGGGCATTGGAACCCCTGGATCTGGAATAAAGGAGAAGTGTGAGCCACTGTGTGAATATGGGGAATCAAACTGGGGTCCTTCACTAAAGCAGCCAGTGCTGGTAACTGCCAAGCCATCTCTCTAGCCCCAGGATGATAATTTTTGAAAGTTTCAGTATTAAGATTCTAAGAAAAGGAGGCCACAGTAATCTCAAAGACAAAGAAATCTTTCAGAGTTTAGCAGTGTAGACATTAATAAATCTGAAGCAAGTTTTCAAAAGCAAGAAGCTAACACAATCTGAGGAAAGAATACCCCTGTGAAATGGAAATACAGATGTTCTTAAAGATTCAGACACATAGGAAGCAGCATTGGTAGGAAGCTGTTGAGCTTGAATTATATATTATCACAAGGTGAATTTTTATTGTAACTAATTAATTGTGTTGATAAGAAAGAACATAGCATAGATATATTTCTGGTACCTAGGTGAAAGCTGAGGTGGTGGCAGGTCCTTGTCACTCTGGCCTGAGCTAATAGTTTGTTCACAGCTCTTCTGTACAGGATCTTCTCTGCATTCTGTGTGAGATCTCTGCAGTGTGAATTTCACTAATAAGCAGTAATTAATTAAAACAGGGCCACAGATGTACCTTTTCTAGTAGATGTCACAGAGTGCATCCAACAGCCTGTAGGCATAAGACTAGTTGCTTGACCTGGAAATGTTTTAAAGTTCTTATTAATTTATTCATGCCCCTTTAACACCTTGAAATAATAATGACCATTTAAAAATAGCTGAGCTTATAACTTTGAAAAATATATGTGGCTTCATTTGCACAATGGTTTTCCTTAGCAGATATCTGGTCTAGCAACTTGCAAAACTGAGGGTTTTTAATTTTATTTTTTAATAGCCCGTTTTCCTCCGCATCTGATAATCTTAAATAAGAAGGAAGACTACCTAAAATTAAACTGATGTTTCTGCTTAATATCTCTATTTAAAAGTAGACTTTCTCAACTCAATTTCTCAGAATGGAGATACTTCATATGACCCAAGGAATCCTTGCAACAGCAGGTTACAATGATGAGCTTGTCATTGTCTTGATATAAATTACAATTACAAACAGTAAGGTGGCTACATTGTTTGAGTTGATTGCTACAAAGCCTAACGGCTTGAATTTGGTCCTTAGAACTCAGACGCCAGAGAAGCAAATCATGTCCTTCAGCCTTTACATATGTGTGTTTTCTATGTACATTAGTGCATACACACAAATTAATGCAAAAATAAAATCAAGTGGAAGAGGGCCAATTCATGTTGTTTTCTGTAATAAATAGTAGTAGTATAAATACGTTTAATGACATTATTACAGATGTTGTCAGCAATCTTCTGGGGCAAATGTGATATGGGATCCAACTATTATCCTTGACATGAGGTACCCTCTTCAAATATGACCTTAGTAGCCATATTCTCTCCAACTCTTCCTGTCACCTTTTATTCCCATCTCTTGCTCTTATACTAGGAGCACAGACATAGGAGTTAAGCTGACCTCATTTTGTCTTCCAAACTGCAACATTCACACTCTAGAGGTGGACAAAATTGCTGTACTAGTTATTAATCATCCCTGCAGTCCAGAATCCTCTATACATAATGAGGCATAGAACACACTGTGAAGAAGTAAAAATATAACTCTTTTTTCTTTTTGTTATTTTTAGTTATTTGTCCTGATTATTGACTTTCATGTCTGTTCTATTTCCTGAACATATTCTATTGTTTTTGCTTTTCCACAATGTCAACACACCTAGTATTACTATTATTTACTTAAAAGAAAAGGGGAAAATTAAAGGCACATTTTTATCTATTAAGAATGCTTTTATTCACTTTACATCCCACTCACAGCTCTCCTACTCTCTTCTCTTTCCAGACTCACATTACAACCCCCCCCTTATTACTACTTCCCCTTCTTCTCAGAGAAGGGGAGCCCCTCTTGCATACCACCTCACCCTGGGACATCTAGTCCCAGAAGAACTAGGCAGACTCTCTCCCTCTTAGGCCCAACCAGGCAGTCCGGGTAGGAGGAAGTGGACTCAATGTCAGGAAACAGAGACCTAGACAGCCTCTGCTCTACTCATTAGGGGACCCACATGAAGTCTAAGGTGCATATTTGCTACAAAACTGAGTTTTTTAATTTTATTTTTAAGATCCTGTTGTCTTCAGAATTAGATAATCTTAAACAAGACATCTGTCAGGTATCTAGTTCCAGTTCTTACATGCCCTCTGTTTGGTGGTACAGGTTCTGTGAGCCCACATGGGCCCAGGTTCGTGGAGGACTCTGTAGATTTTCTTGTGGCATTCTTGATACCTCAAAACTTCTATTCCCCACTCTTCCACAAGTCTCCCTGACCTCTGTCTGAAGTTTGTCTGTGGGTCTCTGCATCTGCCACCATCTACTGCTGGATGAAACCACTCAGGAGACAATTATGCTAGGTTCCTGTCTGCAAGCATAGTAGAGTATTATTAATAGTGTCATGGTTGCCTCTCTTACATGGGATGGGTCTTAAATTGGAGCATTCATTGGATGGTTTTTGTCCTAGTCTCTGTTCCATGTTTATCCCTGCACATCTAATAGGCAAGACTGTTGTAAAAAAATATATATGTTAAAAAAATCCCAATGCAGTTCCTTCCACCCTTGATCAGTTATGTTTCCAGATGAAACTCACACAGTGTCTTTATACTTTAATATTCCTTAAGCAGCACAATAGTTGAGCATCTGCCTACTCTCCATGCTGTTACTATCTACCTCCAATCTATAACCTCATTATTACTTACTATGTTTTATCTTCGCTATGCTTAACTAAAACCAGCATTCAGAACAACATTCCCTTGGCCCAGAGCCCAGGATAATCTCCTTCCTTCTCTATACCATGGCCAGCTCCTCTTCTATCTCCCAGAGATCCTCATGATCTCTAGCCTCAGAAAACTAAACCTCACCTATCTCTCTCCTCCCCAGCTATTGGCTGCTGGCATCTTTATTCACCCATCAGATTTAACAAGGAAGTCAGAACAGAAGGGATACTGTTGACTCCAAATCTTAGAGGCCAGCATTAGAATACACTCAGTGTTAGGCCAACCCACTAAATAATTTGGGGTTGAAGTTTTGTAGGTGGATTAATGTTCCTGTCCTACCTGTGGAAGTCCTGCCTAGCTACAGGAGGTGACCACTTCAGTCTTTATATCCCCCTCCAGTGGAAATATCAACTAGGGTCATCCTGATAGACTCCTTGTATTGTCACTTGTCTCAGGCCTCCAGGGATGCCTCCCTGCCAATTTCCATTATCAATTTCAGGCCTGCCCAACCACATACACCTGATCACCATCTCCATTCCTTACTTGATCCCCATGTCCTACTCAGTTCCCTCTCTTAATCCATCTCCAATGACTATGCACTTTCTCCTTCTAAGTGAGATTCACTCATCCTCTTTTGGGACCTGTTTATTACCCAGTTTCTTTGAACCTGTGGATGGTAGCACAGTTGTCTTGCCTGGATGGTTAATTTCCACTTACAGGTGGATACATAACATTCATGTCTTTCTGGTTCTGGGTTACCTCACTCAGGATTATGTTCTCAAGTTCAATCTATTTGCCTGCAAAACTCATGATGTCTTTGTTTTTAACTGTTGGATAGTATTCCATTGTGTAGGTGTACCACATTATCTTTATCCATTCTTCAGTTGAGGGACATCTAGGTTGTTTCCAGTTTCTGGATAGTATGAATAAAGCTATTATGAACATAGTTGAGCAAGTGTCCTTGTAGTATAGTGGGGTATATTTTGGATATATTCTCAGAAGTAGTATAGCTGGGTCTTGAGTTAGAACTATTCCCACTTTTCTCAGAAACTGTCAAATTTATTTCCAAAGTGGCTGTACAAGTTTTCACTCTCAACTGCAATAGAGCTGTGTTCCCCTTGCTCCACATCCTTGCTAGCATATGCTGTCACTTGGGGTTTTCTTCTGAGCTGTTCTGACTAGTGTAAGATGGAATGTTGGGGTCATTTTGATATGTATTTCTCTGACAACTAAGGACCTCAAACAATTCTTTGAGTGTTTCCCAGACCTTAGAGATTCCTCTGTTGACAGCTTTATTTATCTCTGTACCTCATTTTTAAAAATGGGTTATTAAGTTTGTTGGTTTCTAATTTTTTGAGTTCTTTATAAGTTTTGGATATTAGCCATCTGTCAGATGTAGGGTTAGTGACGATCCATTACCAGTCTGTTGGATACCCGTTTGTCCTATTGACAGTGTCTTTTGCCTTACAGAACATTCTTAATTAGAAGAGGTCCGGTTTATCAACTGTTTACCTTAGAGCCTGAGTCATCAGTGTTTTGTTTGGGAAGTTGGCTCCTGTACTAATAAATTCAAGGCTATTTCCAATTTTCTCTTCTATTAGATTTTGTATATCCTTTTTTATGTTGAGATCTTTGATCTACTTGCACAAGAGTTTTATGCAGGATAATAATTAAGTATCTGTTTGCATTGTTTTTCATACAGACATCCAGATAGACCAGCACCTTTTGTTGAACATGCTGAACATGCTTTCATTTTTCAAAAGTCTGTACTCATCAAAATTGGAATATATAAACAAAATGGATGATCTTGCAGACAGATATCACTTACTGAAGTTAAATCAAGATCTGGTAAACTATTTAAACAGTCCTTTAACTCCTAAGAAAATAGAAACAGTCACTAAACGTCTCCTGACCAAAAAAAAAAAAAAAAAAATCCAGGGCCTCATGGTTTTAGCATAAGATTTTACCAGACTTTTAATGAAGAGACAATATCAACACTGCTCAAAACATTCTACAAAATAAAAACAGAGAAAACACTGTCAAACTCATTCTATGAGGCCAAAGTCACCCTTATACCTAAACTATAGCAAGACTCAACAAAGAAAGAGAATTTTAGACCAATTTCACTTATGAACATAGATGTAAGATTATTCAATAAAATTCCAGCAAACTGAATCTGTGGGAAGCCACATGTGCCATTGCAGAGTGGCACTGACTACTGCTGGCCACCACGCATAAGTTTGGACAAACAACCAATGTGTACATATGCAGTAAAGTTTTTTGCAAAGACACTGCCTGGCCCAGGCATGATAATGAGGCTTTGAAAATATAACCAATCAGATGTGAGACATGCAAATGAGGTATGATAATGAGGTTCTGTGAGGTACAGAGAGAGAGAGAGTAGCCAATCAGATGAGGAACATGCAAATGAGACGTAGTGCATAACCAATCTGGGTGTGAGACACGCTCTCCTAGGCCTATATAAGCAGCACCAGTTCTGGGCTCGGGATCTCTTCGCCTCTGCAATCAAGCTCTCCCAATAAACGTGTGCAGAAGGATCCTGTTGCAGCGTCGTTACTGCTGGCCAGTCCGGCGCGTGCAAGATGAATCAAAAAATATATCAAAACCATCACCCACCATTCTCAAGTAGGTTTCATTGTGGGGATGCAATATATGAAAATCCATCAATATAGTCCATCATACAAAAAATTGAAAGAAAAATTCAAAGCATCATCACGTTAGAGGTTGTCAAAACCTTTATATAAACCAACATTTCTTCATGTTAAAAATCTTGAAGAGGTTGGTGATACAAGACATAAAATGGATCATAAGCTCAAGTCTTATTAGCTGCTATAAATTTCAACTTTTATGGCATGACAAGATTGCTCAGTGGGTAAGAGTAATTGTTTCACAGGCATGAAAACCCATGTTTAGATTGCCAGAATCATGTAAAAAGCCAAGCATTGTCTCACATTCCTGTAAATTATACTTCTGGCCAGGCAGAAATAAGAGAATTTCTAGGGCTGGTTGACGGCCAGATACAACTCAAGATTTTAGTGAAAGACCCTGTCTCAAAGAAATAAGGCTGACTAACAGTGCAGAATAATGTCATCCTCCTCTGGTTCCCAAAAACACATAGTACTTACACACATACACACACACACACACACACACACACACACACACACACACACACACAGTTGGAATGTCATGTTCCTTAATGTTTACATTGATGTGAGGAGACTCCATGACCACTGTGACTCTTTTAAAGTAAAATATTTAACTGGGGCTGGATTATAGTTTCAGAGGTTTAATCTATTATTAGTATGGCAGGAATCATGTCAAGTTCCAGGTAGACACAATGTACAGACTGTTATACTTTGGAGGAGTGGAGAGTTCTACATATTGATCCATGGGCAGAAGAAGGAGACTGTGCCATACTGGGCAGAGCTTTAACATATGAGACCATAAAGCCCACCTCAACAGTGAGATGCTTTCTGTAATAAGGTCACACCTACTTCAATAAGGCCTTATCTCCTAATAGTACCATTTTCTATGGGCCAAGCATTCACCTACATGAGTCTATAGGGGTTATACATTTTCAGTCCACCACAGTATGCATATTCATTAGGTTTTTGACAACAATCCATAAGCAAGAGTCCTTCTCTGAAGAGGGAACCCACCTGAGAAAAATGCCTCCATCAGATTTCTGGTATGCAATTTGTGGAGCACCTTCTTAACTAATGATTGATGTAGGAGGCCCCATGTTTGGATTGTATAAAAGAACCAAGCTGAGGGTTAATTGATCAAAAACAAAACCAGGAAGATGCATTCTTCCATGGTCACTACTTTTAATACCTGTCTCTATATTTCTGCCTTGAGTTCCTGCCCTAAATTTCCTTCATTGATGAAATATAAGCATAAAAGTCAAATAAGACCTTTTCTCCCAAAATTGCTTTTGGTTATGTTGTTCATGAGAGTGGTAAAAAGCAAACTTGGATGGTATATAAGTGTATTGACAACTCTGGGTCAACGTGTCATTTCACTCAAAAGTTCCAATTTTAACAGACTTGTTATGAGCTCCTCAACTTACAAGGTTAAATAAGTATAAACTACTACAAATGAGATGTGGCAAAAATTTAAGTCAGATGTAGTAATGCAAATAGTTGAGAAACATTGTATTTTTCAAACTCAGAGGAAGTAAGCTACCAATGGGGTTGTGTTTCAAACTAAGGATGACATTGAGTTACATATTTCAAAGATTTGATGATGCATCTCATCTTTGTTTAGAAAAAAGTGCACTAGAGACCAAAATAAATGGCTCTGTGAGACATCTTTGCATTGCTTCATTATTTAACTCATTTCTGTACCTGTCATAATCAGTGTTCCATTACTGAGAAGATTCACTATGACCAGAACAACTCTATAAGAGAAAACATTAGGGGCTTGCTTACAGAATCAGAGGTTCAGTCTATTATCATCATGGTGGGGAGCAGGGTGTCATACAAGCAGACAAAATTCTTAGTGCTCAACATCTAGATGTTTAGGCAGCCAGAAGAAAGAGAGATGTGAGACCTGGCTTGGGTTTTTGTAACCTCAATGCCCTCCTCCAGTAATACACTTCCTGCAACAAAGCCACACCTCCTCTAACAAGGCCACACCTCCAAATCCCTCTAAGTAATGCCATTTCTGACCAATAACTATTCAGATAAATGAGCCTACAGAGGCTGTTCCTATTGAAAACACCACAATAACCTCATTGAAAATTTTGATATGTAACTCTTCTCAGAAAGATGAGTAATGTCTGTTCACCCCAGAGAGGAAACTCACTGGTAGCAGATGAAAGAAATAATTCCACCCAATTCTAACTTCAGGAATTAAAGAGTTTACTGGGCTTACTTACAAAAGGATGGGAAACTTAAAGGTATCTGTGATATTCCAAAGCCCACCCAGTCTGGTGGCAGCTTGTATAACCTTTGTTCCTGGAGTTCTCTGACTAATCTGAAAGCAGCTGCTTGGAAAACTCTACTTTTTACAGCAATGCTTTACTGTTTGTTTAACCGTACAACAAAGCCTTGTGAATCATACAACTCTCTGAGCTTATGAAGCCTCTACCCTCCCCTTACTTGAGGGGAAATAGCTACATCTCTTCATATGACCTTTATAAAAAAGAAAAACAAAAAGTGTGATAACTAAAATGGAGTAGTATTTTCATAGATGAATTCAAGCAGTTGCTTATTTGCATTTGTGGACATTTTATTATTGTTGTCTTCCCATGGTCTATTTCACAAGTTATCACCCCATACCGACACATGATAGGTATCAAAAGAAAGTAGGAGTATTTAATCAGATTGAAATCATATCTTTAAATATCTATACACAGATTACAACAATCCTGCATTTCCACCATGAATACTCATAATGAAATATTTAAGGACAATATCCACAGAGCACATATTTTCTTAGATAACCCAGATCAAGTTGTTTTACTAATGGATACTACACTTATAAGAAAAACAAACTCTGTTCTCCCACAGACCCAGAGTTCAACACGTGGATCTAAACAATTTATTTTACCTTGAGCAAGGTTCAAGCATAACTGTACAGCATATATGAATGGGGAGAATACTAAACAATGGGCATGGAACTGAAATAGTTTAGCTAAATGTGTCTGTATTATATTTCCCCTTTGCACCTTATGAGTTTGATTAATTTCTGAGATTTAACAATACAAACAGGCTTAACAAGTACCATTAACAACAATTTGAAGAATTATCTGCACCAACTATATTTTGTCATTAGTTTACCACATGGACACAGATAGAATGCTGGGCATCTATGATAGTAGACATTTCCCTACAACCTGTCCCAAGACATTACTACATACTGTTTTAAAGACCCTCAAATCTTGTCTTATCTTAAATTCTGTCATTTTCTAACTTGTTCTCACACCATTGTTCTTCTCTTTTTAAAGGAATACACCACTTTCTGCGTCATGAATTGCACAGGACCTACAAAGCTGTGCAAAAGCAACCTTACTCTGAGCAGTATTTCACACTTATAAAACTGTTTTCCTTGGTGAAGTTCTTAGTTTCTGTACATAGGGAACAATGGTCATCAGTAGAGCTGTATGGAAATACACATGCAAACAAAGACTATTTCCTTTCAATTAATATTGTTCCATTAACTCAACCTTGCCCAAATAAATTATATCAGCTAATAGGACAGGTTCCCATAAGAAATTTGTGGGTTTTTCATTGTTGTTGTTTTGTTCTGTTTTATTTTTAATTTGTTCATTTTTTTTGTTTGTTTGTTTCCACATGAGAAGCCAGGAATACACTGCTTTACTCATCTGAGACTTTTATAGTTTAGAACAAGTCTTTACTGGTATCACATCTACAAACTTATTTCAACCAAAGTTGAACACAAGTTTAGTTTTAATCTGACTATTGTATTTATAGAATCTGCAGACATTTTTTATTTCCTCCAAAACTATTGGGAAAAACAAGACAATAAATAAAATTGAAGTAAGATAAAGAAAATCTTAGCAGGTCTCTCTTGTCATTCTATTCTATTTTTTATTCTTCTGACAGGGCAATTGTTGTAGGGAACAAATGGTTCTTGTCATCACACTGATTAAAATCAATCCAGTGACCACCCATCACCAAGGATAAAGGTGTCCAAGCATCCCAACAGAGACGGGGAGATTCAAGATCTGCAATTCACATTCCAGCTGAACCTACAGTTAGTGCAGTGCTGAATAACAAACAAGCACATCAGGGCATACAGTATCCTGCCCTGTATCTTACTGCCTAGAAAGATGCTGAAGATCTGACCTGAGAAACTTATCTTTCAAGCAAGTTCAAATACACTTCCTCAAAAGAAGGGTCTTTGATATCATCACTATCTTTCCTAAAACTATTCTTCAGAAAGAGCTTGTTGGTTGCCCTTATTTTATTCTTTGAAATTGTTCACTGATGTATGCCTACTCCATTCTGATGGAATCTCCTTGAGATGCATTTAAATGTATTTCTTCTTTTACATTTTGTACATCTTAGTTTATTGAGACTAAAAGACTAAATGCTATGATTTAAAAAAAAATCTCAGTGATTAAGAACACTAGCTGTTTTGCAAAAGGACCAGTTTAGCTTTGTTCCCATGGCCACCAGCAAATCATATCATGTATACACAGACAAGCACACACACACACACACAGACATTAATTATGAAACATTTTAATAAATAACAGAACCATCACAATATTTTATGTTGCAATATATTTCAGATTTGTATTTTAAAAAATTAACGCTAATTCTTTTGTTTTAAATTTCATGTTTTGACAAGTTAGTATGAAGGAATTGAATAATAATTAATATATATAGAGATAGATATTAAATGGTTAGTAGAAAGGACAAACATAAAAAGAATAATTCAGGGTGAACAAACACACTTCTTCACTAAGGGAAGAAACTGAAGTCAGATTTTGTACTTACAGTGTCAGTTTAAGACACTTGGGACTCTAGAGTTTCACTGGGTCAACAAAAAATAGCTTTACATATATATGCGTGTTTCAAATGATCTTTAAAGGAACAGGTATTTTATAAATGCTGCTGGATGCCCATTTAGGAAAGAATGTAGTCAGATCTTATGTTTTCTCTAGAAAGTTCTAATAACTCAAGAGCCCCAAAGAGTATTATTTTCACCCTAGTGATGCCAAGACCAACAAGGAACTGAGTCAATCCTGCTGCCATTATCACAGGAGAAGATCACATGTGTTTATCAGAAGCCACAGATAATATCAATACTCAACCTAGAAAGTGCACATAGACATGCCCTGCGGTTTGTTTCACTAGTGATTCTAAATCCATTCAGTTAGCGATCAACATTAACAATCACAATTGCTATCAGCCTTCTAAAATTCTAGGCTTATTTTCCATAAAGAAGCAAGTGTACTCAAGTATAGCACTCCCAATCTTTTTAAAAATAAACACAAATCTATATAATAGATTAAATCTGCATAATGAATTAAAGAGTAGAAAATGATTAGACACTGTTTATTCCTTCTCATTTTCTCTTTTCTTTCTGTAACTTTCTACATTTACCAATGTCTCAGCATATCATAACTAGGTCATCTCTTCTGATTAACCTGGTATTGAAAAAAATTGGAGTAACTTATCCAATTAAAATTTAATGATAGCCAATTTTTTGTCACTGTGCAATGATCCTATATTTATGCTCAACTTGTGCAGTTGCAGGGAAAACAAGAAAAAGCCCCTTAGTGCCTCGATCAATGGGTAAGACACTGACATTCACATTCTTTTGTTCTATATTCCTCATATCGGGTATGCTAAGAAAGCAATATTACAAGTACATATTGACTTTAATGTTTGCTCAGCTCTAAAGACTGAATAAAGTTATTCCATTGGAACACAGGTATTAAGTTACAAATTCAAAATACCATTTCATAATATGAAAACAAATACTGAAAGGTCTACTTCCTGGTAAGAGTTGTGGAGTATGTCAGACAACCTTTCTCCTTCTGTTCTAAAGTGTGACTAAACTATAGGTATAGGCATAGATTAGCTTCATTCATTCAAATGAGGGAGATTGGATTTTTTATTACATATATATATATATATATATATATATATATATATATATATATAGTTTTTTTCTTGAGATTGCATTCTTATTTCATCTGCTTGAAGTCTTGACTTTTGGCAAGTTTCAGATATTAGGACATTGACTTTTAACCTGAGTTGAAGAAGTTTCCAATTAATTATTTGCTCTTCCCTCTCATAGCATACATTTACTTATGTGCTGGGTGTTAGCTCAATGTGTGCTACTGTCATGGAGACTCTGTCTCTCCAAAACATCACGCAGGTATGGACATGGTGAATTTTATATCTCTCACTACAGTTTAATTTATCATCTGCCCTTTTTGTCTCTTTTCTCTGTCTCCACAGATGTTAATCTTCAAGTAACTGACAGTTGCCACACTGCACATTACATTTTGCTACACAGAAAATGCACCTACAGGTGAAACGAGTAGTCGCCAAAGATACTACCTTAATTTTGTATTATTTTTGAATGTGAAGAAGATTGCGAAGAAACTACAGATTTTTCACATAAATTATTCACCTAGCTTCTCTCAGTGTAAATAGAACCATGGTTTAATTAGAACACTAAGGAATTAATATTGTTTAATATAATTAAACAATGATAAATTTTTGTTATATGTTGTTTTCCATTCAAATTCTTTTATATTTATATGAAGTACCAGAAGACACTATTATTTTTAGTCTTCAGTTACTTCATCTTTCTTTGTCTTCTATATTTTAACTCTTTAGGGGAATATTGTTCTTGGTTATTCTTTATTCCTGTAGTAAACTCTGTAATCAAATCATAGAGGAGGTGTTTTATACCTAGGATAGAGTCTGTCACTGATAAAAGTCAATGCAGGACTTCAAGAAGGAATTGAAGCATAAACTACAGAGAAGCCCAGTGATCCATCTCTCTGTTTCATGCTCAGTTAGCTTTCTCATACAATTCCATCTCACCTGACTAGGGATTGTGTTGCCAACAGTAGACTAAGCCCTTTCAAACCACTCATCAATTGAGATAATTTCTTACAGAAATTTCCACAGGCCAATTTGACTAATGAAACATGTCCATTGAGACCCACCCAGATGACTCTGGGCTGTGACAATCTGATACAAAAGCTGATAAGGACAAGGAATGGTAACAATCTAATCTTGTGAGAATATATACATAGTCATGCAGGAACTTCTCATTTATGCTTGTCTATTCTTAGCCAATATGGCTATTTAATGACTTATAAGCATAACACCATATCCTACATTATGTAAGCATAATACATATGTTGTAAACCAAAGGAAAGTAAAGGGATACTCTTTTAATTGTGGATTCATTATTCATTATTCACACTACATAGCCCACTAGACAGAATCTTATAGAAATTTGGGAGTTAAAGATGAAACTATGATAGTAACCTCTAGAACTTAGAACTTCCCTGAATCAAGACTTATGTGACAAGTTGATGACCACATATATGATATCCTAATACTTAGAACAAGAGCCTAATACTCTCTCTGGAAAACATACCAGCTGAAATGTAGGATGAATTGTATCAGAAGTGGTTGATATAATCGACCTTAGTTCATGCTCCTCAAAGAGTCATTAACCAATTTCTGAAACAGAGTTCCAAGTTTAGACATTTTCTGGTAAACATTGAGTATTCCACATTCCCTTTATAGGTATAGACAGCCGACTTTTAAAAATGAAAAGGAAAGGAAAGGACAGGGCAGGGGAGGGGAGGGGAGGGGAGGGGAGGGGAGGGGAGGAGAGGAGAGGAGAGGAGAGGAGAAGAGAAGAGAAGAGAAGAGAAGAGAAGAGAAGAGAAGAGAAGAGAAGAGAAGAGAAGAGAAGAGAAGAGAAGAGATAAAAAAGAAAAGAATGAGTGAGGTAACCCAATCACAAAAGAACTCACGTGATATGTACTCACTGATAAATGGATATCAGCCCAGATATTTAGAATATCCAAGATATAAGATACAATTTGTGAAATTCATGAAACTCAAGAAGAACAAAGACCAAAGTGTGGACACTTTGCCCCTTCTTAGAATTGGGAACAAAACACCCATGGAAGGAGTTACAGTGACAAAGTTTGGAGATGAGACGAAAGGACGGACCATCTAAAGACTGCCATATCTGGGGATCCATCCCATAATCAACCCAAAAGCTGACACAGGATTTCACACACTAGCAAGATTTTGCTGAAAGGACCCTGATATAGCTGTCTCTTGTGAGACTATGCTGGGGCCTAGCAAACACAGAAGTGGATGCTCACAGTTAGCTATTGGATGGATCACAGGGCCCCCAATGGAGGAGCTAGAGAAAGTACCCAAGGAGCTAAATGGATCTGCAACCCTATAGGTGGAACAACATTATGAACTAACCAGTACCCCGGAGCTCTTGACTCTAGCTGCATATGTATCAAAAGATGGCCTAGTCGGCCATCACTGGAAAGAGAGGCCCATTTGACATGCAAACTTTATATGCCCCAGTACAGGGGAACGCCAGGGCCAAAATGGGGGAGTGGGTTGGTAGGGGAGTGGGGGGGGGTATGGGGGACTTTTGGGATAGCACTGGAAATGTAAATGAAGAAAATACCTAATTTTTAAAAATCAGTTGTATAAAATAAAAAGGGAGGAGTTGTATAATCAAAAAGAAGAGAAGGAAAGAGAAGAGAAGAGAAGAGAAGAGAAGAGAAGAGAAGAGAAGAGAAGAGAAGAGAAGAGAAGAGAAGAGAAGAGAAGAGAAAACTATTCTTGGACACTAAATTCTGGGTACAGATTTACTGGGCTTGACAGTAATGGCTCAGTCGACAGGAATTTTATTCAGGATGTGTAGCCTTTTTAGCTTCCATTGTGTATTTATTTTAAGCACACAAAGCATGTACAAAGGTGCTGAAAATCTTCTCATGAATTTACCTCTACTAAATATTTCCCATTTATTCTGCCTCCAAGAGTACATCTAGAAGACTGAGGCCAATTTAACTGCTGTTGTAATAGAGAGAATCCTAAGTAGGTATTAGGTGAGTTGTGTGTATATATTCATAACTTGAGTAAAAGCCCTAGAGATGGATCCTGGGTATTACTACAGACAGCACCTCAATATGATTCATGAAACTGCAAAACAAAGTTTCAGTAGAGTATGTATGAACATAACGTTTTGATCTCTCTCTCTCTCTCTCTCTCTCTCTCTCTCTCTCTCTCTCTCTCTCTCTCTCTCTCTCTCTCTCTCTCTTTCCTCTTCTCTCCCTCTCCCTCTCTCTCTTTCTGGTTCACTAGTCTTACAGTTATAGCTTTGATGTGCTGCTCATGGGCCCAGGGAAAGTTGTAAGTGGGAGGAAACTGTTCACAGTGAGGTCACACTATTTCAGCATTAGATGTGGTTCATGAGACTAAAAGCTTTTTGTGGCAATCCAGGCCAAGGTCTAACCAGTCCATCATCTCATTTCTCAGTCATCACTGCATTATAACCCATGTGAGCTGAAGACAGATTTTGTACATATTTTACACTGCCTTTTTGAAGCTATATAAAAATTGAAGACATGATAGAATTCATATTTTTCTATGACAAACAGATGGGACAATTTATGATATTGTGTACAGAGAGCTACATCAAAAAGTCAATCAAGAAGTAATGCATAATAAGTATATTTGTGTTTTTAAGTATAAATGCATTGTGTTAAACATTCAAAAATTTTGATATTTAGAAATAGTTATATATCTAGTGACTCATGAATTCATATATTCTTATTTGAGACACAGTAGGCACTTTTTGTGTGCATGTGAGGATGAGTGTGTGTGTGTTTATGTGTGTGTATGTGTGTCTCTGTGCATATGTACACAAGCATGTATAGAGGGCAGAGATCAATATCAGTTATATTTCTCGATTGCTATACCTTATTTTTTCAAGGTCTCTCTCCAAAATTTAATTGACTAAGCTAGACTGGGTGACAGAAGAGCCCAATGAAAACGTCATACTTTTGAGACCCCAGGTGTATGCCATCATGTATGCCCTTTTCTCTGCGTCCTAGGAACATGTGATCCTCACACTTATATGGCAAGCACATTAATAAATGTAAGCATTTTAGGGAAAATATTAAACAGAACTCTAGTTACAATGAAAACAAATGTGTATTCACAGTGTTGTCACCCATCCTTACAAAAACATGCTGGTTACCTCCCAAGCCATCAGAGGCAGGCCTAGTTTTTGACACTGGGAACAGGAACAAAAGTACATTCCTGAAATTCTGCAAATAAGTTTGTGCCTTTCATCACACACTCACTAGTATGCTCTTCAGCTAGACCAATAATTTTCTATTATAGTTAATGAGAGGTTCATAAGATTTTGGCTTTGAAAGAAATGTGGAATAATGTAGGGAGCCATGTGAAATATTCTTGTTCCTTTGCTAGCAAAATCCCATTGATAGCAGCAGTTTTACTTGCTTACAAGTGTTTAATGATAAATATTAGATATTTAATACTTTATTAAAACAATATTCATCCTGTTAGGTAGCTAACTGTAAACCATTTGAAGATAACAAAATAGATCTTACTAAACCATGGCAATGTTCAGTATAGTACTTGGGATAAATATATATTTGTCCTACATTTGCAATTTATAATAAGTTTTCACAATGATGCGGACTTCACTGTGGACCAAGCATCATCTGCATCCAAAGAGTAGCTTTTTCTATTGTTGTGACTGAGGGATGTGGATCATAAATAACATGTTGTGTAGATTGTGGGATTTGTTACTACCCCTTCTGAGTGCTGTTCTTGTTTTCACAGGTGCATGGTGAAGGATGGATGCAGCCCAAGAAAAGAATCATTGTCTTCAACTCATTTCAAAAGTTCATGAAAAATTCAGCTGAAGAGAATATATTCTTTAGTTCCCTGGAGTGAAGGATAACTATGTCAGTCATGTGAGAGTCAACTGTGGGGAGATGACCTAGGTCAATAAACATGCTGCAAGCTTGTACTCATATATGAGTAAATCTCATTGGCAATAGTTTTTACTGTGGATCCCTTAATGGTGTGCATGGTGCCCTGTCAGGATAAGAAGAACCTTTCTTAGTTCAGCACAGGTAGTCACCTGTAAGAAAATATTCACAAATGACTCAAATCTGGATCCTTTGACTAAAACCTCTGGGCATTATGGCTTAAATGAGATCTGGTGACCCCACTATTGCAGTGGTTTTCAACCTTCCTAATGCTACAACTCTTTTTTTAATTTTAATTAGATATTTTCTTCATTTACATTTCCAATGCTATCCCAAAAGTCTCCCATACACTCCCCACCCCAATCCCCTACCCACCCACTACTACTTCTTGTCCCTGGCGTTCCCCTGTACTGAGGCATATAAAGTTTGCAAGACCAATGGGCCTCTCTTTCGACTGATGGCCAACTAGGCCATCTTCTGATACATATGCAGCTAGAGACACGATCTCCAGGGGATACTGGTTATTCAGTTATTCTTGTTTCATTTGTTAATATCAAATTATCTGAAAAGAAACCAGGAGAGAATTCTGATTAGAATTTATAACAAAACCAAAGCGAACTAAGGAACCAAAAGAAGCATTTAGAATAAGGAAAAGTCCTGTTTGATGGCTAGAAAATTAGTATTTTCGCTTTTTATTTATTTTCTGTTTTTTTTTTTACACATAGATACAATGTTTCTTGATTATACACAGCCCACATAAATCTCCCTTTCAACTTCATGTTTCTGTTTTGTTTTGTTTTGTTTTGTTTTGTTTTGTTTTAAATATATAAGTCACTGAGTTCAATTATTGCTGTCAGTATGTGCATGGTTACAGGTTACTACTGGGATGTGCACAACCTACCAGTGTCCATAGTTTCAAGAAAAAGTGACTCTTCTTTCTCTGCAGTCATCATTTGCCAATTTATCTTCCTGGAGGCAGGACCTTGGGACACCCCCCCACACACAATCTTTATCCATGTTTGAATGTGTAATGCATTTATTTGTTGCAGGTAGCCAAAGCTATTTTGAGTTCATGTCATGTCATGTTCAAAAGGCATCTCATAGCACTCTCCTCTAGCGTCAAACTCTTAGATTCTTCCTGGAAACATTAACCTTTTTGAACACCTAACTACACAAAGTAAGCTACAGGTATCTGTCTTCCTTCAAATGGTAGGGTTATTTGTAGTCTCCCCTCCCCCAGCCTGAAACCTGCTTGCTCAGGGGTGGAGCTTCCTGCTCATTCGTTCTGCCACGCCCACTGCTAGAACCTGCGGAGCCACACACGTGCACCTTTCTACTGGACCAGAGATTATTTGGCGGGAGTCGGGTCCCCTCCCCCTTCCTTTATAACTAGTGTCGCAACAATAAAATTTGAGCTTTGATCAAAACAAATTTGTCTTAGCTCCGTTTCTTCTTTCGCCCCATCTAGATTCCTCTCTTACAGCTTGAGTGGCCTTCTCAGTCGAACCGTTCATGTTGCGAGCTGCTGGCGGCCGCAACATTTTGGCGCCAGAACTGGGACCTGAAGAATGGCAGAGAGATGCTAAGAGAAACGCTGCTGCTGTGGAGCTCCACAGGAAAGGATCTTCGTATCGGACATCGGAGCAACGGACAGGTACACATGCTAGCGCTAGCTTAAAATTTCAGTTTTGTAAAGTGTTGCTGAGGATGCGGTAGGATACGAATTAAGCTTGAATCAGTGCTAACCCAACGCTGGTTCTGCTTGGGTCAGCAGCGTGTTAATCGGAACTAGAAACGGAAGCAGGCAGGTTGGCCGCAGCTTTTTAGAAAGCTGCTTAGGTGGAAGAAGAAAGGGTTTAAAGTCATGGATCAGGTGGTTGCCCATAGTTTTCAGGAGTTGTTTCAGGCCAGAGGAGTAAGGCTTGAAGTACAATTAGTAAAAAAATTTTTAGGTAAGATAGATAGCTGTTGCCCATGGTTCAAGGAAGAAGAAACAGTAGATTGTGGAACTTGGGAGAAAGTTGGTGAGGCCTTAAAAATCACTCAGGCAGATAATTTTACCCTAGGCCTCTGGGCGCTTGTAAATGATGCCATAAAAGATGCCACTTCCCCAGGGCTAAGTTGCCCCCAGGCGGAGCTTGTGGTATCTCAGGAGGAGTGCCTGTCAGAGAGGGCCTCCTCAGAAAAAGATCTTCTTAACTCAAAAATTGATAAATGTGGAAACTCGGGTGAGAAACTGATTTTTAACAAAAATCACTCAGATAGAGGAGCTGCCCATTACCTTGATGAGAATTGGTCCTCTTGTGAATCTCCCGCTCCACCTGTAGTCCCCACTTCGGGAGGTGCCATGCATAGGGATACACGACTAAGCAAGTTAGAGTTTGAGATTAAGCTTCAGAGGCTGACTAATGAGCTTCGGGAACTAAAAAAGATGTCAGAAGCGGAGAAGAGTAACTCTTCTGTAGTTCACCAGGTGCCGCTAGAAAAGGTTGTGAGTCAGGCTCGTGGGAAAGGACAGAATATGTCTAATACGCTAGCCTTTCCTGTGGTCGAGGTAGTTGATCAGCAAGATACTAGGGCCAGACATTACCAGACCTTGGATTTCAAGTTGTTAAAAGAGTTAAAGGTGGCTGTTGTGCAATATGGCCCTTCAGCCCCATTCACTCAAGCATTACTGGACACACTTAACCCCTTTAGATTGGAAGACTCTTTCTAAGGCCTGTCAGGAGGAGATTTTTTGCTTTGGGATTCTGAATGGCGAGACGCCAGTAAGAAAACTGCTGCTTCTAACGCTCAGGCTGGTAATTCAGACTGGGATAGCAACATGCTTTTAGGAGAGGGTCCATATGAGGGACAGACAAATCAGATTGATTTTCCCATTGCAGTGTACGCGCAAATTGCAACGGCCGCACGCCGTGCTTGGGGAAGGTTGCCAGTCAAAGGAGAGATTGGTGGAAGTTTAGCTAGCATTCGGCAGAGTTCTGATGAACCATATCAGGATTTTGTGGACAGGCTATTGATTTCAGCTAGTAGAATCCTTGGAAGTCCGGACACAGGAAGTCCCTTCGTTATGCAATTGGCTTATGAGAATGCTAACGCAATTTGCCGAGCTGCGATTCAACCGCATAAGGGAACGACAGATTTGGTGGGATATGTCCGCCTTTGCGCAGACATCAGGCCTTCCTGCGAGATCTTGCAGGGAACCCACGCGCAAGCAATGTTCTCAAGGAAACGAGGAAAAAATGTATGCTTTAAGTGTGGAAGTTTAGATCATTTTAGAATTAATTGTCCTCAGAACAAGGGTGCCGAGGTTAGACAAACAGGCCGTGCCCCAGGATTATGTCCCCGGTGTGGGAAGGGCCGCCACTGGGCAAAAGATTGTAAGCATAAAACAGGGGTTTTGAGCCGCCCGGTGCCGGGAAACGAGGAAAGGGGTCAGCCCCAGGCCCCGAGTTACTCAAAAAAGACAGCTTATGGGGCTATAAATCTGTTGCCCAGCCAACAAGATCAGTTCTTGAGCTTGTCAGGTCAAACCCAGGAAATGCAAGACTGGACCTCTGTTCCACTGTCCATGCAGCATTAACCCCAGAAGTGGGAGTCCAAACTCTGCCTACCGGAGTCTTTGGACCACTACCTGTAGGAACCTGTGGTTTTCTCTTAGGACGAAGCAGTTCTATTGTAGAAGGCCTGCAGATTTATCCAGGTGTTATAAGTAATGATTATGAGGGAGAAATTAAAATCATAGCCGCTTGCCCTCGTGGTGTTATAACTATACCCGCTAATCAGAAAATTGCTCAACTTACTTTGATCCCTTTGCGCTGGTCACTGTATAAACTCTTTGAAAATGAGGAAGGACAAAATAACTCTGACTCCTCTGGCGTAAATTGGGTAAAATCTATCACTAACCAGAGACCTAACCTTAAATTGATTCTTGATGGAAAAGGCTTTGAAGGATTAATAGATACTGGGGCCGATGTAACGATTATAAGAGGGCAGGACTGGCCCTCAAACTGGCCCCTATCTGTTTCCTTGACTCACCTTCAAGGAATTGGTTACGCCAGTAACCCAAAATGTAGTTCCAAATTGCTAACCTGGAGAGATGAGGATGGAAAATCAGGAAAGATTCAGCCATATGTTATGTCAAATTTTCCTGTAACCCTGTGGGGAAGAGATCTGTTGTCACAGATGGGTGTTATCCTGTGCAGTTCTAAAGAGATGGTGACTGAGCAGACGTTCAGGCAGGGACCCCTGCCTGATCGTGGACTAATAAAGAAGGGACAGGAAATTAAGACTTTTAAGGGTCTTAAACCCCACTCTAACGTGAGAGGTTTAAAGTATTTTCAGTAGCGGCCACTGTCTTGCCTGCATCCCATGCCAAAAAAATTCAATGGCGTAATGATATTCCGGTGTGGGTAGATCAGTGGTCTTTACCTAAAGAGAAAATAGAGGCAGCTTCTTTGCTAGTTCAGGAGCAGTTAGAAGCAGGACATTTGGTGGAGTCTCATTCTCCCGGGAATACGCCCATTTTCATTATCAGGAAGAAATCGGGAAAATGGAGACTGTTGCAAGATTTAAGAAAGGTTAATGAAACCATGGTACTTATGGGAACCTTACAGCCGGGGCTCCCCTCCCCAGTAGCCATTCCTAAGGGATATTATAAGATTGTTATAGATTTGAAAGATTGTTTCTTTACCATCCCTTTGCATCCAAAGGATTGTGAGAGATTTGCTTTTAGTGTTCCTTCTGTAAATTTCAAGGAACCCATGAAAAGATATCAATGGACATATCTCCCACAGGGCATGGCTGATAGTCCCACCTTATGTCAAAGGTTTGTGGCAAAGGCAATTCAGCCTGTTAGACAACAATGGCCAAATATTTACATCATTCATTTCACAGATGATGTCTTGATGGCGGGAAAAGACCCCCAAGATTTGCTTTTGTGTTATAGAGACTTACAAAAGGCCCTAGCTGATAAAGGATTACAAATTGCTTCTGAAAAGATACAAACTCAGGATCCTTATAATTATTTGGGTTTTAGACTCACTGATCAAGCTGTTTTCCCCCAGAAAATTGTTATTCGTAGTATAACTTAAGGACCTTAAATGATTTTCAAAAATTGTTAGGTGATATAAATTGGCTTCGCCCCTATTTAAAGCTTACTACAGGGGAGTTGAAACCTTTATTTGATATTCTTAAAGGGAGTTCTGATCCCACTTCCCCTAGATCCCTAACCTCAGAAGGATTACTGGCCTTACAGCTAGTGGAAAAGGCTATTGAAGAACAGTTCGTCACTTACATAGATTACTTCCTGCCGCTGCACCTGTTAATTTTTAATACGACTCACATGCCTACGGGATTGCTATGGCAAAAATTTCCTATAATGTGGATACATTCGAGGATTTCTCCCAAACGTAATATCTTGCCATATCACGAAGCAGTGGCTCAGATGATTATCACTGGAAGAAGGCAGGCATTGACTTATTTTGGAAAGGAGCCAGATATCATTGTCCAGCCTTACAGCGTAAGTCAGGACACTTGGCTGAAACAGCATAGTACAGATTGGTTGCTTGCACAATTAGGGTTTGAAGGAGCTATAGACAGCCACTACCCCCAAGATAGGTTGATAAAATTCTTAAATGTACATGATATGATATTTCCTAAGATGACTTCCTTACAGCCTTTAAATAATGCTCTATTGATTTTTACTGATGGCTCCTCTAAAGGGCGAGCTGGATATCTTATTAGTAATCAACAGGTTATCGTAGAGACTCCTGGTCTCTCGGCTCAGCTCGCCGAATTAACAGCAGTACTGAAGGTTTTTCAGTCTGTACATTAGGCTTTTAATATTTTTACTGACAGCTTATATGTTGCTCAGTCAGTACCCTTATTGGAAACCTGTGGTACGTTTAACTTCAATACGCCGTCAGGATCTTTATTTTCAGAATTACAAAACATCATTCTCGCCCGAAAAAATCCGTTTTATATTGGCCACATACGGTCTCACTCTGGTCTTCCTGGACCTCTGGCCGAAGGTAATGATCGCATTGACAGAGCTCTAATAGGAGAAGCCTTAGTTTCAGATCGGGTTGCTTTGGCCCAACGTGATCATGAAAGGTTTCATCTCTCTAGCCATACCCTAAGGCTCCGACATAAAATCACAAAGGAGCAAGCGAGAATGATTGTAAAACAATGTCCTAAATGTATTACTTTATCTTCAGTGCCACATCTAGGAGTTAATCCTAGAGGCCTTATGCCTAATCATATTTGGCAAATGGATATAACCCATTATGCAGAATTTGGAAAACTAAAATATATACATGTTTGCATTGATACTTGTTCAGGATTTCTTTTTGCTTCTCTGCATACAGGAGAGGCTTCAAAAAATGTAATTGATCATTGCCTACAAGCATTTAATGCCATGGGATTGCCTAAACTTATTAAGACAGACAATGGGCCATCTTATTCCAGTAAAAACTTTATTTCATTCTGTAAAGAATTCGGTATTAAACATAAAACTGGAATTCCTTACAACCCCATGGGACAAGGCATAGTTGAACGTGCTCATCGCACCTTAAAGAATTGGCT
Organism: Mus musculus; assembly: GCF_000001635.26. NCBI lineage: Eukaryota > Metazoa > Chordata > Mammalia > Rodentia > Muridae > Mus > Mus musculus. The sequence goes on from NC_000075.6 coordinate 12,275,052, forward strand.
TTTTAAAACAAAAGAGGGGCAGCTATATCCCCCAAGGTCACCAAAGGCCCACCTTGCCTTCACCTTATTTGTCCTAAATTTCTTGCACACCAATATCAAAGGCCAGTCTGCAGTGGATCGCCACTGGCATCCAGTTACTTCTAATTCTTATGCATTGGTAAAATGGAAGGACCCCCTGACTAATGAATGGAAGGGTCCAGATCCAGTTCTAATTTGGGGTAGGGGCTCAGTTTGTGTTTTTTCACGAGATTAAGATGGAGCGCGGTGGCTGCCAGAAAGATTAATTCGTCAGATGAACACAGATTCTGACTCTTCTGGTAAGTATCATTCTAAAGACTAAAATTCTTTTTGTGCTTAAAATTCAGCTGAGAGCAAAAGCTCCCAAAGCTGTTCTCTAGCTACTCTCTGAGCCAGCTCCCCGACAGGAGGCCGGAGACTAGCCTCAGCTTTACAATTTGCATTTGAATAAAGTACCTGGACTTCCCCAAAAGAAGTTCTGCTTTCCTACTTTCTCACTGTCGAGATTTTGTCTTTCAAGCAGGTAAATCAACATTCTTGAGCCGGACCAGCGGATGTGCATCCCCGCCCCCCTAGAGCACACAGGTGGCAGCTGTTATCTCTGTTCTCAGGACAATTCCAGCATGTGGCCTTCAGTCTGAGTTAAAAATTAGGTTTACCAAGAGGGCTAGAAAAGTAGATATTTCTATATTAATAAAGATTGGTTTTTATTTTGATAGACAGGCTTAGTCCCTTAGCTGGCCTCTGGCTTTTCACCCTTGCTGTTACTGCAAGGTGTCCTTAGCTCCTTAGGCTGTGGAAAAAACAGGGATGAGGAGGAACGACTTCCAGCTCCTATTTTAGCCACAAATCGTGGTGTTACTAATGACATAATTATTGCTTAGGCATTGCTAAATCTGAGGTTGATAATTCTCCTTTAGGAGCTGCACAGCACTCAGAACTGTGCATACTGGTTTGTGATCATACAAATTCAGTATGGGCATCGCTTGGTGCAGAGAGCACTGCAGGGGAAAGTCCAGCTTGACCATTTCTGAGTTTCCTGTGAATAAACCCGGTTTGAAAGAGGTTGGTATCATATTTTGGCTAAAAATCAAAAATATTTTTCCGCTCTGCCTCACCTCCCCAAAAGATACCCAGAGCCACAGGTGTGGGTCTTAACAGTACCCACGGGAGGAATCGGGTCAATGTCCACCCAAGCCAAGGTTAAAAGCCCACTCATCTACGGATGAGAAAATCATTTGATCACCTCAGTTAAGCGCTGTCTTATTTTAACTTAATTAATAGGGGGGAGAGAGATTGGAGACGTACTATTGAAAGGGCAAGCCCTTCACTGCCTCCCACCCAAATAAAAAAGCCATTTGGCCTTGTACTACAGAGCTGGCCGAACCCCTTCTCCCTGTTTCCCACCTATCATCCAAAAATGCGGAGGTCAACTAGAAAGTTACCTACCAAGTACTAATTAGCATCATAAAGTCAGAGCCTGCAGCTCCATACTTTTCAGTTAGTTGTTTACTAAGAAAGGACAGTCTTAAGCCAGATACAGTTTACCATAAGAAAAGTTAAAGAATCCCAGGGAAGCAAGTTTTTTCTTTAGCCCTAGATTCCAGGCAGAACTATTGAGCATAGATAATTTTTCCCCCTCAGGCCAGCTTTTTCTCTCTTTTTTTTTTGTTTTGTTAATAAAAGGGAGGAAATGTAGTCTCCCCTCCCCCAGCCTGAAACCTGCTTGCTCAGGGGTGGAGCTTCCTGCTCATTCGTTCTGCCACGCCCACTGCTAGAACCTGCAGAGCCACACACGTGCACCTTTCTACTGGACCAGAGATTATTTGGCGGGAGTCGGGTCCCCTCCCCCTTCCTTTATAACTAGTGTCGCAACAATAAAATTTGAGCTTTGATCAGAACGAATTTGTCTTAGCTCCGTTTCTTCTTTCGCCCAGTCTAGATTCCTCTCTTACAGCTCGAGTGGCCTTCTCAGTCGAACCGTTCATGTTGCGAGCTGCTGGCGGCCGCAACAGTTATTCTTTATACAACTATAAAATCCTGTCATACAATGAAGTTAATTGTGGTGTAAAAAGTTAGATAATGATGATGAAGGTAAAATTAAATCACAAAATTAAATATGCTGGTGTTTAGAGACTATGAGTGGATAGATTTAAAATACACATTTTTATTGCCTTAAACACAAAGTTACTTAGAAGTAAACAATATTCAGCTTCTCTATTCAGCCCCCTGGGCTGTGAGTATTGTGCTAGAGAAGTTTGGTTGTATTTCAGACACTATTACTTTGTAGTGTATTTTGAAGTCAGAAGTTGTATGTGTTGCCTCTTTTTTCTTTCCCTTTTCAGACACTCTTTGGATGTTCAGTATCTTTTATGATTCTATGTAAATTTTAAGATACTTTTACCTTTTAGTATTACAAATTTCCAATCCATTTAGATAAGTATTGCACTGGATCTTCTAGATTGTTGAAGCTAATAGAAAATTCAGTTCAATCTGTTCTTCCCATCAATTAACACACACGGTTCCCCTCTTAATTCTTTTTTTCTTTTGTCTTAGATATTTTCTTCATTTACACTTCAAATGCTATCCCCTTTCCTAGTTTCCTCTTCGAAAGTCCCCTATACTCTTCCCCAACCCACCCACTCCTGCTTCCTGGCTCTGGCATTCCCCTGCACTACACACATATAATCTTCACAAGACCAAGGGACTCTCCTCCTATTGATGGCTGACTAGACAATACTCTGCTACATATGAAACTAGAGACATAAGCTCGGGAGGCAGGTGGGGTACTAGTTAGTTCATATTGTTGTTCCACCTATAGGATTGCAGACCCCTTTAGCTCCTTGGGTATATTCTCAAGCTCCTTCATTGGGGTCCCTGTGTTCCATCCACTTCTGTATTTGCCAGGCACTGGCATAGCCTCATAAGATATCAGTCTGGTGGTTCCCTCTTAATTCTTGTCATTCCAATCTCTTTCAGCAATATATATTTTTTTAGGTTTTATCATGTGACTTCTAGTGCTTTTGTTAATTTATTAATAATTTGAATATACGATGTTAATATAGACAGAATTTCTTGATTTTCAGATTATGTATCATAGGTCTATACGAGTAGATTCAATTTATGTTGGTTATATTTGTGTATTAACTTTAATTTACACACAAATATTTTCCTGATTTGCTCTATCATAAGCTAATTAGAGGATAGACTTTCTTTTTCCAATATTAGGACATTGGAAAAATATAAACAAACCATTCCTGAAGCAGGAGGTAAAGACAAATAACAAAACACAGGCAGAAACAAGTGAAATATTAAGAAAATCCAGAGAACAAAGCAAAGAGATGGCTGTTTGAAAAAAAATAATCAAGGTATATAAGCCTTCTCAAAAATTGAGTTTAAAAATTAGAGAGAAGACCATATTTATAAAAGCATAGATAAAAAGATAGACACCAAGGAAATCCAGAGATTGGGAGGACATATTTAAAATGGATTATTATATTAAGCTCAAACTATAGATGTTTGTGTCCTATCAAAATTAAAACAAGATGAAGCAAATAATTTAAATAGGCTTATTAACAAGAAATGACAAAGATGTGGTAGAAAAATATTTCAAAAGGTCCAGGGTCCAGTCAGACTTGGTACAGAATTTTATCAGAATCAAAAGACACCAGTACTTCTTAAACGATTCCATAAAATAAAAAACAGAATCATGTCAAATTCCCTTTACAAAGATAGTATTAACATGGTACCAGAAACACAAAGGAAATAAGAGAAGGAGAGATTCAGAGATACACAGAATATTATAGCAAAGTGTCACTGGTAAATATAGATTATAAAACTTTGAATAAATTTTTGTCTCAAGTTTTCATTCCCCCTTCCATGATTTTTTTTCTATTTTTTCTTAACATATTCTTATGACTCTACTTGTATAAAATTTGATCATTTATATTTACCATTATTTGTATTTATAACTGTGCACAGTACTTTTTCTGAACATTGTCATTTTTGGTATCAGCTGTAACAATGTGTACTGAATGGCAATTTTTTGCATGTTTGATAGGTACCTCTGGAGTCAAGATTAATTTTGATATGAAGCTTGTTCTTTGAGTCTTTGTACACATAATCTGTTTATTATTGAAATAAGGTATAGAGTATTATGGTGATAAAATGTATTAAAACATGTGTTTCTAAAATCAACTAATGTTTGTTTTGTATAAATGTTCAATTATTGGGTTCATGTATATTTATTTTTACCTGCTTATTTTTAACTTTATATTGATTCTTTGTGAGTTTCCCATCATGCATCCTCGTTCCACTCATCTCCCCATCCCCTCACATCCACTCTCTACCCTTACAATCCTCCTCCCAGTAAATAAAAAATCCATAATCAACCAGAATCAAAAAAAAAAAAAAAAGGAAGGATAGAAAACATCTCATTGTGGAAGTTGCAGTGTGTCACAGTGTGTTTCACAGTATATCGCTCTGTCCCCACATTTTCAATTGCAAATGTTCATTGCAAAGAGTCTTTGATCAGGTTTGTGGTCTCTGTTTTTTGTGAAACTATTAGTACTGGATTCTCACTGGGATTCCTACCAGTTATTCTGCTGTTGCCCTGTTTCATGTTAAGTAGAAGAAATTGGACCTGTCCCAAGGAACTGAATGCCCATAATTGATGCTTTCTTTCACTTCAAGCCTTCTTTCTCTCCTACCTAATGCTAGAGGGTTGGTATGATGGAGGAGGTTGGTAGAAAAATGAACCCAATCATGTAACCAAAAGTCCAGTTAAAATCTTCCATGTGTGGTGTATTGCCTCTAAGCAGTATGAAGTGAATTACTGGATTATTGATCTTTGAGAGATAGCCAAGTACCTCAATCATCTATTCTAATGTGGAACAATAGCAGATAGTCTGTCACTGGGCAGCTAAACACCCAATGTCCGTGGGTGCAAGATTCATACCAAAAATAATGGCTTATACTTTGAAAATCCTGAATCTAAAATTATTGAGGAATAGGTCAGAACTGTGTGGGTTGTGTATCTAACTGCAAAAAAATCGAGTGTCTTTGTCTACCCTCCACAAGGACTTGTTTTTTTGTTTTTTTGTTTTTTTCTAAAAAAAGACCAGGTTAAAATCCAAACAATATCCTCACCCTAGTTATGCAAAAGAAACAAAAGATGGAAGGATGTTTTGTTTAGTATCACCAGGATATTCTCAAAACAGAGAACCTTCCTTTTAAGAACTACATAAAATTTCAGACTCTATGTCAGGCTTCTGATATCTCAACAGCAACACCAGCTGCCTAAAGCAGGCCCTTCTTCATCATAGTTTAGGTAATGTCTTTCACAGTCAGTCACAAACCCAGTCATTCCTCAACATTCATCTGATTTCCCACAAGTAAGAAATTAACAAGATAAGTTAAACATAAGAACAGTAGTGAGAACAGAAACACTTTTGTTCTTCACTTAAAGTCATAATGCTCAATAACTCGCTAGAAAACTCAGAGCTAATGGGAATTTGAACCATCACTTAAACTCTATTCTCATGAAAGGCATCGTTATCACCCTCATTTTCCATAGAAAAATCTCCATCCCTACATGGAAGAGAAGAAAATAATTCAAACGAGTGATGATTCCACTAGAGAGAAAAAGAGCCTCGGTGAGTTAAGCATGTAAAAATATACAGCTACAGTCATCTAGATTAGAAATTTATCCAGAAGGAGAAAACATAAATTTGAAAGGCATTGATGCATTTTATATACCTACATACATACATACATTCATACATGTATACACACACATATATGTACGTGAGACAGAAGATTCATGGCCTGTTCTTTGCAATGCAGTGAGTCCTATGTTCATCATAGAACAGGTGCAAACAGGAGTTGTAAATTCCTATCTGTATCTGCAGGAGGCCACACTGTCAAAGGAGAAACCTCCAAATACATGAGGTGAACGCTACTTTCTCTACTATGTTCCATGGGGAACAATTAAAGCTGAGTTTTTGCATGTTACTATCCCAGAAGGTTGAAATTTCCCAAATGCCATGATTTCAGGGAATACACATTTATCTGATCGGAAGGTCTTGTGATGCATTTCCTTCATACATTATTGAACTTCTGCATTACCTGAATGCTATTGCTTTGTTGTCTGAGACCGTTTCTTTCCACAAACATGCTACTTGGCTTTTAAAAACACATCACATGACATCACTGGGAGTGTGTCACGTCCATATCCATGGTTGGGAACTAATCAATGTCAGGCTTCTCACTTCCTCATCAGATTCGACCTCATAATAAGGCATTTTAGCTTGAAGATATTTTTGTACTTTGAATGGTGCTTTTGAAACTCTCACTGGAAAAGGAGGCAACAAAGAAAAATGCCACAGAATGTACTTTAATATGTCTGTGTACAGAAAGTGAATATAAGACTGTATCAATGGTTAGTTGCTGAGCAGAATGAAGGCACCCAGTATTTAGTCAAGAATGAAATTATGCTTCAGAGATTGAAGTTTACCAAGCCATTTAACAATGTAATGTTGTACATGTTGTAAATATTACAGTTTCATTATGGACTTTATGAATGCCAATTCTTTTTTATTTTTATTACTTTTCTTCAGTAAGGATACATGGCATGATTCTTTTTTTTTTCTTTCCATTTTTTATTAGGTATTTAGCTCATTTACATTTCCAATGCTATACCAAAAGTCCCTCATACCCACCCACCCCCACTTCCCCTACCCGCCCACTCCCCCTTTTTGGCCCTGGAGTTCCCCTGTTCTGGGGCATATAAAGTTTGCCTGTCCAATGGGCCTCTCTTTCCAGTGATGGCCGACTAGGCCATCTTTTGATACATATGAAGCTAGAATCAAGAGCTCCGGGGTACTGGTTAGTTCGTAATGTTGATCCACCTATAGGGTTGCAGATCCCTTTAGCTCCTTGGGTACTTTCTCTAGCTCCTCCATTGGGAGCCCTGTGATCCATCCATTAGCTGACTGTGAGCATCCACTTCTGTGTTTGCTAGGCCCCGGCATAGTCTCACAAGAGACAGCTACATCTGGGTCCTTTCGATAAAATCTTGCTAGTATATGCAATGGTGTCAGCGTTTGGATGCTGATTATGGGGTGGATCCCTGGATATGGCAGTCTCTACATGGTCCATCCTTTCATCTCAGCTCCAAACTTTGTAACTCCTTCCAAGGGTGTTTTGTTCCCACTTCTAAGGAGGGGCATAGTGTCCACACTTCAGTCTTCATTTTTCTTGAGTTTCATGTGTTTAGGAAAATGTATCTTATATCTTGGGTATCCTAGGTTTTGGGCTAATATCCACTTATCAGTGAGTACATATTGTGTGAGTTCCTTTGTGAATGTGTTACCTCACTAAGGATGATGCCCTCCAGGTCCATCCATTTGGCTAGGAATTTCATAAATTCATTCTTTTTAATAGCTGAGTAGTACTCCATTGTGTAGATGTACCACATTTTCTGTATCCATTCCTCTGTTGAGGGGCATCTGGGTTCTTTCCAGCTTCTGGCTATTATAAATAAGGCTGCTATGAACATAGTGGAGCATGTATCCTTTTTACCAGTTGGGGCATCTTCTGGATATATGCCCAGGAGAGGTATTGCTGGATCCTCTGGTAGTACTATGTCCAATTTTCTGAGGAACCGCCAGACGGATTTCCAGAGTGGTTGTACAAGCCTGCAATCCCACCAACAATGGAGGAGTGTTCCTCTTTCTCCACATCCTCGCCAGCATCTGCTGTCACCTGAATTTTTGATCTTAGCCATTCTGACTGGTGTGAGGTGGAATCTCAGGGTTGTTTTGATTTGCATTTCCCTGATGATTAAGGATGTTGAACATTTTTTCAGGTGCTTCTCTGCCATTCGGTATTCCTCAGGTGAGAATTCTTTGTTCAGTTCTGAGCCCCATTTTTTAATGGGGTTATTTGATTTTCTGAAGTCCACCTTCTTGAGTTCTTTATATATGTTGGATATTAGTCCCCTATCTGATTTAGGATAGGTAAAGATCCTTTCCCAATCTGTTGGTGGTCTCTTTGTCTTATTGACGGTGTCTTTTGCCTTGCAGAAACTTTGGAGTTTCATTAGGTCCCATTTGTCAATTCTCGATCTTACAGCACAAGCCATTGCTGTTCTGTTCAGGAAATTTTCCCCTGTGCCCATATCTTCAAGGCTTTTCCCCACTTTCTCCTCTATAAGTTTCAGTGTCTCTGGTTTATGTGAAGTTCTTTGATCCATTTAGATTTGACCTTAGTACAAGGAGATAAGTATGTATCGATTCGCATTCTTCTACATGATAACAACCAGTTGTGCCAGCACCAATTGTTGAAAATGCTGTCTTTCTTCCACGGGATGGTTTTAGCTCCCTTGTCGAAGATCAAGTGACCATAGGTGTGTGGGTTCATTTCTGGGTCTTCAATTCTATTCCATTGGTCTACTTGTCTGTCTCTATACCAGTACCATGCAGTTTTTACCACAATTGCTCTGTAGTAAACCTTTAGGTCAGGCATGGTGATTCCACCAGAGGTTCTTTTATCCTTGAGAAGAGTTTTTGCTATCCTAGGTTTTTTGTTATTCCAGATGAATTTGCAAATTGCTCCTTCTAATTCGTTGAAGAATTGAGTTGGAATTTTGATGGGGATTGCATTGAATCTGTAGATTGCTTTTGGCAAGATAGCCATTTTTACAATGTTTATCCTGCCAATCCATGAGCATGGGAGATCTTTCCATCTTCTGAGATCTTCTTTAATTTCTTTCTTCAGAGACTTGAAGTTTTTATCATACAGATCTTTCACTTCCTTAGTTAGAGTCACGCCGAGATATTTTATATTATTTGTGACTATTGAGAAGAGTGTTGTTTCCCTAATTTCTTTCTCAGCCTGTTTAATCTTTGTTTAGAGAAAGGCCATTGACTTGTTTGAGTTAATTTTATATCCAGCTACTTCACCGAAGCTGTTTATCAGGTTTAGGAGTTCTCTGGTGGAATTTTTAGGGTCATTTATATATACTATCATATCATCTGCAAAAAGTGATATTTTGAATTCCTCCTTTCCAATTTGTATCCCCTTGATCTCCTTTTGTTGTCGAATTGCTCTGGCTAATACTTCGAGTACTATGTTGAAAAGGTAGGGAGAAAGTGGGCAGCCTTGTCTAGTCCCTGATTTTAGTGGGATTCCTTCCAGCTTCTCTCCATTTACTTTGATGTTGGCTCCTGGTTTGCTGTAGATTGCTTTTATCATGTTTAGGTATGGGCCTTGAATTCCTGATCTTTCCAGAACTTTTATCATGAATGGGTGTTGGATCTTGTCAAATGCTTTTTCTGCATATAACGAGATGATCATGTGGTTTCTGTCTTTGAGTTTGTTTATATAGTGGATTACATTGATGGATTTTTGTATATTAAACCATCCATGCATCCCTGGAATAAAACCTACTTGGTCAGGATGGATGATTGCTTTAATGTGTTCTTGGATTCGGTTAGCGAGAATTTTATTGAGGATTTTTGCATCGATATTCATAAGAGAAATTGGTCTGAAGTTCTCTATCTTTGTTGGATCTTTCTGTGGTTTAGGTATCAGAGTAATAGTGGCTTCATAAAATGAGTTGGGTAGAGTACTTTCTACTTCTATCTTGTGAAAAAGTTTGTGCAGAACTGGAATTAGATCTTCTTTGAAGGTCTGATAGAACTCTGCACTAAACCAATCTGGTCCTGGGCTTTTTTTGGCTGGGAGACTATTTATAACTGCTTCTATTTCTTTAGGGGATATGGGACTGTTTAGAAGGTCAACTTGATCCTGATTCAACTTTGGTACCTGGTATCTGTCCAGAAATTTGTCCATTTCGTCCAGGTTTTCCAGTTTTGTTGAGTATAGCCTTTTGTAGAAGGATCTGATGGTGTTTTGGATTTCTTCAGGATCTGTTGTTATGTCTCCCTTTTCAGTTCTGATTTTGTTAATTAGGATTTTGTCTCTGTGCCCTCTAGTGAGTCTAGCTAAGGTTTTATCTATCTTGTTGATTTTCTCAAAGAACCAACTCCTCGTTTGGTTAATTCTTTGAATAGTTCTTCTTGTTTCCACTTGGTTGATTTCACCCCTGAGTTTGATTATTTCCTGCCGTCTACTCCTCTTGGGTGAATTTGCTTCCTTTTTTTCTAGAGCTTTTAGATGTGTTGTCAAGCTGCTAGTATGTGCTCTCTCCCGTTTCTTCTTGGAGGCACTCAGAGCTATGAGTTTCCCTCTTAGAAATGCTTTCATTGTGTCCCAAAGGTTTGGGTACGTTGTGGCTTCATTTTCATTAAACTCTAAAAAGTCTTTAATTTCTTTCTTTATTCCTTCCTTGACCAAGGTATCATTGAGAAGAGTGTTGTTCAGTTTCCATGTGAGTGTTAGCTTTCTGTTATTTTTTTTGTTATTGAAGATCAGCCTTAGTGCATGGTGATCTGATAGGATACATGGGACAATTTCAATATTTTTGAATCTGTTGAGGCCTGTTTTGTGACCTATTATGTGGTCAATTTTGGAGAAGGTACCATGAGGTGCTGAGAAGAAGGTATATCCTTTTGTTTTAGGATAAAATGTTCTGTAGATATCTGTCAGATCCATTTGTTTCATCACTTCTGTTAGTTTCAGTGTGTCCCTGTTTAGTTTCTGTTTCCATGATCTGTCCATTGGTGAAAGTGGTGTGTTGAAGTCTCCCACTATTATTGTGTGAGGTGCAATGTGTGCTTTGAGCTTTACTAAAGTTTCTTTAATGAATGTGGCTGTCCTTGTATTTGGAGCATAGATATTCAGAATTGAGAGTTCCTCTTGGAGGATTTTACCTTTGATGAGAACGAAGTGCCCCTCCTTGTCTTTTTTGATGACTTTGGGTTGGAAGTCAATCTTATCAGATATTAGGATGGCTACTCCAGCTTGTTTCTTCATACCATTTGCTTGGAAAATTGTTTTCCAGCCTTTTATTCTGAGGTAGTGTCTATCTTTTTCTCTGAGATGTGTCTCCTGTAAACAGCAAAATGTTGGGTCTTGTTTGTGTAGCCAGTTTGTTAGTCTATGTCTTTTTATTGACTTCTCTTAGTGTCTGTATAACATCTGTCCAGGCTCTTCTGGCTTTCATAGTCTCTGGTGAAAAATCTGGTGTAATTCTGATAGGCTTGCCTTTGTATGTTACTTGACCTTTTTCCCTTACTGCTTTTAGTATTCTATCTTTATTTAGTGCATTTGTTGTTCTGATTATTATGTGTCGGGAGGAATTTCTTTTCTGGTCCAGTCTATTTGGAGTTCTGTAGGCTTCTTGTATGTTCATACGTTTCTCTTTCTTTATATTTGGGAAGTTTTCTTCAATAATTTTGTTGAAGATGTTTGCTGGTCCTTTGAGTTGAAAATCTTCATTCTCATCCACTCCTATTATCCGTAGGTTTGGTCTTCTCATTGTGTCCTGGATTTCCTGGATATTTTGAGTTAGGATCTTTTTGCATTTTCCATTTTCTTTGATTGTTGTGCCGATGTTCTCTATGGAATCTTCTGCACCTGAGATTCTCTCTTCCATCTCTTGTATTCTGTTGCTGATGCTCAAATCTATGGTTCCAGATTTCTTTCCTAGGGTTTCTATCTCCAGTGTTGCCTCACTTTGAGTTTTCTTTATTGTGTCTACTTCCCTTTTTAGGTCTAGTATGGTTTTGTTCATTTCCATCACCTGTTTGTATGTTTTTTCCTCTTTTTCTGTAAGGACTTCTACCTGTTTGATTGTGTTTTCCTGTTTTTCTTTAAGGACTTGTAACTCTTTAGCAGTGTTCTCCTGTATTTCTTTAAGTGATTTATTAAAGTCCTTCTTGATGTCCTCTACCATCATCATGAGATATGCTTTTAAATCTAGGTCTAGGTTTTCGGGTGTGTTGGGGTGCCCTGGACTGGGCGAAGTGGGACTGCTGGGTTCTGATGATGGTGAGTGGTCTTGGCTCCTGTTAGTAGGATTCCTACGTTTACCTTTCGCCATCTGGTAATCTCTGGAGTTAGTAGTTATAGTTGACTCTGTTTAGAGATTGTTCTTCTGGTGATTCTGTTATCGTCTCTCAGCAGACCTGGGAGACAGATTCTCTCCTCTGAGTTTCAGTGCTCAGAGCACTCTCTGCTGGCAAGCTCTCTTACAGGGAAGGTGCGCAGATATCTTGTTTTTGGACCTCCTCCTGGTCGAAGAAGAAGGCCCAAAACAGGGCCTCTCTCAGAAGCTGTGTTGCTTTGGCAGTTCCCAGAAGCTGTCAGCTTATGTGGTGCAGACTCTCACCTGTGCAGACAAAATTCCTAAGTTCCAGGGAGTCCTGGAACCAAGATGGCGACCGCTGCTCCTGAGGCTGAGGCTGCCTCCCAAGCCAGGCGGACACCTGTCCTCTGGTCCGGATGGTGGCCGGCTGTCTGCGGCCCGCCAAGGGTGCTGCCTCAGCGGCTATGTGCTTCTGCCTGTCCCAGAAGCTGTCCGGCTCTCTGGCACACTCTCTAACCTGTTCAGACTCGGCATGATTCTTGAAATGATAAACTTTTATTATTTTAATAAATGCAGTAATGCTTTAGAAATTAAAATTTTCTCTCTGACATGTTCACAATTTAAGTAATTCTTGAAATGAGCTAAGTGTTTCTTTTGCTACAAAAAAAGTAAATTGTTCTGTGTTCCACTGTCCTTAAAGGCAAATCTATCCCCATTACTAAATAGACACTTTCCACCTGAATGAGCTGAAAACATTCTCCTGATGTCGAAGGGAATTTATGTTACCAGGAGGAAGAATATGATCTTGCCACCAAATTCAAATTGATCTCTTCCAGAGTTGGCAGGTCCTCCTCCCCATGACTCTAATTTTACCAGTTAGTTCAGGTTCAGGAATTTGTGAAGACCCTTTTGTATACCTTCACTGTTGCGATTTATCCTCACTAGGATATGCTTCACCTCATTCTTTTGATACAATGCACCAGTGTCCCAAGAACTAACTCAGTCTATTGTTGCAATCTGCATTCCCTAATAGTCAATCTGAGTGCTATTTTATTGTCAGAAGGTTTAGCATACAAGATATAATTCTAATCATAACTTTTTTTGGAAAAGTTAAGGAAATGGACCTATTTGACAGGTAAGGTCCATCTTGCTTCCAGTGATGATTCATTTTATTATCAACTAAGCTAGGCTACTGTGCCCAGATGTGTCAGTCACTAGTATTCTACTGACTCCATCAACCTATTTTTAAAACATAACATTTAAATTTGTTTATTTTAATAAAATAGCTTTCCTCTCATTCTATAGGTAGATCCTATCCAATCAATTGATGGCACAAATAAGAAAAGATTGACTTCACCAGAAATGGGAATTCTGCCAGCAGACACTCTGCTGCTTGCCAGGGAACCTGGGAAGTTTTGCCCTTGCTAGTTTGATTGATTCATGAGTCTCTCCTTGTATCTGCAAGTTGTCTAGATTCACATATTCAACTTATTGTTTCTCTGAAGAACTCTAACAATTCTCTTTAGTTAGAATAGTGTGTTTTTTAATAAAAGTTCAAGGTACTATGTACTCTCAAATACAGAGAATAAGAACAGAGTTATACAAATACTGGTCACCACATTTTGTATATTTTTGAGATACTATTGAATTTAAAACCACTCCATCAATTTACCTAATGAGATTATAAAATTGCTTTGAAGTTTAGACTGTTAGACCTGGCTCTGAAACACACACTTGGTTATTTAACTTAGGTGACTATGACTAAACACACAGTAAGAAATTGTTTTCTTTTCAATCAATTTAAGTAATATATTGTGCTATTACTATTATGCAGAACAGACTCGACAAAATTTCCAATTAAATTGGAAGGCATTTCAGTCTTGATTGTTGTGAAAAGATTCACATTCTATTAAGTATTGCCAGTGGCCTTAAAAAGTTTGCAAATGACAGGGAAATTTAGACAGATCTTCAGCATAAAGGCAGGGAATGAATGCAAATAGAGTGTGAGTTCTCTTATTTCTTTCAAAGGAAACATCTTCCAATCACACATTTGATCATAAAAATTCACAAGGCATGATAAATTAGAAACAAATTGCACTGTCACCAAAGTAATAGGCTGACTAGATTATACCTCCTGTATGAAAATTATTCTAGACACACAAACATAATGCACAAGAAGCTCATTTGATGTCAAAAAGGTAAAAGTAGTAAATACCAATTACTATCTTAACAGTCAAGCTTAAAGCTTTAACCTGACAATTAGGTGTCTTAGAAAATCTTAATGACTACAGTTTGAAAGAGAAAACCCCTAAAAAACAAACAAACAAACAAACAAGGATTATCCTCCAGCCTGTCTGTGTCCTCAGTTTCATAATATGACATAAAAAAAATCTTCTCTTGGCAAGAAGACAGATCATTTCAAAGTTGAAGAGAACATTAGTTTTTTGGCACATCTTGCTGTATACAAATAGACACACTGGGCTTTTATGAATCAGTAGCTGCCTTCTAAAATACATGCAGGTGTATACAAGTAGAGCTCAAATTAATTTTATCCTATGGTGTCCTATTGTTTTTGGCAAAACAATATTTTAAGGTAGTGTGGAATCATTGAATTTTGGATGAAAAGAGATGAATATGACCCACGGACATTCCAAAGCACTTATGAGCACTTGCTGCCCAAGCTGGAAGATTGTAGTTTGAATTCCCAGAACCGATGCATAAAGCAATGTAAAAAACAGCCTGAAACTCTAGTGCCAGAGAAAATTTTATCATTGGGGTTTGCTAGCATAGTCTAGCTCCATAATAAGTGAGAGACAATGAGAGAAAAAAATCAGAGCAGGACACCCAATCTCATCTTCTGCCCCCCACTATTTATACACATACACATTTATACAAAAACACCTACAGATAAACAAACCCACACATATATACACATAAAAAACCACATACATGCACACACCACATATACAGACACTCAAAGGAAGAGAGGAAATATAAGCAGTTATCAGACAAGCTATAAGTACACAATGGCATTAACATATACAACTGTGTTTGTACCAGAGACCCTTCGTGTCTCTCTCTGTTTTAAATTATGGAATTACCATTACTGGACTAGGACAATTTGTTCAATAATTCTAAGGATGATACTTTGACAGTTCAATTTACTACTTTCTGTTAGGACTTTGCTCTGAAAATTCACTGGACACACACTAATATCTATTCCTTGGATGAAACTAATGAAAGTGTAACCATCTAAATAATAGTGAATATTATGCAAGTCTACAACTCTCTTTGTTTTATGAAGCCTTAAGCATAGATCATCTTAACCACATATTCTGATTTAAGTCTATTTGGATTTATTTATCCTGACATTGCTAATAAGCAAAAACAGGTTTCTAAAGGTCAAAAAACTCAGACCTGATCCCACGATCTCATGAACGCAAAACAAGTGAATTTTTACATACATTAACCCACAGTGTTCATGGTTATCTGTAACTTTCCATAACCAATCTTAATATAGCAACAGACAAGCCAAAGAACAGACAAACATTCCCTGACAAACATAGCATGGAATGATACTATAATGTTTTCAAGATGAATTCTTAGCAAACATAAATACAGAAAGCATGTTAGACATTTATAAAGAAAGGCAATGATTAATGCTATGGTTTACATAAGTTCCTTATCTGAAAAATATAATTTCTACAATGTTATGTTATACTGTGTTGATTTTATTTGCAACCCCGGGAGCCAAAATTGAGGGATAATGATTAGTCTTCTCAAAGAGACAAATTTAGAAACAACACGTGGAACTTATGCCTGCATTTTCATAGTGCTTCATTTTGGAAGATACATTTCTGCCTATTTCCCTGGCTTTGACTCATCTATGAAGGGCTATTAAATTCCCAGAATACACATCATCAGGTAAGACGCAACTTTCCTTCTCAAGACTGTCTCTAAGTTAAATATATAGTCATGTTCTCAGTCCAAATATCCATACATGAGATCACTTACAACAAGAACACCCTGTTTGAAAGTTGTTCTCACTCTCAGCATATCTTCATGATTCATACTTATCATTTACTCAAGAGTGATACATCTTGGAGACAAGCCACAATGAATGAATGAATCCCTTCTTCTGCCTTTTGATCTCCTCATCCTTTCCAGTGCTGCTTAAACGTGAGTGTCTGACAGCCATGCCCACATCAGCATTGGTCTGTGTACCTTTTAATCATTTTTGGATGATGTGTTAGAATTGGAAAATGAGATAAGTGGATGTTTATAAAAATGTAGAAGTAATTCTCAAGTTATCTGTTTAAAGGTTTGTCCTACCAAGATTATCAAATGAGACTAAGTAATAGAAGTGTCAAATATGAGCTGAGTTTGTTTCATAGTTCCCTGGGTATTAAGCTCCCAACAAGGTGTCCTTCAGACTTATGCAAAAAGCAAGCCTCATCCAGGTAACTGACACCATGAACCTTAAAGAAATGTATCTTCCTGCAAGATGAATGAGCTCTTCCTGTAAAGATTCCAGTGAATACACCAAGTGCGCCTAATGGATCCGTGCTTGAGGATTACCCAGAGTACCCCTTGCTGCCTCTGTACTCGCCCACTGTATGTTCTCAGTGTCCTCAGGAAATTACTTTACTAAGATTACTAAACACAACAACTGCTTTTTTTATCATTTCTGCACCCACCATGTCACAGCTACACCCCAGTATAAGGGAGTGGGAAAGCTTCCTTATCAACCTCTGCCCCTTTCTGCCATGTGTTTTGTTTGTTTTTTTGCTTGTTTGTTTGTTTTTTGTTTTGCTTTCTCTGTTGAGCAGTTGCACATGAGGACACATGCATGGCTCTCTGGATTCCAAGATAATGTCTCATGGAATTTGATCATGGGCTCATTGGTAATCCAGGACTCCTTCCCTTACAATTGTCATGATTTTCTAAATAAGTTTGTAGATCATTTAAAATGATATTCACAGAAACTTTTTGTGCCATTCATTTTTTCCAAATTGTCTCCTCAGTAAACCCCAGAAAAAAATGCAATTTTATCTTTCCAACAGGCACTGAATTGTGAGGGATTACATACATTTAAAATTTGCATATTGTCTTGGTATAAAGCACCAAACATTTGCTCTCTGTTTTATTTTATTTATTTATTTATTTATTTATTTATTTATTTATTTATTTAAACCTTACAAACTTACATCCCAATAGTTGCGTTGACTCAAGGTCACCCCTCTAACTCTTCTCCCCCCTCCTCTCTCTCCTGTTCCTCTTTGAGGGTGAGCCACCCCTTAGGTATCCCCCCCTACCTGGCACATCAAGTCTCTGCTGGGCCAAATGCCTCATTTCTCACTGACATCAGACAGAGCAGCTAGAAAAAGGTGCCCCAAAGACAGCCTATCTGGGATAGGCCTCATTCCAGTTGTTCAGGACTCACATGAAATCTAAGTTGCACATCTTCTACATATGTGCAAGTAGTGAAGAGTGCTAGGTCTAGCCCATGTATACCCTTTGGATGGTGGTTCAGTTTCTGAGGGCCCCAAGGTTTCTGATTAGTTGACTTGGTTTGTCTTCTTGTGGATTTCCTGACTTCTTAGCCATTCTGACAAGTGTAAAACAAATTAACAGAGTTGTTTTAATTTAAATTTGCCTTATACCTAAGGACTTTGAACATTTATTTAAGTAATTCTCAGCCATTCAATATTACTCTGTTGAGAATTCTCTGTTTAGCTCTGGAATCTATTTTTATTTTGGGGGGGGGGTGTTGTTGGTGTGTAATTACTTGAAGTGTTTTTTTTTTGTATAAATTTTGAATATTAGCATGTCAGATATGCAGTTTGTGAAGATCATTTCCCAATCTGTGCATTAAGGTTTTGTCCTATTAACAGTGTTCTTTTCCATAAAGAAGGTTTTCAGTTTGATCACGTTCCAATGATCAGTTATTGATTTTATAGCCCTAGCCATTGGTGTTTTGTTCAGAATATTGTCTCCTGTACTAATTTATTCAAGGCTATTCCCCATTTTCTGTTCTATTAAACTTGGTGTATCTGCTCTTATGTTGAGTGTCAGAAACCATTTTATATGCTTCTGTGAAAGCAAACATGTCAGGCAAAGTCAAGGCAGGCCAGGTTCAACTGGCAGATTTCCTGGCCTGCTAACTCATGGAAGGATAAGAAAGGATACAATCAAATTTCAAGGAGAGTGGGCTGAGTGTTCTGGTAATCTTGAAGAGAGGAAAAGGGATGCCTCTGGATGGGCATAGATGTCCAATGTATATCAGCCATTGTCTCTGCTAGCTTGTGACTTTGTTTCCTATAATATATAAAGCCTATGAGAATTAAACTAAGTGCTGCCACAGTATTCACTGGATAGCCTTACTGTTTTCTCACTTTTGTGTCTGAGCCTTCTTTCCATCTTTCCTACAATCATCCTTACTCCCCATCAGAGGACTGTTCAACTTTCCAGCATTGGTACTGGAGCAGAAGAGGTTTTTGATCAACTTGGAGTTGAGATTTATACAGAGGGATGAATTTGCATCGTTTTACATGCAAGCATTCAGTTAGACCAGCACTATTTGTTGGAGAAGCTTTCTTTTACCCATTGTTTGGTTTTGTCTTCTCTGTCAAAATTCAAGTGTCTGTAGGTGTTTGTGTTTATTTCAGTGTCTTTAGTTCAATTTGTTGATCAGTTGATCTGTTCCTATAGCAATAGCATGGACTCTTTATTATTACTGCTCTATGATACAGCTTGAGGACAGGTATGGTGATGGAAGTTCTTTTAGTGTTCACGATTATTTCAGCAATCCTGGGTGTTTCTGATTTTATGTAAAAAGTTGAGAGTTATTCTTTCAAAGTCTCTAAATAATTGTGTTGGAATTTTGATGGGAATTGTGCTGAATCTGTACATTGCTTTTGGCAAGATGGTCATATTCATTATGTTAAACCTACCAATCCATGTGCATGGGGAACCTTTCCACCTTCTGATATCTTGCTCAGTTTCTTTCTTCACAGACTGGATATTCTTGTTATACCAGTCTTTCACTTGGTTGATTAGAGTTACTGCAAGATATTTTATATTATTTGTGGCTATAATAAACTTGAGCCAATTTATCATGTATAAAGGAGGGCTACTGATTTCTTTGTATTGTTTTATATCCAGCCACTTTGCCAAATGTGTTTATCAGCTGTCAAAGATCTATGGTAGAATTTTTCAGGTCAGTTATATATACTCCCATATCATCCAAAGCAATGATATTTTGACTTCCTCTTCTCTAATTTGTATCCCCTTGATCTTCTTTAGTTGTCTTATTGCTGGCTAGAACTTCAGGTACTGTATTGAATAAATAACGGAGAGTAGGCAGCCCTGTCTCATCCCTGATGATAGAAGAATTTCTTAAAGTTTCTTTCCTTTTAGTTTGATGTTGGCTATGGATTGCTATATATTACTTTGATTGTGTTTAAGTGTGTGCCTTGTATTCCTGATCTCTCTAAGACTTTTAATATGAAGGGGTGTTGGATTTTGTCAAAGGTTTTTCATTATTTAATAAGATGATGTTATTTTTCTTTTGGTTTGTTTATATGGTGGATCATGTAGATGGATCTTTGTGTAGTGAACCATCCCTGCATCTATGAGATAAAGCCCACTTGATCATGGTGGATGATGTTTTTGATGTGTTCCTGGATTTTTGCAGCAATATTCATAAGAGAAATCAGTCTGAAATTCTCTTTCTTTGTTGAGACCTTGTGTGGTTTAGGCATCTGTGACTGTGTCCTCAAAGAATGAGTTTGACAGTGTCCCTTCTGTTTTTATTTTGTGGAAGAGTTTGATAATTATTGGTTTTAAAAGTCTGATATAATTCTGCATTAAAAACATCTGAACTTGTGGTTTTTGGTTGAGAGATTTTGATGACTACAAGTATTTTGTTAGTGGTTACAGGGTTTTTGTAATTTTGATTACTTAATAGCTTATGTAATTTTGATTTAATTTGGTAGATGGTATCTTTGTTTCTAACTGATTGATTCATCCCTACTTTTGATTATTTCCTGCCTTTTATTCCTCCCCTGTTTTTGTTTCTAGAGCTTTCTGATATATTTTTAAATTTCTGGTATGAGAACTTTCTATAATTTCTTTATGGAAGTTCTTAGTGCTATGAACTCCCTCTTAGCACTGCTTTCATTGTGTCCCATAAATTTGGGTAAGTTGTGTTGTAGTGTCATTTTCATTGAATTCTAGAGAGTCTTTAATTTCTTTATTTCGTTCCTGACCCAGAGATCATTGAGTATAGAATTGTTCAATTTCTGTGAGTATATAGGCTATCTTGTGTTTCTGTTGTTGTTAAGTCCACCTTTAATCCATGGTGGTTTGATAAGTTACAAGGTGTTATTTCAATTTTCCTGTATCTGTTCAGGCCTGCTTTGCGACTGACTATATGGTAAACTTTGGAGAAGTAGTTACTGAAAAGAAGTTATATTATTTTGTGTTTGGGTGAAATATTCTATGGATGTCTGTTAAGTCCATTTGATTCACAATGTCATTTAATTTCATGATTTCTCTGTTTAGTTTTTCTTTGGGTGACTTATCAATTGGTGAGAGTGGGGGTTGAAATATCCCTATATTTATGTGCTAGGTTTGATGTGCAATTTAAGCTTTAGTAATGTTTCTTTTACAGTTTTGGGTGCCATTGCACTTGGGGCATAGATATTCATATTTGAGACATCATCTTTGTAGATTTTTCCTTTGATGAGTATGTAGTGTCCCCCATATCTTAATCAAAATTAATTAATTTTGTTGAAAATCTATTTTATTATATATTAGAATGCCTACTCCAGCTTACTTCTTATGTTCTTTGCTTCAATAACTTCTTTCTAGCCCTTTACTCTGAGATAATGTCTACTTTTATGGCTGAGGTGTGCCTCTTGTATGCAGCAGAATGATGGATCCTGATTTTACATCCATTCTATTAACCTTTGTCTTTTTACTGGAGGAACTGAATTCACTGATGTTAAGAGATATTAATGACCAGTGATTATTAATTCCTGTTATTTCAAAATTGGTGGTGGTGGTGGTGGTGGTGGTGGTGGTGGTGGTGGTGGTGGTGTGTGTGTGTGTGTGTGTGTGTGTTTACCCTTCACTTGGTTTCGCTGGTATGGAATTATTTTATGTGTTTTCTTGGACCTAATTAACCTCCATGGGTGGGAATTTTCTTTATAGTGTTTTCAGTAGGTCTGGATTTGTGGATACATACTATTTAAACTTGAATTTGACTTTAAATATATTATTATCTCCCTATTTCGTGATAGAGAGTTTGCTGAGTATAGTAGTCGAGTTTGGCATCTGTGTCTCTCCCAACTCCCCGTGGCTACAAGATATCTCTGAGACCATCATTCTAGCTGTGAGAGTCTCTTTTGAGAAGCAGGGTATAATTATGATAGGTCTGCTTTGTATGTTACCTGGTTTTGTGTGAGGAGCAGGTGCAGCCACCGCCCCAAGATGGCGCCCAGGACAGCTGTCAGGTCTTATGACCTGCGCCTGACTTCCTCATTAACTTCAGACTTAACCACATCCCAGCCACCTGCACTGCACACACTACATGCCTTGTCAGCTCACCTGAGGTGTCGTCACTTGCTGTGAACCTATGGACTGCCATTATGTGACTGGGGTGATTGGGAGGAGTCAGTAGGGTATTTAAGGTGCGCCCCAGGGTTGTTCGGTGGATTCCTGTTCCTGCATTGCATTGCGAAGTGTTCCTGAATAAACCTGCTTGAAGAACGACAACGTGGTGTTGCATCTTTCCTGCTGGTCAGGGTGGATGCGACAGTTTTGCTCTCTTGCTACTTTTCATATTTTTTGTTCTGTAGATTATGTGTTTTGGTTATTACATGATGGGAGGATCTTCTTTTCTGGTCCATTCTAATTGGTTTTCTATAAACCAATTGCTACATATTTATAGGCATCTATTTCTTTAAGGTGGGAATATTGTTTTCTATGATTTTGCTGAAAATATTTTTGGGGCCTTGGAGATGGGAGTCATCACTGTCTCATATTCTCATTATTCTTAGGTTAGGTCTTTTCATGGTATCCCAGATTTCCTGAATGTTCTGTGTTAGGAATTTTTTAGATGTAACCTTTTTTTTTTGACTGATATATCAATTTCTTCTATTGTATATTCCATGCTGGAGATTCTTTTTTTTTATTTCCATCTGTAGTTTCAGTTCTATTTCAAGGATTCACTCAGTTTGTGTTTTTCTTCTGTTTTTTTATATATATATTTGTTTTAATATCTTGAACAGTTTTATTTCCTTTACCTGTTTAATTTTATTTTCTTGTATTTCTTTAAGGGATATATTTGTTTCCTCTTTAAAGACCTCTACCTGCTGGATTATTTTCTTGTATTTCTTTAAGGTATTTATTCATTTCCTCTTTGAATATCTCTTGTTTTTATAAGATTGAATTTATGGTGATTTTATTGTGTTTTACTTGTGTTAGGATTTCCAGGGCTTGCTGTAGTAGGGTAGCTGTGATTTGAAGATATCATATTGTTCTACATTTTATTGATTATATTATTTTGAGGGTCTTTAGCCAACTGGATGGCTTTGGTCCCTGGATGTTTCTGTTATAGTAGATATTGGAAGGGTATCTATTAGTAGGAGGGTCTTGGTGGTCCCAGTGTGGTAGACCTCTGATGGGTATCCTTCAGCTGTATGGTAAGGTTCTGTTGGTCTGTTTGTTTCAGGATATACAGGTTTGATGAAGGTAGGAATATATGTTGAGGAAGAATGGTGAGCCACCAGAGACCGAAAACTGCTCAAGGTAGTTGGGGTTGCCACAGAAGAATCATGGAGAAGGAAAGATGTGTGGGGGAAAGGAAGCTAACCTGTATGGTTTAAGATCCACAAGTCTGATGAAGATGGGCAGAGAGATAGCAGGAGAATCTATTCCTTGTTTTTACTCTCTGAAATAGCCATTTTTATTGATTGGAATGTATTCTTGTTCTTTTCCTGCTATTTAGAGCTATTAGATAATATTTACTTTTGTCTTAATGTTATCTTTCATGCAATTGCTATATTCTTAATTTCTATGTTCCATGTTAACTAATACTCCTAGGGAAAGGGGACAGTCTACATGAATGTTACACATTTCACAAGTCTTGATAGTTAAAGTGCTTCAGTTTCATGCTAAATTACCTCGGGATTCCCCTATAAATAGCTGTTTTCTTGTGTGTGTGACCTAATGTTCTTAGAAGTAATAAGTGAATTCTTTTAGAATGTGCAAACACATTGAAACTCACAGCATAGACTTTATTATTCATTATGACCAATGGATTTGAAAAGTGTTTTGATTTATGACCTTTTGTCTTATAATGATAAAAATTTCATCATGATGCTGGTTCATTGGGATATAGTATTTGAGTTAACTTAAATTTGTGCTCCTGGGCTGTGCACACTCATGTTTGGCTATAGAAGAAGCTACTTCTGATTCTCTTTATGGAGAGAACATTGGAATAATTTCACAAGTCCAAGCTTCCTTGTGTCTATATTCAGCAAAAAACAAAACAAAACAAAACAAAACAAAAAACAAACAAACAAACAAGACAGATCGGCCTAAAGAAGCCTTTACTAGACAATCAAATGAAACCATAACCTAATTCTTTTGCATTCTTCTGCTGCTTTACAGTTTGAAGTATTTGTGCTTAAAACAAATGAAAGCACATTGAAGAATGTCTTTCCTCAGTTATTTAGAGCTTAAAAGATAGGTTTTCTTTCATTGAAAATATTTACATACATATTTTAAGTTATTAAAATCAAGTAAAACATATATAAATGTTGGGGTCATTTCTAGTACATTGATATATATGAGATTTAAAACTATGTGCTTTCTGTTTATGCAAATATAATGAAATAGGCATTAGATATATATTAATCTTTGATCTTATTTATTCAGAAGTCATGTGCATAGAGGTAGTCCACATTCCTTAGTTCAACTCCTCTGCTTGTGTCTATGACACAGATGCTATGTACTAATACACATGTGTTAGTTCCCATCTCCTAACACAAGTTCACGTGACAGTAGAGCTTTAGTTGCTGATCATTCACTAACTCACTCAGTTGTGTTTCAGAATAAATCCTGGCTTTGATTGTGAGAGTTTTCTCAAGGGGTAAAAAAAAGTGAAAGAGCGAAAATGGAAATATGGTGAGTGTCTATCTCTCCCATAGATGAACTTGGAAAATGGCCTCATAGATGCCCATCATTAATAAAACAGGCATGAGAAACATAAAAGAAAGTATTAGGGAGAATTTGTCCCATCTATGTAACTAAACAAACATAATTAGGCTGCAAAATCATGGGGTATTGAAATAGCTGTCTGATTTCGTGGGAGTAACAGATGCTTGACTAATTCAAAATATCAACAAGGATGTGAAACAGTAGGCTATAAAGCATCCCATGAGAAGGCAAAGCTAGGAATTTTTAAAAGGTGCAGCTCATTCAAATGTTAGCCTAATTGTGTGAACTGCTGTTGCTCTTAAAACTTGAGTTCTAGTCTGGCTTGGTGGCACACACCTTTAATCCCAGCACTCGGGAGGCAGAGGCAGGCAGATTTCTGAGTTTGAGTCCAGCCTGGTCTACAAAGTGAGTTAGTTCCAGGACAGCCAGGGCTATACAGAGAAACTCTGTCTCAAAAACTAAAACCAAAACCAAACCAAACAAACAAACAAACAAACAGACAGACCAAAAAAAAATGAGTTCTGAAGCTTTATCAGATTTCTTTATCACATCACTCCAACTACTTAAAATAGACTAATTCTAGTCATAATTTTAGAGCAATGCACACTGAAATCTCAACCATTCTAACACTCAAACATGGGATTGAAAAGATAGCTATGAGTTATCCAAATTTGATCATGAAAATAGCTACCTTTCATTTTGAGTTGGGTAGTATTGATTTTTTTTGTTTTGTTTTGTTTTGTTTTGGTTTGGTTTGGTTTTTGTGTGTGTGTGTGTGTGTGTGTGTGTGTGTGTGTTTGTGTGTTTGTTTGTTTCTTTTTTTTGGTAATTGCATAGTTTTTTACATTTCAAATGTTATACTCTTTCCCAGTTTCTGCTCTGAAAGACCCTTATTCCATCCCCCCTTACCATGCTTCTATGAGGATGTCCCCCCACCCACCTACCTACTCCTACCTCAATGCCCTGTGGGACATTGGGCTATGCACAGACAGGCTAGTCTCCAGTCGAGCTGAGGTCTGAACCCCATAGGGTGATAATTCACCTACATGACATGGTAGGCGTTTCCTCATGCTCCTGGAACTCTGGCTCTTGCCTAAGTTAAGCCCCTCCCCCATAGACACCACAAGAGAAGCATGGCTAGAAGGCAGTGTCTCAAGCTTCTGACCTTCAGACTAAACTCCTCCCTAGTTACCTAGCAACAGTAAAGATCATAAAAAGGGCTGTTCAGCCCCACCTCATTCTCTTACTCATCTCTTACCTCTCACTTCTCTCACTCCTCTCTCTTCTCTCTTTGTCTTCTCCTCTCCTCTCTCCCTCTTACTCTCTTTCTCTCTAGCCTTACCCCCCTCTCTTTTTCCTACATTCTCTCTTTCTCCCTGCCTTTCTATAATAAAGCTCTAAAACCATAGAATGTCTCTGCTCATCAAGGCCCACTGTGCTTGGAGAATGGGATAGGCTTTCTTCTAATGAGCCATTTCTAATCTCCTGATTGAAGGCCTTCCTGTGCTCTAGTCAAGATCTACTGTGCTCACTCTCACCAGTATTGGAAACCTCTCATCCCTCTTCCCTCTCTCCCATAACCCCAGGGCTTTAGGAAAGTAGCCCTGGGACTCCCAGGTTGGGCTGCCCCTTAGCCACCCCAGAAGAGTGGGTCAGAGGCTTGCATGCCCACACAGGGTTGAGTGGAAAGAGTCTGGCAGCCTTCCCATGTCAGCCTGACCAGAGCACAAGGGAACTCTGGTGGGGCATGTGTCTCTTTCTCCACACTCTTCCCCTTGGCCCCCCTTTTTAGTTTCCAACACTGCCCCAGCATTCCTCTACACCGGGGCATCAAGCCTTTACAGGACCAAGGACCTCCCCTCTCATTGATGACAGATGATGCTTCTTCAGCTCCTTCAGTCCTTCCCCTAATTCCTCCATTAGGGTTACTGTGCTCAGTCCCATAGATGGCTGTGAGTATCTGCATCTGTGTTGATCAGGATCTCTCAGAGCCTCTCAGGAGACAGCTGTGTCAGGATCCTGTCTGTAAGCACTTTTGGCATTAACAATAGTGTTTGGGTTTGGTGTCTGTATGTAGGATAGATCCCCAGGTGGGGCAGTCACTGGATGGCCTTTCCTTCAGTCTCTGCTCTACTCTTTGTCCCTGTATTTCCTTAGACCGGAGGAATTCTGGGTTAAAATTTTGGATCTATTGGGTGGCCCCATCCCTCAACAAGGAGGCCATGCCTAATCTCTGGATATGGTCTCAACTTGTTCTCCCTCCCCTTTGTGGGGTATTTCAGCTAGTGTCATCCCTGTGGGGTCTTGGGAGGCTCTTTCATTCCTGGCATCTGGGACTTTCTGGTTGCTACTCCAAGTTCCTTATACCCCATTGGTAGCTACCTCTGTTCAATTTCCTGACCCTCTGTATATATCCCCCATCTTTTTCCATACCTGAATCTTGCCCTCTTTCCCTTTCTCTTCCTCCCTAGTCCTTCCCACCCTCTATAAAAGCATTTGACAAAATGCAATATCACATCATGTAAAAAGTCTTGGAAAGATCAGGAACTCAAGGTCCATACATAAACATGGTAAAAGCAATATACAGCAAAACAGTAGCCAACATCAAAGTAATTGGAGAGAATCTTAAAGCAGTCCCACTAAAATCAGGGACTGGACAAGGCTGCCCACTCTCTCTCTATCTATTCAATATGGTACTTGAAGTCCTAGATAAAGCAATTAGACAACAGAACAAAATCAAAGGAAGACAACTTAGAAAGGAGGAAGTCAAAATATCATAATTTGTAGATATGATAGTGTACTTAAGTGATCCCAAAAATTCTACCAGAGAACTCCTAAACCTGATAAACTACTTCAGCAAAGTGGCTAGATATAAAATCAACTCAATTTGACACCCCATATTCCTGCTGGAGGTGGGCTCTATAGGTTATCGCTCCTTACTGTCAAACATTTCATCTGTGGTCCCTCCCTTTGAGTCCTAAGGGTCTCTCACCTCACAGGTCTCTGGTACATTCTGGAGGCTCCCTCCAACCTCCTATCTCCCAATGTTGCCTGTTTTCATTCTTTCTGCTTGACCTCAAGGTTTCAGTCCTTTTCCCTCACCCAATTCCAGTTCCAGTTCCACCTCTCCTCCTGAACCCTGTACACTTTCCCTCCCAGGTTCCCCATTCCCTCCCCCTTGTGTTTGCTTTCTTCTACCTCCCAAATGTGACTGAGGTATCCTCACTTGAGCACTTCAGCTTATTTACCTTTCTGAGTTTTGCGGATTTGGGTATTTGCCTTCAGCAGGAGGACAAGGCATCAAATGAGGGAGAGGGGGACCATCCCATAGTCACATCTCTGACCCATAAGTGTTCCTGTCTGAAAGAATTATGGGGATGGAAATGGAGAGAAGCCTGGGGAAAAGAAGGTCCAGTGACAGGCTCAAAGTGGGATCCAGATCAAGGGGACGTCCCAAGGCCTGACACAATTACTGAGGCTATGGAACATTCACAAAAAGGAACCTAGAATGACTACCTTCCACAATACCCAACAAGCAGCTGACAGTTAGATGTAGATATTTGCACCGAACCAATCCCCCTGTTGTTGAATTAGGGAATACTGAAAGAAGCTGGGGAGAAGGGTGACCCTTTAGGAGGACCAGCAGTCTCAATTGATATGGACCCCTGAGATCTCTCAAACACTGGACCACCAAACAGGCAGCATACACCAGCTGATATTAGACCTCCAACACACATACAGTAGAAGGGTGCTGGGAGTGTGTTCATTCAAAGATGATACACCTAACCCAATGGCTTATGCTCTAGAATAAAGAATTGACAAATGGGACCTCATAAAATTGTCAATAGGACAAAATTGCAACCTACAGATTGGGACAAGCTCTTTACTAATCCTACATCCACTAGAGGGCTAATATCCAATATATACAAAGAACTCAAGAAGTTAGATTGCAGAGAAAGAAATAACCAAATTAAAACTGGAGTATAGAACTTTGTCTCTGTAACTCCTTGCATAGGTATTTTGTTCCCCCTTCTAAGAAGGAACAAAGTATCCACACTTTGTTCTTCCTTCTTGAGTTTCATATGTTTTGCAAATTTTATCTTGGGTATTCTGAGTTTCTGGGCTAATATGCATTTATCAGTGAGTGCATATTGTCTGTGTTCTTTTGAGATTGGGTTACCTCACTCAGGATCCAGGTCCATCCATTTGCATAAGAATTTCATAAATTCATTGTTTTTAATAGCTGAATAGTACTCCATTGTGTAAACATACTACATTTTCTGTATCCATTCCTCCATTGAGGATGTTGAGGGACATCTGGGTTCTTTCCAGCTTCTGGCTATTATAAGCAAGGCTGCTAAGAACATAGTGGAGCATGTGTCCTAATTACAAGTTGGAACATATTCTGGGTATGGCCCAGGAGAAGTATTGCTGGATCTTCAGATAGTACTATGTCCAATTTTCTGAGGAACTGCCAGACTGATTTCCAGAGTGGTTGTACCAGCTTATAATCCCACCAGCAATGGAGGAGTGTTCTTTTTTCTCCAAATTCTCACCAGCATCTGCTGTCACCTGAAATTTTGAACTTAGCCATTCTGATTGGTGTGAGGTAGAATCTCAGGGTTGTTTTGATTTCTGTTTCCCTGATGATTAAGGAAGTTGAACATTGACTCAGGTGCTTCTCAGCCATTGGGTATTCATCAGTTGAGAGTTCTTTCTTTAGCTCTGTACCCAAATTTTTATCACATTTATTTGGATTTCTGGAGTCCAACTTCTTGAGTTCTTTATATATACTGGATATTAGTTCCCTATCAGATTTAGGATTGTTAAAGATCTTTTTCCAATCTGTTGGTGTCCATTTTGTCTTATTGACAATGCCCTATGCCATACAGAAGCTTTTCAATTTTATGAGGTCCCATTTGTTGAATCTTTTATTTTTTCAATTTTTTTCAATTTTTAATAGATATTTGCTTCATTTACATTTAAATGCTATCTCAAAAGTCCTCTATTCCCTCCCCCAATGCTGCTCCCCTACCCACCCACTCCCACTTCTTGGCCCTAGTGTTCCCCTATATTGGGGCATATAAAGTTTGCAAGACCAAGAGGCCTCTCTTCCCAATGATGTCTGACTAGGCCATCTTCTGCTACATATGCAGCTAGAGACACAAGCTCTGGGGGTACTGGTTAGTTCATATTGTTGTTCCACCTATAGGGTTGCAGATCCCTTTAGCTCCTTGGGTACATTCTCTAGCTCCTCAATTGGGGCCCCATTGTTCCATCCAACAGATGACTATGAGCATCCACTTCTGTATTTGCCAGGCACTGGCATAGCCTCACACAAGACAGCTATATCAGGGTCCTTTCAGCAAAATGTTGCTGGCATGTGCAATAGTGTCTATGTTTGGTCGCTGATTATGGGATGGATTCCCGAGTGGGGTAGTCTCTGGATGGTCAGTCCTTTGGTCTTAGCTCCAAACTTTGTCTTGGCAACTCATTCCATGGGTATTTTGTTCCCTATTTCAAGGAGGAATGAAATATCCAAACATTGGTCTTCCTTTGTCTTGATTTTCTTGTGTTTTGCAAATTGTATCTTGGGTATTCTAAGTTTCTGGGTGAATATCCACATATCAGTGAGTGCATATCAAATGCCTTCTTTTGTGATTGGGTTACCTCACTCAGGATGACATCCTCCAGATACATCCATTTGCCCAAGAATTTCACAAATTCATTGTTTTTAATAGCTGAGTAGTACTCCATCGAGTAAATGTACCACATTTTCTGTATCTATTACACTGTTGAGGGACATCTGGGTTCTGGATATTATAAATAAGGCTGCTGTGAATATAGTGGAACATGTGTCTTTATTACCAATTGGAACATCTTCTGGGTATATGCCCTGTAAAGGTATTGCTGGGTCTTCTGGTAGTAATATGTCTAGTTTTCTGAGGAACTGCCAGACGTTCCAGAGTGGTTGTACAAGCTTGCAATCCTATGAGCAATAAAGGAGTGTTGTCTCTCCAGATCCTCCCCAGCATCTGCTGTCACCTTAATTTTTTATCTTAGCCATCATGACTGGTGTGATGTGGAATCTCAGGGTTGTTTTGATTTGCATTTCCCTGATGATTAAGGATGTTGAACATTTTCTCAGGTGCTTCTCAGCCCTTCCATATTCCTCAGTTGAGAATTCTTTGTTTAGCTCTGTACACCATTTTTTAATGGGGTTATTTGAATTTCTGGCGTCCAGATTCTTGAGCTCTTTGTATATATTGGATATTAGTCCCTTATCAGATTCAGGATTGGTAAAAATCCTTTCTCAATCTGTTGGTGGCCTTTATGTCTATTGACAGTATCTTTTGCCTTACAGAATCTTTGCAATTTAATGAGGTTCCATTTGTCAATTCTTGATCTTATATCACAAGTCATTGCTCTTCTGTTCAGGAATTTTTCCCCTGTGCCCCTATCTTCAAGGCTTTTCCCCACTTTTTCCTCTATAAATTTCAGTGTCTCTGGTTATATGAGGAAGTCTATGATCCACTTTGACTTGAGTTTTGTACAAGGAGGTAAGCATGGATAAATTCACATTCTTCTACATGAGAACTGCCAATTGTGCCAGCACCATTTGTTGAAAATGCTGTCTTTTTTCCACTGGATGGTTTTAGCTCCCTTGTCAAAGATCAAGTGACCATAGGTGTGTGGATTCATTTCTGAGTCTTCAATTCTATTCCATTGATCTACCTGTCTGTTTCTGTACCAGTACCATGCAGGGTTTTGTTTGTTTGTTTGTTTTGTTTTGTTTTGTTTTGTTTTGTTTTTTTATCACAATTACTCTGTAGTACAGCTTGAGGTCAGGCATGGTGATTCCACCAAAGGTTCTTTTATTGTTGAGAATAGTTTTTGCTATCCTAGGTTTTTTGTTATTCCAGATGAATTTGCAAATTGCCCTTTTTAACTCAGTGAAGAATTAAGTTGGAATTTTGATGGGGATTGCACTGAATCATAGCCATTTTGACAACATTAATCCTGCCAATCCATGAGCATGGGAGATCTTTCCATCTTCTTAGATCTTCAATTTCATTCTTAAGAGACTTGAAGTTCTTGTCATGCAGATCTTTAACTTCTTTAGTTAGTGTGACACCAAATATTTTATATTTTTGTGACTATTGTGAAGGGTGTTGTTTCCCTAATTTCTTTCTCATCCTGTTTATACTTTGTGTACAGAAAGGCCACTGATTTGTTTGAGTTAATTTTATATTCAGCTACTACAGTGAAGCTGTTTATCAGATTTAGGAGTTCTCTGATGAAATTTTTAGGGTCACTCATATATACTATCATATCATCTGCAAATAGTGATATTTTGACTTCTTCCTTTCCAACTTGAATCCCCTTATTCTCCTTTTGTTGTCGAATTGCTCAGGCTAGGACTTCAAGTACTGCATTGACTATGAAGGGAGAAAGTGGGCAGCCTTGTCTAGTCCCTGATTTTAGTAGGATTGCTTTGAGTTTCTCTATCCATTTAGTTTGATGTTGTCTAATGGTTTGCTATATATTGCTTTTATTATGTTTAGGTATGAGCCTTGAATTCCTCACTTTTCCATGACTTTTAGCATGAAGGGATGTTGGATTTTTTCAAATTCTTTCTCAGCATCTAATGAGATGGTCATGTGATTTTTGTCCTTGAGTTTGTTTATATAGTGGATTACATTGATAGATTTCTGTATAATAAACCATCCTCACATCCCTTGGATAAAGCCTACTTGGTCATGATGAATGATCATTTTGATGTGTTCTTGGTTTCGGTTTGCGAGGATGTTATTGAATATTTTTGCATCGATATTCATAAGGGAAATTGGTCTGAAGTTCTCTTCCTTTGTTGGATCTCTGTGTGGCTTAGGTATCAGAGTAATTGTGGCTTCATAGAAAGAATTGGGTAGAGTGCCCTTCTGTTTCCACTTTGTGGAATAGCTTGAGAAAAGTTGGAATTAGGTCTTCTTTGAAGGTCTGATAGAACTCTGCACTAAACCCATATGGTCCTGGGCTTTTTTTCAGTTGGGAGACTATTAATGACTGCTTCTATTTCTTTAGGGGAAATGGGACTGTTAAGATCATGAATATGATCCTGATTTAAATTTGGTACCAGGTATCTGTCTAGGAAGTTATCTATTTCACCCAGGTTTTCCAGTTTTATTGAGTATAGCCTTTTGTAGTACGATCGGATGATGTTTTGCATTTCCTCAAGATTTGTTGTTATGTTTCCTTTTTCATTTCGGATTTTGTTAATTAGGATACTATCCCTGTGCCCTCTAGTTAGTTTGGCTAAGGGTTTATCTATCTTGTTGATTTTCTCAAAGAACCAGCTCCTGGTTTGGTTGATTCTTTGAATAGTTCTTTTTGTTTCCACTTGGTTGATTTCTGCCCTAAGTTTGATTATTTCCTGCCTTCTACTCCTCTTGTGTGAATTTGCTTCCTTTGGTTCTAGAGCTTCTAGGTGTGCTGCAAGGCTACTAGTGTATACTCTCTCTAGTTTCTTTTTGGAGGCAATCAGGGCTATGAGTCTTCCTCTTAGGACTACTTTCATTGTGTCCCATAAGTTTGGTTATGTTGTGGCTTCATTTTCATTAAATTCTAAAGCGTCTTTAATTTCTTTCCTTATTCCTTCCTTGACCAAGTTAACATTGAGTAGAGTATTATTCAGCTTCCACGTGAATGTTGGCTTTGAATTATTTATGCTGTTATTGAAGATTAGCCTTAGTCTGTGGTGATATTATAAAATGTGTGGGATAATTTCAATATTTTTGTATCTGTTTAGGCCTGTTTTGTGACTGATTATTTGGTCAGTTTTGGAGAAGGTACCATGAGGTGCTGAGAAGAAGGTACATCCTTTTGTTTTAGGATAAAATGTTCTGTAGATATCTGGTAAATCCATTTGTTTCATAATTTCTGATAGTGTCCATGTGACTCTGATTAGTTTCTGTTTCCAGGATCTGTCCATTGGTGAGAGTGGGGTGTTGAAGTCTCCCACTATTATTGTGTGAGGTGCATTATGTGCTTTGAGCTTTACTAAAGTTTCTTTAATGAATGTGGCTGCCTTTGCATTTGGAGCATAGATAATTAGAATTGAGAGTTCTTCTTCTAGATTTTACCTTTGATGAGTATGAAGTGCCCCTCCTTGTCTTTTTTGATAACTTTGGGTTGGAAGTCGATTTTATTCGATATTAGAATGGCTACTCCAGCTTGGTTTTTTGGACCATTTGCTTGGAAAATTGTTTTCCATCCTTTTACTCTGAGGCATTGTGTGTCTTTGTTCCTGAGGAGGGTTTCCTGCAAGCAGCAAAATGTTGGGTCCTGTTTGTGTAGCCAGGTTATTAGTCTATGTCTTTATTATTTGGGAATTGAGTCTATTGATGCTAAGAGAAATTAAAGAAAAGTATTTCTTGCTTCCTGTTATTTTTGTTGTTAAAATTGGGATTCTGTTCTTGTGGCTGTCTTTTTTTAGTTCTGTTGAAGGATTAGTTTCTTCCTTTTTCTAGGGTAT
Organism: Mus musculus; assembly: GCF_000001635.26. Taxonomy (NCBI): domain Eukaryota; kingdom Metazoa; phylum Chordata; class Mammalia; order Rodentia; family Muridae; genus Mus; species Mus musculus. The sequence goes on from NC_000075.6 coordinate 12,308,822, forward strand.
AGTTTCCATCTTCGTGGAAAGATATTGTGTGAATTTGGGTTTGTCATGAAATACGTTGGTTTTTCCATTTATGGTAATTGAGAATTTTGCAGGGTATAGAGGCCTGGGCTGGCACTTGTGTTCTCTTAGGGTCTGTATTACATCTGTCTAGGATTTTCTGGTTTTCATAGTATCTAGAGAGAAGTCTGGAATAACTCTAATAGGCCTGCCTTTACATGTTACTTGACCTTTTTTCCTTTTTGCTTTTAATATTCTGTCTTTATTTAGTGCATTTGTTGTTCTGATTATTATGTGGAGGACTTTCTTTTCTGGTCCAGTCTATTTGGAATTCTATAGGCTTCTTCATGGGCATCTCTTTCTTTAGGTTCAGGAAGTTTTCTTCTATAATTTTGTTGAAGATATTTGTTGGCCCTTTAAGTTGGAAATCTTCATTCTTATCTACTCCTATTATCTGTAGGTTTGCTCTTCTCGTTGTGTACTGGATTTCCTGGATGTTTTGAGTTAGGATCTTTTTGCATTTTGCATTTTCTTTGATTGTTATGTCCATGTTCCCTATGCAATCTTCTGAACCTGAGATTCTCTCTTCCATCTCTTGTATTCTGTTGCTGATGGTCACATCTATGGTTCCTGATTTCTTTCCTAGGGTTTCTATCTTCAGAGTTGTCTCCCTTTCGGTTTTATTCATTGTTTATACTTCCATTTTTAGATCTTGGATGGTTTTGTTCAATTCCATCACTTGTTAGGTTGTGTTTTTTTGTAATTCTTTAAGGGATGTCTGTATTTCCTCTTTAAGGACTTCTACCTGTTTGGCAGTGTTTGCCTGTAGTTCTTTAAGTTAGTTATTAATGTCCTTTTTTAAAATCTTCTACCACAATCATGATATATGATTTTAAATCTGAGTCTTGATTTTTGGGTGTGTTGGGGTATATAGGACTCACTCTGGTGGGCGTACTGGGTTCTGATGATGCCCAGTGATCTTGGTTTCTGTTAGTAAGATTCTTATGTTTGCTTTTCGCCATCTGGTAATCTCTGGTGTTTGATGTTCTAGCTGTCTCTGGCAGGAGCTTGTTCCTTGTGTGAGTCTGTTAGCCTCTGTCAGTATACCTGGAATTCCAACTCTCTCTTGAGTCCCAGGTGTCAGAGTTCTCTCTACAGGCAAGCTCTTCTCGTACGGGGAAGATGCCCAGAAGTCTGGCACTCAGATCCACCTTCTGAGTCCTGAAGTCAGAGCCTTCCCTGTAGACCCACTCTCCTCTAGTAAGAAAGGTGCCCAGGGGTCTGGGTCTCAGCTCAGCCTCCTGGCTGAGGATGAAGACCCAAAAGGACCCTGTCCAAGAAGCTCTGTTGCTTCTGTCACCCACGTGCTCTCCAGTGCTCACAAGGTCGTGGGTGTGCTAGGGCTCCTGAGGCATGGAGAGTCCTCTGGGGCCCTCGACACCCTTGGCCAGGTTCATGCAGAAGATGGCAGGGCTGGCCCTGACTGGAAAGAATCCCAGCCTCTGGTTGGGTGGGTTAGCTTCGTCCCTGTTCCAGCTGACACAAGACCCTTCTCAATTCTTTGGAGCTGATGAGGTGCTCCACTCACCCATGATCCCGAGGTCCTGGGTGTGCTAGGGGTCCTGTGGCATGGAGAATCCTCCAGGGCTTCTGGTGCCCTTGGCTGGGTTCAGGTGGAAGATGGCAAGACTGGCCCTGACCAGAATGGATCCCAGCAGGTGGGGTTCCTTTGTCTCTATTCCTGCTGGCACAAGACACTCTGCGATTCTTTGGAGCTGATGTTGCATTCCACTCACCCATGACCCAGAGGTGATCCTGAGGTCCTGTGGCATGGAGAGTCCTCCAGGGCACATTTGTTGATTCTTGATCTAAAAACATGCATGCCGTTGCTGTTCTGTTCAGGAATATTTCCCCTGTGCCCATATCTTAGAGGCTTTTCCCTACTTTCTCCTCTATAAGTTTCAGTGTCTCTGGTTTTATGTGGAGTTCCTTGATCCACTTAGATTTGAGCTTTGTACAAGGAGATAAGAATGGATCAATTCTCATTCTTCTACATGCTAACCACCCATTGAGCCAGAACCATTTGTTGAAAATGCTGTCTTTTTTCCACTGAATGATTTTAGCTCCTTTGGCAAATTTCAAGTGACCACAGGTGTGTGGGTTCATTTCTGGCTCTTCCAAGTTCAGAACTGAGACTTAAGGAAGGACCATCCAGAGACTGCCGCACCAACCCATCCCTTAAACAACCATCAAACCCAGACACTATTGCATATGCCAACAAGATTTTGTTGACAGTACTCTGATATAGTTGTCTCCTGTGAGGCTATGCCAGTGCCTAGCAAATATAGAAGTGGATGCTCACAGTCATCTATTGTATGGAGCACAAGGTCCCCAATGAAGGAGCTAGAGAAAGTACCCAAGGAGCTTAAGTGGTCTGCATCCCTATAGGAGGAGCAACAATATGAACTAACCAGGTCCCCCAGAGTTCCCTGGGGCTAAACCACCAATCAAAGAAAACACATTGTGGGAATCTTGTCTATAGCTGCATATGTAACAGAGAATTGCTTTGTTGGCCATCAATGGGAGGAGAGGTCCTTGGTCTTATAAAGATTCTATGCCCCAGTATAGGGGAATTCGAGGGCCAGGAAATGGGAGTGAGTGTGTTGGGAGCAGGGGAGGGGGGACTGTATATGGGATTTTCAGAGAGGAAAGTAGGAAAGTGGATAACATTTGAAATGTAATGAGGAAAATATCTAATAAAAATAAATAAATATTTAAAAATGGAGTATAGAGATAAACAGGGAATTCTCAACTGAGGAATACTGAATGGATGAGAAACATCTAAAGAAAGGTTTAACATCCTTAGTCATCTGGGAAATACAAATCAAAACACCCATAATATTCCACCACATAGCAATCAGAATGTCTAACATCAAAACCTCAAGTAACAGCACATGCTGGCAAGGATGTGGAGAAATAAACATTCCCTCATTGTTGGTGAGATTGCAAGCTAGTACAATCACTGTGTAAATCAGTCTATCAGTTCCTCAGAAAATTGGACATAGTACTACCTGAGGACTAAGCTGTACCATTCCTGAGCATAAAGATACTCCAACATATAACAAAGACACATACTCCACTATATTCATAGAAGCCACATTTATAATATCCAGAAGCTGGAAGCAACCCAGATGTCCCTCAACAGAGGAATGGATATAGCAAACATGCTATATTCACTCAATTGAGTATTACTCAGCTATTAAAAACAATGACTTCATGAAATTCACTGGCAAGTGGATGGATCTAGAAAATATCCTGAGTTAGGTAACTCATTCAGAAAACACTGCACATGGTATGTACTCGCTAGTAAGTGGATATTAGACAATGAGCATGGAATACCCATGATACAACTCATGGACCACATGAAGCTCAAGAGAAAGGAAGATCAAAGAGTGTATGCTCCAGTCCTACTTATAAGGGGGAGCAAAATAATGTTGGCTAGTATTCATATCTATCTATGTATCTATCTATCTATCTATCTATCTATCTATCTATCTATCATCTGTCTGTCTATAAATCAATCAATCAATCAATCAATAATTAATTTCAGTTTCTTATAATTTCAGATTCATTCTCATTCCTTATGACCTTTGTCTGGCTTCATAAGTATGTTAACCTACGTAATTGATAGATATTCCTTTTATATAGAAATACATATATTGTAGATAAATACATATTACTTATAAATATATATATTACATATATTATAGATAAAAATATTGTTAAACCATACTTAAAGCCTAAGCATAGCACATTATCTAAGATCCTACTTTTTCCACACTTTCTTTTTTTACTTTAGGAAATTTCACAACTCAGACTCTCACTTTCATTTACAATGTAAATACTCCAACTTTTGCTATAAGTGCTGTAACCTACAGTTTAATCTTATCAACTCAATTCTGTCAAGTTACCTCAGGAGTCACCAATTTTTTTCATTTAAAATACTTAGCAACTATTGGAAGGTTAAAAACTTCACAACTGACTAAAATCTTATATATGATTGTTATAAAGACTGTGGAGTGTGACTCCTTTGAGAAGCCCACACCTCCATTTTGGGGTGTACCTCACATTTACACACAATACTGGCTCCTATTAACTCCACATGTAAATACTGTTTAATGAACCCTAATTTTGTCTCCTACTTGAGGTACCCTGAAATCCATATCCTTGGTGAATTCAAGTCTTCAGCTACACCTGGATTGAAGTCCTCACAGGATAAGTAAAGTGGAGCATTTAACTGTGATAGTGCCTATTGCCATTAATATAGATCGTGGCTCTTTTAAAAGAAAACCACACACATGTGGGAGGAGCCCATTTGCTACATGAATAAGATAACATTGCATAGGCTACTTCCTGTTATGTAAAGTTTGGCTTTCTTTCCATAGTGTAGGCACATCAACAGAGACTGTGACATGATGTAAGCTACTTTCAGTTATGACTTTTGAGTTTGTTTCTGTTGCTAACCAAGATAGTGACATAACCAATAGAAAAATATATTCTGTCTTCAAATGCAAACACAACACCTGAAAATATGACTGACATTTATAAGCTCAAGTGCATGTTAGCAGAAAATATAGCTTTGAGGTATGTTAATAGATCAAAGTCTCAATACTAAAGCAAACTGCATGTCATCTCACCTCATAGAGTATGTTTATACTTGTCAAAATTTGTTTAGAAGTCAGGAATAGCTGGTGTTTTACATGTAATGGATAAGAATAGAATGTTTTACAGCATTACAATATTAAGTCACACAAAAGCTACATGGTAAGAAGAACCAGATTCCCAGACGCAGGCAGAGTATTATTACCCACTGCCTGAGGGGAAAGAAACGGATCTCAGCCAGGGCATGATGCTTCAAACCAGTGAATTGTAAGCTGTGGCCAAAATACCTTCTATAAACCTATCACAGGAAGTTCCCCTGAGGCCATGAGTGAATGGGCTCTTAACAAATTCTCTCTTGTTTTCAAATTATGAACACTACTCCTTACACCACCTACTTAGCCCAATGCTTTCTGTAACAACAGCTGTGGACGCTCTTTCCTAACCTCTATTGCAGATGAATAATGAGAATTTCAAAGCATGACTCATTTTATTAATGGGCCTGGTATATGCTTGTTTATTGCCCTACCACCTCCAAAAGCGCCCCCCCCACACACACACAAATCTATTCCTGGAACTTATTTAGCAGAATAAAGAGAATCCATGCTAAGTTTGCTGAACGTAGGTGTGACCAGATTCTAGATACATTTTTCTAAAGTATGTCACTGAGCAAGCAACCTAGGAAACAGTAAAAGCAACCCTTAAAGTACTTATAAAGATTTTCACTAATGACTTTTCCCTTTAAAAAACCAAAAATTTCCCCGACTTCTCTGAGTAGTCATACAGGAGACTCTTACTCAAAAGCAAGCCTGCTATTTTCCCAGTTCCAACACATACATACGCACACATACACCACACACACTCATATACTCAAACGATATCTATTCTTTTGTTTTCATCTCTGGGCTTTTTGTTTTGTTTTGTTTTGTTTTATTTTGTTTTGTTTTTTGTTTTTGTTTTGTTTGGTTTTGGTTTTGGTTTTTTTTTTTTTTTTTTTTTGGTTTTTGTTTTATATTGGTCTTTGTCACTAGTGAAGTCATGGAGGATTAAAGCTATCACTTTCTTTCTTTGTAAAACAACACACTTCCAGCTGGACCTGTAGAAATTTGCATTACTCTTTGGAAACAGTCAAAGAAAAACAAAGTATATTTATTACATCAAATCATGGCTCCTTTAGATTTTTAAAATTTTAATTTATATGCATGTGTGTGTTTCTATGTGGATGTAGACCATGTGAATGCAGATGAGCATGAATCTCAAGCTGTTGGGCCCTATAGATCTAGCAATTATGACTATGTGGGTGCTGAAACTGTTTCTTAGTCTTCCTGTAAAGATGTAAGGCTCTGACTCATTGAGCCATTTCTCCAGCTCTAGTTTCTTATTTTTCTTTTGTTTTTTCCTTTAAAAAATTAATCGGTTATTTTATTTATTTAAATTTCAAATGTTGTCCCCTTTACCGATCTCCACTCCACAACCCCCCATCCCATCAACCATCCCCTTTGCCTCCAAGAGTTTACTTCCCCACCCACCCGTCCTTCCTCACCCCTCTAGCATACCCCTATGCTGTGGCAACAAGCCTCCACAGGACCAAGGGCTTCCTCTCCCATTGATGCCTGATAAGGCAATCCTGTGCTACATATGTAGCTGGAGTCATGGTTCCCTCCATGTGTACTCTTTGGTTGCTGATTTGGTCCCTGGGAACTTTGGGGGATCAGGTTACCTGATTCTTCTTCCTATGGGATTACAATCCCCTTCAATTCCCTCATTCCTTCCTGAATTTTCCATTGGGGTCTTTGGGCCCAGTCCTATGGTTGACTATGAGTATCTACATCTGTTTAGTCAGGCTCTGGGAAAGCCTCTCAGGGGACAGCCATACTAGGCTCCTGTCTGTGAGCACTTCTTAGCAACAGCAATAATGTTGGTGTTTGGTGTTTGCAGATAATCCCAAGATGAGGCAGTCTATGGATGGACTCTCCTTCAGTCTGCTCCATTTTTTTTTTTTTTTGTCTGTGGGTTTTCTTTAGAAAGGATTAATTCTGGGTTCAAAATTTGGAGATGAGTAGATGGCTCTGTTTCTCAAGTGGGATGAAGATCAGGCCTCAACTGGGATAGGGAAAATCCCTATCTACTGGATGTGATCTCTTCAGGTTCTATGTCTCCTCTGTTGGGTATTTCAGCTAATATCATACCTGCAGGGTCCTGGGAACCTCTTGCACCCTTGGTATCAGGGACTTTGTAGTGATTTCCCACCACTGATCCCCACCCCCCACTGTTATATATTTCTATTCATTCTCCTGACACCTGGACTACTCCCTAATTTCTTCCCATACCTGATCCTGCCCCTTTTTTCCCTTCCCTTTCTCTCCCCATCTAAGTTCCCTCCTTCCTTCTATCTACCTTGATTATTCTGTTCCCCCATGTAAGTAGGGTTGAAGCATCCTCACTTTGGTTATATATATAATTGATTTATATTTAAAATGATAACCAGTTTTCCCTCAACTAACTACTCTTCTACTCTTCCCATTCCCCCTTTCCCCTCACCTTTGCCTCTATAATGGTGTTCCTCCAAGCACTCACCCACTCCTGCCTCACCATTCTACCATCCACCTACCCTGGGGCACCAAGCATCCACAGGACCAAAGGCCTCCCTCCCACTGATATCATACCAGGCTGTCCTCTGCCTCATATGTATCTGGAGCTATGGATCCTTCCATGTATACTCTTTGATTGGTGGTTTAGTCCCTGGGAGCTCTGGGTTGACCTGTTAGTTGATGTTGTTCTTCCAAAGGGGTTGTAATTCCCTTCAGCTCCTTCAGTTCTTCCTATAGCTCTTGCACTGGGGTCCCTGGGCTCAGTCCAATGGGCGGCTGTATTTGCCTCTGTCTTAGTCAGATGCTGGTAGAAACTCTCAGGGAACAGCTATACCAGGCTCTTGCTAGCAAGGGCTTCTTGGCATCGGCAATAGTGTCAGGGTTTGGTGTCTGAGAGTGGGAGGTCTCTGCAATGTCTTTTTTTCAGCCTCTGTTCCCATTTTTATCCATGTATTTCCATTACCCAGGAACAATTCTGGGTGAAATATTGTGAGATGGGTGGGTAGCCCAATCCTTTAAGTTCTCCCTTTCTACTGGAGGTAGTCACAAGTCTTAAACCCATTGTTTTTTTTTGTTTGTTTGTTTATTTGTGGTTTTTTTTTTTTTTGTATATTTTGCCTAAAGTCATCCATGTTGGGTCCTGGGAGCCTCTTACTTCCAAGGCATCAGTGACTTACTAGTGCCTACCCCCAGTTCCCCATCTGAAACTGCTACATATTTCTATTCAATTTCCTGCTCCTCTGTACTTCTCTTCTTCCCCTTCTAATATCTGATCCTGCTGCCCTTTCTTCCCTATCCCTGCTTTCTTCCTCCCAGGTTCCTCCCTCCATCTACCTCCTTTGATTATTTTGTTCTTGCTTCCATGTAGGACTGAAGCATCCACACTTTGGTCTTCCTTCTTGCTAAGCTCCATATGGTTTATAGGTTGTACCTTGGGTATTCTGAGGCTTTGGACTAATATGGACCTATTAATAAATTCATACCATGTTGTTTTGGTTCTGGGTTACCTCACTCAAGATGGTATTTTGTAGTTCCATCTATTTGCCTGCAATATTCATGAAATTGTAATTTTAAATAACTTAGCAGTACTCCATTGTGTAAATGTTCCACATTTTTTGTATCCATTTTTTTCACTGAGGGACATCTGACTTGTTTGCAGCTTCTGGCTATTGTAAATAAGGCTGCTATGAACATAGCATGTGTGGAGCTTGTGTACCTGTTTTGTATGTTGGAGCCTATTTTAGCTATATGCCCAGGAGTAGTATCACTGGGTCTTTAGTTCTATGAACAATTTTCTGAGGAACTGATAGACTGATTTGCACAGTGATTGTACCAGCTTGCAATCTCAGCAACAATGGGTGAATGTTCCTCTTTCTCCACATCTTTGTCAGCATGTGCTGTTACCTAAGGTTTTGATCTTAGTCATTCTGATTGCTCTGTGGTGGAATCTCACAGGTGTTTTGATTTGTGTTTCCTGGATGACTAAGAATGTAAAACAATTCTTTAGGTGCTTCTCATCCATTCAGCATTCCTCAGTTGAGAATTCTCTGTTTATCTCTGTACTCAAATTTTAATGTTGTTATTTGGTTCTCAGCAATCTAACTACTTGAGTTCTTTGTATATATTGGATATTAGCCCTCTAGTGGATGTAAAATTGGTAAAGATCTTGTCCCAAGCTATAGGTTGCAGTTTTGTCCTATTGACATTGTCCTTTGTCTTACAGAACCTTTCCAATTTTATGAGGTCCCATTTGTCAATTGATGATCTTAGAGCTTGAGCCATTGGTATTCTCTTCAGAAAATGTTCCCTCTGCCTATATATTCAAGACTCCTTCTTACTTTCTCTTCCACTAGGTTGAGCATATCTGGTTTTATGTAGAGGTCCTTGATCTACTTGGAGTTGACCTTTGTACAAAAAGATGCAAGTAGATAAATTGGCAGTCTTCTACATGTAGACTGCTAGTTTGTCGGAAATGCTTTCTTTTTTTCCCACTGTATGGTTTTGGCTTCTTTGTCAAAGATCAAGCAACCATGGGTATGTGGATTTATTTTTGGTCTACAATTCTATTCCATTTATCTACCTGTCTGTCTCTGTACCAACACTATGTGGTTTTTTATCACTACTGCTCTGCAGCACACTTTGAAGACAGGGGCAGTAATTCTATTCTCCCAGAAGTACTTTTATTGTTGATAATAGTTTTGGCTATCCGGTTTTTTGTTTGTTTGTTTGTTTGTTTGTTTGTTTTTTCTTGTTTTTTTGCTGTTATTTTAGATAAAGTTGAGAATTGTTCTTTCAATCTCTGTGAAGAATTTAGTTAAAATATTGATGGGGATTGCATCGAATCTTTAGGTTTTTTTTTGGTTAGGTGGCCATTTTTACTATATTAATTCTGCTGATCCATGAGGATGAGAGATCTTTCCATCTTCTGCTATCTTCTTCAATTTATTTTCAGAGACTTTAAGTTCTTATCAAACAGATCTTTCACTTGCTTGGTTAGAATTAGTCTCAGACATTTTATATTATTTGTAACTACTATGAAAGGTGTTTTCCCCTAATTTCTTTCTCTGCTTGTTTATTCTTTGAGTAGAGGAAGGCTACTGATTTATTCAAGTTAATTTTATATCCAGGCACTGTGCTGAAGTTTTTTTATCAGCTTTAGGAGTTGTCTGGTTGAATTTTTGGGATCATTAATGAATACTATGATATCTTCTGCAAATAGTGATATTTTGAACTCATTGTTTCCAATTTATATCCCTTTAACTTCCTTTTGTCGTCTAATTGCTCTAGCTAGAACTTCCTGTACTTTACTGAATAAATAGAGAGACAGAAGGCAGCCTTGTCTTATCCCTAATCTTAGTGGATTGCTTCAAGTTTCTCTTCAGTTATATGGCTTTTATTATTCTTCTGTATGGGCCTTGAATTCCTAGACTTTCCATGTCTTTTACTATGAAGGGTTGTTGTATTTTGTCTAAGGTATTCTCGGCATCTAATGAGATGAGTATGTGCTCTTTTTTCTTTCACTTTGTTTATGTAGTGGATTACATTGATGTGTTTCCTTATATTGAACCATACCTGCATCCCTAGAATGAAACCTACTTGGTCATATTGAATAACAATTTTGATGTGTTCTTGGATTCATTTTGTAAAACTTTTAGAGTATTTTTAACGATATTCATAAGGGAAATGGGTCTGATGTTTGCTTTTTTGTGTGGTTTATGTATCAGCTTAACTTTGTCTTCATAGACTGAATTAAATAATGCCCTTTCTGTTTCTGTTTTGTGAAATAGTTTGAGAAGTATTGGTATTAGATCCTGTTGTACTGTCTGAAAGATTCTTTACTAAAACCATCTAGCCCTGGAATTTTTTTTGGGGGGGGGGTTGGGCGACTTTTAATGATTGCTTCTATTTCCTTAGGGATTTATGGAACTCTTTAAATGGTTTATCTGATCCTGATTTAAATTTGATACCTTGAATCTGCCTAGAGTATCATCTACTTCATCTAGATTTTCCAATTTTGTTGAGTATAGGCTTTTATTAGTAGGATCTGATGATTTTGTATTAAATTTCCTCAGTTTCTGTTGTTATTTCCCCATTTTCATTTCTGATTTTGTTAATTTGGATACTGTCTCTGTGCCCTCGCATTAGTTTGGCTGAGGGTTTATCTATCTTCTTGATTTTTCTCAAAGAACCAGCTCCTTGTTTTCTTGATTCTTTGTATAGTTCTCTTTGTTTCTACTTGGTTGATTGCAGTCCTGAGTTTTATTATTTCCTGCCATGTACTCTTTTTGGATATATTTGCTTCTTTTTGATCTAAAGCTTTCAGGTGTGCTGTTAAGATGCTATTGTATAATCTCTCCAATTTCTTTTTTTTAAGATTTATTTATTATATATAAGTAACACTGTTGCTGTCTTTAGACACACCATAAGAGAGTGTTAGATCTCATTGCAGATGGTTGTGAGCCACCATGTGGTTGCTGGGAATTGAACTCAAGACCTTCAGAAGACCAGTCAGTGCTCCTACCTAATGAGCCATCTCACCAATCCCTCCAATTTCTTTATGAAGGCACTCAGACCTATAAGATTTCCTCTTAGTACTACTTTCATTGTGTTCCATGAGTTTGTATATGAAGTGCCTTCATTTTTGTTAACTTATACAATTTTTTTAATTTGTTTCCTCCCTAACCAAGTTATCATTGAGTTAAGAGTTGTTCAGCTTCCATGAGTTTGTGGACTTTCTCTTGGTTTTGTGGTTATTGAAAACTAGCCATAGTTCATCGTGATCTGGTAGACACGGGATTATTGTAATCTTCTTGTATCTGTTGAGGCTTGTTTAGTGTCCAATTATATGTGCATTTTTGGAGAACACTCGATGAGATGCTGAGAAGGTAAGTTCTTTTGTTTTAGGTTTAAACGTTCCATAGATAGCTGTTAAATTCATTTGGTTCATAACCTCTATTAGTTTCCCTGTCTGTTTAGTTTCTGTTTGCATGATCTGTTCATTTGTGAAAGTAGATTATTAAAGTCTCTGATGTTTGCTGTGTGAGGTTCAATGTGAGCTTTGAGCTTTAGTAATGTTTCTTTTACAAATGTGGTTGCCCTTGCATTTGAGGCATAGGTGTTCAGATTTGAGAATTTATCTTGATGGATTTTTCCCTTGATTATTATGAAGTGTCCTTTCCCATCTTTTTGATAACTTTCATTGAAAACCTATTTTATTGGATATTAGAATGGTTACTCCTGCTTTTCCTTGGGATATTTTCTTGGAATATTTTTTTCCAGCCTTTTACTCTGAGGTATTGTCTGTCTTTGTCACTGACTTGGGTTTCCTGTATGCTGCAAAGTGCTGGGTACTATTTAAGTATCTTAAACTGTGGTTTTTTAATTGGGATGTTGTGTTCTTTGATGTTGAGAAATATTAATGACCAAAGACTGTTGATTCCTGTTATTTTGTTATTAGAAGTGGAATTATATTGTGTGGTTCTCATCTTTTGGGTTTGTTCTTAGAAAATTTATTTCTTGGTTTTTCTTGGATGTAGTTTTCATCCTTCTGTTGAATTTTCCTCCTATTATCCTCTGTAGAGCTTGTATGGTGGAAATATATGGTTTAAATTTGGTTTTGCTATGGAATATCTTGGTTTCTCCATTTATTGTAATTGAGAGTTTTGCTAGGTACAATAGTCTGAGATGGCATTTGTACTCTCTTATGCTCTAAATCACATCTGTCTATGATCTTCTGGCTTTTAGAGTTTCTGTTGAGAAGACTGGTGTAATTCTACTAGATCTGCCTTTATTTGTTACTTGACCTTTTTCCCGTACCTCTTTTAAAATACTTTGTTTTGTGCATTTAGTGTTTTGATTATTATGTGACCTGAGGAATTTCTTTTCTGGTCCTCCTCAAGTTCATTTATCATCTTCATGAGATGGGATTTCTATGAAAATCTTACTTTTTGGGTGTGTTAGGGTATACAGGGCTTTTTGTGGTGGGAAAACTAGGTTCTGGTGTTGACAAGTGGCATTGGTTTCTGTTGCCTATAATGTTGCACTTGCCTCTAGGTATCTGGTTATCTCTGGGGTTAACTCGCCTTCCTGTCTCTGACTGGAGCCCATCCCTACTATGAATCTGGTTATGTTGGACCTCCTTGGGTCAGACTGTGTCTGGATGTATGAGGGATTCTGGGGTACCTGATCTGAGAGCCAACCTCCAGGGAATCAAACTGACTGTGGGTGTGGGCAGGGTGTGGGGAGCTACAGCACAGGATCTGCTATTAGGTGCAGTTTTGGACCTAAAGGGAGATGTGTCCACAGCAGGGCAGGCGATCCTATGCCCTCTGGAGCCCTGGAAGGGGAGAGGGGATCTCTGTTAGGCCAGGTATAGGGCAGGGGGACTCACCTGTGAACCTGGTGGTATCAGAATTCCTGAGAGTCAAGCTGTCACTGGGTATGGGCAGAGTGGGAGGAGATGGAGCACAAGATCAGCTACTAGGTGCAGTTTTTGACCTGAAGAAAGATGTGTCTCTGTTGGGGCAGGAGGTCCTGTGTTCTCTGGGCCTCTGAGAAGTAGGGGATACCATTTAGGCCACTTATTGGGGTAGAACTCACCTGTGAGTCTGGTGGTGTCAGAACTAATGTGGGTCAAGGTTTCCAGTTACTTTTTAACATAAAGACATTCCATGGACTACAGGTATACACACAGCCCTTGGGAAGTAGAAGACAAGAATCAGAAATCCAGATTATTGTAAGGTACATGGCAAATTAAAAGCCAGTCTGAACTACATAAAACTTTGACCTAAAAAAAAATGAAAGGAAATTCTGTATGAGTATTAGAATTGTCCAAAATAGCTATAGTTCAGTGAAGCAGTGTATGAGGGGTACCTTTAGGAGATGTGATTAGGTGGGTAATCTTGAGGTCAGTGTCTCTTTTAAAAACTCATGTGCCCACTGAAGATACCATTACTTACACTGTGATTGGGTTACTGAAGTAGTCACCCTACTTCCCTTGCTTGAACACCTTCCTCTATCCTGCCAGAAGCTCTTATGTTACACAGCACCAAGGTTGTTTCCAGATGTCTCTGTGTGCATTGCTAGACTTCTCAGCTACCAAAACAATGTCTAAATCAGCCTCTCTTCTTTACAAATTATCTTGTCTGCAATATTCTGAGATAGCAAATGAAAACAGACTAAGAAAAGACCATAAACTCAAATAACTGAGTGGCTCATTGATCTAGTGAATGGCATAAAACTCTAGAAAGTATATTAAATAAAACAATACAAAATGTCTTGGGGATTTTAATACAGAAAAAAATTGCAGAGTTTCAGAGTGGTTCAATTCTTTGTTTGTGGCATCTATTTCTCTTCTATAGTTCTACACTACAGAGTTGAAATGTTTATTTTACTCATACAAAAATAGAATAGGATTTCAGGCATAATACCGAGATTAAGATCAGTTATTGCATGTAATTGTATTTTTCAACTTAACCAATGAAAACTGAGTAGATGCAAAAGGATTTGCCTGTGTGCCTCTTTGATATAACCCACAGGAGAATGACCACATCCTTCCTTCTATATTCCTGCCATCACAGGAAAGAATAGTTCAAGGTACATATATGTTGCTAAGATGTCATGAATAGTCATGGAAAGAATGTGATGTGCCACCTTCTGCCTCCATCTCCTTAATGTGAGAAACAATCATCAGCCCTTGTATGTCAGGGCAGAGAAACCACTGAATATAAAGGTTTCCAGGCGTCTGCTTTGGACCTTTCCAGCTAGGAACTTCTCTCTCTAACCTCTTGGGGAGATTTCACTAGGAGCAGTGATATGAACCCTTGAGACATCTCTGAGGCCAGTTCTAGCTCATGGATAAAATGCTATTTGTCTTTGGCAATGAGATCCTGAATTTAACAAACTCAATCAACCTTTAGATATAATGAGACCTGATGGAATCCCTACCATACATACATTTTTTTTTCTCCGTGTTTGTATCAGTGTAATATCTATTTCAAGTAAAGTAAAAAAGTAAATACCTTTAGAGTTATTTCAAAAATCAAATTCTAAAAGTTATTTGAGTCGCCACATGGCTTACATTACTCTTAGAAAACATGACACTAAAATACACAAGCATTGAAATGTTGTACATTATTGAACTTGTGCCCAAGTTACTTTATTTATAAAACCTTTCTCACTGGGTGGTGCTGGCAAATGCCATTAATCCTAGTACTCAGAAGGCAGAGGATGGTGGATCTCAGAGTTTGAGACCAGCATGTTTTAGGATAGCCAGTGCTACAAAGAGAAACCATATTGAAAAAAAACAAAAACAAACAAACAACAAAAAAGAGAAAACTTACCAACAACTGTAATTTTTCATGAAGAGAGGGAGGGCATAAAACTGTAAGTTTTCATGAAGAGAGAAGGGCATAAAGAAAAAGAGACAAGCATGGCCATTGGTCATCATTCTACCTGTGTGTTTGCTTATCAATATAGAAAAAAATTGTCTTAGTATAGTTCAATAATTTCAAATTTATAAATAAATATATAATATGCAACATTTGATAGTTTGAAAACTTCTTTCTATCCTCTTCTTTGTGAACAAGAACATGTTGGCCATAAATGTTTTGAGGAGTAAAGTATAGACCAATGAGTAAACAATATAAGTGCTGGTATCATAATTGTATATTTAACATCACATGCTAAGTATCTTAGCTTTGTTTTGTCTATCGCTCTCACTCTACTGCCTTATTTAAAAGCTAATGCATTATTTTTTGTTCCTTTCTTTTTCTTAAATACACTGAATTGTGAAAATTTCCATGAATTTTCATCCATTTTATGATTTAACTTCTATACACTTGAGCTAGGTTTCATATTAATATTTATATCTTGTCAAACACTGTTTAATATCTTACACTATAAGGCCAATAACACTCTTTTTTTTTTATTCATAGCACTTATCTTATTGTATTAGATTTGACATCTTCAGTTCTAGTTCCTGGCTGCTGACACATGACTCTCTCTCTTGCTAAGCTGTTTTAAGATGACTATTGGCTATCTCAATCCTCATTATCTCTGTGAGCTTTCTTCTTACTTCCAAACTTTATATTGTATATGCAGCTATCAAATACCTGGATACAATACCAGACTTGAGCTTTCTGCTAAGAAGCAAAGTAAGGCTGTCATGAGTGTATGACTTCAAAAAAGAGTAGTGCTAACAACCTTTAAAATCCAAAGCACACTCCAAGTTTCACTATATTCTTAATGACAATGAAATGTGTCCTGTTTATGCTCTTGAGTCAATGAAACTAAGTTAATAAGAGGGTATGAATAGATAATCACTGAAATGGCTGTTCATTTATCTAGAGTAAATTTCTCAACTTAATATTCCTGAAATATAAAGAACTAAAATATGTGGGAGTGTAGGACCCCAGATAATGGGACCCCCTACTCTAGTCCAGGGACAGGATGCACCCATGAACACAAGAATAATTCTTGATGCAAGGCGCATGAGGCTTTATTGGCAGAGCTCTGGGCCGACACATAACTCACACAGGAGGCAGGGGAGTTGACCTTGAGGCTTGGAAGCTAGGGGTTTTTAAAGAAGCAAAGGGTTAGAGGTGCAAAAAATTTCGACAAAGGTACAGGATTGCCACGCACTCTGGTCGAGTCAGCTTGACAGGTTGAGAGGCTTGGAAGCTACTCACGAGGCAGAAGAGTTTCACGGAAACTCACCTCCTAGAGTCTGGCGTCCTCTCTAACCCATACATTAATATTCCATTCCCGCGTTAGTCTGGTGTATGGATCCACATGCTCTCTTTTAGTATTATCTTATTATAAGTGCCTTTTAAGATTGAATTCTGACATAGCTAAAGCCTTCGCCAGTGTTCCAATGTCCTAGAAAGTCCTTGAGCAGACCATGGGCTTGGAATTCAGGAAGAATGTTGCTATTCAGTGACATTCAAAATAGCCCCTAGTATTACACTATCACTTTGAATAAAAGCTATGTCACTGCCCTACACAGGAATTTACCATCATCTAGGAAGAAGGAAGTTTCAGACCTAAGGAGAAACCAGAATAGATACTTAGAACTATAGATAGCTGAGTTACACCCATACACACATATTTACAATGGCCTAAGGGAAAGGTGGATTATACAATAGACTAAAATAGGAACTATGGCAAGGGCACGAAGCCCTTGACCCTGGCTTCTAAGATTAAGTGAATCTTAGGTGGAGCTCTTGTTGATCCCAGTTGTTAACAATGAATTCTATCCCAGGTGGTTCCTGTTAGACCTTCTGTGTTTGCATTGCTCTGTTTTATGTAAGAATCCAGTAACCTCTTTGTAACTTGTGGGTATGACACCCAACTTCCTTATTGTCTTCTGTATAAAAAGTTTGATGCTCGATTTGACAAATTACATTCAGATTCCACACAACTTCTCCTGCTTGCATCTGTCTGTCATCTCTTCCAACACTTTGCCCACCTGCGACAAGAGACCCGTTCCACACAGAAAAAGGGGCCCAGAGGGTCTGCAGCATGGGATTGGCTCATTCAAACATTAACAGAAAAATTACATGCCAACAAAAAGGGCATCAGGAATTTGTTCCTGTGGGCTTGAGATTATCTTTGTTCACATAACAACCAGTTGATATGTGACTTTACCCATAGCCAAGGGGTAATAGACAGAGGGGAGGTTCTGGCCAGATGGTGTTGACTCAGACAAGATAGCCCTGCTTGACCTTGCATACATTTCCATCTTTACAGTCAAGCTGTTCTTAGAAATGCCTTAACAACAGCCCTGCCCTGGCATGCCTGGGCCTGTTCTGCTTTGTTCTCGGCCCCCAGCCGGGGCTGTGGGCTCCTAGACAACTCTTTTATATGAATTACAAGATACAAAATCTCATTTTTCTTCATTACTCTCTTCTTCTACTAAATAATTCTAATCCTAGAATTTAAAAAACCTGTGTCTCCTAGTTCTTCTTCTATCTGAATTACAGGTTGATACTGTCGTTGTAAAGAGTTTGACTACATCTATCCTACTCTGGATAAAAGCCATTCCCCTATTTATTATGCAGGGACCAAAGATCAAAATTAAACATATGAAAATAACTGGTCCAGCTAGGGGAGAAAATAAAGATGTCGTCCATGGTGACCAAGAATACCACGACCCTAACCATTCCTTTTGGGCCTCTCTTTCTTGCTTTCATCGTTCCAGTCTTTCTCTCAGCTTTTGCATAGAATCCCTAACTATCCCAGTGTGGTCTGCATAACAGCATTCTTCTTTTAGGGCTGCACACAGTCCTCCTTCCTTTAGGAAGAGCAGATCGAGGCCCCTTCTGTTTTGTAGTACTACTTCTGATAGTGAGGACAAAGATTTTTCTAACGCATCAATAGATTTTCTTAACATCTCTAGGTCTACATTAACAGCATCTCTTAAGGATTGGATCCCTTGTCTTCCTTCAATTAAGGCCGATACTCCGTATCCATTCCTACTGCCATCCCAATGCCCAAAAATGTGGCTAAGGTCAAAGCAACAGGTTCTCTCTTAAATCTTGTACCAGCATATATTTCTTCTAGACTAGATGCAGAATGATAATACATGCAAGGTAACAGTTGGATCATAACACAGAAATCATGGGAAGATTCAAAAACCTTAGTTGATACACAGGGGGTAAGTCCTGAGTTACAGGCTCACCAGCTTGAGACACAGCTTCTGCTCCAATCCAATCCTGTGGGACCTGAGACTCCATTAATTAGGGAAGCAGAAAACCTGGCCTGATCAGCATCACAAGTCCCTTCCGGTCCATGCCAGCACAGGGTTACCTTGGGCGCAGAATCTGCAGACACCCACAAGGTCCCCACAGGACCCTTCACGGGAATCTAAAGACCTCTGGTGAGTGGAACACAGCTTCTGCTACAATCCAATCGCACAGGACCTGAGACTGCATTAATTAGGGAAGCAGAAAACCCAGCCTGATCAGAGTCACAAGTCCCTTTCAGTCCACCCCAGCACGGGTACCTTGGGCGTGGAGTCTGCAGATACCCGCAAGATACCCTCCACGGTAACTTAAGACCTCTGGTGAGAGGATCACAACTTCTGCCAGGAGGCAGGTTTGAACACCAGATATCTGGGCACCTTCCCTTCAAGAGGAGAGCTTGCCTGCAGAGAGTACTCTGAACACTGAAACTCAGGAGAGAGCTAGTCTCCCAGGTGCTGATAGAGGCTAACATAATCACCTGAGGAACAAGATCTAACCAGAGACAACTACAGCAACTAACTCCAGAGATTACCAGATGGCGAAAGGCAAACGTAAGAATCTTACTAACAGAAACCAAGACCACTCACCATCATCAGAATGCAATACTACCACCCCACCCATTCCTGGGCACCCCAACACACCCGAAAAGCTAGAACCAGATTTAAAAGCATAACTCATGATGATGGTAGAGAACATCAAGAATGACTTTAATAACTCACTTAAAGAAATAGAGGAGAACACTGCTAAAAAGGTAGAAGACCTTAAAGAGGAAGTACAAAAATCCTTTAAGAATTGCAGGAAAACACGACCAAACAGGTGATGGAATTGAATAAAACCATCCAAGACCTAAAAAGGGAAGTAGACACTATAAAGAAAACCCAGAGTGAGGCAACGCTGAATAGAAAACCTAGGAAAAAAATCTGGAAACATTGATTCAAGCACCAGGAACAGAATACAAGAGATGGAAGAGAGAATCTCAGGTGCAGAAGATTCCATAGAGAACATCTACACAACAATCAAAGAAAATGGAAAATGCAAAAAGATCCTAACTCAAAATATCCAGGAAATCCAGGACACAATGAGAAGACCAAACGTACGGATAATAGGAGTAGATGAAAATGAAGACTTTCAACTCAAAGGACCAGCAAATATTTTCAACAAAATTATAGAAGAAAACTTCCCAAACCAAAAGAAAGAGATGCCCATGAACATACAAGAAGCCTACAGAACTCCAAATAGACTGGACCAAAAGAGAAATTCCTCCTGACACATAATAATCAGAACAACAAATGCACTAAATAAAGATAGAATGTTAAAAGCAGTAAGGGAAAACGGTCAAGTAACATATAAAGGCAGGCCTATCAGAATTACACCAGACTTTTCACCAGAGACTATGAAAGCCAGAAGAGCCTGGACAGATGTTATACAGACACTAAAAGAACACAAATGCCAGCCCAGGCTACTATACTAAATTACCATAGATGGAGAAACCAAAGTATTTCACAACAAAACCAAATCCACACATTATCTTTCCACGAATCCAGCCCTTCAAAGGATAATAACAGAAAAACCAAATACAAGGATGGAAACCATGCCCTAGAAAAAGCAAGAAAGTAATCCCTCAAAAAACCAAAAAGAAAACAGCCACAAGAACAGAATGCCAACTCTAACAACAAAAATAATAGGAAGCCACAATTACTTTTCCTTAATATCTCTTAATATCAATGGACTCAATTCCCCAATAAAAAGACATAGACTAACAGACTGGCTACACAAACAGGAACCAACATTATGCTGCTTACAGGAAATCCATCTCAGGGAAAAAGACAGACACTACCTCAGAGTGGAAGGCTGGAAAACAATTTTTCAAGCAAATGGTCTGAAGAAATAAGCTGGAGTATCCATTCTAATATCTAATAAAACTGACTTCCAACCCAAAGTTATCAAAAAAGAAAAGGAGGGACTCTTTATACTCATCAATGGTAAAATCCTCCAAGAAGAACTCTCAATTCTCAATATTTATGCACCAAATGCAAGGGCAGCCACATTCATTAAAGAAACTTTAGTAAAGCTGAAAGCACCCATTGCACCTTACACAATAATAGTGGGAGACTTCAACACACCACTTTCATCAATGGACAGATCATGGAAACAGAAACTGAACAGGGACACAGTGAAACTAACAGAAGTTTTGACACAAATGGACTTAACCGATATCTACAGAACATTTTATCCTAAAACAAAAGGATATACCTTCTTCTCAGCACCTCACGGGACCTTCTCCAAAATTGACCATATAATTGGTCACAAAACAAGCCTGAACAATAATTGGTCACAAAAAATGCCTCAACAGATACAAAAATATTGAAATTGTCCCATGCGTCTTATCAGACCACCATGCACTAAGGCTGATCTTTAATAACAACATAAATAATGGAAAGCCAACATTCATGTAGAAAATGAACAACACTATTCTCAATGATACCTTGGTCAAGGAAGGAATAAAGAAAGAAATTAAAGACTTTCTAGAGTTTAATGAAAATGAAGCCACAATATACCCAAACTTATGGGACACATTGAAAGCATTTCTAAGAGGGAAACTTATAGCTCTGAGTGCCTCCGAAAAGAAACTAGAGAGAACACACAGTAGCAGCTTGACAACACACCTAAAAGCTCTAGGGAAAAAAAAGGAATCAAATTCACCCAAGAGGAGTAGATGGCAGCAAATAATCAAACTCAGGGGCAAAATCAACCAAGTGGAAACAAGAACAATTCAAAGAATCAACCAAATGAGGAGCTGGTTCTTTGAAAAAATCAACAAGATAGATAAACCCTTAGCCAGACTAACGATAGGGCACAGGGACAACATCCTAATTAACAAAATCAGAAATGAAAAGGGAGACATAACAACAGATCCTGAAAAAAATCCAAAACACCATCAGATCCTTCTACAAAAGGCTATACTCAACAAAACAGGAAAACCTGGATGAAATGGACAAATTTCTAAACAGATATCAGTTACCAAAGTTAAATCAGGATCAAGTTAACGATTTAAACAGTCCCATATCCCCTAAAGAAATAGAAGCAGACAATAATAGTCTCCCAACCAAAAAAAGCCCAGGACCAGATGGTTTTTGTGCAGAGGTCTCTCAGACCTTCAAAGAAGATCTAATTCCAGTTCTGCACAAACTATTCCACAAATTAGACATAGAAGGTACTCTACCCAACTCATTCTATGAAGCCACAATTACTCTGATACCTAAACCACAGAATGATCCAACAAAGATAGAGAACTTCAGACAAATTTCCCTTATGAAATCGATGCAAAAATACTCAATAAAATTCTTGCTAACTGAATCTAAAAACACATTTAAACAATCATCCATCCTGACCAAGTAGGTTTTATTTCAGGGATACAGAGATGGTTTAATGTATGGAAATCAATCAACATAATCCATTATATTATCAAACTCAAAGACAAAAACCACATGATCATCTCCTTAGATGTGGAGAAGCATTTGACAAAATCCAACACCCATTCATGATAGAAGTCTTGGAAAGATCAGGAATTCAAGGCCCATACCTAAATATGATAAAAGCAATCTACAGCAAACCAGTAGCCAACATCAAAGTAAATGGTGAGAAGCTGGAAGCAATCCCACTAAAATCAGGGACTAGACAAGGCTGCCCACTTTCTCGATACCTATTCAACATTGTACTTGAAGTCCTAGCCAGAGCAATTCGACAACAAAAGGAAATCAAGGGGATACAAATTGGAAAAGAAGAAATCAAAATATCACTTTTTGCAGATGATATGATAGTATATATAAGTGTCCCTAAAAATTCCACCAGAGAACTCCTAAACCTGATAAACAGCTTCGGTGAAGTAGCTGGACATAAAATTAACTCAAACAAGTCAATTGCCTTTCTCTACACAAAGAATAAACAGGCTGAGGAAAAAAATTAAGGAAACAACACACTTCTCAACAGTCACAAATAATATAATATACATTGGTGTGACTCTAACTAAGGAAGTGAAAGATCTGTATGATAAGAACTTCAAGTCTCTGAAGAAAGAAATTAAACAAGATCTCAGAGGATGGAAAGATCTCCCATGCTCATGGATTGGCAAGATCAACATTGTAAAAATGGCTATCTTGCCAAAAGCAATCTACAGATTCAATGCAATCCCCATCAAAATTCCAACTCAATTCTTCAACGAATTAGAAAAAGCAATCTACAAACCCATCTGGAATAACAAAAACCTAGGAGAGCAAAAACACTTCTCCAGGATAGAAGAACCTATTTATGGTGGAATCACCATGACTGACCTAAAGCTTTACTTTAGCAAAGTAAATTGTGATTAAATTGGGAGCAATTGTGATTAAAACTGCATGGTACTGGTATACCGACAGACAAGTAGACCAATGGAACAGAATTGAAGACCCAGAAATGATCCCACACTTATGGTCATTTGATCTTTGACAAGGGAGCTAAAATCATCCAGTGGAAAAAATACAGCATTTTAAACAAATGGTGCTGGCACATCTGGTGGTTATCATGTAGAAGAGTGCGAATTGATCCATTCCTATCTCCTTGTACTAATTTCAAATCTAAGTGGATCAAGGAACTTCACATAGAACCAGAGACACTGAAACATATAGAGGAGAAAATGGGGAAAAGCCTCGAAGATATGGGCACAGGGGAAAAATTCCTGAATAGAACAGCAATGGCTTGTGCTGTAAGATTGAGGATCAACAAATGGGACCTCATGAAACTACAAAGCTTCTGTAAGGCAAAAGACACTGTTAATAAGACAAAAAGGCCACTAACAGATTGGGAAAGCATCTTTACCTATCCTAAATCAGATAGGGGACTAATATCGTATATATATATACATATATATATATATATATATATATATATATATATATATATATATATATATATATAAATGTTGCTCAGAGCTAAACAAAGAATTCTCACCTGAGGAATATCAAATGGCTGAGAAACACCTGAAAAAATGTTCAGCATCCTTAATCATCAGGGAAATGCAAATCAAAACAACCCCTAGATTCCATCTCACACCAGTCAGAATGGCAAAGATCAAAAATTCAAGTGACAGCAGATGCTGGTGAGGATGTGGAGAAAGAGGAACACTCCTCCATTGTTGTTGGGATTGCAAGCTTGTACAACCACTCTGGAAATCAGTCTGGCGGTTCCTCATAAAATTGGACATATTACTACAGGAGGTTCTCGCAATACCTCTCCTGGGCATATATCCAGAAGATGTTCCAACTAGTAAGAAAGAAACATGCTCCACTATGTTCATAGCAGCTTTATTTATAATAGCCAGCAGCTGGAAAGAACCCAGATGGCCCTCAACAGAGGAATGGATACAAAAATGGTGGTACATTTACACAATGGAGTAGTACTCAGCTATTAAAAAGAATGTATTTATGAAATTCCTAGGCAAATGGTTGGACCTGGAGGGCATTATCCTGAGTGAAGTAACCCAATTGACAAACAACTCAAATCATATGTACTCACTGATAAGTGGATATTAGCCCATAAACTTAGAATACCCAAGATATAAGTTACAATTTTCAAAACACATGAAACTCAAGAAGAACAAAGATGAAAGTGTGGACACTTTGCCCCTTCTTAGAAATGGGAACAAAACACCCATGGAAGGAGTTACAGAGACAAAGTTTGGAGCTGAGACAAAAGGATGGACCATCTAGAGACTGCCATATTCAGGGATCCATCCCATAACCAGCCTCCAAACACTGACACCATTGCATACACTAGTAAGATTTTGCTGAAAGGACCCAGATATAGCTGTCTCCTGTGAGACTATGCCGGGGCTTAGCAAACACAGACGTGGATGCTCACAGTCATCTATCGGATGGATCACAGGGCCCCCAATGGAGTAGCTAGAGAAAGTACACAAGTAGCTAAAGGGGTCTGCAACTCTATAGGTGGAACAACATTATGAACTAACCAGTACTCCGCAGCTCTTGACTCTAGCTGCATTTGTATCAAAAGATGGCCTAGTTGCCCATTTCTGGAAAGAGAGGCCCATTGGACATGCAATCTTTATATGCCCCAGTACAGGGGAATGCCAGGTCCAAGAAGTCGGAGTGGGTGGGTATGGGAGTGGGGGGGGAGGTTTTGGGGACTTTTGGGATAGCATTGGAAATGTAAATGAGGAAAATAACTAATAAAAATATAAAAAGAAAGAGAAACCACATGCTAATTCATACCAAGTTAAATAAATTTAACAAAACAAAATCTAGAATATGTTCACCTTCACTCTTGTTCCTAATGGTGTTAATGTTCCCATGTTATGATTTTCAAAAGTTAAAAACTCCCCCTACCTTTTTTTTTTTTTTTTTTTGGTTTGGCCAACTTTATTGAAAAACTTGAAGTTTGATTAAATTCACCCACTAGAGCCCTCATTTCAAATAGCTAACAAAACCAGAATTCCTCTTAATACTTTTACTTCATTTTTAATATCTGTCTGATCTTTACTTGTTACAGTTTCTGCAACTCAATGCACATAGTGTAAGTACCAGATAAACGACCATCCACCTTCTATTATATTTATCACAGACACTGAAATTTACATATTTTAGAAAATTCTAATCATTTAAATAGAGTGGAATAATTTGCTCTAATTCCTAAAGTTCTCAGTTATCCAACATAAAGGTGAGCATTTTAAACTGTATTGTGTGGTGGCACTTGACAGAAACCCATCCAATCACCTTTTGTGAATTTCTATTTACTTGAAAACCCCATGTACAGAACTGTCATTACACTACAAACAAATTATGTTACAAAGCTAAAGGGAAATGGCATATCTAGTAGCTCAGTTCCTTAACTCACAATTAAGAAGCATGACTCTCCCAAAGGCAGTGTGCTTAATACAGAAACCAGACCTAGCCTACAGCATTCATGTATATTAATAGGTATTTCATATATTGTAATATTTAGAGGACATTTTACTGTCACATACACACATTTTAGTTGCTATTGACATATCATATAGACATGCCACTCTCTGTATTTCCCTACAATAAATAACTGCTTTGCTCCAAAAGAAATTCTTTTGAGATTAATGCTCCTTGTTAATGGATGGAATACCTTCTGAAGAGTTCCCAAATAAATAATTATACTTAGAACAATGAATAATTAGGTACAATGTAGCAATGCAAAAAGTTCACCTATTCATTTTACTGCTTCTTTAATTCAACATATTTTAGTTGACTGATAACCTCCTTGATCTTACTGAAATTATAGAAAGTTTTACAGATAGCAAGAATTCTGATAGGAGGTTTACTATGAAATTAAATGAAATTAAATTTAAACATTTCAGAAATCCCCAGTGGAAGGAAGGTTTTCAAGGTATGACAAATACAGTGAAGATCTGACCTTATCTTTGAGGTTAGAGAAGCTTACCCTGAAAGAACATGGCTTTATCTGATATTTTTATTAATGTATTGTTTACATTCGAAATGCTGATCCTCCTTTCAGTCCCCAGACACAGGGTTCCTCCCATAACCGCCCTCTCTTCTGAGCTGGTACCTTGCCAGGTATCCTCCCACCCTAGTGCATCAAGTCCTTTTAAGATTAGAAGCATCTCCCACTGAGGCCACAAGGCAGCCCTCTGCTACATTCATGTCAGGGTCCTCAGACCAGCCTGTTTATGCTTTCTTATTTGTATCTTAGCCTCAAAGAGCTCTGAGGGGTCCAGGTTAGTTGGCACTCTAGGTCTTCTGGTGGGGTTGCCATTGCCTTCAGGGCTTTCAATCCTTCCCCTAACTCTATCATAGGGGTCCCCTACTTCTGTCCAATGATTGGCTGTGGGTATCTTCATCTGCCTTAGTCATCTGTTTGGTAGAGCCTGTCTGAGGACAGCTATGCTAGGCTCCTGTCACAAGTATAATATAGCATCGCTAACAGTGTCAGAGATTGGTGCCTATGCATGGAATGGGTCTCAAATTGTGTTAGTCACTGGTCAGCCATTCCTTCAGTCTCTCTTCCATCTTGTTCCTGCATTTCTTTTACACAGGACAAATTTTGGACCAAAACTTTTGTAGGTTGGTTAGTTTCCCCCATCCTTCCACTGGGGATCCTGTCTGGCTCCCGGAGGTTGTCTCTTCAGGTTCCATATCTCCATTGTTGGTCATTTCAGCTAAACTCACACACACTGACTTCTGTTTGCCTCCCAGTTCTCTAGGACATTTTAGAGCCTCTCCCTACCCTGTCAACCCTAACAAGTACATTTTCCCATTCATTCTCCTGGCCCTCTAGGCTTCTCTTCTGTCTCTCCCTGTGTGAGTGATGTGGAGATAAATCTGGTGGAACAAGTTCTGGGATGGAGAGGTAGGTGCCACAGGCTTCTGTGACTCCTCAAAGAGTCCTGATCCACTATACACAGTGTATGATCTGTCATAGCTCCCAGTATTCCTGTGAGACAACACAAATGACCTAAAGCCAGGCTGGTGGCTGCTTCCCCTGGCTTCATGGAAATCTCCACAGGGAATTGGATTCTCACCTCCAGGACTAAGATCTAAACAATACAGGTTGTACCTTGATTTGCCCTTGAACACATAAATATACCCTAATTGGCTAAATGGCTATATATAAGCTTATGAAGTGTACAATAAAGTTAGATTTGCACTCCAGTGCTGTTCTCCAGAATCTGAATGTCTAGCATTGTCTTGGACTCCATCTCAGTGTACTCCTCACTTTCCAGTTCCTGTTCCCAAATCTCCACACCTGATCCTACCCACCTCTTCCTTCTCCCACCCAGTCCCTCCTTTCTTCTGCCTCCCATAACTATTTTTGTTCCAACTTCTAAGTGGGATCCAAGCATCCTCACTTAGGCCTTCCTACTTGTTTACCTTCTTTATGGGGTGTATCATGGGTATTCTGCACTTTTGAACTAATATCCACTTATCACTAAGTATATACCATCCATGTTCTTTTGGATCTGGTTTACCTCATTCAGAATATTTTATTGTTCTATCCTTTTGCCTGGAAAAATTCATGCTATCCTTGTTTTTAACAGCTAAATAGTATTTTGTTGTTTTATCTGACATTTTTACAACAAATTTAATAGGTGTCAGTGAAAGGGGGACTAGAGAATTCCTAGAGTTCTAAGAAGGTAATCTAGAAAAGAAATTGCACCATGCTGGAAGTGTAGAAACAGTGTAGGTTCACCCGACCAAGGCAGATGCTGTATGAAGACACAAACATTTGTGAATACCAGAGTCTGTGGCTACATCAGCAATGTGAAATGATGTATTGTCTTTGTCCAGAAGAGGATGGCCCTGAAGGCTTTTTGAGCTATTGAGTTAATGAAAAGATTATAAATGTGGACCTGGTAAATTTAAGAACAAACATCAAACAGTCCTGTCTCAAACAAGATGAACAATAAAGGAGGGTTGAATTCCATGCTTTTCCACTGACCTTCACACTTGAGCTCTGGGATAGAAGCGGCTTTACTCAAACTCAAGAGCTCAGAGGTTTTCAAAGGAAGTGAGTCAACTCACTTGAGAGAAACAGAAAAGGAGCAAGTGCATAGAATACACTTTATTTTATTTTATTGAAAGAACACAAAAATTATTTTAAATAATGTTAAACATATCAAAAATACTTCTTTTCTTCAATACCAGAATAACTTACATCAAATTTCAATTATAAAAAAAATCTGTTATTATTTGATAAGAATTGAATAGATAGAGGAGGCTTCTTTTTCTAGTTGTCCCAACAGTTGTACTCTTTTCTATGGGCAGTGACTACACACAGAGAAGAAAATACATTACAAGATGATTCACATCAGTCATGGCAGAAGGATAGCCACTAATATGTACTTATACACATCTTGTCACTTTTCAATATGGACCAACCACTCTTGCCTCTGTCATGGATGCACTTCTACTTACCATTACTAGAATGGATAGCTGTTTCAACTTTTCAAAGGAAAAGTTATTCTTAGAAGTTTTATGGTTTTAAGGAACCACACTTGACATTCCTGAACTTCTTGGTTAATAAAAATAAGAGAGAAAGAAATATGCCTTTTCCCATCTTATTAGATAAAAGGTTTGAGAAGGTCAAATGGAGACATTGTTGGCTGGAAACTTACTAAAAATCCTTAAGGGAGAATCATTAATGCTCTTGTAAAGGTCGGGTGTATTGTTATATATTTTACTTAGTTTTGATTTTGAGCTAGAAAAAGATGAGATAAAATAGTACAAGACTAAAGTAAAAATAAAGGCTTGGCTGTTCAAGAGGATAAAGGTGAAATACAGGTATGAGTGTAAATGTTAAAAAACAGAGAGGGAAATAAATAAATTTATAATTATTACATGCCTACTGTGTAGACATTGTGATTAATCAAACCATTTTTAAGAGAAAAATTTGAGTAAAATAGAAATGTTGCAAAATTTCATTTTATCTAGAAATTCACAAACAAAGAATTTAATTAAGCAGGGAAGAAATTCAGTTGGTAGAAGATGGTCTAGAAGCCCTTGACTTAGTTTCCAGAGCTGTTACACCCATGTGTGACGGTGTGCACCTCTGGTCATAGCACAAGACAGGGGAAGACAGGTGATTCAGAAGATCAAGTCATCTTAACTAACATAGGGAGTAAGAAGCCAGAATGTTAAACCTGAGGCCCTGCCCTGAAAAACATCAAAGCCACAATTCTACTCTCATTGCTATGTCATCAGCACAGCCCAGGGTACTTATGGGTACATCCCCAGTTGTCCCTGGACCTATGGCCACTCGGTTTTATCTTTTTATGGTTTAACGATTTGCTGGCCAGATGGCACTTTTAAGATAATAACATAGTAAATTTCTCACACATCTCAAAAAAGATTTACCCCTGGGGAAGGTATACTTTGAGGTCCTTCCCTTCCCTCCCATACCAACTGTGCACAGCCTCTTTTACTAAACTTTCAAGCAGGGTAAAAAGTTCTCCATATAGGAAAGAGTATTGCATGTCATCAAAATGTAATGGTGCATTTACAATATGCACAGTATGGTTACATAATCATTTTCTGAAGGCTGTATCTTTTAACTCCCAAACATCACATTGAAAAATTGTTATCACTAATGCCGTTCACATATGGAGGAAAGAACTGCACAAGGCTAAATAAAAGTAGTTTGAGTTATATGGAAATGGAGTAGCCAGCTTGTATGATGTTTGACATTTGCAGAAAAAAAGTCAGGAAAGAAAATAAGGTTACCATGGTTTCTTCCTGGGTACAGACTTACATATGAGTGGTACGGATTAAAGTGAATCAGGCAAATTTAGGCAAATCTGGCAGAAGGTAAAAAAAGTATTCCATCTCTTATTTTTTTCAACATTTCAGAAAAATAGGAAATATTCTTGTCCATCCTTCTCACTTACAAAAAGTTAAAAGCTTTAATTTTGGCAAAACACTTTCTTCTATATGCCCTGTGAAAGGGCCATTTTCAAGCATGGCAGGGAGGTCCTCTATTCTGAAATGTGTGCACCACCCCCTTGCATGATAAATAAAATAATCACTCTCATATGCCTAGAACTGTAAAATGAAATGCAAATTCTTATATCCTCCACTTACTAATTTATAAAGCAGACATTGAATATTTAATGATTTTATGAATTAATAGAAAAGCTATAATGCCAAGAGAATTGATGGGCTGTGCTTGAACAGCTCTTCCTGTGACCATCTCCCTCACAGCATTTATTTGCAAAGGATACAACAGATAAAAACTGGGATTTTACGAAAATATAGAGAGCTGCTCATGAAGAGCACTGGATTCATACCCAAGACTTCCAGCATTTGAGTAAGATATTGGATTAGTGGGCAAGGAATCAGTATCAGAGATGATGTTGTGCCTTAAAGCCAAATATCATCTCATTTTATCCTAAAATAATTTCAAATGTAAAGTGTAGATTTTGCTCACAAATTCATTTAGCATTCTCATTTTTTCTCATTTCTTTCCAAACTTATTCAGCTTGATTGAAAATACCATCATGAAAAGTTCCTCTTTCATACAAACAAGGAAACCACCCTGTTGAAGTCATCGAGGGTAAGTGCAGAATAGAAAACATATGCTCAGGACCCTTCTCTGTAAAGACCCACACGTTTACACCAAAGCTGCTGCAAGTCTACTACCCCATATTTCACACTGTGCCTCCTATCACGGCATCTGTATGCCTGCGGCTTCCTTCTCCAGACTACAGATTTATTTGCCATGTTTGAGTTTCCAAAGATTCCTCTCTGTGATTCATCTCCCCCCTCCACAGCCCTGCTGAAAACTAAATTCTCTTTCACTTGCTATTGGAAGTTTTTCCCCATAATCATCAATAACACCCAGTACAGAGATTACTGCTTTCAGCTGCATGGGCAGATGCTGGTACTCTTGAGTCTAACTTGCTAATTAAATGGAGCTATAAATTATCTATGAGTCATGGACACCCTGCTGAAGAAGTAAATGGAATGCCCAAGTTATTGTTTCTGTTTTCCTATGTTTCTGTATTTTACACTTTCCCTTACTTTTAGGCAAGACACCACACTGTTGCAACTCTGTGTTTTTCTTTACTTTTCTCTCTCCAGTATTTTTTTAAACAATTTCCTTTGGATTTGAAAATTGCATTGTTAGTGCAAACTTATGTTTATTTTTTTATTTATAAAAACTACTGCTATAGAGAATACTTGAGAGTTGTGAAATGCTGAGCAGTGTGGGTAAAATTATCTTTGTCTTCTATTTCAGTTCTTTCTATTCTTTATGGTTGTTGACAATTTCTTAGTGTCCAGGAAAGAGCTTGCTTTTGTGGAGACTCAAAGTAAACCATATACAATGTTGTCAATTGTCCTTTCATGTTTTGAGATTCTTAAATATTTATCAATCTTCTTTGAAATTCAAGAAAATTATCTGCAAATTCTTCACCTGTGGAAACTGAGGTATTGAAACTAACTTACAATATAGTCTCCAGATTTTATAAGGTTAAATTAAAAAGCACATTGTTTTTTCTTTTGGTATTTTGAGACAGGGTTTCTCTGAATAGCCCTGTCTTTCCTGGAAATCACTTTGTAGACCAGGCTGGCCTTGTATTCAGAAATCCACTTGCCTCTGCCTCTCAAGTGCTAGGATTAAAGATGTGCACCACCACTACCCAGCTGAAATGCACAATTTTTAGCAGGCATATTTTATTCATTTTCCTCATGTTTAAATCAGATACCTGCTGAGAATAATTAGAGGAAAAATTGGAAAAAACTGAGGAGAAGGCACCCACACTCCAATTGAATCTCCTTGTGCTGTAGATTTGATTACAGAAATTTAATATCTTTAAAAATCTTCTATCTTTTACTATGTAAATAAAATAATCATTTATATATAGAAGATTTTTGGTTATTTAACCATACAATTAGATTGACACATTATAAGGAAACATTAGAAGAAAATACATATTTGTTTTTACCAGATTCTGAGTGCCCCCAAAGCTTAATTCATGGAGCAAAGGCTTAGAACTATTTGAAAGGCTGTGGACAAGTGAGATGCCCTTTGCAGCTTAGAGGGTAACATTGTGATTGGCTGCAATGAACTTAAGTTAGATAATTTTGCCACGAGTATTAGAATTCTAGTATGTATATAAAGTATGATCAGAAGGTTAGGCTGTTCAGTGGTTACAGATATCACCCCAGACCTAAGGGCTGATACAAAATAGGTCTTGACCTGTAGACCCAAATTCTTAGAGATACTATGGTGATTAATCATGACTGTCAAATTCATGAAGTGGTTTTAGAATAACCATAGAAACAATCATGGAGAAGATTGTGAGGAAGTTTCTCGATGGGGTCACTGAACGTAAAAGACCCACCCGGAATGTGAGCAACAGCATCCCATGGAACAGTGTTCTAGAGTGAAAGCAAGGAAAAAAGTGAGCTGAGCCTTAGCACTTATCTCTTTCTGTTTCCTGACTGTGGCCACAATGTGCCCATATGCCATAACTTCCCTACAATGGGGGAATTGTGAGTCAAAAAAAAAAAAAATCTCATTCCTTCTCCCCTTAAATTGCTATTATCAGGAATTTTGTTATGGGAATGAGAAAGATTACCTAACACAGAGAGACAGGAAAATTGTAGAAGCATTGTATGGAACTGGGTTGCTAATGATATCTCATGTGGGGCAAAAAATAAATAAATAAATAAATAAATAAATAAATAAATAAATAAAAATAAAATAAAATAAAATAAAATAAAATAAAATAAAATAAAAATGAGGGTGGGGGTTTCCACATCTGCTCAGGGCTAGGGCCGCTGCGTGAGGTGGGAACTCTAACTGTGCCATGGACCCCCTAGGGACCGCCAGGCAGGCATTGGACTGTGAGAAGCTGTGGGATCCTGCTCTCGGTGAGGGAGGGTCACAGTCTGGGGTCCCAGAGGAACTGTCAGAGTCAGGCTCTGACTCTCAGGCACCACAGATGCCTCTGGGCACTGCAGAAGAGCCTGTTCTGAGGTCCCTAGGCAGCACAGAGTCCAGGGACGACAGGTTCTCACTCTTGGACATCCCAGACACCACTCTATGTTGAGGAAAAGCTAAGAACAAAGTGGGGAGCCTCGGGCAGACTCTGGCTAACTCAGGCGGCTTACTTGACAGGCAGATTGGTTTGGTGGCAGTAGTGGCTAGAGTGCAGGGAGGCCACTGGCAGGAGGTTAGAATCATGGCTCTTTAGAGGGAAACCCGTTCCACTGCTCCAGCACAGCAGATCCCTATGAGAAGAGATGGTCCATGGTTTTAAGGCATTTATTGTAGAAAATCAGAGGGAGAAGTGTAGAGAAGTAGAGGGCAGCCATGACCACATGGAAAGAGGGGCGAAGGGAAGGCAGAGAGAGGGGGATCAACAGTATAAGAGGTAAGAGAGCAAGAGATTGAGGAGGGGACAAGCAGCTCCTTTTATAGTGGACTGGGCTACCTTGCTGTTGCCAGGTAACTGTGGGGGTGGAGTCTAGGCAAAATACCAGGAGCTTAGAGCACTGCCTATGTGACTGATGGCCACACACCTCTCTGCAGGGACCTCTGTGACAGTAGCCAGGGGCCCAGGAGGCCTGGCTGAACTCGTACCATCCCATGAAGGTGGAAGTCACCATCCACCATGTATTCAGGGTTCCAGGTCTGTGCTTGACCGGAGACCAGACTGTCTAGGCACAGTTCACTGCCCCACAATCTCAGTCCAATCTGCCTATTCCAAATGAGGCTTCATAGTAACAGTCTAACATGGTCCAGATGATATCATCTTAACGTGGGCAACTAGTTATAGTAACTCCTTGCTTATAAATGCTAAAGAAATCTACAAGGCTAACCACGAGGCCTATTGCCTTCAGCTGTATTCTCCAGATACAAGTCATTAGCATAGAATTAGGAGACACTAAAGGTTACCTGCACAGTACTATAGAAGGCAGAGCAGAGTCTAGAATAGAGACGCTGAAGACAACCTACAGACTGTGACTCCAGTGTGACCTCCAGTAACAGAAAACAGGATGGAAGCAGGATTGGGTAGGATATACTTCACAGTGATACTTCACATCCTCACAAGAAGCACAGGTATGAAGATTTCCAATAGAGGGTTTCTTCATTAGTCTGCAGGGACCAAATACAGTACAAAGCCAATACCCCCATCAACTAAGGCTAGTAAGCAAAAGCCTGGCTTCAGCTCACATGCTGCTCTGGGTGCTAAAGGCCTTAGGGCTGAGACAGCCAAACGAATACTCTTTTTGTAGCAGATGGACTTGTTTTGTTCTTTAAGGTGATAAGTTGGGAAAAGTCAAGCTGTGTGCCTCATACATACACACATACATACATACATGCATACATATATACATACATGTATATATACTCCCAAAAGGTTCTGTATGTATAATCACATCAAGTTTAGGACACTGTGCTTTACACATGGTATAAACAGATGAGTAGATAAACAGATCAGGAATCAAAACAGTAAAGGGAACAGGTGAATAAAGACTATTCTTATCAGCAGAAGACAAAATTGAGAACTCAAATACCTAATTCTATAGCCAAAATTATCTGCCTTCACATTTGAGGCTCATGTTTAATGACTGTACCCACAGAAGCCAGCATTTGATGACTTGGCTTCATCAGCACAGCCTGTCAGTTAGGTTTTAATTTAAATGCCATCCTGATATCTATGACAAGTTGCTGACTCTGTGACTCACAGACTTAAACTTCTGAAATCAATTGACATAAATTAAAAAAAATGTGTATCTGTGTTGTAAAATATAGAAAGCCCACGGAGGGGCTATGGAGATGTTTCAGTAGGTAAAGCACTGGTAATGAAAGAGTGGGGTCCAAAATTCTGCTACCTAGAAACCATGTAAATGATTGCAGGGCATGGTGGCCCATCTCCAATTGCTTCCTGTAGCAGATGAAGAGGTGGCCACCTGGAGCAACTTGACTACTTGATTAAGAGAGTCAGTGACTCCTGAGTTCCATCAGAGACACTTTTTCAATATACCTGGTAAATCAATGTCAACCTCTGGTCTACACAGATAATGCACACATATGCATACATATGTACACTTAAATGCTCTCACACACATGCAAAATAAATATGTAGAAGTACAGGATACACAAAACAAAATGAAGAAGTAAAAGGATGAAGACAGGCAATGTCTTAACTGCTGGCAAGCAAGGTTTAAGATGCCTTGGAGTGTTTTCCCCCAAGTTCTGAATCTTAGAAGATGAGTAAGTCTCAACTGTTTGAAAAGAATCAATGAAAAATGTTCCTTCACTGAATAATCATATGTATCCTATAAACATTCCATGCTTAACATCCAACAATATGGTGTAAGATTTCTGGACTCTGCTACAGCAATTTGTGGAAAGCTTCTTCACTCCCCATGTACAATTATTTCTTTACATGGTCAGAACAGCTGCAGAACTGAGAACAGTTTTAGTCAGTTGTCACTGAATACCTGAGACTGCATTGTAGAACTACATTATAAAGCTAAGAATTACATCTCATGAGATTAATAGGCAGAAATAATTGATGTCATTCTTTATGCTCCAAGTGTTTTATGCAGTTCACCTCATTACGACTCCTGGCATTCCTGTATTGTAAGTTGGAGGGTAGGTTTTCTACCTTGTCCTCATTACTTCCTAGGATAGTGGAATGGACAGGGAGAGGGAGTGAACAGATCAAAGTTCTTGTGTAATTCAAGAGTAAGGCTACAGAGAGGAGTTTATGACCCTAGACGTTAGACTAGGACAGGACAAGCATTGTTCCTAAAATAGTTAAAACACAAGGTACTAGAGGGCAGGTAATACCAAGATACAGTATATGAAGGCACACAATTTTCAAATAAAATTTACATAAACAGTAATCACAAAAAAACTGATATCAGAAGGGTGGAACACTCATGCTGTTAGTGCAAGGCTACACTGTGAACAAACCTCTGTCAGCCTCCTTGAGGGGCATACCTAGTATTATTCATGGATGAGACCTAGTATGGTTTACCTTGATAGACAGTGTATTCAAATTCAGAATTAGCATGCAGTCACAATCCTGTGTGTATCTCAGAGAATGTATAGCAAGACTCAACAGAAGGATAACAGGATAACTTCCCAGAATGTGGGCAGCACCTGGAGACTCAGATCAAATAAAAAGCTGAAATCAACTTGACCACCAGCATTCATCTCTTCCTGATCCAGACACAGTGTACCCATCTAACCCAAGGGCCTGCTTCCTCGATGACAAATCACTTCCCCCTTGGCTTTCCTTTGTTTAGCAATAATAAAGTTCCAACAACATAATCAATAAAATCAGTCTTTCCTCCAAGTTATTTTGATAAGATTGCTGCAAGTAAGTGATTGCTCAGAGCTCAGGTGCCAAAGAGAAAACTCTCTCACCCCATCTCTAGCTCAGAGACCAACCTAGGCCATGGGGCAGAGAAGATATGAGACCTGGAATCAGAGAAGGGGTAGAACACTATCCTCCAGACAGGACCATCACTGTTAAATATTTAACTCTCAGGTGCTGTGATGACCTGTCCAAGATTCACATCTGATATCAGATTGGACCATCCACATTACACCATAGAATGGAGAAGTGTTCTCATGCTTTCAGATCTTTCTGATATTTATACAGTTAATGGTTTCTGGAGGGGTGACAATGATTGTCTGCATGGTTATGCACTTGTAAGTAATCATGATCAAAGTCCTTAGTTCACCACCAACAACATTAAAAACAAAAGGAAAAAAATAAAAACAAAAGGAAAAATTAAAACAGAATGGGTACATTATTGGGAAGAGTAAGGAAATCAGTAGGGATAGGGAGGAGAGAAGGTAGTGATTAAAGTTCCTCATATATGATCCAACAACATAAATCATATATGATTATACCATAATAAAATTATGTAGTTAATATACCCTAATAAAAACTTAGAAAGAATCATCCTAATAAATATTTTGTCATATAAGGCAACTGATAAAAACAGTAAACAAGACATGAGTATTAGTTATTAGACTAACTTTTTCCTTTTTTGTTGAGCAGGCAGCAATTGTGGAAAGGAAGCAGGAAGTGAAGGCAAAACAAGAAAAAAAAAAAAAGTCCCTTCAGCTCTGAGGAGGAAGACCTGGGCTTCCATTATAACTTTGAAGCTGACATTCTTTATGACCTGGGACAGCGTAGTTAATACTTTTTCCCACTGGATTTAATGAATTTAGTTTTGAGCCTATGATGTTAATTGGCGAAAAATCATATAATAAACTGCAATGATACCCGAGGACACACATTCTGAACTCATCTGCCAGACCTGGCAAGCCAGTGAGGAACTTGTTCACAAGCCAGTCCTGATACAGCTAGTTTGAAGTTTGGTAAGGGAGAATATTCTCAAAGCCTACAGCAAAATAGAGAGTGTTTTCTGTTACAGCGTGAGCTGCGATACACTGCTTTTATCTCACAGATGCTACTTAAAGTGACTGAATGGTTTGACACGATTAATGAAGGCAAAGGCACAGAACAGAAATAGAACAAGGCAAAGCAATTTCAAATGGGTACATACGCATTCTTTATCCTAAGGTATGTCTCAAGAACTTGATGGGAGTGACACAGTCAACCCGGGCAAGATACCACATAATGGAAATAACCATGATATGTATGATAAAATGGGGAAAATTGTTGTGCTTTGTCACAAAATAATAACAAGTAAGAAAAAAAAATAAATGTTAATTTCCAAGTTTTCCCATCCATGTTCTGAGGCAGTGCACAACTGTTTAACGCACCCATCCATGTGCACTGCATTAGCTATAAAGATGCAGAAACCCTTATGGAAAATATGATAGAATCAGAAATATAAACCTCTGTTTTAGGATCTTCAGGCAGGCTTGGCCTTAGTTTCTTTTGTCTTTAAAAATACAGTCAACAGGATTCTTTCTGTTTCTCTGTCTTTTTCACTGTACTTGTCTCTTTGCCTCTCTCATACACACACGCACACGCGCACACGCGCACACGCGCGCACACACACACACAACTGAACAACACATTGAATTCTTTGAGAGAATTAAAGTCTCAGAACCAGGCATCAGCCCTAAAACTGGAAACAGGAAGATACAGGAGAACACTACTACTTGCTTGGAGCCCAGGGGGAGACAGTTAGTGTTAGAACATTCAGATAGACCAGGTTGAGAGTTTAAAACCTCACTGACATAATATTGCTTTTAAAAGGCTGACATGCCCAATGTCTACCTGGAAACTATACCACAGCCCTCCCTTACTTATGGCAGATATTTACACAGTAAAAGTTGTACTAAGAATGGTGGATCAGGAACCTGGGTGGCTTGAAAGCTAATTTGAAGGAGTGGTTGTGTATATCACCTAGAGATGTGATTGTTGGATCTCAGATGGAGGATAGAATCATGAGCCATGCATGAAAACTAGAAGTCTCTGGAAGCTAAAACAGTCAGATGAAACAAAACCACTCCAACTCCTCCCACCCTATCTCCCTACACTGCCCACCAAGTGACCCAGAAAACACATTTCCTTGCCACACCTTGATCACCAAGTGATGCTGGTTTTTCATATCTGAGTTTTAAAAGATAAGAAAATTCACTATCACAATAATGTGAACATTCTTAGTTTTCTTTCCCCCACTGTTTGTCTTCCATTTCCTCCCGTTCATGCTCTGTCTGATATTTGGCTGTGGGTCTTGGCATCTGCCTTTGTTTACTGCTTGATGGTGCCTCTTAGGGTACAGTTATGCTGGGCTCATTTTGCAAGCATTGCAGAGTATCATTAATAGTGTCAGGGGTTGGCTTTCTTCCATGGGATGCTTCTTAAGTTGGGACAGGTCTTGGCTGACCATTCCCTCAATTTCTACTCCATCTTTATCACTGCACATCTTAGGCAAGACAAATTATGGGCTGAAGGCATTTTGGGTGAATTGATGCCACCCCCCCCCCTCTAGAAATTCTTACTGGCAAAAGGAGGTGGCCACTTCATTCCCTATATCAAACCCTGGTAGGAATCTAAGCTAGAGAGACTCCATAGACTCCCTGTATTCTCTCCTGTCTCAGGCATTAAGGTAGTCACCAGAGATATCCCTTGCTGATATTAATTTCCATTCTCACTCCCAACCCTCTCTTGCATCCCCTTTCCTCACACCTGATTTCCATCCACCTTCAATGCCTGTTTTGTTTTCCTTCATGAGTGAAATTTGTCCATCATTCCTTGGTAGCTCCTTGTTATCCAGATTCTTTGGATCTGTGGATTATAGAATGATAGTCCTACACTTTATGACTAATGTCCATTAATAAAGGCATACCATATATGTCTTTCTTGCTCTTGGGTTACCTCATTCATGATGGTATCCTCAAGCTGTATTACTTGCTTGCAAAATTCACAATGTAGTTGGTGGTATTATTATTATTATTATTATTATTATTATTATTAATTCACTTTCCATTCCTCTCACTGCCTCCCCTTCCTGGTCACTCCTATCAAAACACCACCCTATTCCTTTCTCTTCTTTGAGGGTGAGCCCCTCCTCCCAGGTATTCCCCCTACCCTGGCATATCAAGCCTCTGCCAGTCTAGGCTCATCCTTTTGCATGTAATTTTAAAAATCCACACTAGCTCCAGCTAAACTCTAGCATCAGTAGCCACATGTTCCTCCTTGCCTGATGCTGAAAACAGCTATGTGTTCCTTGTTCCCAAGGCTGGCTTGCTAAGCTGCCCAATCGCAACTTTCCTGAAAACACCTGGAGCTACCACTCATGTTCCATAGACTGACCTCCCAAGCTGTTGAACACATCAACAGCCAATGACAGCTTAGCAGTTCCACCCATTCTCTTGCCTACCTAAATAGTCACAAGTAGAAAACACCAGACATCCTTAATATGTAATATCAGCCAGATTTATATAGGGAAATCTCCACTCTGTTATAATATTTGTAAGATGCAAGCCTAGATTGGC
This sequence comes from Mus musculus, assembly GCF_000001635.26. Taxonomy (NCBI): domain Eukaryota; kingdom Metazoa; phylum Chordata; class Mammalia; order Rodentia; family Muridae; genus Mus; species Mus musculus. The sequence continues at coordinate 12,348,798 of NC_000075.6, forward strand.
AGATATACCACTACATTGCTTTATTCTCCAGCTATGAGATCCCTTGCTACTTGTGGCTCCTCCAAGCCATGTGGTTCTGCTCCATCTTCTACCTCCTCTTCCTCTATCTTCCTCTCTCTCTGTCCCTTATCTTGTCATCTATCTCTCCTTCATCCTCTTCCTCCTCTAAAACTCCCAGCCCCATATTTTCCTTCCACTGCCCAATCACATGTTCTAGCCTTTACTTGACCAGTTAAAATTTGGAGCAGGTTCACATGTATTCACTCCTTGTTGGGGGCAGGATTAGCATCAAAATACAAACATCATGAAAGCAATACACAACACCATCCTTTCTCACTAAGGCCAGGCAAGGCAGCCCAGCTAGAAGAACATTTCCCACAAACAGGCAACAGTTTTTGGGATAACCTAGCTCCAGTTGTTTAAGACCCACAAGAAGAACAAGCTGCATGTCTGTTACATTTGTGCAGGGAGGCCTAGGTCCAGCCCAGGTATGCTCTTTGGTTGGTAGTTCAATCTCTGAGAGCCTCAAGGGTCCAAGTTAATTGACTCTGTTGGTCTTCCTGTAGAGTTTCTATACATTTTGGGTCCTGCAATCTTTTCCCTACTCTTCCATAAGTGTCCCCAAACTTCATCTACTGTTTGGCTATGGGCATCTGCATCCATTTGAGTAGCTGCTGTGGAGAGCAAGGATCACAGAGTATCATTAATACTGCTAGGAATTGGTGCTTGCCCATGGGAAAGGTCTCTAGATGAGCTGATTACTGCTTGGCCATTCCCTATGTCTCTGTTTCATCCTATATCCCTGTATTTTTTGTAGACAGGATACTTTTTGGGTCAAAAGTTTTATAGGTGGGTTGGTATCCCTGTTGCTCCACAGGGGTTCTTGCCTGCCCACAGAAGGTGGTATCTTCAGGTTCCATATCTTCAGTGCTGTGAGACACAGCATTGATTGCTGGATGCCTCACTTACCCCGGGTGTCTGTCACATCCTGAAGATTCCCCTCACCTCCGCAGCCCTATAAATTGCAGATATCCATTCATTCTCACGACTGTTTGCCTGTCTTGTCCTTTCCCATCCCAATCCTGAACACACTCATTCTCCTCATTCTCTCTGCACCCTGTCCCCTCCATCTATTTATCTTTTTATAAATATTTTATTCCCCCTTCTAAATGATTCAAGCATCCTTACTTGTGCCTTCTTTCTCATTTAGCTTCTGGAATCCGTGTATTTTAGCATGGGTATACTGTATTTTATGGTTAATACTAATTAATAAGTAAGTATGTATACCATGAATATCCTTTAGGGACTGGGTTGCCTCAGGATGATATTCTCAAGTTCCATCTACTTGCCTACAAAATGCATGGTCTTTGCTTTTAATAGCTGAATAGTGTTCCACTGTGAAGACATACCGCATTTTTGTTGTCCATTCTTCAGTTGAGGTACTCTTTGGTTGTTTCCAGTTTCTGGTTTTTATGAATAAAAGTGCTGTGAATATAGCAACTTTCCTTATTCATTGCCAAGAATGTTTTGTGTATATCCCAAGAAGTAATATAGTTGGGTCTTGAGGTAAAACTATTTCGGAGAAACTGCAAAATTGATTTCGAACATGGTTGTACAAGTTTGTACTTCAAGCTGCAATGGAGGAGTGTTCCCCTTTGCTCCACATCCTCACCAGCATGTGCTGTCATGAGTTTTTTATTTTGTTGTTGCTGTTGTTTTGTTTTGTTTTATCTTAGCCATTATGACCAGTGTAAAACATAGTACCAGAGTTGTTTTGATTTGTATTTCCCTGATCACTAGGGACTTTGAACATTGTTGTGTCCGGCCAGCAGACCACAACCTGGGTTCTAGCCTGGAAAGGCATTTTGGAAACCTGGAAGAGAAGAGGGGCTAGGTGGCGAGAGAAAGGAATGTAGCCAAGACAGTTACTCCGATCAAGGCTCAAATTTTATTGTTGCGACACTAGTTATAAAGGAAGGGGGAGGGGACCCGACTCTCGCCGAATAATCTCTGGTCCAGTAGAAAGGTGCACAGTGTGTGGCTCCGCAGGTTCTAGCAGTGGGCGTGGCAGAACGAATGAGCAGGAAGCTCCACCCCTGAGCAAGCAGGTTTCAGGCTGGGGGAGGGGAGACTACAGAACATTAGTTTAATTGGTGTCTAATTACTTGAGTTCTTTATAAATTTTACATTTTAGCCCTGTCAAATGTAGGGCTAATGAAGATTCTTTCACATTCAGTAGGTATCTGTTTTGTCCTATTGACAGTGTCCTTTGATTTAAAAAAAAATTTCAGTTTCTTGAGGTCCCATTTATCAATTATTGTTCTTATAGCCTGAGCCATTGGCGTTTGTTCAGGAAGATGTCTCCTGTATCAATGATTTCAACATTATTCCTCACTTTCTGTTCTATTAGATTTAATGTATCTGGTATTATATTGTGGTCTTTGATCCACTTAGAATTGCTTTTTGTGTGAGATGATAAAAATGGATCTATTTGGATTCTTCTATATGCAGACATCCAGTTAGTCCAGCAACATTTGTTGAAGATGCTTTCTTTTTTTTTTTTTTTCTTTTTTCTTTTGATTTCTTTATCAAAAATCTAGTGTCCATGCTTATGTGGGCTTATTTGTGGGATTTTGATTTGATTCCACTGATCACTGTATCTGTCTCTGTATGAATACCATGTAGTTTTAAATCACCATTTCTCTGTAGTACAGGTTGAGGTCAAAGTTTGTGATTTTTCCCAAAGTTCTTTTGTTTTTCAGGATTGTTTTGAGCATCCTATACTATCTGTTTTCCTATAGGAAGCTGAGAGTTGCTCTTTCAAGATCTATAAAAAAATATGTTTTGTAATTTTGATGAGGGTTGCATTCAATCTATACATTGTTTTTCATGAGATGGCCATTTTCATTGTGTTAATACTACTTATCCATAAACATGGGGAATCTTTCCATCTTCTGATATCTTGTTCAGTTTCTTTCTTTGGGGACTTGAAGTTTTGATCCTACAAAAATCTTTTACTTGCTTGGTTATGGTTACACCAAGATATGTTATATTATTTATGTTTATTTTAAATGATATTTTTCACTAATTTCTTTGCCAGTCTGGCTATCATTTGTATAAAGGAGGTCTGTTGATTTATTTGAGTTAATTTCATATCTAAACACTCTCCTGAAGGGGTTTATCATCTGTAAGAGTTCTCTAGTAGATATTTTTGGTTGCTTGTATATATTATCATATTATCAATAAATAATGATGCTTTCACTTCTTTCTTTCCAGTTTGTATCTACTCAGTATCCTTTAGTTGTCTTATTGTTTTGGTTATACTTTCAAGTACAATATTGCCTAGATGGGATTGGACCTTACCTTGTCCGTCATTTTAGTGTAATTGCTTTAAGTTTCTCTCTATTTAATCTGATGTTGGCTATTGGCTTGTTGTATATTGATTTGATTATTTTTAGATATATGCCATGTATCATTGACCTCTCCAAGACTTTTAACATGAAGAGATATTAGATTTTCTTAAAGACATTTTTCATCTCTAAATAGATGATCATATATATTTTTAGTTTGTTTATATGGTGGGTTACATTGATGGATTTTCATATATTTAACCACCACTGCATCCCTGGGGTGAAGCAAACTTGATCATGGTGGATGATGTTTTTGATGTGTTTCTAAATTCAATTTGCAAGTATTTTATTGAACATTTTTGGATCAACATTCTTAAGAGAAATTGTTCTAAATTTTTCTTTTTCTAATCTTTATATGGCTTAGGTATCAGTGTAGCCATGGTTTAATAGACTGACTTTGGCAGTGTTTCTTCTATTTCTGTTTTGTGGAATGATTTAAGTATTGCCCCCACCCCCTTTGAAAGTTTTATAGAATTTTACATTAAAACTGTCTGGCCCTGGAGCCTTCTTTGGTTGGGGTATTTTGATGGCTAGTTCTATTTCTTTAGAGATAAAAGAACTATTTAAATAGTTTATCTGTTATTGATTTAGTATTGGTAAGTGGTACCTTTCTAGAAAATCATCCATTTCATTAAGATTTTCCAATCTTGTAGAATACAGGTTTTTGAAGTAAGATATAATGATTCTATGAAAATCTTCAGTGTCTGTTGTTGTCTCCCTTTTATTTTTTCTTTCTTATTTTGTTTATTTTGATATTGTCTCTCTGACTTTTTGTTAGTTTGACTAAGGGTTTGTCTATCTTTGATTTTCAAAAAAAGAAAAAGAAAAAAAAAAAACAGAAAAAAACCTAGATCTTGGTTTCATTGATGTTGTATTGTTTTCTTTGTTTCTAAATGATTGACCCAGCCCTGATTTTGATTATTTCCTCTCTTCCACTCAATTTTGGTGTGCTTGATTCTTTTTCCTAGCGCTTTCAGGTGTACTTTAAAATTGCCATGAGAATTTACTATTTTGTTTATGGAGGCACTTAGTACCATGAACTTTTTTCTTAGTACTGATCTCATTGTTTTCCATAAATTTGGGTATGCTGTATTTTCATTTTCGTTGAATTCAAGGAAATCTTTCATTTCTTTCTTTATTTCTTGCCTGACCCAGAGATCAATGACTATAGTGTTTTTCAATTTTTACAAGTATGCAAGTTTTCTGGTGTTTCTGTTTTTGTGGTAATTCATCTTTATTCCATGGTGGTCTGATAAGATACAAGGCATTATTTCAATTTTCTTGTATCTTTTGAGACTTGCTTTGTGACAGACTATATAGTCAATTTTGGAGAAGGTCATGTGAAGTGCTAAGAACTAGGTACATTATTTTGTATTTGGATTAGATGTTCTGTAGCTATCTTCTAGATTCATTTGATTCAGAACTTCTGTTAGTTTCATTATTCCTTTGTTTAGATTCTGTCTCAATGATCTGGTCATTTATGAAATTGAAGAGTTGAAATTTCCCATTATTAATGTGTGAGGTTCAATGAGTGATTTAAGGTTTAGCAATGTTTCTTTTACAAATTTGGGTGCCCTTGCATTTGGCACATAGATATTCAGATTTGAGACATCATCTTAGCATATTTTTTATTGGATAAGTATACAGTGTTCTTCCCCCATCTCTTTTGATTAAGTTTGGCTGAAAATATGTTTTGTTAGATGTTAGAATAACTACTCCTGCTTGAGTCTTGGGTCCTTTGCTTGGAAAACTTCTTTCCATTTCTTTATTCTAAGGCAATGTCTATCTTTATAGTGGTGTGTTTCTTATATCCTGCTTTTGCACCTATTCTGCAAGCCTGTGTCTTTTTATTGGGGAAATGAGTAGATTAAATGTTGAGAGATTTTTATGACCACTGACTGTTAATTCATAATATTTTGATGTTGGTGATGGTGGTAGTGGTAGTGGTGGTGGTGGTGGTGGCAGTGGTGGCATGTGTGTGAGAGAGTGTGTGTTTACCTTTTTTATGCTGATATAAAATTATTTCCTGTGTTTTCTTGCATGTCATTATACTTCTTGGTGTGGAGTTTTCCTTCTAATATTTTCTGTAGGGCTGGATTTGTGGATAGATGTTGTTTAAATTTGAATTTCTCTTGAAATACCGTGTTTTCTCCATCTACAGTGATAGAGTGTTTTTCTGGGTATAATAGTTTAGGTTAGCATCTGTGGGTTTTAGAGGTTGCAAAATATCTGTCCAGGCCCTTCTAGCTTTTAGAATTTCTCTTGAGAAGTCCGGTGTACTTAGAATAGGTCTGCCTTTGTACACCTACCCTCTTTCCCTTTCCTTTCAATAGTCTTTCTTTGTTCTGTAGATTTAGTGCTTTCATTATTATTTGGCTGCAGAATTTACTTTTCTGGTCTAGTCTAATTAGTGTTCTGTAAGCTTCTTTTACGTTCACTCACACCTCTTTCTTTAGGCTGTGAATTCTTTCTTCTATCATTTTGTTGAAAGTATTTTCTGGGCCTTGGAGCTGGGAGTTTTCACCTTCTTCTCTTTCTAGTATTTGTATGTTAGGTCCTTTCATGGTATCCCAGATTTCTTGGATGATTTGAGTCAGGGATTTCTTAGATTTAACATTTTCTTTGACTGATATTTCAATTTCTTTTATTGTATCTTCTATACTGGATGTGTTCTCATCCATCACTTGCATAATGTTGGTGATATTTATGTTGCTCTTTTTCTCTTTCCTATGGTTTACATCTCCAGGATGCCCTCAATTTTTGTTTTTGTTTTTCTTTTTTTCCTTCTCTATTTTCACATATTGACCAGTTTTATTTATTTCCTTTACCCATTTGATTGTATTTTTCTGCAGTTCTTTGAGTAATTTTTTTTCTCTTTAAAGGCTTCTAGCTGTTTGATTGTATTTTCCTGAATTTCTTTAAGGGATTTATTAATTTTTCCTTTTAAATGCTTATAGTTTGGTTTTAAGGTCATTGTGCTTCAGTTATGTTAGGATACACAGGGCTTGCTGTAGTAGAACAGTTGTTCTGAAGGTGCCATATTGCCAGGGCTCTGTTGATTGTATGCTTTCATGTGCTTTTACCCATCTGGTTGTCTCTGTATGTTCCTGTTGTAGCAGGTATTGGGACAGGTCCTAACCTTGATGATCCTGGTGTGATGTGCTTCTGTTGGATGTCCTTTGAAATACAAGTTTCTCAACAGTTGGGTGACCCCCTGGGGATATGGCTTGAAAGGGATTGTAAGGTAGAGACAGGTAGAGAGTTGGCAAGACAATGGAGGTCTAGGTTTCAGCAGACACTCATGGCAGCTAGGAGTACCCCAGAGGATTCAGCAGACAGTGGAAATGAGTAGAGAGTCTCTGTATAGAATTTTTTTTTCTTTAAAGAAGCTTTTGTTTATTTTTTTAGTATATGCATTACAGGAAACAAAACACAAGAAAGCAAGAACAAATCACCCAGTCACAAGCAGCTCAGCTCAATGTGTCCTTCTAGATCCTGCAAACATGCACACACTTGGGTAATTGAGATTATACAATATGTACCATGCTTTCCCCACATTGTGAATATTCACCAATTAAAAACCCCACACTACAAAAGGATTTTGATAACCAAGAATATACCATGCCATCTCAATCTGTCAGACAAAATTGTAATCCTGTCTTCCTTGGCAAGAGAAATTTCATAGAAGAGAAAAAAATGACAGCAGGCCTCTAGATAGACATATTGGCAAAGTTACAAAGTTATTCCTTAAATTATAGAAAAAGTAACACTGAATTATCTTCCTCTATGAGTTTCTAGAAAACCGGTCAGGAAATTCAGAGTTACAGTGACTGCCCACTACCTCCTGAGGGGTCTTACAGACAATATGTTAACCATGGTTACCACCAGGAATATTACTAGGCTGTTCATGACCTTCACCTACATATGATATAGAGAAGTCTTTACATTTGGCAATGGTGCAGATTTCTCTAGTCTCTATAGAAAGGAATCATGTGTCAAACCTTGGCTACTTAAATCATTCTGCAGTGTGTGTCTGAGAGAAGTTTCCTCCAAATAAGTTAGATCAATTCCATGTATTTTCTGATGTTTCCCTAAGATAGATAAAGCCTGTTTGTATTATAGATTTTTTTGTTTCTTAGATTCACTAGCTCTCCAAAAAATACTCCTATCATGGACTTCTCCTATATATTCATCACAAGCTTTTTCCAGGTATAAAAAGTAGATGGAACATGACCAGTCCATTATTTTTACTCAAAAACGAGCAAACAAACAATCCAAGATATCCTAAGGACTGCAAAAGCAGCACTTTATTTAGATATAGAATTCTGAATAACTATTATTGAATCTCTCAGTACTGAGAGCATAATTTAATGTAGTTTATATAGATTTCATTTACAGTTTTTATGTCCTAAACTTCTGAATATCACATAAACTATATGGATAATAGGAAAGCATGCATTCATTAAGTGAATAGTGAGAGCCTATAATTGCTACAGATACAAATCAGTTAGATGAAATGGTTACTATACACTCATATACAAAATTAATTCCAACAGTGATAATCATTATTATCTGAAATTCATCATCAGGAGGGAAGCATATTGGAATATTAACCAAAGCCTCAGCACATACTGAAATTTAAAGCTTCCTTATATTCACCCCATTACCCCAGTTCATTCCTAATGTGCACCATCTCCCAGAGAGGAAGACGTAATTGTCATAGTTCCAATTATCAGGTAAGCACACAAAGTAAGAAAATATTATCTTGAAATAGATTGTTTTCTGCAAATTGCAATAGGTCAGGAATCTGATTCAGTCATCTTGCCTCATCTTTAAAGCACATTTTGGGGGGTTACTTCCGGCCAATCCTGAGACTTGCTTGGGTTTTTAGGTGCCCTTTTGGAAACTGAAATAAGTATGACTCTGTTGTCCACTTGGAAATAATGCAAACATATCATAAAATATACATTTGGATATTTGTTTATATAATAAGAGTATTAGGAGGGAAAGCACTTCATAGCATCTAAGTGTAGGTATTATTTGCCCTATTTTCTTATTATTTAATGTAGCATAAGTATGGCATTGAAATGCACCAACCTAGCATGTAGCCTTTCCAGGTCACATATGAGCACACTTAAAATGCCAGAAGCTTACATCCAGTAGTTACCATCGATACATATTTACCATAAATGCATCATACTCTTCTTGACCTTTACTGAACTGAGCTATTTTAATTTTTATTACTAGCACTAGAATATCCATTTTTATTTAACCCACCTTTTGAAGATGCCCATCTATGGCTACTTCAGCATTGACTCTTGTCAGTCTACCAGGTGTTGGGCTTAATGGAGAATTCTAATTACCAGCATTCAACATAGGCAAACCAAATTTCACCATTCAGTTCCACTTTGCATCATTTTCCTAGTAGAATTACATCATCTACTCTTTCTTAACGCTTCTTTCTCCATCATCTCTTTACCTATCAATCTATTACATACTTTTTCCAGTTTCCCCACCCACCCTTGGCATCAGTTCAGGATTTAACTCCATCATTTCACTACTTATCCAGAGGTTCAATTCCTCTCTGTTGGACAGTTCTTAATTAAGACTTTATAATTCTTTCAGATGCATTTTTACACATTTCATTCTCTCTCTCCCTCTTGCAAACTCTCTCTCTCTCTCTCTCTCTCTCTCTCTCTCTCTCTCTCTCTCTGTGTGTGTGTGTGTGTGTGTGTGTGTGTGTGTGTGTGTCGCGTGTGCGTGTGTGCAGTATAATGTCCAGGCAAGAATATGGACAATATTTAGCCTAACCTCTTCCCACCATATGGACTCCAGGGACTGAGCTCAGATTACCAGTGTAGGAGGCAGGCACCTTAACCAGCTGAGCTACTTTGCCAAAGCAGCCATTAGTATTTTTTTCACTTAAGTTGAAAATTTGGTGTAATTTAACACCCCAGGTAAATGACTATTGAATGAATGTACACATGTCAATTATTTCAAGACATTTTAACATTCTTAAATCGATTTTTCTTCTTTTTTCTTTCATTCTTTGTTTCTTTGTTTCCAGAATTTATTTTTATAGACCACATTTAATTTAGTTTTAACAACAAAGCTACTTAAACTCCCTCTGAATAGAATAAAGGATGCTTTGTTTGGTTTGGGAGAAGATAAAAATCCATACTTGTCAAGTAGGTCTGTCAAGTTCCTTGGTGAGTCATATGGGTGGGAGTCTACAGTAAGCCTTAAGAAAACTCTATTTTTTACAGAATGTTTGCAATATGAGAGTCAGTACCTGAGAGATCTGTAAGAAGGTGTAATGCTTATATTCAACAGCTCTCTGCCCTAAGATCCAGGCTCTAATGGGAATGGGTGAGATAATGAGATCAACGCTGCCAACAGTTTGATGATGAGCGTGAGAATATTGGAACCACAAATCCCAGGAGCTCTGTAGCCTGACAGCAGCAGTCCCTGACAATTCCCCGAAAACTTTGTTCTTGATAGAACTTAAAAAAAAAAAATAATAACAGAAGCAGGTTTCTCAAAGAAAGACAATTGCCACATATCGTTCTTGTCAGGCTAATCCTAAACTGAAGTCCAGAACATCCCAAACAAATAAGCACAGGCCTTTTCTATAAAGAAATAATGTGCATAGCTTCAGTCAATGTATAGAACTTATTAACACACACTTGAGAAATGGATGATCATAAAAATTGGAAATCACTGTGCTTGACTGGGACCAGGTAGGGCTAGCTTCATATACGACTGTTCATTGTTACCAGTGAGGAGCTCTATTCTGGTATCAAAAGTGGTACCTGTACACAGGATGAGAGTCAATTAGAAATATTCATAGAATAATTTATCAAAAAGTTATACATTGCTAATGGAACAGAGGCTTTTTTATAGTACTAAAGAAAGAACAGAAAAATTAGGTGATTATTAACATTCATTTTCTATATTAATATGAGGAACACATCCTGCTTTCTCCATGGGCTTTATTCAATAGGCTCAGTTCTGGTTTCAAGAAATGTTAAACTTTCAGATCTTGCCTGTTCCCATTAACGGATCTTAGGGGTTTTTGCTTAGATAGGGGTTAGTGCAAGTGCCTTCTAAGACAATGCTTTGTGTAGCTCAATATTTGCAACTTTGTCTCCTGCTAGCCATTGTTAGACAGACTCATCATGGATTATCATCTTTGTGTCTGAATTCAGCAAGACTGGATGTGCCAGAGTACAAAGTATAAGAAATGAATTTGTTAAATGCAAAATTTAAAATGGGGTGGGGCGCAACAAATCCCAGAGTACTAAAAGTTGAAACCCAAAGGATCACCAGTGCTGCAAGTGGTGGGTGTACTGGCCATGCCCTAATTGCTTCTAAGCCAAGTGACCTGGCAAAACTTTGTATCAAATAAGTATTAGTTGGAGAAAGTGGAGAAGAAACTTCACAGGAGAGGAAAGGAATATAATTATGGCTATTTTTATCCTCAGTCTTCCACAGTTTCAGAATGTTATACTTCTAGCTTATATATCAATTTCCCAAAGACTACAACTAAGAAAACAATGGAGCTGGTCCATATAGAGAATTCTCTATCACCCTTACATGGTAAATACCATGAAATACAACCATATCTTAAGGGCAGCTACTGAACCTGCTAAGTGAGGAGAGTGACTTCTTTCAAGGCACTCCTGAGTATACTTAGTATGTACTTTAAGAAACACATTCTGCCTGCAACCTACCCTAAACATCCATGATGAAGAAATACAAATGGCAAAACAGGTAGGGAGAAGTCCTATGTATCATTATGTCAAGACAAATAGAGACCCTACTTATCATTTGGATTACTTACAGAATCTTGGTGGTGGCCATGATCATCATAGGTGTAGAAGCTAAAATCTGATTAAGTATAAAAAGGTGATAGCAAATTCTCAGAGAATTATACCTAGACACCATCTGTGAACAGTATTCTGCAAGATTTCTGAGAACTCTTTGTTTTCACTGTGTTTTAGTGAAATAAGTGGTAAAGGATGTCCTGGTGGCAGAATCTGACCTCCTACAAGCCAGCCTTGGCTGACCCCCATAGTCAACTCAGTGTCATCTCTCTCTGTCTCTTTAAATTCTTCCAGTATTTGGTTAACTGTTCTATGTGTGAGCCCGTGGTAACAAATTTACTGTATTATTATGTGGGTTCTTGTCTTTTTCAACATATTTGTATATGTTCATTGGCAGTTTCACACTTGTAAATCATATAATTTGATCATATTAATGCCCCTTTTCTCCTAACTCCCAATGAATTACTTCTTCTCAGTGAGTCCCTTTCTAAGTTTATGATGTCTTTTTTTCTTTTTTTTTTTTTTCTTTTTTGGTAATTCATTGACTTTAATTAAACTTACTTACATTAGCAGAGGTTGGAGATTATTTACTGGTCCATGGGCAGCTTGTCAATGACTACATCACTGAAAACAGTTATTGTCCCACACCAACCATTAGCTGTAAATTGTTCCTTAAAACTGGCAGAAGCCTCAAGAGTTATTCCTATACCCACGATTGAATGGTGAATGCATTATTCGTGTGCAGGCTTAAGCTTCTGAATTCAGGGGTCTTGTCTTCTTAATTCTTCATTTTTTTCCCATTTTTTATTAGGTATTTAGCTCATTTACATTTCCAATGCTAAACCAAAAGTCCCCCATACCCACCCACCCCCAATCCCCTACCAACCCACTCCCCCTTTTTGGCCCTGGCGTTCCCCTGTACTGGGGCATATAAAGTTTGCATGTCCAATGGGCCTCTCTTTCCAGTGATGGCCGACTAGGCCATCTTTTGATACATATGCAGCTAAAGTCAAGAGCTCCGGGGTACTGGTTAGTTCACAATGTTGTTCCACCTATAGGGTTGCAGATCCCTTTAGCTCCTTGGGTACTTTCTCTAGCTCCTCCATTGGGAGCCCTGTGATCCATCCATTAGCTGACTGTGAGCATCCACTTCTGTGTTTGCTAGGCCCCGGCATAGTCTCACAAGAGACAGCTACATCTGGGTCCTTTCGATAAAATCTTGCTAGTGTATGCAATGGTGTCAGCGTTTGGATGCTGATTATGGGGTGGATCCCTGGATAAGGCAGTCTCTACATGGTCCATCCTTTCATCTCAGCTCCAAACTTTGTCTCTGTAACTCCTTCCAAGGGTGTTTTGTTCCCAATTCTAAGGAGGGGCATAGTGTCCACACTTCAGTCTTCATTTTTCTTGAGTTTCATGTATTTAGGAAATTGTATCTTATATCTTGGGTATCCTAGGTTTTGGGCTAATATCCACTTATCAGTGAGTACATATTGTGTGAGTTACTTTGTGAATGTGTTACCTCACTCAGGATGATGCCCTCCAGGTCCATCCATTTGGCTAGGAATTTCATAAGTTCATTCTTTTTAATAGCTGAGTAGTACTCCATTGTGTAGATGTACCACATTTTCTGTATCCATTCCTCTGTTGAGGGGCATCTGGGTTTTTTCCAGCTTCTGGCAATTATAAATAACGCTGCTATGAAGATAGTGGAGCATGTGTCCTTCTTACCAGTTGCGGCATCTTCTGGATATATGCCCAGGAGAGGTATTGCTGGATCCTCCGGTAGTACTATGTACAATTTTCTGAGGAACCACCAGACTGATTTCCAGAGTGGTTGTACAAGCCTGCAATCCCACCAACAATGGAGGAGTGTTCCTCTTTCTCCACATCCTCGCCAGCATCTGCTGTCACCTGAATTTTTGATCTTAGCAATTCTCACTGGTGTGATGTGGAATCTCAAGGTTGTTTTGATTTGCATTTCCCTGATGATTAAGGATGTTGAACATTTTTTCAGGTGCTTCTCTGCCATTCGGTATTCCTCAGGTGAGAATTCTTTGTTCAGTTCTGAGCCCCATTTTTTAATGGAGTTATTTGATTTTCTGAAGTCCACCTTCTTGAGTTCTTTATATATGTTGGATATTAATCCCCTCTCTGATTTAGGATGGGTAAAGATCCTTTCCCAATCTGTTGGTGGTCTTTTTGTCTTATTGACAGTGTCTTTTGCCTTGTAGAAACTTTGGAGTTTCATTAGGTCCCATTTGTCAATACTTGATTTTACAGCACAAGCCATTGCTGTTCTGTTCAGGAATTTTTCCCCTGTGCCCATATCTTCAAGGCTTTTCTCCACTTTCTCCTCTATAAGTTTCAGTGTCTCTGGTTTTATGTGAAGTTCCTTGATCCACTTAGATTTGACCTTAGTACAAGGAGATAAGTATGGATCAATTCACATTTTTCTACATGATAACAACCAATTGTGCCAGCATCAATTGTTGAAAATGCTGTCTTTCTTCCACTGGATGGTTTTAGCTCCCTTGTCGAAGATCAAGTGACCATAGGTGTGTGGGTTCATTTCTGGGTCTTCAATTCTGTTCCATTGGTCTACTTGTCTGTCTCTATACCAGTACCATGCAGTTTTTATCACAATTGCTCTGTAGTAAAGCTTTAGGTCAGGCATGGTGATTCCACCAAGGTTCTTTTATCCTTGAGAAGAGTTTTTGCTATCCTAGGTTTTTTGTTATTCCAGATGAATTTGCAAATTTCTCCTTCTAATTCGTTGAAGAATTGAGTTGGAATTTTGATGGGGATTGCATTGAATCTGTAGATTGCTTTTGGCAAGGTAGCCATTTTTACAATGTTGATCCTGCCAATCCATGAGCATGGGAGATCTTTCCATCTTCTGAGATCTTCTTTAATTTCTTTCTTCAGAGACTTGAAGTTTTTATCTTACAGATCTTTCACTTCCGTAGTTAGAGTCACGCCGAGATATTTTATATTATTTGTGACTATTGAGAAGGGTGTTGTTTCCCTAATTTCTTTCTCAGCCTGTTTATTCTTTTTGTAGAGAAAGGCCATTGACTTGTTTGAGTTAATTTTATAACCAGCTACTTCACCTAAGCTGTTTATCAGGTTTAGGAGTTCTCTGGTGGAATTTTTAGGGTCACTTATATATACTATCATATCATCTGCAAAAAGTGATATTTTGACTTCCTCTTTTCCAATTCGTATCCCCTTGATCTCCTTTTGTTGTAGAATTGCTCTGGCTAATACTTCAAGTACTATGCTGAAAAGGTAGGGAGAAAGTGGGCAGCCATGTCTAGTCCCTGATTTTAGTGGGATTGCTTCCAGCTTCTCTCCATTTACTTTGATGTTGGCTACTGGTTTGCTGTAGATTGCTTTTATCATGTTTAAGTATGGGCCTTGAATTCCTGATCTTTCCAAGACTTTTATCATGAATGGGTGTTGGATCTTGTCAAATGCTTTTTCTGCATCTAATGAAATGATCATGTGATTTTTGTCTTTGAGTTTGTTTATATAATGGATTACATTGATGGATTTTCATATATTAAACCATCCCTGCATCCCTGGAATAAAACCTACTTGGTCAGGATGGATGATTGCTTTAATGTGTTCTTGGATTCGGTGAGTGAGAATTTTATTGAGGATTTTTGCATCGATATTCATAAGAGAAATTGGTCTGAAGTTCTCTATCTTTGTTGGATCTTTCTGTGGTTTAGGTATCAGAGTAATAGTGGCTTCATAAAATGAGTTGGGTAGAGTACCCTCTACTTCTATTTTGTGAAATAGTTTGTGCAGAACTGGAATTAGATCTTCTTTGAAGGTCTGATAGAACTCTGCACTAAACCAGTCTGGTCCTGGGCTTTTTTTGGCTGGGAGACTATTAATAACTGCTTCTATTTCTTTAGGGAATATGGGACTGTTTAGAAGGTCAACTTGATCCTGATTCAACTTTGGTACCTGGTATCTGTCTAGAAATTTGTCCATTTCGTCCAGGTTTTCCAGTTTTGTTGAGTATAACCTTTTGTAAAAGGATCTGATGGTGTTTTGGATTTCTTCAGGATCTGTTGTTATGTCTCCCTTTTCATTTCTGATTTCTTAATTAGGATTTTGTCCCTGTGCCCTCTAGTGAGTCTAGCTAAGGGTTTATCTATCTTGTTGATTTTCTCAAAGAACCAACTCCTCGTTTGGTTAATTCTTTGAATAGTTCTTCTTGTTTCCACTTGGTTGATTTCACCCCTGAGTTTGATTATTTCCTGCCTCTTACACGCGTTCTCGACCGGCCAGGAAAGATGCAATAAACCGGAATCTTCTGCGGCAAAGCTTTATTGCTTACATCTTCAGGAGCCAGAGAGCAAGAGAGCAAGAGCTCTATTGCTTACATCTTTAGGAGCCAGAGCGCAAGAGCGCAAGAGCGAGGGCAAGAGCAAGAGAGAGCAAGAAAGCAAGAAAAAGAACAAGAAAGCAAGAGCAAGAAAAAGAACAAGAACAAGAAAGCAAGAGAGAGCAAGAAAGCAAGAAAAAGAACAAGAACAAGAAAGCAAGAGAGAGAATGGCAAAACCCCGTCCCTTTTAAGGAGAATTATCCTCCGCCTAGGACGTATTACTCCCTGATTGGCTGCAGCCCATCGGCCCAGTTGTCATCACGAGAAAGGCAGAACACATGGCGGGAAAACTGCCCCTGCAAGTGTGCAGATTATGTTTACTACTTAGAACACAGCTGTCAGCGCCATCTTATAATGGCAAATGTGGGGGCGGCTTCCTACATATCCCCCTTTTCTTTTAATAAGAGCAATAGGCCACCCATATTAATGAGAGTGGAGATAGAGGTCAAATCCCCAGTGTGCAGGTAAAGGAGCCATGTACAGGATTAGCTCTTAGGCTCACAGGCTTTTACCCAGAGCAACCCTGACCTGCTCCCGTGTCGTTTTTCCTAGGGAGAAGGACACTTGGACACTCAACCTTCTTGAAAGATGACATGTCTCCCTAGAATAGGCTCATATATGCCGCAGAGCCCTTCTACTGCAGTGCTTAGCCGTGCAACTCTCTCGGGCTGCTGAAGCACACTCACTCTATCCCGTGCAATGAGACTAGCCTCGTGGGGTGCAAGAGCTGAATGGCCAGCAACCTATTGCTTAAGCATAGATATATCAGGGGAAGCACCATGTTCTAGTACTGCAAGTGCCTGGGCAATAACCACCTTGTCTCTCCTAGTTTGGGCCTTAAGCTTACAGAGCAACCAGAGAAGCAACACTAATCCACAGCAAAGTGTATCTCCAAATAATCCTACCCATACCCATTCTTTAAAGAAGGAAAATGCTGAGGAGATCCAATTGGGTAATCCTTTGGTCAGGGACAGGTCCAAGCACGTGGAGTTGACCTGAATGATGGCAAGTCTCAATTCCCGAAGGGTCTGTTCAAATTCAGCCGTCCAATTCTGTAACATATACTGAGAAAGACTTTTTGACAAATTAGCTGCCCTAGTAAATTTCTCATACTGAATGGAAGTAACGCATAATGCGGGGTCCCCCAAGCTCCCGACAAACCCTGAGCCAGTCTTGTAAACCTTTGTTCTTTCTTGGGGCTATGGCCGCGCTGCATTCCTGCGTGGCTTGCTCATAAATAAGCTATTCTACCAGAGGTGCGGCTTGCTCCAAATCTGCAAAAATACGCTCTGCTGCCTCTGTCATTCTGGCCACAAAATCTGAGAATGACTCCTGAGGTCTCTGGACGATCTTTGTTAGTTGTCCAGTGGCTTCACCTGCTCGGGAGAGCCCCTTCCAGGCCCTAATAGCCTTTTCATCTGATTCAGAACTACTAAGAACTGGCTCCTTGAGCTCATCTAGTGATGAGTATAGGCTCCTTCTCCTAGAGACCTCCGCTAATTGATCTTCTTTCTTTTCTTTTTCCTTCTCCTTCCTTCTAATCTCTCCCCAGGTATTCTTACCTGACCTAAGCTTTTCCTCAGGTTCAAGACCCGTGGAAAGGCCTGTATACTTATTTTGTGTACCATATTTCCTCTTTGCTCCTACTCTCTCTCCTTGCTTTACTTCTGATAGATTGCCCTGAATTTCATCCAGAATTTTCAGCCCTGCCTTAACCACTTGATAACATGTGAAAAGGAACAAAAAGGCTCCTAACACTAGAGAAAGTTCAAGGCCAAACATATCTTGTAAAGCTATTTCCCACTTTACTTCTGATAGACTGTCTTGAATTTCGTTAGAAAGTTCAAGACCAGACTTACCTTGTAAAGCTATTTCCCACTTTACTTCTGATAGACTGTCTTGAATTTTGTTATAAAGTTCAAGGCCAGACGTACCTTGTAAAGCTATACTTACGGGTACCCTGTTCCCCAGCTGAAGAGTTCTGAATTCACGCAGTTGAATCCTTCTCAACAGTCTGTGTTGCGGGAACACTTCATTACCACCATTCCCCAGCTGAGGAGTTCTGAATCCAGGCTGGATCCTTCTCAACAGTCTGTTTTACGGGAACCTTTATGACCGTGACCCGCAGTTCTGGTTCCGGAATGAGGGATCTTCCTTGCGCCAGTGATGGTAACCGTCCCGGATTTTCTCGTCCCAGGTCTTCTCGTCCCGGGTCTTCTCTTCCCGGGTCTTCTCGTCCCAGGTCTTCTCGTCCCGGGTCTTCTCGTCCCGGGTCTTCTCGTCCCAGGTCTTCTCTTCCCGGGTCTTCTCGTCCCAGGATTTCTCGTCCCAGGTCTTCTCGTCCCGTCCCGGGTTTCAGCACCAACTCTTACACGCGTTCTCGACCGGCCAGGAAAGACGCAATAAACCGGAACCTTCTGCGGCAAAGCTTTATTGCTTACATCTTCAGGAGCCAGAGAGCAAGAGAGCAAGAGCTCTATTGCTTACATCTTTAGGAGCCAGAGCGAAAGAGTGCAAGAGCGAGGGCAAGAGCAAGAGAGAGCAAGAAAGCAAGAAAAAGAACGAGAAAGCAAGAGTGCAAGAGCAAGAGAGAGAAAAAGAACAAGAACAAGAAAGCAAGAAAAAGAACAAGAACAAGAAAGCAAGAGAGAGCAAGAAAGCAAGAAAAAGAACAAGAACAAGAAAGCAAGAGAGAGAATGGCAAAACCCCGTCCCTTTTAAGGAGAATTATCCTCCGCCTAGGACGTATTACTCCCTGATTGGCTGCAGCCCATCGGCCCAGTTGTCATCACGAGAAAGGCAGAACACATGGCGGGAAACCTGCCCCTGCACGTGTGCAGATTATGTTTACTACTTAGAACACAGCTGTCAGCGCCATCTTATAATGGCAAATGTGAGGGCGGCTTCCTACACCTGCCGTCTACTCCTCTTGGGTGAATATGCTTCCTTTTTTTCTAGAGCCTTTACATGTGTTGTCAAGCTGCTAGTATGTGCTCTCTCCCGTTTCTTCTTGGAGGCACTCAGAGCTATGAGTTTCCCTCTTAGAAATGCGTTCATTGTGTCCCATAGGTTTGGGTACGTTGTTGTTTCATTTTCATTAAACTCTAAAAAGTCTTTAATTTCTTTATTTATTCCTTCCTTGACCAAGGTATCATTGAGAAGAGTGTTGTTCAGTTTCCACGTGAATGTTGGCTTTCCATTATTTATGTTCTTATTGAAGATCAGTCTTAGGCCATGGTGGTCTGATAGGATACATGGGACAATTTCAATATTTTTGTATCTGTTGAGGACTGTTTTGTGACCAATTATATGGTCAATTTTGGAGAAGGTCCCGTGAGGTGCTGAGAAGAAGGTATATCCTTTTGTTTTAGGATAAAATGTTCTGTAGATATCTGTCAGGTCAATTAGTTTCATAACTTCTGTTAGTTTCACTGTGTCCCTGTTTAGTTTCTGTTTCCACGATCTGTCCATTGATGAAAGTGGTGTGTTGAAGTCTCCCACTATTATTGTGTGAGGTGCAATGTGTGCTTTGAGCTTTACTAAAGTGTCTTTAATGAATGTGGCTGCCCTTGCATTTGGAGCGTAGATATTCAGAATTGAGAGTTCCTGTTGGAGGATTTTACCTTTGATGAGTGTGAAGTGTCCCTCCTTTTTTTTTTTTTTTTTTTTTTTTTTTGATAACTTTGGGTTGGAATTCGATTTTATCCAATATTAAAATGGCTACTCCAGCTTGTTTCTTCAGACCATTTGCTTGGAAAATTGTTTTCCAGCCTTTCACTCTGAGAGAGTGTCTGTCTTTTTCCCTGAGATGGGTTTCCTGTAAGCAGCAGAATGTTGGGTCCTGTTTGTGTAGCCAGTCTGTTAGTCTATGTCTTTTTATTGGGGAATTGAGTCCATTGATATTAGGAGATATTATGGAAAAGTAATTGTTGCTTCTTTTTATGTTTGTTGTTAGGGTTGGCATTCTGTTCTTGTGGCTGTCTTCTTTTTGGTTTGTTGAGGGATTACTTTCTTGCTTGTTCTAGGGCGTGATTTCCGTCCTTGTATTGCTTCTTTTCTGTTATTATCCTTTGAAGGGCTGGATTCGTGGAAAGATATTGTGTGAATTTGGTTTTGTCATGGAATACTTTGGCTTCTCCATCTATGGTAATTGAGAATTTGGCCGGGTATAGTAGCCTGGGCTGGCATTTGTGTTCTCTTAGTGTCTGTATAACATCTGTCCAGGCTCTTCTGGCTTTCATAGTCTCTGGTGAAAAGTCTGGTGTAATTCTGATAGACCTTCCTTTATATGTTACTTGACCTTTCTCCCTTACTGCTTTTAATATTCTATCTTTATTTAGTGCATTTGTTGTTCTGATTATTATGTGTCGGGAGGAATTTCTTTTCTGGTCCAGTCTATTTGGAGTTCTGTAGGCTTCTTGTATGATCATGGGCATTTCTTTCTTTATGTTTGGGAAGTTTTCTTCTATTATTTTGTTGAAGATATTAGCTGGCCCTTTAAGTTGAAAATCTTCATTCTCATCAATTCCTATTATCCGTAAGTTTGGTCTTCTCGTTGTGTCCTGGATTTCCTGGATGTTTTGAGTTAGGATCCTTTTGCATTTTGTATTTTCTTTGACTGTTGTGTCGATGTTCTCTATGGAATCTTCTGCACCTGAGATTCTCTCTTCCATTTCTTGTATTCTGTTGCTGATGGTCGCATCTAAGGTTCCAGATCTCTTTCCTAGGGTTTCTATCTCCAGCGTTGCCTTGCTTTGGGTTTTCTTTATTGTGTCTAATTCCCCTTTTAGTTCTAGTATGGTTTTGTTCATTTCCATCACCTGTTTGGATGTGTTTTCCTGTTTTTCTTTAAGGACTTCTACCTGTTTGGTTGTGTTTTCCTGCTTTTCTTTAAGGGCCTGAAACTCTTTAGCATTGCTCTCCTGTAATTCTTTAAGTGACTTATTAAAGTCCTTCTTGATGTCCTCTATCATCATCATGAGAAATGTTTTTAAATCTGGGTCTAGATTTTCGGTTGTGTTGGGGTGCCCAGGACTAGGTGGGGTGGGAGTGCTGCGTTCTGATGATGGTGAGTGGTCTTGATTTCTGTTAGTAGGATTCTTACGTTTGCCTTTTGCCATCTGGTAATCTCTGAAGCTAGCTGTTATAGTTGTCACTGTTAAGAGCTTGCTCTTCAGGTGACTCTGTTAGCCTCTATAAGCAGACCTGGGAGAGTAGCTCTCTCCTTAGTTTGAGTGGGCAGAGTATTCTTGGCAGGCAAGCTCTCTTCTTGCAGGGAAGGTACCCAGATATCTGGTGTTCGAACCAGACTCCTGGCTGAAGTTGTGTTCCACTCACTAGTGGTCTTAGGATCCCGTGTGGAATCCTGTGTGGGCCCTTGCGGGTGTCAGGCGACTCCACTGGCAATGTACCCTGGGGCTCGAGTGGAGCGGAATGGGTTTGTGCCCCAGGTCAGGTTCCACACGATTGGATTGGGGCAGATGCTGTGTTCTACTCACCAGAGGTCTTAGGATACCGTGGGGAATCTTGTGTGGGCCCTTGCGGGTGTCGGGCGAGTCCGCTGGCAAGGTACCCTGGGCAATTTTTTATCTTCTGATCACCTACATACCATTATTCCTGTTAAAGTATAATTGCTACACCTACTCTAGTTAAATCTGCCATACTTAAAAACTTAAAAAGTAAGCCAGGCAATGGTGGCTCATGCCTTTAATCCCAGCACTTGGGAGGCAGAGGCAGGCAGATTTCTGAGTTCAAGACCAGCCTGGTAAACAGTGCGAGCTTCAGGACATCCAGAGCTATACAAAGAAACTCTGTCTCAAAAAACCAACAAAACAAAACAAAAAACAAAACTTAAAAAGTCAGTTCTATTTATGTACCCTGAAACACAGTATTGTACCTAACAGTGGATGCTTTATAAATAAATTTTTGAATAAACTTATTGCAATATAAAATCAGCCTTGACATTATGCATTCATACACTTATAGGAGACACAAATATATAAGTTGGTTTTCTAGCCATTAAAAGAATAAAATTAAACTTTTTCAGGCTGTCGCGTCTGCTCTCAAGAACGACATGACGACCAGTCCTTCTAACAACAGTTTATTCAGCAAACTTCAGTCTTCATCTATCTCGCTTTATCTTTTTCCTCATCTATCTCCCCCGAACCCTGGGCCTCTCACTCTTATATACTCTCAGTCCCCATCCACTCACAGCAGGCCATGTCACCTCACCAGGCACGCAGCTTCAGGCAATCAGGGCGGCAGGGGCATGTCTCCACCAAATACGGACTTGTTTAAACCGCTAGCATCATGGTGCACCTATGCAGCTCTCACGATAGTCGTGGCTTATTTTCAGGTGTATGAGGAAGTCAGGTACAAGTCATAAGACTTAGCTGCAGTCCCTGGCACCTTCTTGGGACTCCTGCCACACCCGCTCCTCACATCAGGCTAAATTTTTATGATGTTTGACTTAATTTTGATATCTGATACCAAATATTAGTATCAATTTCTATTTTTGACTTCTAAACTAACTTTGTACTTAATCAAATGAAAGTGTTTTTATCTACCTATCCACATTACATATTTCCTTTTCTTTGATTTTTGTTATTTAAACAACTTTTCATTTTGCTTTCATTTTAAGTATCTAGCTTGTCTAGCAATAATAAAAAGCGAAAGAATGAGTAAACTTTCTTTTGTGTCTCAGCCTCAGAAAATCCTTTTCAATGGTTCTAAGGTATGTGTATACCTGTGTGTGTGAGTGTGTGTGTGTGTGCATGCATATGTGAGTGTGTGTGAATGTGTGTATGAGTGTGTGTGTGTGTGTGTACATGTGTGTATGTTTATGTGTGAGTGTGTTCTTGATTTTACTTGAGAAGGAAAATCTTTGCTTCTGATAGATACCATAAAAACCGTTGCTTCATTAACCTACTTCCTTTTTTCCTCTATGGCATCCTATCTTATTTTCTTTTTAGATTTAGTAAAAAGATACATGCTGTCTGATGAATAAAATCTAAATTTAGTAGTATTTCAGCATTATTTTATGTCAGTTAAAATATTTATTGTATTTATCTTTTTTAAACATAACTATGCAACTTCAGGTGCATGAGAATCCACAACACCACTAAGAAGCCAGACCAAAACTTTAGTTCCTACTCTCTTGGCAAATTATTTTATATGCATAGAGTTTTAGTTATTCATCATCACTTGGGCTATTATGAGAGGAGACTGAGAAATGTATGTGCCATAAAAACATTTTTTCCAGATGTGTCCTGATTTACCAAAATGTAACATACAATTTTGGAAAGATGTGATAGACTAATGTTCAAAGTGCTAAATCTTTACCCACACAGCTTTTTAAAAGAATCAGTTGCTAACTATTATTAGCATAGATGTGTATAGTTATGGGGAAAAAAAAACCTACTGCTGCAGATAGGGGAGATTATCCATGTAATGAAATTAAAGACATTTCCAACTCATAGGAAATTATTTGATAACAGTAATAGAAGTCAGTCTTACACCATGCTGCCTTGTTATAAAAGGTAATTTAACAAACAAACAAATAAAGATGAGAAACAGAAATGAGAATGCTTTGCCAATAAGAAAAACATAATGCACACCACCATATCAGCTGTCTACAGATAAATGTATTCTACTAACACTTTTAAATAGAAAGAATAAATAATTCAGTTCCGCATTAATCATCAATTTTGCCACATACACTAACTGTGAGACAGGATCTGAGAAAACATATGGACATAAAGAGAGATCACAAATGAAACACAATGTTATTGTTTTTAAATGCAATACAATTAGTGAGAATGAGAATAGCATCATTGTAGAATCAATGAGCTAAACTATTTTCCTCTTGAGTTAATGTATCTATCATGAGGTCATCCACCTCCAACTTTAACTCTCCTGGATATAAAGGAGTGCCCTGACTTGTAGAACTGCTTTTGAAACTGTCCTAATATGGTTCTTAGTAGAGTAGCACAGGAAAACCTCTAGTAGCTAAGAGACATTCTTCGTGATAAAAGCAAACACTATTCCATGCACAGTCTTTTACTTTAGACTCAAAGCCCACCAATGAGAGAAATTCTAGGGTTATTTTCTCCATTTTACAAAGGGGATATCTGTGCTATACAGAGTTTTAGAAATAGAAGGAACTTAGATCTTAGTAGACAACATCAGATGCGTGAGGGTGAACTCTTACATTAGACAATGGTGTCCATCCCAGAGTACAACTGGCTGAAGAATTTAATAAATAAGCTATTTGGGACTGGTAAATGCCATCAGGTCATGACAGTTCCCCTGCAATCTCACTTTATCTAAAGCAGAGATAGGAATACTGAGAGCATACTGGCTAACAATAGCCAGAATAGATGAACAAACATGGTCAGAGGGATTTCTTACTGTCAAAATTGTCCAAGAATGTATTCATTTGAATGCTTTTTGACACTTTCTTTCTATTTCTACAAATGTACAGGATGAGGAAGGAGGCTACTCAGGTGCCTCAGTGTTTTCGACCCTCTTCCAGTTGTCTTCACCCACATGATGGCTCACAACTACCTGAAACTCTAATTTTGAGGCATCAAATTTCCTCTTCTGTCCTCTTCTGGCACCAGGCACAATAACTGTGTACAAGAAATATGTGTCATTATTATTTTGTTTAAAAATAATTACAAAATTCTACATGCCCTTCCGCTCGACTCGTGAGCCCTTCCGCTCGACTCGTGACTCGAGCCACGGACTACCTTGCCAGCAGAGTCTTGCCCAACACCCGCAAGGGTCCACACAGGACTCCCCACGGGACCCTATGAGCTCTGGTGAGTGGATCACAGTGCCTGCCCCAATCCAATCGCGCGGAACTCGAGACTGCGGTACATAGGGAAGCAGGCTACCCGGGCCTGATCTGGGGCACAAGTCCCTTCCGCTCGACTCGAGACTCGAGCCCCGGGCTACCTTGCCAGCAGAGTCTTGCCCAACACCCGCAAGGGTCCACACGGGACTCCCCACAGGACCCTAAGACCTCTGGTGAGTGGATCACAGTGCCTGCCCCAATCCAATCGCGCGGAACTCGAGACTGCGGTACATAGGGAAGCAGGCTACCCGGGCCTGATCTGGGGCACAAGTCCCTTCCGCTCGACTCGAGACTCGAGCCCCGGGCTTCCTTGCCAGCAGAGTCTTGCCCAACACCCGCAAGGGTCCACACGGGACTCCCCACGGGACCCTAAGACCTCTGGTGAGTGGACCACAGTGCCTGCCCCAATCCAATCGCGCGGAACTTGAGACTGCGGTACATAGGGAAGCAGGCTACCCGGGCTTGATCTGGGGCACAAACCCCTTCCACTCCACTCGAGCCCCGGCTACCTTGCCAGCTGAGTCGCCTGACACCCGCAAGGGCCCACACAGGATTCCACACGTGATCCTAAGACCTCTAGTGAGTGGAACACAACTTCTGCCAGGAGTCTGGTTCGAACACCAGATATCTGGGTACCTGCCTTGCAAGAAGAGAGCTTGCCTGCAGAGAATACTCTGCCCACTGAAACTAAGGAGAGTGCTACCCTCCAGGTCTGCTCATAGAGGCTAACAGAGTCACCTGAAGAACAAGCTCTTAACAGTGACAACTAAAACAGCTAGCTTCAGAGATTACCAGATGGCGAAAGGCAAACGTAAGAATCCTACTAACAGAAATCAAGACCACTCACCATCATCAGAACGCAGCACTCCCACCCCACCTAGTCCTGGGCACCCCAACACAACCGAAAATCTAGACCCAGATTTAAAAACATTTCTCATGATGATGATAGAGGACATCAAGAAGGACTTTCATAAGTCACTTAAAGATTTACAGGAGAGCACTGCTAAAGAGTTACAGGCTCTTAAAGAAAAGCAGGAAAACACAGCCAAACAGGTGATGGAAATGAACAAAACCATACTAGAACTAAAAGGGGAAGTAGACACAATAAAGAAAACCCAAAGCGAGGCAACGCTGGAGATAGAAACCCTAGGAAAGAGATCTGGAACCATAGATGCGAGCATCAGCAACAGCATACAAGAAATGGAAGAGAGAATCTCAGGTGCAGAAGATTCCATAGAGAACATCGACACAACAGTCAAAGAAAATACAAAATGCAAAAGGATCCTAACTCAAAACATCCAGGTAATCCAGGACACAATGAGAAGACCAAACCTACGGATAATAGGAATTGATGAGAATGAAGATTTTCAACTTAAAGGGCCAGCTAATATCTTCAACAAAATAATAGAAGAAAACTTCCCAAACATAAAAAAAGAGATGCCCATGATCATACAAGAAGCATACAGAACTCCAAATAGACTGGACCAGAAAAGAAATTCCTCCCGACACATAATAATCAGAACAACAAATGCACTAAATAAAGATAGAATATTAAAAGCAGTAAGGGAGAAAAGTCAAGGAACATATAAAGGAAGGTCTATCAGAATTACACCAGACTTTTCACCAGAGACTATGAAAGCCAGAAGAGTCTGGACAGATGTTATACAGACACTAAGAGAACACAAATGCCAGCCCAGGCTACTATACCCGGCCAAACTCTCAATTACCATAGATGGAGAAAACAAAGTATTCCACGACAAAACCAAGTTCACACAATATCTTTCCACGAATCCAGCCCTTCAAAGGATAATAACAGAAAAGAAGCAATACAAGGACGGAAATCACGCCCTAGAACAACCAAGAAAGTAATCATTCAACAAACCAAAAAGAAGACAGCCACAAAAACAAAATGCCAACTCTAACAACAAAAATAAAAGGGAGCAACAATTACTTTTCCTTAATATCTCTTAATATCAATGGACTCAATTCCCCAATAAAAAGACATAGACTAACAGACTGGCTACACAAACAGGACCCAACATTCTGCTGCTTACAGGAAACCCATCTCAGGGAAAAAGACAGACACTACCTCAGAGTGAAAGGCTGGAAAACAATTTTCCAAGCAAATGGACTGAAGAAACAAGCTGAAGTAGCCATTTTAATATCGGATAAAATCGACTTCCAACCCAAAGTTATCAAAAAAGACAAGGAGGGACACTTCATACTCATCAAAGGTAAAATCCTCCAAGAGGAACTCTCAATTCTGAATATCTACGCACCAAATGCAAGGGCAGCCACATTCATTAGAGACACTTTAGTAAAGCTCAAAGCATACATTGCACCTCACACAATAATAGTGGGAGACTTCAACACACCACTTTCTTCAAAGGACAGATCGTGGAAACAGAAACTAAACAGGGACACAGTGAAACTAACAGAAGTTATGAAACAAATGGACCTGACAGATATCTACAGAACATTTTATCCTAAAACAAAAGGATATACCTTCTTCTCAGCACCTCACGGGACCTTCTCCAAAATTGACCATATAATTGGTCACAAAACAGGCCTCAATAGATACAAAAATATTGAAATTGTCCCATGTATCCTATCAGACCACCATGGCCTAAGACTGATCTTCAATAACAACATAAATAATGGAAAGCCAACATTCACGTGGAAACTGAATAACACTCTTCTCAATGATACCTTGGTCAAGGAAGGAATAAAGAAAGAAATTAAAGACTTTTTAGAGTTTAATGAAAATGAAGCCACAACGTACCCAAACCTATGGGACACAATGAAAGCATTTCTAAGAGGGAAACTCATAGCGCTGAGTGCCTCCAAGAAGAAACGGGAGACAGCACATACTAGCAGCTTGACAACACATCTAAAAGCCCTAGAAAAAAAGGAAGCAAATTCACCCAAGAGGAGTAGACGGCAGGAAATAATCAAACTCAGGGGTGAAATCAACCAAGTGGAAACAAGAAGAACTATTCAAAGAATTAACCAAACGAGGAGTTGGTTCTTTGAGAAAATCAACAAGATAGATAAACCCTTAGCTAGACTCACTAAAGGGCACAGGGACAAAATCCTAATTAACAAAATCAGAAATGAAAAGGGAGACATAACAACAGATCCTGAAGAAATCCAAAACACCATCAGATCCTTCTACAAAAGGCTATACTCAACAAAACTGGAAAACCTGGACGAAATGGACAAATTTCTGGACAGAAACCAGGTACCAAAGTTGAATCAGGATCAAGTTGACCATCTAAACAGTCCCATATCACCTAAGAAATAGAAGCAGTTATTAATAGTCTCCCAACCAAAAAAAGCCTAGGACCAGATGGGTTTAGTGCAGAGTTCTATCAGACCTTCAAAGAAGATCTAATTCCAATTCTGCACAAACTATTTCACAAAATAGAAGTAGAAGGTACTCTACCCAACTCATTTTATGAAGCCACTATTACTCTGATACCTAAACCACAGAAAGATCCAACAAAGATAGAGAACTTCAGACCAATTTCTCTTATGAATATCGATGCAAAAATCCTCAATAAAATTCTCGCTAACCGAATCCAAGAACACATTAAAGCAATCATCCATCCTGACCAAGTAGGTTTTATTCCAGGGATGCAGGGATGGTTTAATATACGAAAATCCATCAATGTAATCCATTATATAAACAAACTCAAAGACAAAAACCACATGATCATCTCGTTAGATGCAGAAAAAGCATTTGACAAGATCCAACACCCATTCATGATAAAAGTTTTGGAAAGATCAGGAATTCAAGGCCCATACCTAAACATGATAAAAGCAATCTACAGCAAACCAGTAGCCAACATCAAAGTAAATGGAGAGAAGCTGGAAGCAATCCCACTAAAATCAGGGACTAGACAAGGCTGCCCACTTTCTCCCTACCTTTTCAACATAGTACTTGAAGTATTAGCCAGAGCAATTCGACAACAAAAGGAGATCAAGGGGATACAAATTGGAAAAGAGGAAGTCAAAATATCACTTTTTGCAGATGATATGATAGTATATATAAGTGACCCTAAAAATTCTACCAGAGAACTCCTAAACCTGATAAACAGCTTCGGTGATGTAGCTGGATATAAAATAAACTCAAACAAGTCAATGGCCTTTCTCTATACAAAGAATAAACAGGCTGAGAAAGAAATTAGGGAAACAACACCCTTCTCAATAGTCACAAATAATATAAAATATCTTGGCGTGACTCTAACTAAGGAGGTGAAAGATCTGTATGATAAAAACTTCAAATCTCTGAAGAAAGAAATTAAAGAAGATCTCAGAAGATGGAAAGATCTCCCATGCTCATGG
The DNA here is from genome assembly GCF_000001635.26 of Mus musculus. Classification (NCBI taxonomy): domain Eukaryota; kingdom Metazoa; phylum Chordata; class Mammalia; order Rodentia; family Muridae; genus Mus; species Mus musculus. The sequence goes on from NC_000075.6 coordinate 12,377,641, forward strand.
ATTGGCAGGATCAACATTGTAAAAATGGCTACCTTGCCAAAAGCAATCTACAGATTCAATGCAATCCCCATCAAAATTCCAACTCAATTCTTCAACGAATTGGAAGGAGCAATTTGCAAATTTGTCTGGAATAACAAAAAACCTAGGATAGCAAAAAGTCTTCTCAAGGATAAAAGAACTTCTGGCGGAATCACCATGCCAGACCTAAAGCTTTACTACAGAGCAATTGTGATAAAAACTGCATGGTACTGGTATAGAGACAGACAAGTAGACCAATGGAATAGAATTGAAGATCCAGAAATGAACCCACACACCTATGGTCACTTGATCTTCGACAAGGGAGCTAAAACCATCCAGTGGAAGAAAGACAGCATTTTCAACAATTGGTGCTGGCACAACTGGTTGTTATCGTGTAGAAGAATGCGAATCGATCCATACTTATCTCCTTGTACTAAGGTCAAATCTAAGTGGATCAAGGAACTTCACATAAAACCAGAGACACTGAAACTTATAGAGGAGAAAGTGGGGAAAAGCCTTGAAGATATGGGCACAGGGGAAAAATTCCTGAACAGAACAGCAATGGCTTGTGCTGTAAGATCGAGAATTGACAAATGGGATCTAATGAAACTCCAAAGTTTCTGCAAGGCAAAAGACACCGTCAATAAGACAAAAAGACCACCAACAGATTGGGAAAGGATCTTTACCTATCCTAAATCAGATAGGGGACTAATATCCAACATATATAAAGAACTCAAGAAGGTGGACTTCGGAAAATCAAATAACCCCATTAAAAAATGGGGCTCAGAACTGAACAAAGAATTCTCACCTGAGGAATACCGAATGGCAGAGAAGCACTTGAAAAAATGTTCAACATCCTTAATCATCAGGGAAATGCAAATCAAAACAACCCTGAGATTCCACCTCACACCAGTCAGAATGGCTAAGATCAAAAATTCAGGTGACAGCAGATGCTGGCGAGGATGTGGAGAAAGAGGAACACTCCTCCATTGTTGGTGGGAGTGCAGGCTTGTACAACCACTCTGGAAATCAGTCTGGTGGTTCCTCAGAAAACTGGACATAGTATTACCGGAGGATCCAGCAATACCTCTCCTGGGCATATATCCAGAAGATGCCCCAACAGGTAAGAAGGACACATGCTCCACTATGTTCATAGCAGCCTTATTTATAATAGCCAGAAGCTGGAAAGAACCTAGATGCCCCTCAACAGAGGAATGGATACAGAAAATGTGGTACATCTACACAATGGAGTACTACTCAGCTATTAAAAAGAATGAATTTATGAAATTCCTAGCCAAATGGATGGACCTGGAGGGCATCATCCTGAGTGAGGTAACACATTCACAAAGAAACTCACACAATATGTATTCACTGATAAGTGGATATTAGCTCCAAACCTAGGATACCCAAGATATAAGATATAATTTGCTAAACACATGAAACTCAAGGAGAATGAAGACTGAAGTGTGGGCACTATGCCCCTCCTTAGATTTGGGAACAAAACACCCATGGAAGGAGTTACAGAGACGGAGTTTGGAGCTGAGATGAAAGGATGGACCATGTAGAGACTGCCATAGCCAGGGATCCACCCCATAATCAGCATCCAAACGCTGACACCATTGCATACACTAGCAAGATTTTATTGAAAGGACGCAGATGTAGCTGTCTCTTGTGAGACTATGCCGGGGCCCAGCAAACACAGAAGTGGATGCTCACAGTCAGCTAATGGATGGATCATAGGGCTCCCAATGGAGGAGCTAGAGAAAGTAGCCAAGGAGCTAAAGGGATCTGCAACCCTATAGGTGGAACAACATTATGAGCTAACCAGTACCCCGGAGCTCTTGACTCTAGCTGCATATATATCAAAAGATGGCCTAGTCGGCCATCACTGGAAAGAGAGGCCCATTGGACTTGCAAACTTTATATGCCCCAGTACAGGGGAATACCAGGGCCAAAAAGGGGGAGTGGGTGGGCAGGGGAGTGGGGGTGGGTGGATATGGGGGACTTTTGGTATAGCATTGGAAATGTAAATGAGTTAAATACCTAATAAAAAATGGAAAAAAAAATTCTACATAAATAACAGTAAGCCACACCCACTAAAAGAAAATATATCATGTTAAATTTGAGTTTATTCTTAAAAACCAAATACACTTTATCTTTAGAAGTTTGGGTAGGTGTGCACGTTTTTGTTATTAATATTAAAACAATGGCAACTAATGCAGAACATTATTTAGTTTATCACCTATTCATTAAAATTCAAAACATACTAATAATATAGCTTACTTAACCTCATAACAAGTATATAATTAAATTTGAAGTAAACATATTTCTAAATAGGAAGAAATAAGAATTTAGATGGTTCCTCTCATAACTATAAGAAAATACTCCAAACTGTGACTCAAAACAACAGACATTTATTTATTCTCACAGGAGGCAGTAACTTGGATTCATTGCTCCTAGTTTGAAATTGCCTCCCTGGTGTGAGAGTTATTCCTGTGGGAGCTGCTGAGAATAGCTTGCTTTTCTTTCTTCTATGACTCAGCTTCCATGACTTTCCTACTAGCCCCTGCTCTTCTCACACCTCTGCTCCCTTGGCCCTAAGGCCCCGCCTTCTGCTTCCTGTGTTATCTGTCCATGTGCCTTCCATTCAACACATCTCCAACAATCACCTACTTATGGATTTCGGAAATTAGGTCACACTATTTGGGTATCTGATGACCAGTCATTCATGTGAAATGAATACAGAGTTATTTTAAACAAGGGAAATGGTTTACATTGTAGTTATATGTCTTTCTTTGACTGAAAATAGTAATGTTACTATTTCTGTGCCTGTTTTAGTGACTTGTAGTAGAAGAAATATAGCTAGAGAGGAAAGAAAAATTAGTAATGGGAGAGGATGGAACTTGGGTGAATATTGAAAAATACTCATGACAATATTATTGAGAATTTTGCAGAAGGGCAAAAAATGGGTGAAATAATTTCCAGATTTATAATATTGGACACAGTGCAACCCATTTGAAATTTCCCAGCCCTGTGTGACAGAAGAGAACCAAACAGGCCATGAAAAAGACAATTGTAGTGTAAATGAAAACAATCTCCTCCATTCACACTGCTGGGTCAGAGATTACAACACACAGCTTTTGTAACACACCATGGGAGCCTGACACACAGTCCCAAACCCAACCAGAACTCTTCCCCTTGGGAGCTAAACTTCAATTTTTACAAGGGAACTTTAAGATCTAATTGATGGGCCAGGGTGGTGGGATACCTAGGGGTTCTCCCCATCTCAGAGGAGGGGATTTAGAGGGGCCAGTGTTTGGGATGTAAAAAGAAAAAGAATAATTAAAAAGAAAATGTGATTGGCATCCCTTAGGGGAAATTATCTGGATACCAATTTACTTGGAGAATACACTGCTGTGAGGTGATTTTAGAAAACCCTGATTAGCAGACAGAATTCCAATATACCCTGGTCACAAACAGCTGTACTAGATACTTCAGTTGAAGGCAGACAGGATCTGTAATGGGAAATCTCGGGCATGAAGTTCTTAAAGGCTAGAGCCATAGAAGCCAGGAAAGAGTCCTCGGTTCACTGCCCTCTGAGCCAGCAAGCAGTTGGCTCTATTTAAATAAGTTAAAAATAGACTAACCAGCAGTTAAAAATTTCAGCACAGCAAAATGCAGGGAGGACGAGGCTTCTCTTTTATCTCCAAAGGTTTGCTTCATTGAGTCTGATAATGGTGCATGACTTGAAGAATGTCAGTGATACTCTGGTCTCACATTACCTGAGCTTCACTTGGTCATCAGTGTAATTTATCTAAGGGCAGCTTGCTGCTGAATAAAGAATAAAGAGCTCAGCTTGATGTCTTCCAGCTTACACAGCAGGGGTTTCTGGAAACGTTACTGCTGGCAAGGAAATTCCTATTTATGGAGCCAATGGATCACCTCATTAACCACCACTACCCTTTTTTAAAATTGTTTTTCAGTTTTGGGTTTTTTTGTTCTTTTGTTTTTTTGTTTTTTGTTTTTTTTGGTTTGGTGTGGGTGTTTGTTTATTTCTTTGTTTTTAGACTAGGTTAGCTTTCAGGAAGGACATTCTTTATAATTTATTGCTGGTTTGACCTTGTTTACCAGAAGCTGGAAAGCTTGCAATAATAAGGGTGGATTCTAAAATTTAAAAAGAAAAGCAAAGCAGGATAAGCGTTAAAATGTTTTTATTTACCACCCCGAGGCAAACACAAGTTGGCTTCCCTTTCAAATGGGATAGACAGGACAAGGCTGCTTCCATCTAGCCCAATCAGGAACCAAAGCTCTAAATTGGTTAGAATTAAGCTGTTCTTAACCTGTGCATTGCAAACCCGTTGGGGGTCTAACAACCCTTTCATAGGTGTCATGTATCAGATACCCTGAGTATCAGATATTTAAATTACAATTCACAATAGTAGCAAAATTACAGTTATGGTATAGCAATGAAATAATTTTATGCTTTGGGGATCACCACAAGGTTGAGAACCAATAGCTGTCATCTCTATCCAATCATGATGAGAATATTTACATCTCCCAAAAGACATGAAAAAAGTCTAATGTACAAAGTAAATACCTTTACCCTCTCTAAATATTTTTATCATAGTTAACCTTCTCTAAATCACATAATTCAACACATCTGTCTTTTTTACTCACAACAATAATCTGAAATCTAGATAATCAATCGAGTATTTCACCAGCTCATCTTTGAGTACAATTACCCAGTGTTTGCTTATCTTTGAATGTTTTGTATCACTAAGTAGGAAAAAGAAGTATGTCCATTCTTGTCGGTTATGTTCAACAAGGATTCTCAAAGTGTGGTGAATATTAAACTCTAGTGTATCTTTTAAAGACTCTAAGAGTTGGAAGTGAAACTACTTTCATTTCAGGTAAACTATCCTCTGTTCAGTCACCACAGCATTAATTCATTTGTTCAATCCTATTACAAAAAAATAAATTAAGATACAATTTCAAATTATTCCTTCCTCCAGGGGTGGGTTGTTTAAATTTTTTATGGTGTCTTTTGGCACCTGTCTTTTTTTGATTTCTATAAATATATAAATAGTCATTAATTTTGTCTTCACTTTTAGTGTCTTCCAGTACTACCTTGAATTCTGCCAGCATTATCAACTGACCTCTGACTTGCATGTTTGACCTGCACATGATCAATGATTATTTTGCAGCATCCTTTCCATTTGTCATAGAACACAGTGTTTATGTAATAATATTTCTTTTCTTTTTTTTTTTTTTACCAGCTTGAGTCTCATCTCTACAATTTAACTTAACAAATAATCAGAAAGTCTATGGCTAGCTTTCACTCATCTTCCAACTGGATTCCCAGAACTGGTACCCAGGATCACATATATAGTACACTGCTCCCATGTCTTCAACACTAATGAGATATTGGGTTTGTTCTAAAACGCTGGCTTATATTTCCATACTTCCATTTTAAAAATGTGGTGATACCCTGTTTACCTGTCTTTCTTTAGATATTTTGGAAAGAAATACTTTTTTTTATGTACAAATCATTTTTATTTCATTGTCTAGGATACCCTCGAGCATTTCCCCCAAACTTTGAGATTTTATAGTATAAAGAAATACCTTAGACGGACATTTGGTGCTAACATAAGGATCCTGGAAGCTTTGTGCTTCCATATAGCTTTAGATCTTTTGTTTCCAGAATATTTCATTCAATATCACAAATAGGATTTGTCCCATTTATCTGGTTTTCTGTCTGGGCTGCTCTAGTACACCCATGAGCTATCATGTCAACCCATTTCCTATATCTCATATTAGATTCTTCCTTGTAATTATTTTCCTTTGTACTCCCACCTGGCATAAATGTGGTGTTAGTATTTGCATTTACTCTGTATCAGAAGCTGGCTTCTGAGCATGTCTTCTCAGATTTCACTGTCAGTTTTCAGTATGCTTTTCCTCCTTCACTGAAATCACTCATTTCTTAAACTGTCAAACTCTTTTGTCAAATTCCAGACATGAGAAAAATTTATAATTAAAATTCTACTTAATATCTATTCTGTTATTAATTTAGTCTATATTTGATATACACTTAACAAAATAAACATGATGATATCTTGAGATGGCTCATGGCTCAACAACTAAAGATTCCCACTGACAAATCTCCCTGCCTTCCTGGGTTTTAAGCCTAAGACTCATATGTTGGCTAAGATCAACATGTAGGCTTATAGTTTTCAAAACCTACTTTAATAAGTGCATTTATATTCTGTAACCTCCCTTCTAGCCAACCACATCCCCAGAGTTAGTGGAAAGTAAAGGATAATAGGGGAAAGGAGGATATGGGCCTGTTTAGTTATCAGGGGTCAGGGGGAATCCAAATCTGTGTTGTTAGGATATCAGCAGTTCATCTTTAATAAATCAGCAGTGATGGAAAAACCCACTTGCAAACACCAACCATGAATCAGCAATGGAAGTTTGATAAAGAAGAAACCACAAGGCTGTATTAATCAGCCTCAGTACAAGGAAACAACAAGAAGACTTTGGTGCATTTACCTCTGCAAAGTCACAACAAATGTTAAACAACAAAGAGTGGCAAGGCAAACCAATACTGGACAGCATCATTAGTGAAGACCAGCATCAGCAAAGCCCAACAATGACCAGCAAAGAGTGGCAAGACAAAGCAATACCACATAGCATCCTCCACTGTCTGTTGGGTTATTTTTATACACTTTGCAAACATCACACGTTCTTTCAGGCATCTACTCTAGCAAAACATCACATGTGCTTTTTTGAGATAGCATCCAAAAAGCACAACATGTCTGTTCTCAGCAAAACATGCTCTCATGTGTCTGCTTCAGCACAAACATACTCTCACAAGACAATTTCCAGAAAAACATCACATGACACAACTGACTCTCTAAACAAACCAGATATTACCACTTCATTAACTCCTTTAGGTAGTCCTCTGACCTCCACGTATATGCAATGACACATTGTATGTGTCCATACATGCATATGCATGTACACATACACACCATATGTGGGCAACACACAAAAATAAATAAAATATAATATAATTTTTGAAAAGAATAAACATGATCTCAACATTAAACCTTACACAAAAGATACATATATACTATCAATGCCCTGTAGTATATAATTTAGTATTAATTTTTATGTCTGGAAGTGGAACATGTTAAAGTTTATTCAGGGGCTGGAGATGTTCCTTAGAAATGAGGATTAACGGTTGGTCTTTCAGAAGCCTGGAGTTCAGTCCTCAGACTAAAATGAGGTGCACATTACCATCTGTACCTCCAGGGCCAGGAGCTCTGACCTCTTTCCTGGACTCTGGCACATGCACACAGGTAGCATACATTCAGGCACCCAGGGAATAAATAATGAGAAAGATCTATCTGTAATTGTGGATTAGCTTCAGCCTGAAGCCAGGGATGCCATGACAGTTAGAGCAGGAGATGATCACACCATGAGGCTACCTCCATCATAATTGTTCTCAAGATGCTCATGAAGGCGGCTTTCTGCAGTTCACAGCTAACTTGACCTGTATCCTCCCATCATGCGAGATCATACTACCTCTTTTTGGTGTATACAGCCTTTATCACATACCCCAACCAGCCAGCACCATTACCTTGGACTTCCTAGGTTTCATAATTGAAATCAAATAAATTTCATAGTTTCACACTGACTAGCCTTGGGTGTTTTCATGTAATGCCAAAGTAAATAAATTAAGACATGCATTAAAAATTTCATTAATAGAATATGTATGAATTACCAAAGGCAAATGTGTCAGCTAGAGTCTCAGCTTTTGAAGGAATTTATGAATACTTGTAGCTCAGCAATCCAAACCACAATTATGTATTAGTAGGAAATTTCTGTTTTCTAGAGAGAAAAAAAAAACAATAAAATGATTGTCCTTAATTTTATGGTTTAAAACAAACAAGCACACACACACAAAAAATATCTAACAGGATGTTCATGGGGGAAAACCCAGATCTATTCATCTGACACTCATGCTTCCATGTACTGTAGTTGTCACCAGCCTTTAATTTATTTTATCTTACACATAGACACACACACACACACACACACACACACACACACACACACACACACTTCCAAATATGCCAGGGCATACTTGGGGCAAAACTTTTAGGAGTTAGTTCTGTCTATCATTTGGTTCTCAAGGACTTAACTCAAGTCATCCAAATAGAGAGGAAGTGCCTGTACCCACTGAGCCATCTCATGTGTCCTCATAGTATTTTAAAATAATCATTAAAGTTAAAGACAATATCATTTCTATTGGTAAAGTAGTATTTTGGTTTATAGGAAACAATCATTGGGTAATTTTTCTACACCTATAAAAAAATCAGTCACAAATGTGGCTGTTAATGTTCCTGGATATCATTTTCAATGCCCCAAAACCTGACTTCCATTTTCAATACATGCCTAAGATGTCTTCATTGTCTCCCTGCAGCAGCAGATGTCAATTTGATACAAGGACTTTTTAATCCATCAAATGGCTCTGCCTGGGGTAACTGTACAGTCAAACTTGGCTGCATTGATAGCTCAGAGATGGGGCTTTCAGGGCTCCTTACAATATAATCATGAAATAAAGTATCTTTAAAGTGGCCTTCAGCTTTCTTGTTTCCTAATTTGAGTAGAATGGTTGAGCACCTTGAAGGGTTGGAGAATAAGCATTAAAATAGATACTCAAAGAAAATGTACTTTGAAGGGAGAAGCTGTTATGACACCAGAGGCCACTGGAGAGGACTGAGCTTAGTATTAAGTCATTAGGCAGCATATCTGTGCTCCTTGGAGGTTGAAGCCTTTCAAATTCAAAACAGTTATAAGGCAGGCTCTCCTGTGTTTCCAAAGAGATTCTTAGCACCTTTTCAGAAAGGCTTACCTGCTGTCATAGTTAACCTTCTGTGTGACTGACTATGCCCAGCTTCTTCTGGGAGGAGACACCAAATAGGAATAATTCCTCCCATATTGACCAGGATTAACTGAATTTATATTGTCAGTGTTTTACCCTTCAGGATTTGAGTTATTTTGAATATAGATCTTATGATGTTATATAACTAGTATAAAAATATATTTAACCTGCAGTTCAGATAAATATCCATAGATAGTTGTTTGAATTTTATCACAGCAATGCCTTAGAACACATAACAAGAAGTTTAATTCAACGTTGTCATTACTGAGCTCTTGCTATGCATTCTGTACATAAAAAATATTTTGAAATGATAGCAAAAGAGAGCAAACTAACAGGCAAAAAAAGTGCCCAACTAGACAGCTTGCCTGTGAGAAAGAGAAAAAAGTTACTTACACAAAAGGGATAAGCATTGAGCATGCGGGGGATGTTTATAACATTTAAAAATGGACAAATCCAGAGGGCACAGACTGCAGGACATCACACTAAGTCTTGGCAGGACTCTACCAAGGAAATCTCTAGAATAAAAGGAATGGAAATACACTTTGGAATGTGTATTTTAATGGGATAACATGTCTCTTAAATTAAATTAACTTTAGCTTTCTTGGGATTCTACATATGATATTCCCTTTAAAGTTACACACCTAAGAAGGTTGTCACTGTGTTTGTAAGAGAACACAGTTCTTTATGTGGTTAACCTTTACTTTGAAACAACCCAAAAATGATGATAACATTTACCTGCAGAATAGCAGTGAGGTCAAACCTGCCTTTCTGTACACATATGTATATGTGTAAGTGTGTCTATACCTCTGCATGTGTGTATGAATATGTATATAAATATATGTGCATGTATTCAAGTCTGTACATGTGCATATATGTATGAGTTTATGTGTATATGGATATATAAATATGTATGGCCATTTGTGTGCATATATGTTTACACACATGTGTGCATGAGTGTGTATATATATATGTATATATATATATATATGTACATATGTATTTATATGAGTGTATATGTGGATGTACATACATCTGTTTGCATACATGCATGTACACATATGTGCACCTGTGTATGTATGTATGTATATGTGTATTGTGCACAGGTATGTATGCATATATAAATGTGTAGTACATATTTGTGTATGAATATGTGTGGACTCTTACATGTTAACATAAATGCTATTCTACTTTATCAAAAATGTTTCCACACCACTAGCTACAGTATATTAGCACAGAATTTATGTAACTCAAAATATTATTTGTTTCTCAACATGACATGCTCTTATCATAAGACCTCTTTTCAAAGTTTTATATAATTACTGTGAGCATCACACTACACAGCCAACTACAAAGCAAAACTTGAGAATAGATGGGAAATTTTAGTCTTAAAACACAGTATGACTGCCATTCACAAGAAATACAGGCAGTTTTCACTCAGATTATTCATTGGGTTTAATGTCTATCATTTATGCAGCACTTAGGACAGAGCACCATTTAAACTGATACAGTCACAGTGAATCCAACTTTAGATGATGGGTTAAGGTTCTGTAACTGAAACACCATTTTATCCATTCAGCTGGGTTCTGAAAAGCTGTGAATTATCAGTATAGTTATTCTCTGCTCAAACAGGGTGCTACAAGAAACTGTAATAGTTCTTGACCTTCATATGAAAAGATGAAAGTGGCACATCAAAACACAAACATGTAAAAATCTCTTCTTCTATATATTCATTTATTGTGATAGTTTTAATGTGCTTGGCCCATGGAAAGTAACACTATTAGAAGATGTGGCCTTACTGGAATATGTGTAGCCTTGTTGGAGGAAGTGTGTCACTGTGTAGGTGAGCTTTGAGGTCTCATAGTACTCAGGATCCATCCAGGGAAAAGAGAGTCTGGTCTTGGCTGTCTGATGAAGATAGTCCGTATACTGTCTTATATCAAATGCTCTTTCTCCTATAGGACCATATCTTCCAGTTCACTGCCATGCTTCCTTTCATGATGATAATAGACTAAGCCTCTGAAACTGTAAGCCAGCCCAAATTAAATGTTTTATGTGTAAGAGTTGCCTTGTCTGTGGTGTCTTCCCTCTGCAGTAAAACCCAAAATAAGGTAGAAGTTGGTACCAAGGACTGGACTATTTTTATAATAGGCCTAAGTATATTTTTATTTGAAAGAATGTGGATTTTTATATTTTGAAAATTAGGGAATACTTTAAGTTGTTCATAATGAGCCATTCTAATAATAGCATAGATGACAAAGGTTCTCTAGGTGATTTGAAATATGGGGCCTGTCTCAAGGAATTTAAGAGGAAAATTTTAGTATCATGCCTAGTGATCATTCTTGTGATATTTCGGTGAAGATTGTGGGTGTTTTATTTATTTATTTATTTATTTTTGGCCCCTGTCTGCAGTGTCTGCCTGAAGCTAAGGTAAAGAGAGTTAGATTAATTGCACCAGCAGAAGAAGCCTCAAAAAAGTCTAGTTTAGACATTTTTCTTTGGTTTTCTCTTATGGGGATTATTTTGATCAAATGCAGTAAGTTTAGAAAGAAAAAATGCAAAAATATATGGTTCAAAGATTAAAGCAGCACAAGGAAGTAGAATGGAGCTAAATTCTGTGTTCAAGTATACTGAATGGAATTAAGGAATTGGTAAACTCAGGGCAAGATTGCACACAACTAAGTTTATTGTTTTCTGGTTTGGCAGTTGGAAAAGGGATAAGTATATAACGTTAGGCATTATTATGACCTGGTTATTGTTTTCATTTTGACATAAGATATAATTGTATGTGTGTGAAATTGACAAGGAATGAATTGTGATGGCTATTCTCAGTTGTCAAGTTGACTATATCTATAATGAACTACAATCCAGAAGTAACAAAATTCTTGTGAAAAGGAAAGCTTAAATCCAGGCATTGTAGTTCACCTCTTTAATCCCAGCACTCAGGAGACAGAGACATGCAGGTCTGTCTATAGAGCAACTTGCAGAACAGCCAATCTTAGGCAGTGAAAATGTAATAGAACAATGGTATCATGGTCTAGCCCCAGGAAGCAGCTGAACTCTGAAGCTCCAGCCTCGTGGCTCTGCTTTTACACTCAAGAACAGAAGTGATTACTGGGACAATTGATGCTGGTTAGCTTGAGTTAAGAAATCAGTGGTGATTAAGAAGAAAACAGCACCACGTATGTTAAAAATCTTTTGGAAAGTGTTTTATGAGAGCACAAAGAAGTCATCTTCCAGTGACAGACATTGTGCTGACAGCCAGACTTGATAATATGTAAGAATCATCCATGTAGTACTGGTTTTGAAGGAATAAAGAAGTCATGAAGAGCAGCTGAGGCTTGGCACTATGAGAGGCCAGGAAATGACTTTGATGAAGGTTCAACCTTAGTTGTAGTTGATTGCAGGACTAAAAGGATCATGCAAAGATATCGAGGCTTGGCACTGTGAAGAAAGTCTTTGAAAGGCTAGTGGAGAAACCTAATTGCAAAAGAAGACCCAGCATATTGGAGATGCCAGTACCATGCAATGACCACCAATGACAAACAGCAGGGGAGTGTTGTCAACCAGAACCTGAAGTGCTACTGAGAGCAAAGATGGAAATGTTACCCTAGTCCCTCAGAGGACCTCAGAAGACCATATGTGGATCTTAAACTGTAAAGTTGAAGTTGTACAGTTTAAGTTGTCTTGGATAACCCAAGATGTTAGAGGTATCAGATCCATAAGATACCTGTTGAGGAAAGCACCCAACAGGGAGTATAACAAGCCCCAAATAAAGGAGGTTGTTGCAGTGAACAAAGATGGATGGAGTTGAAGATATGAAAAATATTTTGACATCAGACATGGAGATGTTGAATTTGGACTTTGCTCAGCCAGTTTTCTGACTTGCTTTGATTCACTATTTCCTCACTATGAAATTTTAGAATGGAAACTTATATTTCTGTGCTGTTGGAAGTATATAATGTTTTCTTTTAATTTTGATTTTATAGTGGATGACAGTTATTAGATTGCCTGCATCTCAGTAGAGACTGGATTTTGGACGTATAAACATTGTTGAGACTCTGACTATGGGAATCTTTGAAGTTGGACTAACTATATTTTTGCATTACCTTATGGGTAGTGTCATTACCTATCTGATTTAAAAAAAAATGAGTAAGGAGCCAAGAAACACAAACAAACAAACATACAACAAAACCAATAACGAAATAGAAACCTCCAAGTCATTCACAATAGCTCTAAAGAGGGTCTGTGTAAAGCAAGTAAGAGCTGAGCACCTTCACATGTTAGTCATCAACATGATAAGATATAGAATCCATTTAGGATATGGCCTCTGTGAATGCAAAAGATAGGGAAGATTATCTTTGTTAGTTTATTTAAGGTAGAAAGATCCACCCACGATGGGTAGCACTATTCCCTGGGCTGGATACTACATTGCACAGGAAAGAGGAAGCCAGCTAAGCACAGCATTCATTACTCTCTTCCTCTGAAGCTCCTGCCATCACAACTTCCTTTCCGTGGTGAACTTTACTCTTGATCTGTGAACTGCAATAAATCCCTTATTCCTTAAGTTGCCTTTGTCAGAGTATTTTTATCACAGCAACAAAAAGGATAGTCCAGCCTAAAGCAGCAAAGGGCAATCAGAGTTGGTCTATCTGTCTCCTCTTAGAGATTTCTATTACTATTAACTCTTTCTCAAAATTTGGAGCAAAGTGAGGTTCATATCATACATTGTATAGTATAGAGATGATCAGTGATTAAGAGCTTGAACAATATAAAACTCCTAAATACAACTGCTTTCACCATTTCACTCTCTCTTACAGAATAGCATCCACTGCAACTCTTTATGACGAAAAAATACATTTTCAGATAAGTGGGAAATAATACAGTAACTTGTCATCCAACAAAGTAAGTCACAATTATACCAATATTATGACTATATTAACAGTATGGGTATATATGCATTTTTGTATTTATGGGTAGTGATTAATGTGTTACAAATAATGCTGTTATAGTTTGCATACCCAGAAATCCAGATATAATAGATTCAGTGTCTATACCTTAAACATTATCTCCAGGGCTCTTCCCACAAGATGGCCACAGTTATCAATGTTTTTGCTTTTGCTTTTGTTGTTAGTATTTTCCTCTTTTCCTGTGATAGGAATACAAACTATATCCCCATTATTACCAAGGCCTAATAGGGCCTGTGTCCATGGCACTATTTCATATTCTCTGTAATCATTGTTATTAAAGATAGGGATAAAGCATTGTACACTTTGTTTTCAAAAGTCTCATCACAGACCTACCTGCTATATTATGCAGCCATATATGATTATGCTACGTTACAGAGATCATGTGCTGTCCACTATAATGATTTGGTGATGTACCAATTTTAGTGTTATAAAACACAAAGTTACCTAAAACAAATGTTAGCTTACAGATGAAAAGAGTTGAGACTGAGGTCATGTCTCTTGGAAATTAAAATCCTCTTGAATACTAGGCGTTGTACTTCTCCTAATCTGAGACTGAAAATCATTTTCAGTGGATTATTCAATGTTTGTTTGATCTCTCAATTTTCTGACCTTCCAAAATGAAAAAAAAAAAATCTCCAAAAGTTATATACCTTAAATTGTTTTCTCTTTTGAGGTATATCATAAGATATCTATCACAAAATATAATTGGTTATTATTTTACAGCTTAATTTAAAATTTGTCAAGTCAGATGCTTTCACATGATGGAGGATATTATATACACAATGAAAATTAATTACAGAATTTTCAGAGAGTCTCACTAGTATCCACAGATTAGACCAGCAGGAAAACTTCCTCACTGTCATGAATCTGTCTAGCAAACTCTCAGTGGGGAATTTATGGATAGACATGTCCCAGTGTGCTCATTTTCTAGACACTTTTTGGAGCTTTGTTTCATCTTGTATTTTCCAAGACCAACTCATTCACCCTCCCCAGGAGCCTCTGGTTCCTCATGACTTTCTGTTGCTCATTTTAAAGACTCAAAGCATGCTTTCCTAATTCTGCTCATATGTAAAATTTCTTCCTGTTAGGAGTTGTTTCCAGTATAGTTGCTCAGATTCTGAACAGTACAGTTAAGCCAGAGGCAGAGTTATCTAGTGTAGGATTATTTTTTATAACTTACTTTTAATAAGGGTTCTTAAATGCTTTAACCTACCTTCTAGCCAACAACCCACCAAAGGTAGTAGAAAGAAAAAGTTAATAGGGCAAAGGAGGATGGAGCTTAGTTTAGAAATAGTTCTTTGGAGTGAATTCCAAGGAAACCAGAAATTAAAAAATAAAAAAGAAGAAAGAAAGAAAAAAGAAAGAAAGGAAGGAAGGGAGGGAGGGAGGGAGAGAGAGAGAGAGAGAGAGAGAGAGAGAGAGAGAGAGAGAGAGAGTAATATTTATATGTCAAGTGCTCTAGCCACAGAGCCTTTACCTGTTTGTATGGAACTGTGTACTATAAAGAATGCATAAGGCTGCAGCATTGCTCAGTGATTAGAGTACCTAACCTCAAACATACAGACTAGAATTTAGGTACCTAAACTCCCCGTAAAAGTAGGGTAGTAATAGATGTCACTTACAATCCCAATATACAGAAGGCAAGAATAGGTGATCCATAGAGCATATTGTCTAACAACATTCACCAGAATTCATGAGTTCTAGGTATAAGAAGAGATGCTGCCTCAGTAGAAAATTACTGATTAAGACAAAACTCTCAATGTCAACAACAATCCAATACATGTTCATGTATATGATTATATGTGCACCTACACACACACACACACACACACACACACACACCCTATACATATAAAAATAGGGGACTGCAGAGCTGGCTCAGGTGTTAAGATAATTGACCACTCCTGCAATGGACCTACTCCTTTTCCCAAGCACCCCCATGGCAGCTCATAACCATCTGTAATTCCAGTACTAGGGAACCTGACACAATCTCCTGGCCCACATGGGTATCAGGCAAGAACATGGTTCACTGATGAGTAGCCAGATAAAAACCCATATGAATAAAATAACAAAATATTTTTGAGAGAAAAAACCATAATGTTCAAATAGCAGTCATGCTTGCTTCAATACAAGGGCAATGGGAATATCAGTCTTCAGGGAGAAGAATACTATAGCATATAAGTCTTGAGATGTATGATGAAGATACTGATTCATTCTGGGAGTATAGCTGGATATTGAGGGGGTTGGGGAGGCATTGTCTTGGCAATGGATACAAGAATAGATAGAAGACAGAAGTTGAGTGAAAATTACTGTGGCGACACGAGAGTGGATGGAATCTAAAGTATTTTAAGAGACCCTTTTCCTTTCCTTGTGTTCACCAAATTTATGTAGATATTATATATGACCTCACTGTTAACAAGGAACTTGGCAATAACAGCAGGAATTGCATTAGTATTGTAGCGATTTTGGTGGGGACACTGAGAACACCAGCGTTTTAAGAAAGCCCCCTAGCTTCACAAGCATAAGAAACTTAATGTTCCCCAATTTTTAAAACCCAGTCAAGGGGAAAGTGGAAGAAGTCACCTTTAATGTAAATGATTATAACTTAATTTACAATAAAATTAGCACTATGAAATCTTTAAAAGTTAATAGAATATCGTTACCTGGCTAAGTCGCACAACATAAAACCTGGAATGCAGAAAGCTGGGTGGTTTTCATGAAAGTATTTGGTCTCTTTGAGCAGAGAACAATGAGCAACAAAATGCAGCTATTGCAAACCAACCACTTTTTGAGGTTAAATGCATTACTCTAACAGGCTTTGTTTTTAACATACTAAAATATGAAGATACATGGTCTAACACTATGAAATGATCAGATTCACCTATCTGGGAAATGCCATAGAGCTGTTATTTAAACCATTGAGGATATCCTACTTTATGTCAGATATTCCTTTTCAATATAAAATGTCATTGTGTGCTGATTGAAATCTTGTTAAGCGGCAAATACATTCTTACACTCTGAAGCAAGACAAAGCATGGGAAAAGCCCATATTATGAACATTCACCCATCACAATTTTTTGTTGTTGTTGAAAGTAGAATCATCACCCAAAGAGATAGTGTCACTGTGCTGGTGATGGCTGGACCAGAGAACTATGAGAGTCAGCATTGTGTATCAATCAAGCCAGACCTAGTTATAGCACACAGATTTTCAGAATAAATTAATCTGGGCATTGTTGTGGAGATAATTGTAGATGCGACTAATGTGTAAAATCACTTCAGTTTAATTAAAAGATGTGACCCTAGGTGAGCTTTTAGGTAGTAGCTATGCAACTGGCAGACCCTAGATGCAGGCAGAACAAAGGCTGTCTGGACAAAGGCATCTGCAATCAACAAAAATCAAAACCTGACCTTGGAGCCTCAGAGTTGCATGTTGCTCTCAAGAAACAAACTCCCTTTGCGAGGACTTATGAACATATACACAGATATCTAGAAAACACTAAGAACAATAAAAAACCTCTTCATAGGTGCCTCTTCCTGTCTGTCCAGTTGTAGTTGCCTGGCTAAACACAATCCAAATATGAATTTGCTAAAGTCCTGATCACTATCACTTAAGAAGGAAAATGAACAGGTGTACACTCTTCTTTAATATGCAGGCTATATAAGAAAATATCAAAATGCCCTTTATTGTGCCCCACTCTGAAAAAAAAGTTTTGAGATGCTGGAATGGTAAAAAGAAAATATAAAAATACCTTTGCTATTTATTGAACTCTGATCCTATTCTAAATTCTAATAGTATCTGACCTACTACCTTCTTCCAAATGTTGACAGTGAACATATTTCATGGGATTTTCACATCTCTCTACTATTAAACAGTCCAATCAGCACAGCTTTTGGCAGACAGAAATATCAGATACTAAAATATTCTTATTTTGTGGGTACAAAGAAATTAAGTAAGAGAAAGAAGCCAGAATAATGACTTTATAGATTGAAGAAAACAGACTTGAAAACTTATGGAAAAACCCACATACCATGTCCACTGGCTTAAAAGTCCAATTTATTTCATGCTTACAAGTGGTCCTCTGTGAGGCAGCCACCATGATTAGCCAATGATTTTATTTGTCTCCTGTTGATAAGTCCATTCAGTAAGGAATGTATCATCTCATGTCCTGATTTGCAATGCTAGAAACACTTCCAAATTCCCCACTGTACCACTCTGAAGTTTGTCTGAAGCCACATTTCTGAATATGTGATACCAGAGCACTGAGCCATGGCTTAAATCCATCTGAAGCAATCTTGAGAAAGCAGAGCTCTGAGAAACCCAGTAGTGCTCTGAAACTTGGCTGTACATTTTAATGAAGCACAACAATGTGGATGCCTTTACAAAAGTAGCGATCAAAACTTTTATCTTACATTAGCAACAGTTAAATGTAATTAATTTTCTGTAGCTTTCTTACTCATTCTGTCCACATTGTGATAAAAGATAAGTGGCTTAACTTCGAAACACAGTGATAAACTTCTGTCTGCTGAAGTTAAAGTTGATAGGCAGGAAGGCTATGGACCATCACTTAGAATATTCATTTGACAGAGATACATTATCTGACATTCTATAATGGCATGCTATTTATTCAGGCATGCTATTTTTTCTAGTACTGAGAATTCGTGGTTTTCTCCTTCATACTTCCCATTCTTTACAGATGATCAAATGCCGGCAGACACACCAAAATTCATACCTAAAAATAGTTTGATTGTGCAAAAGTTTGATTGTGTTTGATACAAGTATATTCTATCCTATTAGGACAAATAATGATTAAGGGATGAGATGAGAGAGAAACATTCCATTTTTATAAAGAAATCACAGTTCATAAAGAAAATGAAAATCAAGAATTTGAAATAAAAAAGAAGTCTCTGTACCATGGAAGACAATGTGACCACAGTTGTGAGAGATGAAGAACATTGGCAACTTTGTTTTTCCTTAATCTTCAGGGTTTGGTGCTTAACTAACATGTCAGAGAGTTGACTTAAAAGGTTCCTTAGGTCGTGTATCTAACGTTTACATCTGGACATTAGCCAAAATCATTAGTGATTTTAGCAAAATAACAAGGTAAATATATCTTCTGGTACATTAATAGAAAATCATGTGATTTTGGCTTGTAAAATGAAGAAAGAATATAGTGTTTTATATCTGTAATTTTCTTGAGATTATTTGATGCTGTTAAAACCAATTCTATATAAAATTTGTACACTCCTCCTATATCCATGATGCTTTAAGATCATAAACACATGAATTCTTTCTTGAGATTATAATGAAACACATTATTTCCCCAATCTCTTTCTTCCCTCTACACCGTCCCATATACATTTCCATGCTCTTCTTAAAAAAAAATCATTGCCACTTTTTTATTAATTATGATATACTTACTTAAAATGGTACTTTAGTGGGCAATTTATTATAACTTAAGAAGCTTGGTGTCGTGAATCAGATATTTGTTATTAAACACCAGATTTTGGTGTCTCAGTTATAACAAAACTTTAACTTATTTAATCTATTTAAGAAAATGTACTATCTCATATTCTCATTTGGAGTAACTATTTCCTGGGATAACAAGCTATTGGACTGAAAATTATTTTTAGTTATTTTTCAGCTTAAATTTTCTACTTGGAAATTACCAAGTAAGCAAGAACAAATGGATCTTACTGAGGATCTATCTCATTCTCTTACACATTTGTATCCTGTACTCTCCTCAAGACTAACAACTCTGAAGGAGTATGGAATCCATATGTGTCCAGCAAAATACAGCACAGCACTCAGTTGTCGCTATTTCTATACTCTTGAATCTGCCAAGACATTAAACCAAGCTTGCATTTTGTGATAGTTGCTATAAGTAAAATCTTACGAGATAAGATAAAATGAAAGAATATAAGTTATGTTCACTTTTCAAAGCAGCCAGGTAGGAGAGAGAATCAATATCACTTCTCCATTAGATTAATATTGCAAATCTCAAAATTCAGAAAGGTTATCATACAATGAGCAGATGAAGTTTGCAGAAGTTCTAGCTTGTTTAAAAACACAAAAATAATGAAATTTGATCACGGAAATAGGTTAGGTTAGAAATAAGGTACAGCTAGAAGTTTTGAGAATGAATAAACTTAGGAATAAACTTCAGGTCTTGAAGGATGAATAGATATAAATATTTAAAAAAAAAGGAATAATCTAAATGCAATTAAGTCCTAATTGCATTGCCCTGGGTCTGGATGAAAGTAAGGATATTCGAAATATTTTTAATATAGGGCAGAATATTTATTCTATTTATAAGAGTTGGATAAAATAATATGATCTAGACAAAGCAATATGGGGGAATATTATAGTAATGTAGATAATATAGTATTCAACCTTGGTGAATTTACTCAACACCAGTTTATGAAGTCCACTCTATGAAATATGATCACTTTCAAAGCCACCAATATTTTAGTTGGTAAGACACTTCAAAGCTTTCATTTTACAATCTTTGTTCTGAATACTCATGCCAGTACTTTAACCCCATGGTTGTACTCATTACTGCCATCTAATCCAGCAGACAAATTCAAGTATCCTACAAAATGGTAGTAACAGAAGGCTTGCATCTCATTCTAACTGGTACATGCCCTTGCAGTCAATCCAGCTGAGCATCTATCCATCCACAACTATGAGAGAGGATTCAAAAGGAGGTTTTAACAATACATTGGGCTATAACAAATGTTTTCTGCACAATCTGAAGCAACTATTTTCAGAAAAAGTATATATACATTCATAAACATGTACATTTAATACTAATATACAATAAACTTTATGTTTAGTATATAAATTATAGTTGTATGAAACTAATATTCACTTAAAATATGTAATATATGCTACTAATAATTCACTTGATTATAATTCAAGTTGAATATAGTTGTTACTTTGTCAACTCAGGGGGATGGGAAATTAGTGAGACTGTGTTATTACCTTCATGGAAATTGCTTGGAAAATGCTGCTGAGGAATAATAGGGCATTCTAGAACTTAGATTTATTACCTATCAATTAGTCAGCATAATTGTTATGTAAATTACATTCTCAACATGTTCTTCTGCAAAGTTGAGGGACTAAGAAACACTCATCATTTCTTTCTTTTTTGTCATTAAAAATTTAGGAAAGATGAAATCCATGCAGTAAGCAGTGCCCATTGTAGGCTGGATGGCAAACCCCACTTGTTAAATGTATAATAGTGGGGTTACCTCTAACAATGAAAGCAGTTTTGAAAGTCAGGACACAATTCCAAAATTAGAAAACAAAAGACATCAGAAACAGGAGAGAGTTGGATGAAAATGGAGACATGTTCATGTCAATTTTCTGTGTGGTGCTATGTTCTTGTCATTTATCTGCACACAGCAATTCAGCTAATACCAAAAGCCTGGAGGGAAAAAAAAGTAAAGTAATTTCTCACACAAAACGTATGGTTCTTCGTAATGTACCTCTAACTTATGTACACACATACACATACCACACATACATACACACACTCACACACTCACAAAAAAAATTGGGTATGTATGTGTGTCTTTATGTGTTTGTGTATATCTGTATGTATGTGTCTGTGTATATCTGTATGTGTCTGCACATGTGTGTGTATCAAGCTTGTAGAGAACAACTTGCAAGAGTTAGTTCTTTCTACTATAGGGGTTCTGTTATTTATTCAGGTGCTCAGACTTGGTGGTGAGAGCCTTTACCTGATGAACAAAGTTGGCAGCCTGCACATATATTCTTAAAGTACTCTAGCTATAGATAAATGATCTGGACAAAATGTGTTAACACTGCCATCCTTCCTTTTACACCAGCAGGAGTCCTCAGTTTGGTGTCTTCCTGCTTGACTGGAAAGTAGTAGAGGAAGTAGTAGTAGAGGAAGTTGGTCAAAAGAAGTTCGTTTCATATAAGATTATTAGACCAACTAATGATAAAACTGACCATAGCCTAAAAGAAACAAATCTCAATAAACCTAACCAAAGAATAAAACCCTGTCGTCAGGAGTGAGGCTAAAATAGCCTAATGGTTAGCCAAACTGCTGCTATCTATTCTAGCACACATTATACTCATTGGCAATCTTATGTGTATTGTTTCTATGACAACCAATGGTGAGAAAGAGGAGGAGCAAGTGTAGTAGAAGGAGTAGGATGGAGGAGGATGGGGTAGGGGAAGGAGGGAGGAGAAGAGAAGGAAAAGAAATAATATACAAATAAAAAATAAAGTGGCTGCTGAAGAGAAGGCTCAGTTTGAAGAATACTTGTTGCTTTTCCGGAAGACCAGGGTTCAGTTAACAGCACATACATGGTGACTTATAACTATTTGTAATTCCAAACCTTAAGGAATTCAGCTCTGTCTTCGGGCCACCATAATATATGGAACTAAACACCCATGCATATAAAAAATAAGTAAATTCACTAAAAAATGAAAATAAGATTTCCAAAATTTTAGTTCTATAAATCAATCACAACCTCTGTATGTTTGTGCGTATACAGGTGCTCCATGCAGGTGTTGAAGGGGACCAGAAATGGGTACTGGCTGCCTTGTAGAGAAACATAAAGCTGTTTGTATGCTTCCTGATAAGAGTGGTAGAATCTAAATTATAGTCTTCTGATAGCAGAGAGGAATATGTGCTCTTACCTGCAAAGCCATCTCTATAATCCCCAAAACTTTATTTATTGTGGGGCAAATAATGATTCCTATTGATCCCTCTACTGATACAAAATAACTTTCAAGCAGTCCCTTGTAACATACAGAAGGGCACAGTCTAACCTTACTTTTGAAAAATTGTAATGAATGTTAAGCTTCATAGCCAATAACCTGTGGAGCTATATACTCTACAGGAGTATTTGCAGAAAAATATCACAGAGATGTGATACACCCTGGATGTTGGCATCTGCATGGCATGGACAGAGTCCATGAGAGAATAAACAGGAGACAGCAGTGAGCCAACCAATACTGATCTCTCTTTGCTTCCTGTGGACTCAGTATGCCAGCAGCCTCATGCTTCTGAGATCAGAGCTAGAGCCATCCTCTCTGCATTGGATTGACCCAACATGATGAACCATGTCACACAAACTGTCATTCAAATAAACAGTACTTAGTGTTTCATGCTGGATATTTGGTCTCAACTACAAAACAGTTACATATACAATGGCCTCTGGTATAACAACATGTAAAAGAGAGAGGTAACTCACAATGGTTCCCGGAGAAAAGCAAAAAGGAAACAGGGTACATACCAGATACTTTTGCTCATGTTTGAATTAAAGACACATAACCTCATAAATTTCAGATAATCTAACATGGCAGACAGGGACTACCACTTATAGACTTTACATCTTACGACCATTCTTGCTTCACTTATATTCATATAGCCTTTTAATAGCCTTACATTACTTGAATCTAAAATTTCCAAGAAAAACTGACCTTCCACAAATAAAAGGCAATAAAGGCTAATTCAAGGGAAGACACGTTTCAAACAGGGTTAAAATTAAAAAGCATTGTTAAATCTATACTACTCGTTATATGATAAGAGCCACAAAATGCTAGATTCTATAACCTAATATACACCAGACTTTAATCAAAAATTTGATTTTAAAAAATTTCTTGGGCCTAAAGAACTAAAAGCTATATTCTAAAATTAAATATTGAGTGACCTTTATTTAACAATTGTCAGCTGCATTTTTCTAAGGTAGCATTACACTAAAAATATCAACTCATTCTAGGTCATGCTTTTCATTTAAAGAATTCTCATCAATGCTTGAGAGGAAGCCTTTCCTTGCCTTGCCCCCATTCTGCCATTTCCTTTATTCTGTTCAATGTCTTTTCTCAAATATTAAACTGTCCTTTCTGCTACTTAACTCTTCATACTACTTAGTGGACTTTAGCCCTTTTAAATGTGTGCTACTCATCTCTTCTGATTTATTCCTTTCTTGATCTTATTCTCTGTCACCTACTTTTGTAAATGTTGACATGTTTTATTCTTTCTACTGTGTCCGTGCATATATCCTTCCCAAATAGCTATACCTAAATTCTTAAATCTTCCATCTATGTTAGAATAATTTTTCCCAAATCCGACAACACAGATATTTGGAGAGAGCAAAAAATGGTCACATAAAGTTTGTAAATAAGAAGATGCTTAAGAAAAATCTGTATCAAAATTAATTATTTAGTGGCATCAGGGCCGCTGAATTATTTTTCTTCAGTGTTACAATTTTATGTAGAATTTCTTTGAAGAATGTGTAAAAATGATGAATGATAAACCACTGTAAATCCTTTAAATTTTTCATAAATGTGTTTCTGTCCTTGTGTCATTCAGTAAAATATATTAAATCCTTTCAAGAAGAAATATTGTTTGGTTGCTGTCGTTTTTATTCTAGAAGCAAAATTTGTTGACAATTCATATGAATACACTTAAAGCTTCATTTCACCAACTGGGCAGCATTGGAAGGGAAGCCAAATCCAGAGTCCCAATGGCCTTCCTAAGCAGAGACAGTCTCTGTTATTGTAGAAAGCCATGGAAAAAGAGGAAAAGTAGAAAGAGAGAGAAGCCACCCACTGTGGAGAGAGGGGGGAAGAGAGAGAGAGAAGGAGGGCTAGATATGAGAGTAAGAAAGGTGAGAGCTTAAAGAGAGCGAGGAGGGGCCAAGCAGCTCTTTTTATAGTGGGCTGGGCTATCTTGCTTGTTGTGGTCAGGTAGCTGTGGGGAGGAGCATACCTGGCTATAGTCAGTTAACTGTGGGGGTGGAGTCTAGCCAGAATGCCAGAAGCTTGGAGCTTTATCTTGAGTGACTGATTGTCACACAGTTATGGAGTTGGGGGCTCACTGTTCTGTCCCTTGTAGAGTTTTCTACTGGGTCGTCAGAGCAAGCCTCATTCAACCAAAATAGACTGCCTTTCATGGCCCCACACTCACACTTTCAGGGTTTTGTAAACAAAATAAAATAAAATAGTTATAACTACGCTTATTTTAAGAGGACATTCGATAGAACCAGCATGTGTATTACTATATCTTCATTTATGAACCTTGTTTCACTCATTTTTCATGCTCTGCTTTGTGTGTTTGGGTGTGCATGTATGTTTTCATATTTTTAGATCTAAGTAGTGTATCTGCAGGCATATGGACACTTTAGTTTGACAAAGGGGATGATCCTTGGTTATTGCTCTCTCTTATTCAATAGTAAATGTTCCCTCAATCAATCCCATAGCTCTCAACAAATGTAGTCTTGTGTGGTGATTCATATAGGAATGTCTCCCATAGGCTCATAGACTTGAATGCTTGGTTACCACCAGAGGCTTACTCTATAGGGACATCTGGCCTCGCTGGAATGGGTGTGGCTTTGTTGGAGGAAGTATATTCCTGGGGATGGGCTTTGAGGTTTCAAATGCTCAAATCAGGCCCAATGTTTGTTTTTTTTTTTTTTTTTTTTTTTTGGACAGGGTTTCTCTGTATAGCCTTGGCTGTCCTGGAACTTACTTTGTAAACAAGGCTGGCCTCAAACTCAGAAATCATCCTACCTCTGCCTCCTGAGTGCTGAGATTAAAGGCATACGCGACCACGCCCGGCACAATGTATCTTTCAATGTCAACCTATGGCCTAGATTTTTATGGCAACCTCTTGTTTTTCCCTTCCTAGATATCACAGCATGCTCACCCAACATTTACATAGATTCTGAGGCTTTGAACTCTGGACTTCCTACATGTAGAGCAAGTTATTTAACCTATGATCCAGATTTCCAACCCAATATAATCATTTAGAAAGAACAATAACTGTAAAAATATTATTTTTGTTAGCTGATTATTTCCCCAAATACCCAATATACATAGAGTCTCACCTGTGTGCTCTGGAAAAATTCAAATCGGTCAGCAAGTCACAGGAGGATGTTGTCTAAAGGGAGAAGAATGACAGAGATCAGGATGCTGGATGGACAATGGCCAGAAGCCCAGAACACATGGTTTGACCTCATGTTTATGGTTTTCTTTTTGACTCCTGGACTCTATCACTTTGCTTAGTATCACACATGTAGCATATCTTGGTTTTCCTGCCTCTCTCACATCTCTCTTCCCTTTTCTTATTTATCTGTATGCATATAAATAAATGTTGATTAAGGAATAGTAGTATGTATACATGACTGTGTTAGTGTGTATATACCCTCACACAGTGTCATAACATTGCATAGCTCACTGCTTTATAGGAATAGCTTTTGCTTCATATACTCTGAGGCAGATAATATGAATAATCATTGCAAAATGCCCTTTACTCTTCATTTGTATTATCAAAATATTGTTAAGTCCCTCATTCTGCATTTAAAAGTAAAAGAAAAATCTCTTTGGCTTAAACAAGAGTAATCCATAGCACAGTTACATCTTTTTGTAGGATTTATTATTGACTGTCACTTTATATTGACATAGTAACCAAGCAATTGACTACTCTCTTATGTTGAATTAATTTGAACCCATATCACTAAGAGACAGGTATCACTACAATACACTCTAAAAACATGAGTTACTGATTCTACTCAATTATTTCTTTAGTTTCAATAAAATTTTATGCTAAGCTCAGTTAATAAACCATATAGACTGTTCCATCTGTTTTTTCCCATCTATTTTGACCACATAAGGCAAAAGTCAATGCTAACCAATTAATTTCTCTAATTAATAAACGTGATTTCCCCTTCAGCTGTTGATGGCCTCCTTCATGCTGTTTCTCTAAGTTTCTGTCTCACACTTTCCCTCTGACCTACTTGCATGCAGCCTTGATGGCTTGGGCACTGTGCCAAGATTTCCCCAGCTTTTACAAACACATTAAAATCACATTAAACCTCTTCTGCAAATCTGTCTATTTGTACCACTGTGACACAGCAGCATCTTCATGCAACTACATACTCATACTTTCAGTGCTCCTCAATAAGTATCAGTTCATGTCTGAAACAGCCTCTTCAGGTTCACATTTTACAAGTTCCAACTTATAAACCACAAAAATCTATAAATCAGATGTTCACCTACACCCCAAACTTCCTATACTGTTATAGAACACAGGATCAGAACACTATAAAATGATGTATTTTATTTTCTCTCCAGTTACCAATTTGTTACACATATTTGTTTCCTTGACTTTTAGGCTACAATAAACTTCTTACAGTTTCCCACATTAAATCTATAATCTGTAATTTTCTCTCATTCAATCCCAACCTTTTGCTAATTACTTCAGTACTAGAAATCAGAATCTTTCCTCTGTAATTCCTATAGCCTAAAATGGTCTTCTCATTACTCTCCATCTCATTAGCTCTCCATTTCCATGCTCAACAGAAAGGAGAATTGTATCATTCTCTTCTTCACTTTAATATAATTACTGAGGTAAACACCATTGATCTACTGAAAATTGTCTTATAACGTGTATCTAAAAAGACTAATAGCACATTCATCATAGTTCTAAGTGGTAGATGCTGTCTATCTCTCTGTTAGACTGGCTCCAATAAATTGTTGCTTCAAATAGAACTATCAGTACTTGGGTCAGCATTATTAGTTATTTGCAGACTTTGAAGAACTTTCTTCCTTAAGAATCTGTATCTCTTGCTTTAGGAGTGCCACATGAAGACCCAACTGCACAACTGTTACAAATATTCATAAGGCATAGGTATGTCCCAGGAATTTCAGTCTCAGTGAGCCCCTATGGGCTCAGGTTAGTTGATTCTGTTAGTTTTCTTGTGGTGTACTTGACCCTGCTGGCTTCTTCAATCCTTCCTCCTCCTCTGCCACAAGATTTCCTGAGCTCCTCCTAATTTTTAGCTTGGGGTCTCTGCATTTGTTTCCATCAGTTGCTGGGTGAAGCCTCTCTGGTGACAATAAGCTAGGATCTTATAGAAAAAAATCATTTGTCTCTGACTATACTGCCTGTTTTTGGATCCATTTCCCCTTACTGGGCTGCCTTGTCTAGCCTCAATAGAAGATGTGTCTGGTCTTATTGAAACATGATATGCCAAGGCAGGTTTGATATCCATGGGAGGCCTCTCTTTTTCCGAGAAGAGGAAGAGGGATGGATGGGAAGTTAGGTAAATAAGATGGAGGGGGTGGGAAGAGAGCAGGGTGAGGAAGGAGTGGAGAGAGAGGAAGCTGCTATCTGGATGCAAAGTAAAAAATAACCTAATAAAAAAGGCCCCCATATACTCATATATTCAAGTGTTTAGTCACCAAGGAATGGTAACATTTGAAAGAACTAAGAGGTTTGGCCTTGGAGGAAGTTTGGTTTTGTTGGAGGAAGTGTGTCACTGGAGTGGGCTTTGAAGTTTCAAGGATCCAAGCCAGGCCTCATGCCTATCTTTCTTCCTGCTGCTTTTAGTCTAGATCTAGATCACTTAGCTACCATGTCTTCTTGCATGCCACCATGATTATAATGGATGAAACCTCTAAGACTGTGAGTCTCAATTAAATGTTTTCTTTTTCAATAAAAAGAAAAATCTTTATCTCTCATTTGTGTATCTATGAAGTATGCCAAGTACAGTTGCAATAATCTTACCTTGGAAAAATGTATCCTTACCTTCAAAATCAGACTTTACCTATGCTAATATTATGGCAATGTTATATTCTTCCTTGCTTTCAAGACTAAATTTCTACTTTCATCATTTTCTATTCACATAGGAACAGATGAAAATGTATTACAGTATATGCATGTATACACAGTACAAGTATGTGTATTGTACTTGATAGTGATCAAATACAGAAGGCAATATTGCAGGGAGCCTGGTATTTAACTAGCCAAACAGACAGCATTTTAAACACATTGAAACATTTATATCTTTCGTCTCCTGTGTTCATATCTCGTGATATGGATGTTCATATGGAGTCTCATCTTGCAAAAGATGAAATGATTTTGATAATCTGAACACTTAGTCATACTATACATGGCTAACAGGAACTCAGAGATTGCAATCCATATCTACCCAGTATAAGATCTGAGCTCTCAATGCAAACTCATTTTTCCAAGCTGCATGAGAGAACTACATTCCCAGTGGATCTGCAAAAGATTAATAGGATGATGGCAAAGAAAGACTTTCAAAAATTCCTTCTTCCCAATCTAAGTAGTCAAATATGTTTTGACAGAAAGGGCCTTCTCCAAAATCCTTGAATCACTAGTCTCTGAATCACAAATTCTATCCTGTAACTCAGAACTAGTACAAGTCAACAAACTAATATTGAAGGATATAACACTGAAAAAAATCACTTAAAGAAAATATAACCTATCATTTTTATTTGAGAATATAGATCATGGACTTTTAAAATGAAGTCTATAAGCTGTGGTAGGCACAGCGTAAGCATAACATATCTGAAAGGTAAGTGGTGTATGGTTGGTTCTTGATCAGATTGACAGATGAACAAACAGGAAAAAAATCAATGCAGCGTATTTACCAATAAAATGATATTGGAAATGATCCTGGTCACAAAACTCAGAAATAATTTCTGAACATAGGGTAATATGAGTTGTAAATCTCATACATGGTGAGAAATATAAAGTGTATATAATTAGCTTGATTTCATGAGCAGGAACTCTAATTCAGAAAGGAATTGCTTTAGTAAATTACTGGTGACTTGGGTCCAAGAACAGCTCCTGTGCATCTGTGGTGGGTCATCCTTACTGTCAACTTGACTGGATTTAAATCACCTTGAAGACACTCCTGTGGGTGACTTGAGACAATTTCTGAAGAGATTCAGCAGAGAAGAGTACTCTGAGAGTTGTACAACCATCTCACACCCTTGCATCTTAAGACAAAGTTAAAAGGAACAGAGGATGAAGTCAATGAAGCACCTACATTCATTTCTTTCTGTCCTGTTTAAAAATGCAACACTATCATCTCACATTCCTGCTGATATAGGCTCAGATTTCTGAAGTCATGCCTTCTGTACCTCAATGGGCTCTATGCTAGAACTTGAGCCAAAATAATCTTTCTTTCTTCTGACACTCATCAAGTACTACACACTAAAGGAGTTCCACAAACAGCTCCATATTGCTTGCATATTGATAGAGACCTGTGACCAACACATTGCTCCCTTCCTGGAGTCTGCTTTCACAAACAAGGCTAGCCAGGATGTCTCTAGAATCACATGTCCATATATCCTGTCCACTTCTCTGTTTCCAAAAGACTCAGTGGGTCCACTGAATATCAGGAAATGGAAATCTGTATAGCTTATGCTGCTACACACCATCCATGATGCTTAATATGGATTTTCATATTGACAGTATCAAGATTCAGCCAAACTTCTGAACAAGTTGTATCAGTGAGGTCATTTGTACTATGAGTTAATGGATGGGGAAGACATATTCTAAATATGGGTGCACCAGTCTATATTCTGGGGTCCTGGAGTCAATGAAAAGGAGAAGATTAGCTGAATATCAGCATTCAGCTCTCTTCCTTTGTATAGATGTTATGACCAGCCACCACACGATCTTGCTATTATGACTTCCCTACCATGCCTGACTATCTCCATTCACTATGAGCCCAAATAAACCACTTCTTAAATGACATATAAGGTATTTGCTACAGCAACAAGAACATAGCTAATACACAGTGCACAGAAGAAAATCACATCCAAGGAGACTAGTAATTTCAGTAAGAAAAAGCTTGCCAATGCCTAACTCTTTACCACACATGTTTTGATGTCCAGGAAATGATTAGTCATCCTCAGTGCTGGCAGGTACAATGCCAATAGCCATGAAGGAAAAGTTAGAAAAATGTGCCTTGTGCAGACACATTCTTACACAGAAAGATCAACCAAGTCTCAGAGGCCTCAAAGTCAGTCTCCAGTCCTTTCAATGGATTTTGACCTTTTCCCTTAGGTTTCTGTTCACTGATCTCAGGGTAGTCTGAGTTCAGCGAGGAAACAGCAATTACCCTTTATGAAACACAGTTTTTTAAGTTTTAATGCTCTTATATGTTTAAAGGGGATTTTCATTATAGAAATACAAATTCCAACTAAGAGGAACTTCAGTGATTTGGAAATACTGCCTTGCTAACGCTGGGTGAGCTCTCATAGGTGCTGAACCTTCCTGTTCAGTTAGGGAAGGTTCTTATTGTGTGTAACTCTGCCATGATTCATGCCATTCACTCAAAACCTTTTCAGGAATTTGGTGCCTTTTGCTATGAAATGTGGTGCAGAGTCCCTCCTTTGTTGTGTCGGTCTAGAGCCTCAAAGCCTATTAATCATTTTAATTTGCTAAGGAGGCTAGAGTGTGGGATAAATAGTCTGAGAGCTTTTTTCTTTAACTTGCAATTATTTGCAATGATTATTTAGTGTGGACTGGAGAAAATCATTTTAGTATTTAATTTTTTTTCAAACATTATTCCATTGTGCTGTGGAGTATGGCACAGGGATCCATTCTATGCTGTCAGCGAATGGGCTAGGATGATCTTAACAGATCTCCTGCACATTTAACATCTAGAACTTTTAAATACAGTTATCCTGTGGCCATACACTGAGCCTTCTGTCACCACTCTCCAGATGTCTAACTACCAGCATTTACAAAAAAAATTAAAATAGGGAACCTGAGACTGCAGTAAATAGGGAAGCGGACTACCCGGGTCTGACCTGGGGCACAAGCCCCTTCTGCTCCACTCGAGCCCTGGGCTACCGTGCCAGCGGAGTCTCGCCCAACACCCACAAGGGCCCACACAGGATTCCCCACGGGATCCTAAGACCTCTGGTGAGTGGAAAACAGCCCCTGCCCCAATCCAATCGCGCGGAACCTGAGACTATGGTAAATAAGGAAGCAGACTACCCGGGCCTGACCAGGGGCACAAGCCCCTTCTGCTCCACTCGAGCCCTGGGGTACCTTGCCAGCAGAGTCGCCCGACACCTGCAAGGGCCCACACAGGATTCCACACGGGATTCTAAGACCTCTAGTGAGTGGAACACAACTCCTGCCAGGAGTCCAGTTCGAACACCAGATATCTGGGTACCTTCCCTGCAAGAAGAGAGCTTGCCTGCAGAGAATACTCTGCCCACTGAAACTAAGGAGAGAGCTACCCTCCCAGGTCTGCTTATAGAGGCTAACAGAGTCAACTGAAGAGCAAGCTCTTAACAGTGACAACTATAACAGCTAGCTTCAGAGATTACCAGATGGCAAAAGGCAAACGTAAGAATCCTACTAACAGAAATCAAGACCACTCACCATCGTCAGAACGCAGCACTCCCACTTCACCTAGTCCTGGGCACCCCAACACAACCAAATATCTAGACCCAGATTTAAAAATATTTCTCATGATGATGATAGAGGACATCAAGAAGGACTTTCATATGTCACTTAAAGAATTACAGGAGAGCATTGCTAAAGAGTTACAGGCCCTTAAAGAAAAGCAGGAAAACACAACCAAACAGGTAGAAGTCCTTAAAGAAAAACAGGAAAACACATCCAAACAGGTGATGCAAATGAACAAAACCATACTAGAATTAAAAAGGGAAGTAGACACAATAAAGAAAGCCCAAAGCGAGGCAATGCTGGAGATAGAAACCCTAGGAAAGAGATCTGGAA
Organism: Mus musculus; assembly: GCF_000001635.26. Lineage (NCBI taxonomy): Eukaryota > Metazoa > Chordata > Mammalia > Rodentia > Muridae > Mus > Mus musculus. Next base: position 12,410,133 of record NC_000075.6, read on the forward strand.
CCATAGATGTGAGCATCAGCAACAGAATACAATAAATGGAAGAATCTCAGGTGCAGAAGATTCCATAGAGAACATCGACACAACAGTCAAAGAAAATACAAAATGCAAAAGGATCCTAACTCAAAACACCCAGGAAATCCAGGACACAATGAGAAGACCAAACCTACGGATAATAGGAATTGATGAGAATAAAGATTTTCAACTTAAAGGGCCAGCTAATATCTTCAACAAAATAATTGAAGAAAACTTCCCAAACATAAAGAAAAAGATGCCCATGATCATACAAGAAGCCTACAGAACTCCATATAGACTGGACCAGAAAAGAAATTCCTCCCGACACATAATAATCAGAACAACAAATGCACTAAATAAAGATAGAATATTAAAAGCAGTAAGGGAGAAAGGTCAAGTAACATATAAAGGAAGGCCTATCAGAATTACACCAGACTTTTCACCAGAGACTATGAAAGCCAGAAGAGCCTGGACAGATGTTTTACAGACACTAAGAGAACACAAATGCCAGCCCAGGCTACTATACCCGGCCAAACTCTCAATTACCATAGATGGAGAAACCAAAGTATTCCACAACAAAACCAAATTCACACAATATCTTTCCACGAATCCAGCCCTTCAAAGGATAATAACAGAAAAGAAGCAATACAAGGACGGAAATCACGCCCTAGAACAAACAAGAAAGTAATCCCACAACAAACCAAAAAGAAGACAGCCACAAGAACAGAATGCCAACTCTAACAACAAAAATAATAGGAAGCAACAATTACTTTTCCGTAATATCTCTTAATATCAATGGACTCAATTCCCTAATAAAAAGACATAGACTAACAGACTGGCTACACAAACAGGGCCCAACATTCTGCTGCTTACAGGAAACCCATCTCAGGGAAAAGAAAGACACTACCTCAGAGTGAAAGGCTGGAAAACAATTTTCCAAGCAAATGGTCTGAAGAAACAGGCTGGAGTAGCCATTCTAATATAGGATAAAATCGACTTCCAACCCAAAGTTATCAAAAAAGACAAGGAGGGACACTTCATACTCATCAAAGGTAAAATCCTCCAAGAGGAATTCTCAATTCTGAATATCTATGCTCCTAATGCAAGGGCAGCCACATTCCTTAAAGACACTCTAGTAAAGCTCAAAGCACACATTGCACCTCACACAATAATAGTGGGAGACTTCAACACACCACTTTCATCAATGGACAGATCGTGGAAACAGAAACTAAACAGGGACACAGTGAAACTAATAGAAGTTATGAAACAAATGGACCTGACAGATATCTACAGAACATTTTATCCTAAAACAAAAGGATATACCTTCTTCTCAGCACCTCATGGGACCTTCTCCAAAATTGACCATATAATTGGTCACAAAACAGTCCTCAACAGATACAAAAATATTGAAATTGTCCCATGTATCCTATCAGACCACCATGGCCTAAAACTGATCTTCAATAACAACATAAATAATGGAAAGCCAACATTCACGTGGACACTGAACAACACTCTTATCAATGATAACTTGGTCAAGGAAGGAATAAAGAAAGAAATTAAAGACTTTTTAGAGTTTAATGAAAATGAAGCCACAAAATACCCAAACCTTTGGGACACAATGAAAGCATTTCTAAGAGGGAAACTCAGAGCTCTGAGTGCCTCCAAGAAGAAACTGGAGAGAGCACACACTAGCAGCTTGACAACACATCTAAAAGCTCTAGAAAAAAAGGAAGCAAATTCACCCAAGAGGAGTAGATGGCAGGAAATAATCAAACTCAGGGGTGAAATCAACCAAGTGGAAACAAGAAGAACTATTCAAAGAATTATCCAAACAAGGAGTTGGTTCTTTGAGAAAATCAACGAGATAATAAACCCTTAGATAGACTCACTAGAGGGCACAGAGACAAAATCCTAATTAACAAAATTAGAACTGAAAAGGGAGACATAACAACAGATCCTGAAGAAATCCAAAACACCATCAGATCCTTCTACAAAAGGCTATACTCAACAATACTGGAAAACCTGGACGAAATGGTCAAATTTCTGGACAGATACCAGGTACCAAAGTTGAATCATGATCAAGTTGACCTTCTAAACAGTCCCATATCCACTAAAGAAATAGAAGCAGTTATTAATAGTCTCCCAGCCAAAAAAAGCCCAGGACCAGATGGGTTTAGTGCAGAGTTCTATCAGACCTTCAAAGAAGATCGAATTCCAGTTCTGCACAAACTATTTCACAAGATAGAAGTAGAAGGTACTCTACCCAACTCATTTTATGAAGCCACTATTACTCTGATACCTAAACCACAGAAAGATCCAACAAAGATAGAGAACTTCAGACCAATTTATCTTATGAATATCGATGTAAAAATCCTTAATAAAATTCTCGCTAACCGAATCCAAGAACACATTAAAGCAATCATCTATCCTGACCAAGTAGGTTTTATTCCAGGGATGCAGGGATGGTTTAATATACAAAAATCCATCAATGTAATCCATTATATAAACAAACTCAAAGACAAAAACCACATGATCATCTCGTTAGATGCAGAAAAAGCATTTGACAAGATCCAACACCCATTCATGATAAAAGTTTTGGAAAGATCAGGAATTCAAGGCCCATACCTAAACATGATAAAAGCAATCTACAGCAAACCAGTAGCCAACATTAAAGTAAATGGAGAGAAGCTGGAAGCAATCCTACTAAAATCAGGGACTAGACAAGGCTGCCCACTTTCTCCCTACCTTTTCAACATAGTACTTGAAGTATTAGCCAGAGCAATTCGACAACAAAAGGAGATCAAGGGGATACAAATTGGAAAAGAGGAAGTCAAAATATCACTTTTTTCAGATGATATGATAGTATATATAAGTGACCCTAAAAATTCCACCAGAGAACTCCTAAACCTGATAAGCAGCTTCGGTGAAGTAGCTGGATATAAAATTAACTCAAACAAGTCAATGGCCTTTCTCTACACAAAGAATAAACAGGCTGAGAAAGAAATTAGGGAAACAACACCCTTCTCAATAGTCACAAATAATATAAAATATCTCGGCGTGACTCTAACTAAGGAAGTGAAAGATCTGTATGATAAAAACTTCAAGTCTCTGAAGAAAGAAATTAAAGAAGATCTCAGAAGATGGAAAGATCTCCCATGCTCATGGATTGGCAGGATCAATATAGTAAAAATGGCTATCTTGCCAAAAGCAATCTACAGATTCAATGCAATCCCCATCGAAATTCCAACTCAATTCTTCAACGAATTAGAAGGAGCAATTTGCAAATTCATCTGGAATAACAAAAAACCTAGGATAGCAAAAACTCTTCTCAAGGATAAAAGAACCTCTGGTGGAATCACCATGCCTGACCTAAAGCTTTACTACAGAGCAATTGTGATAAAAACTGCATGGTACTGGTATAGAGACAGACAAGTAGACCAATGGAACAGAATTGAAGACCCAGAAATGAACCCACACACCTATGGTCACTTGATCTTCGACAAGGGAGCTAAAACCATCCAGTGGAAGAAAGACAGCATTTTCAACAATTGGTGCTGGCACATCTGGTTGTTATCATGTAGAAGAATGCGAATCGATCCATACTTATCTCCTTGTACTAAGGTCAAATCTAAGTAGATCAAGGAACTTCACATAAAACCAGAGACACTGAAACTTATAGAGGAGAAAGTGGGGAAAAGCCTTGAAGATATGGGCACAGGGGAAAAATTCCTGAACAGAACAGCAATGGCTTGTGCTGTAAGATCGAGAATTGACAAATGGGACCTAATGAAACTCCAAAGTTTCTGCAAGGCAAAAGACACTGTCAATAAGACAAAAAGACCACCAACAGATTGGGAAAGGATCTTTACCTATCCTAAATCAGATAGGGGACTAATATCCAACATATATAAAGAACTCAAGAATGTGGATTTCAGAAAAACAAATAACCCCATTAAAAAAATGGGGCTCAGAACTGAACAAAGAATTCTCACCTGAGGAATACCGAATGGCAGAGAAGCACCTGAAAAAATGTTCAACATCCTTAATCATCAGGGAAATGCAAATCAAAACAACCCTGAGATTCCACCTCACACCAGTCAGAATGGCTAAGATCAAAAATTCAGGTGACAGCAGATGCTGGCTGGGTGTGGAGAAAGAGCAACACTCCTCCATTGTTGGTGGGATTGCAGGCTTGTACAACCACTCTGGATATCAGTCTGGTGGTTCCTCAGAAAATTAGGCATAGTACTACCGGAGGATCCAGCAATACCTCTCCTGGGCATATATCCAGAAGATGCCCCAACTGGTAAGAAGGACACATGCTCCACTATGTTCATAGCAGCCTTATTTATAATAGCCAAAAGCTGGAATGAACCCAGATGCCCCTCAACAGAGGAATGGATACAGAAAATGTGGTACATCTACACAATGGAGTACTGCTCAGCTATTAAAAAGAATGAATTTATGAAATTCCTAGCCAAATGGATGAACCTGGAAGGCATCATCCTGAGTGAGGTAACACATTCACAAAGGAACTCACACAATATGTACTCACTGATAAGTGGATATTAGCCCAAAACCTAGGATACCCAAGATATAAGATACATTTTCCTAAACACATGAAACTCAAAAGAAAAAAATGAAGACTGAAGTGTGGACACTATGCCCCTCCTTAGAAGTGGGAACAAAACACCCTTGGAAGGAGTTACAGAGACAAAGTTTGGAGCTGAGATGAAAGGTTGGACCACGTAGAGACTGCCATATCCAGGGATCCACCCCATAATCAGCATCCAAACGCTGACACCATTGCATACACTAGCAAGATTTTATTGAAAGGACCCAGATGTAGCTGTCTCTTGTGAGACTATGCCGGGGCCTAGCAAACACAGAAGTGGATGCTCACAGTCAGCTATTGGATGGATCACAGGGCTCCCAATGGAGGAGCTAGAGAAACTACCCAAGGAGCTAAAGGGATCTGCAACCCTATAGGTGGAACAACATTATGAACTAACCAGTACCCCGGAGCTCTTGACTCTAGCTACATATGTATCAAAAGATGGCCTAGTCGGCCATCACTGGAAAGAGAGGCCCATTGGACACGCAAACTTTATATGCCCCAGTACAAGGGAACGCCAGGGCCAAAAAGGGGGAGTGGGTGGGTATGGGAGTGGGGGTGGGTGGGTATGGGGGACTTTTGGTATAGCATTGGAAATGTAAATGAGGTAAATACCTAATAAAAATGGGAAAAAAAAGATGTCCCACCATTTCTGGGATGTAGCTTGCAAATATTGTTTAATATTATCAGCAAATAAAACCTGAGGGCTCAAAAAAAAAATAAAAATAAATAAAAAAAGGAAGGAAGGAATGAAGGAAGGAAGGAAGGAAGGAAGGAAGAAAGGAAGGAAGGAAGGAAGGAAGGAAGGAAGGAAAGAAGGAAGGAAGGAAGGAAGGAAGGAAGGAAGGAAGGAAGGAAAAAACCACTGTGGAATTTTTGCTTGGATTTCTGTCCATGAACTTAGGTGCCACAGTGTGTATTGCATTTCTTAATTTCATTTTTAATGTATTTAATTTTATTTTATGTTAGTAAATGTGTTACTTGGACACATTCATATGTATCCGATATGTATCTCCAAGAAATATGATGGTCATATTTGATGAATCTTGTAAGCCACCTGCTTAAGATGCTTGGAACTGAACTGGATCCTCTACATTAGCAGCAATTGTTCTTCACCTCATGGCCGCTCAGCCATAGCAGGATTATCTTAGCCCTGTCCAGGGCAGTTCTGAAGCTCCTAATACTATTATGAAGAAGTTTGATGAAATGTCTCTCTCTATGACATAGGTGCTCCCCAAACCCCTAATTATGACAGGTATAGCTGTAGCAATGGTTCTTGATGCATGTTTATCTAGGATAATTTTCTAGGCACAGATTCTGAGCCAGTTATATACATAATTTATTAAGCTCCAACAATTACTTAAAATTCAGGTTTCCTGTCTTGTGACTGTTTATTACCTTGAATAAACATAGCTCTAAGTGACAGTACCCTTATAGTCCCCCTTTTCCCTATTTCATAGTGGCACTGTGACATGAATAGATAAAATGGGGTCTAGTCAGGTGATATTGTTCTTCCTGTGGGCTTGCAATCCCCTTCAGCTCCTTCAGTCCTTCCCCTAGCTCTTCCATTAAGATCTCTATGCTCAGTCTGATGGTTGGCTATGAGAATCTGCATCTGTATTGGTTAGGTGCTGGTAGAACCTCTCAGGGAACAGCCATAACAGGCTCCTGTCAGGAAGTACTTCTTGGCATTGGCAAAGTAGTCTATTGGATTGGTGTCTGCAATGGGATGGCTTCCTACATGGGGCAGTTTCTGGATGGTCTTTCCTTCAGTATGTTCCATTTTTTGTCTCTGTCTTTTTTTTTTTTTTTTTTTTTTTTTTTTTTTGGACAAGAACATTTTGGGGTTAAAATTTTTGAAATGAGTGGGCGGCCACATCCCTCAGCTGGGTGCTGTGTCTATCTACTGTGTCTATCTACCACTCTCTACAGGTTCTATCTCCCCTTTGTTGGGTATTTAAGCTAAATTTATCCCTATTGGGACCTGGGAGCCTCTTGCTTCCCTGGCATCTGGGACTTTCTATTGGCTAGCCCCAGTTCCTTTTCTGTTTGTTACAAATATTTATTCAATTTCCTGACCCTCGGTACTTCTCTGCTGTGCCTCCCAATACTTTATCTTGCGCCCACTTTTCCCTCCCCATCCTCACTTCCTCCTAGGTACCTCCCTCCATCTACATTCTATGACTATTTTGTTCCCACTTCTATGTAGCATTGAGACATCCACATTTTGGTCTTCCTTTTCCTTAAGCTCCATATCATTTGTGGGTTGCATTGTAGGTATTGTGAGCTTTTGAGCAAATATCCACTTATCAGTGAAGACATACCATGTGTGTCATTTTGGGTCTGTGTTATCTCACTCAGAATAAAATTTTCTAGTTCCATCCATTTGCCTTGGAATTTCGTGCAGTCATTGTTTTTAATAGCTGAGTAGTGCTCCATTGTGTAAATGCACCACATTTTCTGTATTCATTCTTCTATTGAGGAACACCTGGGGGGTGTTTCTAGCTTCTGGCTGTTACATATAATGCTGCTATAAACATAGTGGAGCATGTGTCCTTGCTATATTTTGGAATGTCTTTTGGGTACATGCCCAGTAGTAATATAGCTGGATCTTCAGTTAGAACCAATTTTCTGAGGAACTACCATATTGATTTCCAAAGTGGTTTTACCTGCTTGCAGTCCTACCAGCAGTGAAGGAGTGTTCTTTCTCCAAATCCTTGCTAGCATCTGTTGTCACTTGAGATTTTTACCTTAGCCATTCTAATTGGTGTGAGGTGGATTCTCACGCCCATTTTGATTTGCATTTCCTGATGACTAAGGATATTGAACACTTTTAAGTGATTCTCAGCATTTGAGATTCCACAGTTGAGGATGCTTTGTTTGGCTCTCTACCCCATTTTGTAATAGGGTCATTTGGTTCCCTGAAATCTAACTTCTTGAGTTCTTTGTGTATTTTGGATATTAACCCTCTATGTTTGGTTGGTAAAGATCTTTTCCCAATCTGCCAGTTACCATTTTGCCCACTTGACAGTGTCCTTGAAAGTGGATTTTAAATAAAACTGTTTATACACAAATGAGAAATGCATACAATATTAATTTTTAGTCTCTAAACAAATCAATCCAAGTTGGCTTGTTGTACCATTCTGGAGAATCACGTGTCTCAGGCAGGCAGACAAATCAACCAACAATAAATCTTCAATCCACTCATAGTCTTATCAATGTGATACCTCTAAACAAACAAATAAACAAACAACAAACAAAACCAATAATCTGGTAGGAGAAAGGCATCTTTATTTCATAAGCTACTGTTGTTTAGAGCTGCATGCTTCCACATTCCCTCTGCTATCATGGTTTGAATGTGAAAGGCCACCCATAGTCTTACATATCAAAATGTACTGCTCAGCCAGTGGAGTACTTTTAGGAGGTTGGATAACCATTAGAAGATGGTGGCTGGTTGATATGAGCAGAGCATTCTGGGTAAGACTTGGAAAGTTGTACCTATTTCCAGCTCTCTCTGCTTCACAATTTCTAAGGCATAAGCAAGCCAAGCTAAAATCCATTCCCTGTTGTGTGGTTTAAACCTAAATGACCAAACCTCTCAACCATGAAGAACTACACCCACAAACTGTGATATAACATAATCATCCTCTTGAAATTCTTCCTCTTAAATTTTTGTCACAGTAATCAGTAAAACAATATAATGGTGTTTTTGCCTTTAAACAATGGCACAAAGTTCAACTCTAGTAGACAATGGGATAGGGGTAAATTTTTATTTTTCCCTTATACATCCCAATGTGCACGAGAAATATCCCTGCAGTAAAAATTTATAAAAGGTTAATATCCGTGTCGACTTCGGTTTAGATTAAGGCAAGAGTTGAATCATATTTGCTGAATTGAAAACTACCTTCTGTTGTAAATTCTATGACACTAGACAATCTTTTTAACAATCAGTTTTCTTATGTTAAGTAAGAACCAGCAATGTGAAGTCTTTTGATATTAATAAATACGTCATGAAAGTACAATGACTAACCAAGCACAGATGAAAAATGGTCATTTCTATTACCTAATGTACACAGATGATTGCCAAGTGCAACTTAATTTTTCTGTTGTTCAGAAAACATTTATCTAAATGCATGTTCTCTAGTATTTCCATCTTTCATGATAAATATATTTACACTCCTAACTATGAAGTCATAAACCATGATTTATCTAGCTATGTGTCACTATTTGCTCTTCCAACTATAAAACATCTATGCTTATGTGTCTATCTGAATGCTTTGTTTTCCTAGCACATTCTTTAGGTGGTTAATTCTCAGTTTGAATAAATTGCATGGTATTTGTTAGAAGTCTATTTTCTTATATTTCATAGAGTTAAAGTATTTCATTATTCATAAGATTAATTTTCAATGGTGTGTTTGTATCTATTTCTAAGTCAACAAGTCACACACTAATTTACAATTATGCCCAGAAATTACCATCTACATTTTCAGATTGATTATTTAGAAGAATAAAGGAAATATAAAAATTCCTGGTTTAAGTCTAAAAAATTATTACCCAAATTATCTATTATAAGAACACATATAATCTAAGGTCGGAAGAAAAAATTCAAAGTTCAGTATAGTATGCCTCTATACTTTTCAGCTTCATTGGTATTTGAATAAGGGTCTGTAACTTAAAGATAGTTTGCTGTGTTGCAGGTTTTTCCTGTAATTTTTTATCATCTCAATTGTAGTATTACTATGTACAGAAAAACAAAGATTCAATACTTATGTCAAAGAAGAAATAATCACTTTTTATAGTTTACTCAATACTTTAAGATTGCTTTATTTTGATCGCGTGTTTGCACGATGTGTGTGTCTGTGGGTGTGGGTGTGTTTTTGTGGACATGAGTGCAAGTGGCAACGATGTTCACAAAAGGACATCAGATCCCATAGAACTGGAGTTAGAGGTGGTTGTTTGTAAGGTGTCACATGGGTTATGGGAACCAAACTCCAATCCTCTCTAGTAGAAGAACACTCTCCTAACTTCTGTGCTATCTCTACATTCCTAATTGATATGATCTTAATGACAAATAAAAGCTGAAGAAATCTACATACCAGGTTTTAAACCAGTCTAATATTAAAAAAAACATAATTATATGAAGCAATGGAAGAAATTAGTGACAATAGCTACAAGAAATTAACTGTGAAATCAGAGTTGAGAGCATGGCCAAGGAAACCAAGGGATGCATTTAAAACATAAGGTCTACAAGACACAACCAATAATAGTAAATGTTAAATAGAAGACCTTCCTGAGCATACGATTTAATATAGTTCCAGAGGACAAAAATTCATACCATGCACTATGATTACAGAATGTCACTGCTGTAAATTTAATGAGTAGCACAAAGTGACATGCCTTAAGTATTGGAACAAAGTAAATATCAGACTGAGTTAACTCACATGTACGTTTGGTCATTAGCTAGGTGTTTGTGAGCACAATGACAGCTATTTCCAACCTAATGGGCTGTGTACAAGTACTTCACTATTGGCTTGTACTAATATTGCAGACCTTGACAAGTTGACATAATATTTTTAAGTTTACATTCTTTTCTCATAGTTGAAAATTTATGCTTGTTGATTGTTTGCCTAAGATCCCTCCTTAAAATATGTAGTTATCAACTTCGTTTATAGTCTGACTCTTTTTAAACTAAATGAATATAAATACTAGATATTGTTCTCACAGCAAACTGATACACAGCAAACTGATACTGTTCTCAAGCCTTTCTTTTCCTGTATCATTTATCTGAATTTAGAAATTTTACTGGTCTACGTAATTTTTGGTTGCTATTATAAAATATTCTGATTAAAGTAATGTAAGGAAGGAAGTTTTTTTTTCACTTCACTATTCCCTGTTTCAAAAAGAATTCATCATGGTAGAAAATGATTAATACACAGCAACAGGCGTGGAAAACGCATGCTCCTCAGATACAGAGTGTTAAGTAGCAAACCAAATAAGAGGTTTTGGTCAGGCTTAGAAATAGAGTCTGTTTTACTACATGCACAAGCTAGAATATTCTGTTCGTGAGTACTCAAGTCTGCCATGGTTTTACTTCACTAGGATTATATTTCAAGTTAAAACTAACATTCAGTAACATAAGAAAAATATGAGAGCTAATGAGGAAGTCATGACTTCCTTCTTAAACTTTATTGAAGATTGTCCGGTCTTATTCTATATTACATGATATTCCATCTTATTATTATATTCATATTTATTACTATCCTATTATATGGTATATACTTACTATACATCTATATATAGTATTAGTATATAGTATATAGCATATACTTATAACACTTATTACTATACTAATATATATGCCCATCTTACTTTTAGAGAGTCTTGCTTTGAACTTAGGAAGACTCTCTGAACCCACATCACAGATTGACAGAAACACATTCCTCCAACATTTGCCCAACCTCAGTCTATATATAATCTAGAGAAGAAGTATAGATTGTTGTTTATCTGTCATAATATTCCTGAGAATGGAGAAAGAGAAGAATTAATTGAAGTATTCCATAAAATCTCTTCTAGGTGAAAGAAGACCTGGTGATGACAGTTTTAATATTTAAAAAATTCAAAAATCTAAACTTGAGCTACAAGACTTCTATAGTTTTGGACAAAAGACTGTACATGCGAGTAGCATGGAAAAGATGGAAAAACATCACGCAAAGCGAAAAACCTGCAAGGTGATTTTCTGTGAAATCAAGTCATTTCTATATTCTTTGCTTTAGATTTAATTGTGAGTTTCAAAGAATGTGTACCACATCCTTTGATATATGTAGATCATAAGTATGATACAGCACATTCCAAGTAGGAATTTAAATGTTCAGGTGGCCTGGAAAGACAGCACCTGATGCTAAGCCTATAGGCCTGAATTCAATATCTAGGAGCTACATGGTATAAAAAGGAAACTAACTGCCCCTAATTGTTATTTAATCTCTTCATGCATGCCATGGCATGCACATGCCCACAATCACATACACATAAACTAAATAAAACATAAAACCGAAAAAATACCTTAGTACTTATGATAAGATGTCAATAAATGCACACTATGATTTGCTAGTAATTTTTTATTATGGGCAAGTCTAGGACTCTTTATTAACATGACAATTAATATGAATGATATAGAATTGTCATTTAATAAGATTCCCATGTACTTGGTGTCGCATCTCAAAGTTGAGCAACAGGTGGTAAAATGTTTACAAAATAGAGAACAGCTTGAAGATAAAGTGCAAATGGCTACTGTCATCATGACAAAATTATGATCACAGAATTGAAATTAAAATTAACCAGCAAGTGCCATATGCAGGCATATTTGTATTTGAACACAGTAACCACCCACACACATTGCTACATTTTAATCTTGTGTGTGCCAATTGTTCCTGTCCCCAGACATTCTATTGTTTTAGTTTAAATAAGAATTACTGCTGAGCTTAAACTAGCAAGTTATTTTAGGTGTTGCTTTAAGATAAGTCTCATCTGGTGTAGACTTACATTTTGAACTGTCATGCTCTTTAACCTCAGTGGTTGGATATTCTTTGATAATTTAAACATTTCTAAACTCTCTAGAATGTCGGACCATATATATTTCAAATGTACTAAAACCAGTTAGGCATTTTCTCTTTACTAGTTGAGTAAATACCATATCTTGGAGGTAGTAGCATTAGGGTTTCATAGCCCCATTTACCTTGGATGTCAGCTCACTTTATTGCTGACGTTAGGAGGCAATAATACAGCCGTCAGAAGCATCTGCCAGTTCTCTCTCTCTCTCTCTCTCTCTCTCTCTCTCTCTCTCTCTTTGTTTTTGTTTTTTATTTTGTGAGCACAGGAACTGATTACTGTGTAACAGTCTGAAATGCAGCCAAACTATTCCTCCACCCCATAAATGCCACAGAACACCAGTTATTAGCGTTCCTTAATGATATTCTGTAGCTTATTTTTAAATCAGCCATGTCTAGGACATGGCTCTGTGGATACAACTGCTTACTGTTCTTCAAAAGACAGTTTCCATCACTCATATCGAGTAGCTCTTGATCACCTGGATCCCTGCTCCAGAATCCAACATTCTTTTCTGGTCTCCTGAGGTACCCACTCATACACACTTCACCATGAAAAATACACATTTTGGAGGTAAATAAAATGTAAATGTGGAAAGAATTCTCCTATACATTCTTTCTTATCTTTGCTGGAATATGCAGCAACTTGTCACTGCTCTTTCAGCACTTCTGAATCAAGTTTCTCCCTCATTCGTAAATTCTCCAAGACATTATTTGTTGTCTTTGAATAAGTATGATGTGATGGGTCTAGAGCAGACACCTTCAACAATACGCATCCAAATATCAACATACACTAAGATCCAGGCACTCAAAACAATGAAATATCAGATAGCCTAAGATTGAAAAGTAAATCTTGGTAATGATCCCCCTCTCTTCTTTTAACCTAAGGGAAGCCAGTACCAAAATGAGTCAAGGCTCTGATTATTACACAGGTCGGTCAATTCTATTCCAGGTTTAAAGATATACTCACTTATGTGTGTTGGATTGTGCCAGCATTATATCTAGCCAATGAGATATTTAGGTTCAAGCTGTTACAGGAAGTTGCAGAAGGGGGTGTTTGGATTGTGTGCCAAAGACAAAGCTACTGCCAACACCAGACACTTAGTAGGTGCAGAGGGATCATGCATATCCCAGGGTTCTTGGGTTCCCACTGAGCTAATATTCCAGCAAAACTTGAAAACTCTATACCCCAATCTGGAGAATTTGTAGAAAACAAAACAAGAGAGATATATTCCAGGAAGTATATTTAAAATAAAAGCAATGTTTTAGCAATACCTGGGTTCTTTAGTTATTTCTGTGGAAATCCCTAGGCCAACAACTCAATTCAATGCAACCTAGTCCCAAAACAGAAAGCCTTGCTTGGTGACAAAAGAAAAAAATGACCATTTGAGACCCCATAACCCCCATTACTAGGAGTCCTCATTAAGGTCACTTCCATATATTACAGGAACTTTCCACAGCAGTAATTTGCACATCATCCTCCAAATTCCAAAATCCAACCATCTCTCCATTTACCCCAATCTCTCATGACACCTAACTATTCCATTGCCCACACACTTGTAGTGTGCCAATCAACATTATTTTATTTACTTTTCCTAGGGAGATCCATGTGTTCCCACCTAGTGTGGGATATATGGGGTGTGGGTGAAGAGGGGGGGGAGAACCCACATCTCACCAGAGTTCCTTCTGTGCTTTGGGCAGACAGATGCAGGAGGGCTGCCAGATGCTTTCTGCAGAACCCCAGGTGAGCATCTAAACCACTGACCCCACTCGGTGGGAGGTGTGGGGAGGTGGGGGGTGGACAAGGGGCAGCCCCTGATACCAGGGGCCCCGGGGTGACACACTCAGCCCCAGGGATATGGGAGAGAGGGCAAAGGGAGAAAGGTTCCCACACAGGCAAGAGTCCTAAGTCTGGTCCATTGCTGGAGCACAGGAAATGGCTCATTAGAAGAAAGCCTATCCCATCTTCCAAGCATAGCAGGCCTTGATGAACAGAGACAGTCTATGGTTTTAGAGCTTTATTATAGAAAGGCAGGGGTAAAGAGAAAAGGTAGAGAGAGAGAGAGAGAGAGAGAGAGAGAGAGAGAGAGAGAGACAGAGACAGAGACAGAGAGACAGAGAGACTGGCCATGGCCAAGAGGAGAGAAAGGGGAAAAGGAGAGAGAGAGAGGGAGGGGGGAGGGAGGGAGGGAGGGAGGGAGGGAGGGAGAGAGAGAGAGAGAGAGAGAGAGAGAGAGAGAAAGGCTAGAGTAAGAGGTTAGATAGAGAGTGAGTGAGGAGAGAGTAAGAGTGAGAGGAGAGAGGAGAGAGCAAGGTGGGACCAAGCAGCCACACTTATGGTGGGCTGTTATCTTGGTGTTGCTAGGTAACTGGGAGGAGTCTAGCCTGAAGGTCAGAAGCTTGGGATATTGTCTACATGATTACTAGCCACATGCTTCTCTTGTGGGGGCTGTGGGCAGTAACTTCCACAGAAGCCAGGAGTCCACGAGATATGAGGGAATGCCTACTGTCCCATATAGGTGAATTATCACCATTCAAGTTCTACTGGGGTTCAGATCTCAACTCGACTGGAGACCAGCTGTCTATGCATAGCCCATTGCCCCACAACCTAGAACTTTCCTCTTTACCTAACCTTCCTGGGTCCAAAGACGGTATCTTTTCTATCATTTACCTAATCATTAATAACCACTTATAAGCAATTATATACCATGTTTATGCCTTTGGTCTGGGTTTATTCATTCAAGATTTTTTTCTACTTGAATTTATTAACCTGCAGATTTAATTTACCATTTTCTTAACAGCTGAGTAATATTTCATTGTGTAAATATATCACATTTCACTTATACCTTAGTTAGTTGTGTGACACCTAGATTGCTGCCATTTTCTGGATATTAGGAGTAAAGCCTTGATGAACATTAACAAGTGTTCTTTTGGTAGGATGGAGAATCCTTTGGGTATATACCTCTACTACTGGTATTGCAGTATCTTGCAGTAGATTGATTACCAACCATCTGAGTAAATGCCATATTGATTCCATAGTTGCTGTACAAGTTTAGCTAGCAATCCCACCAACAATGGAGGAGTGTTCCCCTTGCTCTACATCCTCTCCAGCATGAATTGTCACTTGTATTATTGATCTTAACCATTTTGACAGGTATAAGTTGACATCTCAAAATACTTTCAGTTTGCATTTCCTTGATGGTTAAGGATGTTGAACATTTCTTTAAGTGTCTCTGAATCATTTGAGATTCTTCTGTTAAGTATTCTTTAGTTAGGTCTGTACCATATTTTCAAGTTGGATTATCTTGGTATTATTCTGTCAGCTGCCTCTTTGTTCTTCTGAAGATACGCTTTACCTTACAGAAGCTTTATAGGTTTCATGAGGTCCCATTTATTAATTGTTAATCATAGAGCCTATGCTAAGGATGTTTGGTTCAGAACTTTTCTCCTATGACAATGAATTCAAGGCTATGTTCTACTTTCTTTTCTTTTGGGTTCAGTGTATCTGATTTTATGTTGATAACTTTGAGCATGTGCATTTGAGTTTTGTGTGGGGAGATAAGGATTCATCTACATGCAGATATTCAGTTAGACTATCACCATTTGCTAAAGATGCTGTCTTTTTTCCAATATGTCTTTCTGGCTTCTTTCAAAAACAAGCAAATACACAATAACCAGGTATCCTTATGTGTCTGGATGTATGGCTGGGTTTTCAAATTGATTCCATTTATCAATGTGTCTGTTTTATGCCAAGGCTATATGTTTTTGATTACTATAGCTCTGAAGTACATCTTGAAATAGAGGTAGTGATACTTGTAGGAGTTCTTTTATTGTTGGGGATTGTATCAACTAGCCCGTTTTTTGTTTCTGTTTTTCTATATGAAATTGATAATTCTCCTTTCAAGGTCTTTAAAAAATCATATTGGAATTTTGATGCAAATGGCAATGAATCTTTAAATTGCTTTTGGTAGGATGACTGTTTTTATTATGTTAATCTTACTGATTCATGAGCATTGAAGATCTTTTAATTTCCTGATAACTTCTTCAATTTCTTTCTTCTAAGACCTCAAGTTTATATCATACAAGTCTTTCACTTGCCTAGTTAGACTTATAGGAAGATATTCTATATGTTTGTGGTGATTGTGAACCTTTTAAATGTTTCTTCTGCAATGATGGGCTATGGAACCCTGATTTAGCCATTAAGATGAAGAAACATATGGACAACTTTTGGAGAGCTATGGTTGAGCTAGCTGGACTTTCTAGCCTAACTAACCACAGTTATTTCAAAGACCAATTTGTTTTATTAGTAAAAATAAATAAAATAAAATACCTTATTGACCTCTTAAAATTTTGAAACATGGAATAGGCATCAATTGAAAAGATATATACACTAAATGTATATTGAAATAATGTTGTGAGGAAAATCTAGGCAGATATGAATGATAATAAATTTTTTTTTTTTTTTTTTGGTTTTTCGAGACAGGATTTCTCTGTATAGCCCTGGCTGTCCTGGAACTCACCCTGTAGACCAGGCTGGCCTCGAACTCAGAAATACGCCTGCCTCTGCCTCCTGAGTGCTGGGATTAAAGGCGTATGCCACCAAGCCCGGCTAATAAATTTCTTTTTAATTAAGCTATCATTTTATGCTAATATCTTTTTTTTTTGCTTCTGATATTTTAAAACATATTTTGGATATAGATGACTCCAAATCAATATATTGTGATATGGTTTCTCCTTCTCCATTTCCTCCTGCATCTCCTTACCACCCAGCCACTCAAACTCACACACTTTCTTTCTCTCCTTCATATTCTTTTTTAAAATCTCATTGAAAACAGATTTTAATGTATCTCATATATCAAGTCATATAATATATAAATGATCTTCTATAATATCTCCTAATAATATATTACCTCCCTTTACTTCTCTTAGGTTCTCCCAACTACCACTTCCCCCCAGTATAAAGCCACCCCCTTTCTTTCTCTCATTAGAAAATAAAACATGCTTCTAAGGGATAATAATAAAATAAAGTAAAGCTGACATATGAGAACTGGGCTAAGCAAACCAGCAGATGGAAAGGAGCCTAATAGAAGGCACAAGAAATAGAGAGCTACTTGTTTGAATACTTAGGAATCCCTTTAAAAATCACTAAATTGCAAGCCATAATATATATGCAAAGGACCTATAGGGCAAAGTAAACATAGAAAAAAAGACGTTGAAATTTTAAAAATAGAATTTTAAATAAAATTTTTAAAAAGAAAGAAAAGCCTAGGCATGATGTTGTAAGTCAAGGAGGGTCCAAAGATACCTTTGTTTTCTTTTCTTTTGGGGGATGGGGTGTATAAACCAAGCTCATTCAAAGGGTTCTTTTTTTTTTTTTTTTAAAGAATGACAGATTGTTTTAAAAAGGTATACAACTCACATAATTCACATGATTCAAGGAGTTCCTTGCAAAGGAACTATATTCCAAGTTTTGAATTACACAAACAAGACAATAGAGATTTCCACCCCTATGATCTCTGAATTTTCACCTGTTTTTCAAGAATTTTTTTTCTGGTTGCTTATGATAATTTAAATTACTTTTCTTGTTCTACTATACAATTGGAGCAGTGTTTTCAAAAATTGTTTTGGTTAATATTGCATGCTCAATACTTATTGGGACATTCTCTTGTTTTAAGAATTGACATACAGTTTTATACTCTGTCTCTGTTTCTCTCTGTGTGTCTCTGTTTTTATCTCTCTCTCTCTCTCTCTCTCTCTCTCTCTCTCACACACACACACACACACACACACACACACACACCACATATACACATGCTTTCTTTCTCCATCTTATTCTCTCTTTCACTCACTCTCTTCTCTCTACATCTCCTGGCCCCATTTCCCCAGTCTCTAGCCCTATTTTTGTTTTTGTTTTTGTTTTTGTTTTGTTCTGTTTGTTTGTTTGATTTATTTTGAACAGGATTTCATGTAGCTTTCAAGCTAACTCTGATCTTGAGGACCACTGGACTCCTGATCCTTCTGCTTGAGTTTAAGTGTTAAGTGCCCTCCATACCCTGTCTAGCTAGTTTCAGAGCATGCTATAATTAACTGCATTCACTTCTAACATTATTTTTAAAACAACACAACAACAAGGAAACTGCTGAGTCAATGTGACAATTCTAATCTATATACAGTGGCATGGCTAACTGCAATATCTATTGACCAATCATGTTGGTTGCTTGGAATGCCCAAATTCCTCCATATTTTAATCTTGAACGGACTTCTCTGTTTACATATTTACCTTGAATTTCTATTTATCATTATTTAAGCCTTATGAAACCCTTATTACTATCCATATTTGAAAACAATAACTACACTAAAAAATTCAATTACACCCCCCCCCCCTTAAAACATAGACAATGTATGAAGAAAAATGCTGGGTCCTATTTATGTATCTAATCTGTTAGTCTATGTCTTTTTATTGGGGAATTGACTCCATTGATGTTAAGAGATATTAAGGAATAGTGATTGTTGCTTCCTGTTATTTTTGATGTTATTTTTATGTTTGTATGGCTATCTTCTTTTGTGTTTATTGAAAGAAGATTATTTTCTTGCTCTTTTTAGGGTGTAGTTTCTCTCCTTGTGTTGGTGTTTTCCATTTAATATCCTTTGTAAGTCAGGATTTGTGGAAAGTTACTGCATAAATTTGGTTTTGTCATGGAATATCTCAGTTCCTCCGTCCATGGTAATTGAAAGTTTTGTTGAGTATAGTAGTCTGGGCTGGTATTTTTGTTCCCTTAGGGTCTGTATGATAATCTGCTCAGGATCTTCTACTTTCCATAGTCACTGGTGAGAAGTTTGGTGTAATTCTGATAGGTCTGTCTTCATATGTTTTTGACGTGTTTTTTAATTTTGTTTTTTTTTAAATTAGGTATTTATTTCATTTACATTTCCAATGCTATCCCAAAAGTTCCCCACCCGCTCTCCCCCCCACTCCCCACCCACCCACTCCTCCTCCCTCCCACTCCCACTTCTTGGCCCTGGCATTCCCCTGTACTGAGGCAAATAAAGTTTGCATGACCAATGGGCCTCTCTTTCCACTGATGGCCAACTAGGCCATCTTCTGCTACATATGCAGCTAGAGACACGAGCTCTGGGGGGTACTGGGTAGTCCATAATGTTGTTCCACCTATAGGGTTGCAGATCCCTTTAGCTTCTTGGTTACTTTCTCTAGCTCCTCCATTGGGGGCCCTGTGTTCCATCCAATAGCTGATTGTGAGCATCCACTTACTTACTGATTTTAGTATTCTTTTTTTTTTTGTGTGTGTGCATTTGGTGTTTTGATTACTATATAACAGGAGAAAAAACATTTTTTTCTAATCCAGTCTATTTTGAGTTCTGTAAGCGTCTTGTATGTTCATAGGTACCTCTTAGTTTAAGTTAGGAAAGTTTTTTTTTTTTCCTATAGTTTTGTTGAAGATGTTTACTGACCCTTTATGTTTGGAATCTTTACTCTCTCCTATACCTATTATCCTTAGGTTTGGTCTTCTCATTGAGTCCTGGATTTCCTAGATATTTTGAGTTAGGAGCCATATATATATACTATTGTCACTGTTATCTATGGTATCTTCAGCATCTGAGATTATCTCTTCCATCTCTTGTATTCTGCTGGTGATGCTGGTATCTATTACTCCTGATCTCTTTCCTAAGTTTTCTATTTTCAGGGTTGTTTCCCTTTGTGATTTCTTTATTGGTCCTATTTCCATTTTTAGATACTGGATTGTTTTGTTCAATTTCTTGACATGTTTACCTGTGTTCTCCTGTATTTCTTTAACCGAGTTATTTATGCCCTTCTTAAAGTATTCTATCTTCATCATGAGATGGGATTTTAAATCAGTCTTGTTTTTCTAGTATGTTCAGCTATCCAGGGCTCACTGTGGTGGGAGCACTGGGTTCTGATGATGCCAAGTAGCATTGGTTTCTGTTGCTTATGTTCTTGCCCTTGCTTCTCACCATCTGGTTATTTTTTGTGTTAGCTGGTTTTGCTTTATCTGACTGGCTTGTCTCTCCTGCATGTCTGTTTCTCTTGAGTCAGGAATTTGAGCAGAAGTGGTGGTCTTACCTCTGTCGCAGTTGTGTTGGCACTCCTGGGAGACCAACTCTCTACAGACAGTATTTGAGTTTGGAATGCCATGGCACATGATCAGCTCCCAGTGCAGACAGAATCTAGAAGGATCCTGTCCCAGGCTGCTCCTTGGTTCCTGTGTACTGAGGGCTCTGTGCAGGACCCTTGGAGCAGAAGTGGTGGTCTTATCTGTGCTCACGGGTGTGTTGGCAGTCCTGGGAGACCAGATCTCTCCTGGCACAAGATCAGCTCAGGAAGGCAACAATAAATTTCTATTTCAGGTGGGGCAGAAGCCTGTTATAGCTGCATCCAGAGAGGCTCCACCAGTGCCTGACAAATACAGAAGTGGATCCTCACAGCCTACCATTGGACTGAGCACAGGGTCCCCAATGAAGGAGCTAGAGAAAGGATCCAAGGAGGTGAAGGGGTTACCAGCCCCATAAGAGGAACAACAATATGAACCAACCAGTACCCCCAGAGCTCACAGCGACTAAATCATCAAACAAAGATTACACATCGTGGACTCATGGCTACAGCAGCCTATGTAGCAGAGGTTGGCCTAGTCAGTCATCTATGAGAGGAGAGGCCTTGGTCCTGTGAAGGCTCTATTCCCAGTGTAGGGGAATGCCAGGGTAAGGAAGCATGTGTGGATGGGTTGGTGAGCAGGGGGAGAAGGGAGGGGTTAGGGGTTTTCAGAGGGGAAACCAGGAAAGGGGGCAACATTTGAAATGTAAAGTAAATAATAAAAAAAAATCTATTTCAGAAAGAGCTCAATTTCAGTGAAGGAAAATAAAGCTATAGTTTTAGACACCCATACACACCATCTCTAGCTGTGAAAATTTTACTGTAAGTTTACCCACAGGCAGGAATAAGCACATGCTCTAGTCCTCCATTTATAGTAGTATAATGTCTTCAGGTTACTGATGTATTCATTGTTTGTCCTTTCATTAACTGTAGAAGACTTATAACACCTAAAGCAATTTAAGTGATAGTCAGATGTCAATTACTCTATGGTACTTAGGAGTTATTTCAAAGGACAAAGATACAATACTTCTTTAGCACAGAAACATTTTTTTTTCTAAATGGTTTTTAGTCCAAATTTGATTGAATCCCCATCTTAGTTAGGGTTTTACTTCTGTGAACAAATACCATGACCAAAGCAACTTTAATAAGGCACATTTAATTGGGGCTGCTTTGCTTGTTATAATGTTCAATCCATTGTCATCATGGCAAGAAGCAAGGCAGTATCCAGGTAGGCATGGTACTGGAGGAGCTAATAATTCTGCATCTTGTTCTGAGTGTAAAGAGGAGAAGACTAACTTCCAAACAGCTAGGAGAACGATCTCAAATCCCACTCCCACAGTGACACAATTCCTGCATCAAGGCCACACCTACTCCAACAGGGCCACACCTCCTACAACTGCCACTCCTGTCTGTAAATGTAGTTTGCAGACAGGCATCATTAAAAGAGTGCTATTTCTGAGAGTAAAGATGAGGGTTAATGAGTTGTCGGATGGAAGAGACTTGAGGCCAAATTAAACCACAAAGATTGAGGTCAGACATTGTGTTGCATGTTTGTAAGCCAAACACATCCCAAGTTGAGGCAGAAGAACTGCTAATGTTGTGGTAAATCTCCAACCCAAATATGCTCTGGCAATGAAAACACAACTCAGTTAATATGATTACATGCTGTATGCCTAGATTGAGCAGATCTACCGCTACACTACCATCTTCCACATCTTATTAACCCCCTTAGAACTTGCAGTTTCTCCAGGCCATGTGCTTTTGCTCTGCTTTTCTTCTTCCTCCTCCTCTGCATCTCCCTCTTCATTTTCCCCTTCTGTCTCCCACCTTCTGCTCCAACTTCCCTTTATCTCCCAATCATCAGCTCCCCTTATTTTAAAAATTAAGGTGGGAAGCAGGTTTACAGGAAATCACCTGACTGCTGACTCATTCCTTATTCACAACCCTTCACAGGAGATTGGAATTAACATCAAATATAATTAGCCCCAGGGCTAGCCACAACATACTAACATAGTAAATCAGTGACCAGCATGGACCTAACTCAAAACAGGAGAACAGTATAGAAATTTAAATTCAGACTACACATATGCTCCAGTTTTAAGATTTCAAAATAAATTAGCAACATATATTTTTTGAGAGAAAAATCACAGTTTTCATTAAACGTGAAGAATTATAGTGGAAAGGGAGTGTTAATTCCAGGAGGAACCCTAAAAGTGATGGAAATGTGAATGCCCTGCCTCTGTGACTGACAGGTACAAACCTATTGACTTGTCCATATTATATATGTACATATATTTAACGGTCAATCATCCTCAGTAAAGTGATTTTAAATTAAAAGGAACAGGTCATGGTTGTTGTTCAGTTAATAAAGATGGCTGCTTCCAAGAGTTACTACTTTACTTTGACTCCTGGGACTTAGATGGTGAAAATTGAACGAACTCCTGCAAGATATTCTCTAACTTTTACAAGTGTGTCATGGTACATGTAGGAACATTTATACACACACACACACACACACACACACACACACACACACACAAACACACACAGTATGTTTAAATAACAATAACAAAAAGAAGATACATAAACCAGTACTTGTTTACTGTAACTATTATGAAAGTTATAGAAAAATGAAGTTCTGAGAAAAGCATTTCTTTTAATTCTAACAATAAATGGTTCTCCTTAACATTCAGCTGTTGTTCCTTCAAGAGCTTCCTCGCACTGTGTTCTTAGGCTGTAGCTTTAAGAATGATCTTTAGTGAACATTCTTTACTGTGTGAATGAGTCACTGTCACTGTATACAGGCTTAACTGTTTTCTGAATGTCAGAATTTTCATTGAGCATAAATATGGGCCAGACTTTGACTTATTCTCAGTTTGTATTTTAAAGTGAAAATGTTATGAAATCTCTTGATGTTCATTGTCAAACAAGTTTCCAAAACAGTCCTACTAATTTACACTTCCATTAGCATATACAAGTGCTTCCTCTCTTCTTTCACTTGTATTCCTCAGGATTTGTGCTGGTTAATTTTATATCAACTTGAAACAAGCTAGAGTCATCAGAGAAAAGAAAGCCTCAATTGAGGAAATGCCTCCATAAAATCAGTCTGTAGATAAGCCTGTAGGGCATTTCCTTAATTAGTATTATTGTAGGAGAGTGTCATCCTAGGCCTAGGTCCTGGGTTTTATAAGAAAGCAGGCTAGACCAGCCATGAAGAGCAAGACTGTGAGAAGCACTCATTCATATCCTCAAGCACTAGCTCCACTCCCAGGATTCTGCTGTTTGAGTTCCTGTCCTGACTTCCTTCAATGATGAACAATGATGTGGAGATGTAGGCAGAATAAGTTCTTTCCTCTCTAAGTTGCTTCGACCCCATGATGTTTTATCACAGCAATAGAAACCCTACCTCAGAGAGAATTTCTCCAACAACAATGTCAGTATTTTGTATTTAGGCACTATACCCAACTTTTGCATAAATCAATTTGTTTATGATCAATGTTGTGTTGTGAACGAATCCTGTGACCAACTTGCAAATTATAGCTATTTTGATTTAATAAGCTAAGATTTAAATCCATTAGACCAAGAATTAGCAACAATATATAGCTCATGTCCCTGTTCATATTCATGTGGTTTTCCTTTTGACTCTATGGACTACTGATTATCAGTAAAATTTCTATAAATTTAAGGAACTCAACACGGTATTTTGATGGAGATGAACAACATGAGATAATGCTTTCCACAATCAAACTAATTAGTGTGTCCGTTGCTTAATAGTTAGCTTGGCTACTTCCACATTGGGATATTGTGGAGTGCTGATGATGTGAACTGTTAATGAAGCAATGTCTTCCATCTCGCTGCCCATTGAGAATACAGCTGGGATTTTCAGGCTGCAGCCTGTATCCCAGTCATCAGCACAACAGTAGCACAGTGAGCTCTCTTAGACTTGCTGTTCACAGAATGCTTTGAAAGGATTACTGCATTTCCCAGTGGCACACAAGACTCCAAATGGCAACATTTGTGATGTTGTTAATGATTTCAGTAAGAAGAAATTCTCTAAGTGAGGAGAAATGGCAGTGGGACCTGCCATGGTGCTGGTGAACATGGCAGTGAATGGACCTAACAATATTCTGAATTTTCATTTGATGGACTCTGGTAATTGGGTAGTTGGTTATTACAGGTAGTAAAAGCAACATAAGCTTGTATCACATATCCTTCCCCTATCCCAAAAATGACAAGTAGTGAGTTGAGGTGATTTGAATTCATGTCTCATCAAATGGATATATATATGTTTGGTTTTTTTTTTTTTTTTTTTTTTTTTTGGCTTGTGCCATGAGTTTAGGTTTTATTTAACACCTGTCCTTTCCCCTTTTCTCACGTCAATCTGTGTTACTATCAGTTACCTTCATTTTATTGGAAGAATAATATGTGCACGAGATGATCTATTATTCAACCCACTCTCATAGAAAGACCTCTTGTCAGATTACCAATACCCCACTTAGAATTAATCTAGATATGAGAAAAAACATTAATTCGACTTCTATTAGATCAGCTTTATCTTAACTTACATTTTTAACTCCCAAGTGGTTGGGTAAACCTGTGAGAAATGCTTTCTTAATTAAACCACTTGGTTGTGGTTGGGGATAGATATATATCTTTAATCTTGACCAGACTGTGTGGTGGAAGACTATATAAGGGATTGTACTGGCTAGTTTTGTGTCAACTTGACACAGCTGGAGTTATCACAGAGAAAGGAGCTTCAGTTGAGGAAATGCCTCCATGAGATCCAACTGTAAGGCATTTTCTCAATTAGTGATCAAGGGGGAAAGGCCCCTTGTGGGTGGGACCATCTCTGGGCTGGTAGTCTTGGTTCTATAAGAAAGCAAGCTGAGCAAGCCAGTGGAAGCAAGCCAGTAAAGAATATCCCTCCATGGCCTCTGCATCAGCTCCTGCTTTCTGACCTGTTTGAGTACCAGTCCTAACTTCCTTTGGTGATGAACAGCAGTATTGAAGTGTAAGCTGAATAAACCCTTTCCTCCCCAAATTGTTTCTTGGTTATGTTGTTAGTGCAGGAATAGAAACCCTGACTAAGACAGGACATGGAAGAAGGGCCCTTTCTTTTTGCAAGCTTGTCCATACTCTCACAGGCAAGTGCATTTATTCACTGGTATTGGAGCCTACTTCTTCAGCATTCTGGCATATAATGAGGAGCATATGAGATATCCAGCCTCATAAATTGAACAACTACTGGGTTCTTTGACTTTACCTTGCTAGACAGCTATATAGCCATTATTGGAACAGAGGGAGCATAGCATAAAGGCCACTCTAAATAATATATATATATATATATATATATATATATATATATATATATGTATATATATATATACACACACACACACATATATATACATATGTGTGTGTATGATTCATGTATGTGTGTATTAGTATCATATATGTAATACATATATAATACATATATAACACCAAATATATATATATATATATATATATATATATATATATATATATATATATATATGCATACCAAGCTGGGAGTAGCACACACCTTTAATCCCAACACTTGGGAGGCAGAGGCGGCGAATTTCTGAGTTTGAGGCTGGTCTACTGAGTGAGTTCCAGGACAGCTATGGCTACACAGAGAAACCCTGTCTCGAAAAACCAAAACCAACCAACCAAACAAACAAATAAACAAAAAACCCAAACAAACAAAAAACCATACCACATATCTTACTACCAATAATAAATATATTGGTATTTATTTACACATATGTTATTAGTACATGCGTATATATGATATAAATGTATATGTTCAATTCTGTTCCCCTAGAGAGCCCAGACTGATACATATTCCTTTCATATATCAAGCTGTTCTCTAAATTTATTATAATTTGAGGAGTAATCTGAAGCTCTACTCATTTCTATACAATTTTAGCAGCTGTTTGAAGAGATTCCACAGGAGAAAAATTGTGTTT
This sequence comes from Mus musculus, assembly GCF_000001635.26. Classification (NCBI taxonomy): domain Eukaryota; kingdom Metazoa; phylum Chordata; class Mammalia; order Rodentia; family Muridae; genus Mus; species Mus musculus. The sequence continues at coordinate 12,436,482 of NC_000075.6, forward strand.
TTCTAATAACTAGTAAAATTAATGAGTAGGTACTTGGAGACACTTCCCACAGCAACCTTCTAAAAAGACTATTCTTAATTTATACCACTATTAAAAACTGTAGAAATGAAGCAGCTAAGACTAAACAATATTAATCATCACACATAAGGGCACGCATGTTCTGAGTGACAAACTTTGATGTCAGTTTCCTGCAGAGTCATCTCCATTTCTGTATTCTCTCAGACTTCTGAAAAAATAAAATTTCCAGAAACCCTCCCAAATATAAGTTTGATAGGTGTGCATGGTTCAAAGACAAAATTGCACCAGATATCCTAAAGTGCTTATGATTATTTTGATCCTCAGTCTTGTAATTTAAGTAATCCACTATACAGTTTCATAAGGAATAATATGGAACTGGTGAATTGATAAAACTTTATTCCCCTTCTGAGCTGTTCATTAATAAATTCATAATGTAGCTATTTTGAACTTCTGTCTCATCAGCAATTTCTGAGATTCTTTAATACACTAAAGAGACTTACAAAGGTAATAGAAATAAAATGGATTTTCAGGGGAGGTTTGGAGATAGTTAAAACCATTGATTTAGAAAGACAATTGCTTGTTAACTGCTTCAGAGAAGGTTAGGAATGACTTCCTCAGTACATGCATGCCACGGAGGCAAACATCCCAAAGATGAATGATCATAAGATGGAAAATACAGATCAATACACTTGGAATTAGAAAAAAGGGCAACTTAAAAATGTATGTCAGTGGAAACAGGAACCAAGTGATTTATATAAACTAGAGTCATGTGTATATATTTGCTTTTAGTTCTACTGGAGAGGAAAATAATTAACACTATGGGAATTGGAGGGCAGAAGTAAGAAAAAACCAAAAGAAAAAGGCAAGCATCTTGTGTCCATCAGAGCTTTATTGTGAGTTTATTAATGGACAGCCCAGAAGGGGCACAGCTTTCATCACTTCACCAATGTGGCATTGGTGTTCACAGAGCTGCACTACTAACATTTCAAGGCTGAGAGTTAGGAAACTCTCAAGCACTAGGTTCAAAACATAAATAACCCTTTCTTTGATGTTCTGACCTTTCTATTTGTAATTGATAACTGCTTTACTAGGCTACTATCACTATCAATTTGTATATTATATTTCACCATTTTATGAGATTTCTCTATCATTCATTTTGCTTAATTCATAAAATGGATTTTACTGCAATACTTTCATGTTTATAAATATTCCTTGTTCTTTCTTTTTTCACTTTTTTAAAAATCAGGTATTTTCTTCATTTACAATTCCAATACTATCCTAAAAAATCCCGCATACCCACCACCACCACCCCACTCCCCTGCCCACCCACTCCCACTTCTTGGCCCTGACATTCCCCTGTACTGAGGCACATGAAGTTGACAAGACCAATGGGCCTCTGTTTCCACTGATGGCCAACTAGGCCATCTTCTGGTACATATGCAGCTAGAGACACAAGCTCTGAGGAGTACTGGTTAGTTCATATTGTTGTTCCACCTATAGGGTTGCAGACCCCTTTAGCTCCTTGGGTGCTTTCTTCAGCTCCTCCATTGCGGGCCCTGTGATCCATCCAATAGCTGATTGTGAGCATCCACTTCTGTGTTTGCTAGGCCACGGCATAGTCTCACAAGATACAGCTATATCTGGGACCTTTCAACAAAATCTTGCTAGTGTATGCAATGGTGTCAGCATTTGGAAGCTGATTATGGGGTGGATCCCTGGATATGGCAGTCTCTAGATGGTTCATCCTTTCATCTCAGCTCCAAACTTTGTCTCTGTAACTCCTTCCATGGGTGTTTTGTTCCCAATTCTAAGGAGGTGCATAGTGTCCACACTTCAGTCTTCATTCTTCTTGAGTTTCATGTGTTTAGCAAATTGTATCTTATATCTTGGGTATCCTAGGTTTTGGGCTAATAACCACTTATCAGTGAGTACATATTGTGTGAGTTCCTTTGTGAATGTGTTACCCCACTCAGGATGATGCCCTCCAGGTCCATCCATTTGGCTAGGAATTTCATAAAATCATTCTTTTTAATAGCTGAGTAGTACTCCATTGTGTAAATGTACCACATTTCCTGTATCTCTGTTGAGGGAAATCTGGGTTCTTTCCAGCTCCTGGCTATTATAAATAAGGCTACTATGAACATAGTGAAGCATGTGTCCTTCTTACCGGTTGGGAAATCTTCTGGATGTCCAAATATCTTCTGGATATATGCCCAGGAGAGGTATTGCAGGATCCTCAAGTAGTACCATGTCCAATTTTCTGAGGAACCACCAGAGTGATTTCCAGAGTGGTTGTACAAGCTTGTAATCCCACCAACAATGGAGGAGTGTTACTCTTTCTTCACATCCTCACAAGCATCTGCTGTCACCTGAAGTTTTGATATTAGCCATTCTGACTGGTGTGAAGTGGAATCTCAGGGTTGTTTTGATTTGCATTTCCCTGATGATTAAGGATGTTGAACATTTTTTCAGGTGCTTCTCTGCCATTCAGTATTCCTCAGGTGAGAATTCTTTGTTCAGCTCTGAGACCCATTTTTTAATGGGGTTATTTGATTTTCTGGAGTCTACCTCCTTGAGTTCTTTATATATATTGGATATTAGTCCCCTATCTGATTTAGGATAGGTAAAGATCCTTTCCCAATCTCTTGGTGGCCTTTTTGTCTTATTGATGGTATATTTTGCCTTACAGAAGCTTTGCAATTTTATGAGGTCCCATTTGTTGATTCTCCATCTCACAGCACAAGCCATTGCTGTTCTATTCATGAACTTTTCCCTTGTGGCCATATCTTCAATGCTTTTCCACACTTTCTCCTCTATAAGTTTATGTGTCTCTGGTTTTATGTGGAGTTCCTTGATCCACTTAGATTTGACCTTAGTACAAGGAGATAGGAACGGATCAATTAGCATTTTTCTACATGATAACCACAAGTTATGCAAGCACCATTTGTTGAAAATGGTGTCTTTTTTCCACTGGATGGTTTTAGGCCCCTTGTCAAAGATCAAGTGACCATAGCTGTGCAGGTTCATTTCTGGGTCTTCAATTCTATTCCATTGGACTACTTGTCACTATAAGAGTACCATGCAGTTTTTAATCACAATTGCTCTGTAGTACAGCTTTAGGTCAGGCATGGTGATTCCACCAAAGGTTCTTTTATCCTTGAGAAGAGTTTTTACTATCCTAGGATTTTTGTTATTCCATATGAATTTGCAGATTGCCCTTTCTAATTTGTTGAAGAATTGAATTGGAATTTTGATGGTGATTTTATTGAATCTGTAGATTGCTTTTGGCAAGATAACCATTTTTACTATATTGATCCTGCCAATCCATGAGCATGGGATCTTTCCATCTTCTGAGATCTTCTTCAATTTCTTTCTTTAGAGACTTGAAATTCTTATCATGCAGATCATTCACTTCCTAGAGTCATGCAAAGTTATTTTACATTATTTATGATTATTGTGAAGGGTGTTATTTCCCTAATTTCTTTCTCAGCCTGTTTGTCCTTTGTGTAGAGAAAGGTCATTGACTTGTTTGAGTTAATTTTATATCCAGCTACTTCACAGAAGGTGTTTATCAGGTTTAGGAGTTCTCTGGTAGAATTTTTAGGCTCACTTATATATACTATCATATCACATGCAAAAAGTGATATTTTTTGACTTCTTCGTTTCCAATTTGTATCCCCTTGATCTCCTTTTGTTATGGAATTGCTCTGGCTAGGACTTTAAATACTAGGTTGGATAGGTATGGAGAAAGTGGGCAGCCTTGTCTAGTCCCTGATTTTAGTGGTATTGCTTCCAGCTTCTCACTATTTACTTTTATGTTGGCTATTGGTTTGCTGTAAATTGCTTTTATCATGTTTAGGTATGCGCCTCAAATTCCTGATCTTTCCAAGACTTTTATCATGAATGGGTGTTGGATTTTGTCAATTGCTTTCTCTGCAAATAACGAGATGATCATGTGGTTTTGTCTTTGAGTTTGTTTATATCGTGGATTACATTGATGGATTTCTGTATCTTAAACCATCCCTGCATCCATTGAATAAAACCTACTAAGTCAGGATGGATGATTGTTGTGATGTGTTCTTGGATTCAGTTAGCAAGAATTATATTGAGTATTTTTGCATTGATATTCAAAAGTGAAATTGGTGTGAAGTTATCTATCTTTGTTGGGTCTTCTGTGGTTTAGGTATCAGAGTAATTGTGGCTTCATAGAATGAATTGGGTAGAGTACCTTCTGCTTCTATTTTGTGGAATAGTTTGTGAAGAATTGGAATTAGATCTTCTTTGAATGTCTGATAGAACTCTGCACTAAACCAATCTGGTCCTGGGCTTTTTTTGGTTGGGAGACTATTAATGATTGCTTCTATTTCTTTAGGGGATATAAGGCTGTTTAGATTATTAATCTGATCCTGATTTAACTTTGGTACCTGTTATCTGTCTAGGAATTCGTCCATTTCATCCAGTTTTTCCAGTTTTGTTGAGTATAGCCTTTTGTAGAAGGATCTAATGCTGTCTTGGATTTCTTCAGGATCTGTTATTATGTCTCCCTTTTCATTTTTAATTTTGTTAATTAGGATTATGTCCCTGTGTCATCTAGTGAGTCCGGCTAAGGGTTTATCTATCTTGTTGATTTTCTAAAAAAAAAAAAAACAAAAAAAAAAAAAAAAAAAAACAGCTCCTGGTTTGGTTGATTCTTTGAAAAGTTCTTATTGTTTCCACTTGGTTGATTTCACCCCTGAGTTTGATTATTTCCTGATGTCTACTCCTTTTGGGTGAATTTACTTCCTTTTGTTCTAGAGCTTTTAGGTGTGTTGTAAAGCTTCTAGTGTGTGCTCTCTCTAGTTCCTTTTTGGAGGCACTCAGAGCTATGAGTTTTCCTCATAGAAAGGCTTTCATTGTGTCCCATAAGTTTGGGTATGTTGTGGCTTCATTTTCATTAAACTCTGAAAAATTCTTTAATTTCTTTCTTTATTCCTTCCTTGACCAAGTTATCATTGAGAAGAGTGTTGTTCAGTATCCACATGAATGTTGGTTTTCCATTATTTATGTTGTTATTGAAGATCAGCCTTAGTCCATGGTGATCTGATAGGATACATGGGACAAGTTCAATATTTTTGTATCTGTGGAGATCTGTTTTGTGACCAATTGTATGGTCAGTTTTGGAGAAGGTACCATGAGGTGCTGAGATGTAGGTATATCCTTTTGTTTTAGGATAAAATGTTCTCTAGATCTCTGTTAATCCATTTGTTTCATAACTTCTGTTAGTTTCATTGTGTCCCTGTTTAGTTTGTTTCCATGATCTGTCCATTAATGAAAGAGGTGTGTTGAAGTCTTCCACTATTATTGTGTGACGTGCAATGTGTGCTTTGAGTTTTACTGAAGTTTCTTTAATAAATGTGGCTGCCCTTGCATTTGGAGCACATATATTCAGAATTGAGAGTTCCTCTTGGAAGATTTTACTTTTGATGAGTATGAAGTGCCCCTCCTTTTCTTTTTTGATAACTTTGGGTTGGAATTTGATTTTATTTGATATTAGGTTGGCTACTCCAGCTTGTTTCTTCAGACCATTTGCTTGGAAAATTGTTTTCCTGCCTTTCATTCTGAGGTAGTGTCTGCCTTTTTCCCTGAAATGGGTTTCCTGTAAGCAGCAGAATGTTGAGTCCTGTTTGTGTAGCCAGTCTGTTAGTCTATGTCTTTTTATTGGGAAATTGAGTCCATTGATATTAAGATATATTAACGAAAAGTAATTGTTTCTTCCTGTTATTTTTGTTGTTAGAGTTCACATTCTGTTCTTGTGGCTGTCTTCTTTTAGGTTTGTTGAGGGATTACTTTCTTGCTTTTTCTAGGGCGTGGTTTCCGTCCTTTTATTTGTTTTTGTTTTTGTTTTCTGTTTTTATCCTTTGAAGGGCTGGATTCGTGGAAAGATAATGTGTGAATTTTTTTTTTTTTTTTTTTTTTTTTTTTGTAGTGGAATAATTTGGTTTTTTCCATCTATGGTAATTGAAAGTTTGGCTGGGTATAATAGCCTGTGCTGGCATTTGTGTTCTCTTAGGGTCTGTATAAAATCTGTCCAGGATCTTCTGGCTTTCATAGTCTCTGGTGATAAGTCTGGTGTAATTCTGATAGACCTGCCTTTATACGTTACTTGACCTTTTTCCCTTACTGCTTTTAATATTCTATCTTTCTGTAGTGCATTTGTTGTTCTGATTATTATGTTTCGGGAGTAATTTTTTTTTTTCTGGTCCAGTCTACTTGGAGTTCTGTAGGCTTCTTATATGTTTATGGGCATCTCTTTCTCTAGGTTTGGGAAGTTTTCTTCTATAATTTTGTTGAAGATATTTGCTGGCCCTTTAAGTTGAAAATCTTCATTCTCATCTACTTCTATTATCCATAGTTTTGGCCTTCTCATTGTGTCCTGGATTTCCTGGATATTTTGAGTTAGGATCTTTTTGTATTTTCCATTTTCTTTGATTGTTGTGCCGATGTTCTCTATGGAATCTTCTACACCTGAGATTCTTTCTTCCATCTCGAATTCTGTTGCTGATCCTCACATCTATGGTTCTCGATTTCTTTCCTAGAGGTTCTATCTCCAGAGTTGTCTCCCTTAGGGTTATCTTTATTGTGTCTACTTCCCTTTTTAGGTCTAGTATGGTTTTGTTCATTTCCATCACCTGTTTGGATGTGTTTTCCTGATTTTCTTTAAGAACTTCTACCTGTTTGGTTGTGTTTTCCTGTTTTTCTTTAAGGACTTGTAACTCTTTAACAGTGTTCTCCTGTATTTCTTTAAGTGAGTTATTCAAGTCCTTCTTGATGTCCTCTACCAACATCATGAGATATGCTTTTAAATCTTGGTCTAGCTTTTCCGGTGTGTTGGGGTACCCAAGATTGGTTGAGGTGGGTTCTGATGATGGTGGGTGGTCTTGGTTTCTGTTAGTAAGATTCCTACATTTGCCTTTTGCCATCTGGTAATCTCTGGAGTTAGTTGTTATAATTGTCTCTGGTCAGAGCTTGTTCCTCTCATGATTCTGTTAGCATCTATCAGTAGACCTGGGAGACTATCTCTCTCCTGAGTTTCATTGGTCAGAGAACTCTATGCAGGTAAGCTCTCCTCTTGCAGGGAAGGTGCATAGATATTTGGAGTTTGGACCTGCCTCCTATCAGAAGATGAAGGCCCCAAACAGGGCCTGTCCCAGAAGCTGTTAGCCTCTGTAGTCTATACTCTCACCTGGACTAGGAGGGATCAGGGAACCGTGATGGCTCCCCTAGTTGCTCTGGCAAAGCCCTCCCGAGTGGGGCGGACACCTCTCTTCTGGCTGGGAAGGTGCCTGGATGTCTGGAGCCCAAAACGGGGTCTGCCTCAGAAGCTGTCCTATAGGGACCTTGAGGGTGGCAGCCGACTCTCAGCCCAAGGTGACCAGATGCTGGTGCCAACTGGAAGGGACTTATGAACCTGGTCAGGCTGGGTTTTCTTCTTCCCTAATGCTGTCTCAGGTCCCGTGGGATTGAAATGGAACAAAAGTTGTGTTCCACTCACTGGTTGTAGGGAGCCGCCCTCACATTCGCTGTTGCAAGATGGCGCTGACATCCTGTGTTCTAAGTGGTAAACAAATAATCTGCGCATATGCCAAGGGTAGTTTTCCACTACATGTGCTCTGCCTTCCCCGTGATGACAACTCGGCCGATGGGCTGCAGCCAATCAGGGATTAATACGTCCTAGGCGGAGAATAATTCTCCTTAAAAGGGACGGGGTTTCGCCATTCTCTCTCTTGCTCTGGCTCTTGCTCTCTTGCACTCTTGTGCTCTTGTGCTCTGGCTCCTAAAGATGTAAGCAATAGAGCTCTTGCTCTCTTGCACTCTTGCTCCTGAAGATGTAAGCAATAAAGTTTTGCCGCAGAAGATTCTGGTTTGCTGTGTTCTTCCTGGCCGGTCGAGAACGCGGGTAAGAGTCGGTGCTGAAACCCGAGACGAGAAAACCTGGGACAAGAAAACCCGGGACAAGAAAACCCAGGACGGTTATCATCACCGGCGCAAGGAAGATCCCTCATTCCAGAACCAGAACTGCGGGTCATGGTAATGAAGTGTTCCCGTAAAACAGACTGTTGAGAAGGATCCGGTGTGGATTCAGAACTCCTCAGCTGGGGATCGGTGGTAATGAAGTGTTCCCGTAAAACAGACTGTTGAGAAGGATTCAACTGCGTGAATTCAGAACTCTTCAGCTGGGGAACAGGGTACCCGTAAGTATAGCTTAACAAGGTAAGTCTGGTCTTGAACTTTCTAACGAAATTCAAGACAGTCTATCAGAAGTAAAGTGGGAAATAGCTTTACAAGGTAAGTCTGGTCTTGAACTTTCTAACGAAATTCAAGACAGTCTATTAGAAGTAAAGTGGGAAATAGCTTTACAAGGTAAGTCTGGTCTTGAACTTTCTAACGAAATTCAAGACAGTCTATCAGAAGTAAAGTGGGAAATAGCTTTACAAGGTATGTTTGGCCTTGAACTTTCTCTAGTGTTAGGAGCCTTTTTGTTCCTTTTCACATGTTATCAAGCGGTTAAGGCAGGGCTGAAAATTCTGGATGAAATTCAGGGCAATCTATCAGAAGTAAAGTGGGGAGAGAGAGTAGGAGCAAAGAGGAAATATGGTACACAAAATAAGTATACAGGCCTTTCCACGGGTCTTGAACCCGAGGAAAAGTTTAGGTCAGGTAAGAATACCTGGGGAGAGATTAGAAGGAAGGAAAAGAAAAAAGAAAAGAAAAAAGATCAATTAGCGGAGGTCTCTAGGAGAAGGAGCCTATACTCATCACTAGATGAGCTCAAGGAGCCAGCTCTTAGTAGCTCTGAAGCAGATGAAGAATTCTCCTCTGAAGAAACAGACTTGGAGGAGGAAGCAGCTCATTATGAGAGAAAAGGGTACCAGCCAGATAAAATGCTAGCTAATCAGTTAAGGAAAAAGCCAAAAGCGGCTGGTGAAGGCCAGCATGCTGTTCAGCCTCCGGGCAGTCGGCTTCAAGGTCATAGTGCACTTCCGCCCTATGCGGAGCCCCCGCCCTGCGTAAGGCGTCAGCCCTGCGCAGAGAGGCAATGGACAGAGAGGCAATGCGCAGACTCGTTCATTCCAAAGGAGGAACAAAGGAAAATACAACAGGCATTTCCGGTCTTTGAAGGAGCCGAGGGTGGGCGTGTCCACGCTCCAGTAGAATATGTGCAGATTAAAGAGCTTGCCGAGTCGGTCCGTAAATATGGAACCAATGCTAATTTTACCTTGGTGTAGTTAGACAGGCTTGCTGGCATGGCACTAACTCCTGCCGACTGGCAAATGATTGCAAAAGCCGCTCTCCCTAGTATGGGCAAATATGTGGAATGGAGAGCTCTATGGCAAGAGGCTGCACAAGCGCAGGCCCAAGCAAACGCTGCTGCTTTGACTCCAGAGCAGAGAGATTGGACTTTTGACTTGTTAACGGGTCAGGGAGCTTATACTGCTGATCAAACAAACTACCACTGGGGAGCTTATGCCCAAATTTCCTCCACGGCTATTAGGGCCTGGAAGGCGCTCTCCCGAGCAGGTGAAGCCACTGGACAACTAACAAAGATCGTCCAGTGACCTCAGGAGTCCTTCTCAGATTTTGTGGCCAGAATGACAAAGGCAGCAGAGCGTATTTTTGGAGATTCAGAGCAAGCCGCACCTCTGGTAGAATGGCTTATTTATGAGCAAGCCACGCATGAATGCAGAGCGGCCATAGCCCCAAGAAAGAACAAAGGTTTACAAGACTGGCTCAGGGTTTGTCAGGAGCTCGGGGGACCTCTCACCAATGCAGGCTTAGAGGCCGCCATCCTCCAATCCCAAAAATGCTCCATGGGCAGAAATGAATCAACGCATAGATCTTGTCCAGAAACAACTGGATGTATTATGGCAAATAGCTCAGCTGGGATGTGAACAAAAGTTTCCGGGATTGTGCGTTACTTCCATTCAGTATGAGAAATTTACTAGGGCAGCTAATTTGTTAAAAAGTCTTTCTCAGTATATGTTACAGAATTGGACGGCTGAATTTGAACAGACCCTTCGGGAATTGAGACTTGCCATCATTCAGATCAACTCCACGCGCTTGGACCTGTCCCTGACCAAAGGATTACCCAATTGGATCTCCTCAACATTTTCCTTCTTTAAAGAATGGGTATGGGTGGGATTATTTGGAGATACACTTTGCTGTGGATTAGTGTTGCTTCTTTGGTTGGTCTGTAAGCTTAAGGCCCAAACTAGGAGAGACAAGGTGGTTATTGCCCAGGCGCTTGCAGTACTAGAACATGGTGCTTCCCCTGATATATCTATGCTTAAGCAATAGGTCGCTGGCCACTCAGCTCTTGCACCCCACGAGGCTAGTCTCATTGCACGGGATAGAGTGAGTGCGCTTCAGCAGCCCGAGAGAGTTGCACGGCTAAGCACTGCAGTAGAAGGGCTCTGCGGCATATATGAGCCTATTCTAGGGAGACATGTCATCTTTCAAGAAGGTTGAGTGTCCAAGTGTCCTTCTCCCCAGGTAAAACGACATGGTACCAGACCAGGACCCCTCTGGGTGATGAGCCTGGGAGGAGGTTATGTGTACGGCTCCTTTACCTGCACACTGGGGATTTGACCTCTATCTCCACTCTCATTAATATGGGTGGCCTATTGCTCTTATTAAAAGAAAAGGGGGATCTGTAGGGAGCCGCCCTCACATTCGCTGTTGCAAGATGGCGCTGACATCCTGTGTTCTAAGTGGTAAACAAATAATCTGCGCATGTGCCAAGGGTAGTTTTCCACTACATGTGCTCTGCCTTCCTCGTGATGACAACTCGGCCGATGGGCTGCAGCCAATCAGGGAGTAATACGTCCTAGGCGGAGAATAATTCTCCTTAAAAGGGACGGGGTTTCGCCATTCTCTCTCTTGCTCTGGCTCTTGCTCTCTTGCACTCTTGTGCTCTTGCGCTCTGGCTCCTAAAGATGTAAGCAATAGAGCTCTTGCTCTCTTGCACTCTTGCTCCTGAAGATGTAAGCAATAAAGTTTTGCCGCAGAAGATTCTGGTTTGCTGTGTTCTTCCTGGCTGGTCGAGAACGCGGGTAAGAACTGGTGGTCCTAAGATCGCTTGGAGAATCCTCTTGGGACCTTGGGGGTGTTCTCAGACTCTGAACCCAAGGTTACCCGTGCTGGTGCCTACCGGAAGGACTACATTCTATTTCTATGACTCATTTCTCCTCCTTATTGATCTTCGACTCTTGTACAAAGAGTTCCCCATTTGCTATCATTAGTCTTCAAATTCATATAAAAAGTGCCAATTTATAGTACGGCAACATTGAATTTGCATGCAAGTTCTCATTTTGTATTTCTGGGCAATGAACACTCTAATGAGAGGCAATTATAATTCAGTTAGTGTTTTTTGGTGCTTATCCCCAAACTCCTTCATTTTTAAGTGAAGTTATATTTCCACATTTCATCTTTGAATGACAGACACATTTGATAAAGAGAGTTCACAATGACAGGGAAAATATATCCAATCATATGATTTGACTTTGCTGCAGAGAATAGTTTGTCATACATAATCAGGGTTTCTTGAAAATCAGAGAACAGAAATTCATTTTAACGATTCATTTTTATATTTCACAAAAGGAAGTTATATATCTCTTACCAAATCACTGCTCTTTGACTAGGAATCTTTGACTTCCAATTGAAGGAACCTTCAATACATGCTGTAATGTAGGCCTAAAAATTGGGAGAGTGAACCCTCCCTCCCTCCTTCCCTCCCTTCCACTTCCCTTTCTTCCTCCCTCAGTATCACCAGGACAAACTTGGTAAGTTATACTTTGGTTTATAACTATTTGTTCCAAGACTACAAATTGTGCAAATTTTATTGTATGTTACATTGTCATATCATGTAAAGGAATATTGAGCTCAAATTAAGCTTTGCTATATCTAAATTCTGTGGCAAAAACTATGAAAATTACATTTTAGTTCAGCACATTATCTGTTTTTTTCTGAATGTTCATTATTTTTTACTCAGATAATGTTGAAAAATAATGACCAGAGAAAGACATGAGTAATTTGAGATTTTACTTAGCATAAGAAGTAGTATTAATATTATCTTAACAAATTAAATGCTAAAAGGTAGCAAATTTGGCCTAAACTTACTGAGACTCCAAGGAAAAGAAGCCTGGAGGATGATGGATAAACTGTAAAACAGACACATAACATGCAGACATTTTAAAGAATTAGTAGAAAGGGGCCTATTTTCATGTTTTTTGAGCATTCTTACTTATCAAGTCTTAAAAGTGTTTAAAAGTTCAAAAACATACCAATAACCACGGATACAGAATTTTCTTTCAAAAGATGGCTATTATTCTTGAGGTTCAAACTTTCCCTTCTCCTTAGTAGTTTAATAGTTAAAGAAAACAAATGTGGAGGAAGCAAAGGAGTTCATAGACATGATACGGCAGCTTCCCAGTATTGCTGAAGACTAGACATGTCAGTGTTCTCTTCAATTACAGCACACAGGAGAAACAAAGGCAAAAGAGTCCACTGATGTGATAAGTCAGCTTCCCAGGCAGTATTCTCAAGTTACAATGCACAGGAGAAACAAAAGTTTATATGAAGTCAGAAATGCAAATATATGCTAGAAACTGAACCCACAGCCTTCTGCATACTACCAAGCACTAAGCTAAATCACAAACCATTTCATTTCATTTTATTTTATCTTATGTTATTTTGCTTTATATGAAAGAGTCTAACCAGCTTAAACATGCTGCCCTAGAACATATGTCATAATGTATAACGAATTGAATAAAAAAATATTTACAGTTAAATTTGTATCGCTATTTGCACTAACTATAGTCATGCCCTCGGTGTAATTTAATTCTTGGCATTTAGATTTGTTTTCTTGTCCACATTTAATTACAATACTTAAATTTTCATTATTTAAAATTCAATTTACATCCTGTTCACAGCTCCCATCCCTCTTCCTCTCTTCCCAGGCCCACCCTTACAATTCTCTGCCCCCATTACCCCCACCACTTCTTCTGAGAGAAAGGGAGAGCCTCCCCTTGTGTGCCATTCCACCCTGGGGCATCTAGTCCCAATAGGCACATTCTCTTCCAATGAAACCCACCCAGGAAGTACAGATAGAGGAAAAGGGACCCAATGGCAGGTAGCAGAGAGCAAGGCAGACTATTTCCCTTGTTAGGGGACCCATATGAAAACCTAGTGGCACGTTTGTTACAAATGTGTAGGGAGTCTAGGTCCAGCTCCTGCGTGGTCCCTGGTTGATGGCCCAGGGTCCCAGGTAAGTTTACTCTGTAGGTCTTCTTGTGATATTCTTCACCCCTCCAACTTGCTCACTTCTATCCTCCACTCTTTCACAACACTCCCTGAGCTCCACAAATTGTTTGGTTGTGGGTATTTTCATCTCCCTCTGCCTGCTGCTGCATGAAGACTCTCAGGAGACACTTATGCTAGGCGCCTGTCTGCAAGCATCTCAGAGATCATTAATAGTATCAGAGTTGGCTCTCTCACATGGGATGGCTCTTGAGGCAGCCAAGGATGGCTCTTTTCTCAGTCTCTGTTCCATGTTTATCCCTGCACATCTTATAGGCAAGAAAATTTGGGGGTTGAAGGATTTTTGGCTAGATTAATATCCTCCTCCCTACTCTGAAAGTCCTGCCTCGTTACAGGAAGTGGCGACTTCAGTCCCTTTATCACCTTCTGGTAGGAATCATCCCCATAGACTTCCTGTATCCTTGCTATCTCAGGCTTCTAGCCAGTCACCCGAGATACCCCCTCATACTGATTTCCATTCTCAGTCCCACCGCCTCTTGCCTCACCCCCACACCTGATCTCTACTCCTGTTCCTCTCCTCCTCTCCTGCCAATTCCTCTCTTTCCATTCAACTCTGATGACAACATAGCTTCTGCTTCAGAGTGGGATTCATGTATTCTCTCTTTGGACAGTTTAGTGTATGAAAATTCATCAATGTGGAAATGTTTTTTCTATAATTCATCTCACATAGTCTTTGAAACAACTATGAAAATTTTCATAGAAATAATATTAATATGTTCTCAAGAGTGTTTCAAAAAGAAGGATAAAATTGAGTATAAATAACCAAAATCTTTTCAAGGGAAAAACCCTGAATGCAATATATTGATTAGTTTAGCTCAATATTTAAAATTTTTATTGTAAACATCTTAGTTATAGACTATGCCTCTAACTCAGTTATGTTTGCTAAGCAACCACTCAGTTCTAGGTTCAATCCTCTGCACCAAAATCATCCTTACCTACATACAGTCTTCTCTGCCCAGTGCAGCCACATGAGACATTGTCTCCAAAGTGATGCCTCTCTTTAACCTAGTGTGAAAATTCGATGTCAAGGATAACCATGAATTAAATGTATGTATGTATGTATGTATGTATGTATGTATGTATGTATTTATTTATTTATTTATATTATTCTATTTGTTTACATTGAAAATATTGTCTTCTTTCCTGGCTTCTCCTCCACAAACCCCTCATCCTGTACCCCTTTGCCTCTAAGAGGGTGCTCCTACACCCACCCACTGACTCCAGACTCCTTTGTCAGATGCTGTTGGAAGCTTCCCAAAAGACAACCATACTAGGCTCTTGTCTTCAAGTACTCCTTGGCATCAGCAATATTGTTGGAGTTTGGTGTTTGCAGATGGGGTGGATCCCAAGGTGGTGTGGTATCGGATGGCCTTTCTTTCAGTCTCTGCTCCATTTAAAATTTTTGAGAGGGATAGGTGGCTCCATACCTCATCTCAGGTCCATGTCTATCTACTGGAGGTGGTCTCATCAGTTACTATTTCCCCACTGTTTGGGCATTTCAGTTAATGTCATTTCCATTTTGTACTGGAAGCCTCTCTCATTCCTGGCATCTGGGACTTTCTAGTGAGTCCCCCAACACTGTTTTCAATCCCTCCACTGCTACATATTACTATTCATTCTCCTGGCCATCTATACTTCTCTCTTGTCTCTTCTCATACCTGATCTGATCCTACTCACCATTTTCTCTCCGTTTCCCCTCTCCCATCCAGATCCATCCCTCTGCCTCCTGGGATTATTTTGTTCACCATTATAAATAGGATTGAAGCATCCATATTTTGGCCTTCCTTTTTGTTATGCTTCATATGGTCTGTGAGTTGTATCATGGGTATTCTGAGCTTTTGAGCGAATATCCATTTGTCAGTGAGTACAAACCATGTATGTCATTTGTGTCTGGGTAACCTCATGAAGGATCATATTTTCTAATTCCATCCATTTGCCTGCACAATTCATGTTGTCCTCATTTTTAATAGCTGAGTAGTATTCCACTGAGTAAGTGTGCCACATTTTCTGTTTCCATTCTTCCATTAAGGGAAGTCTGGGTTCTTACCAGCTTCTGACTATTATAAATAAGGCTGCTATGAACATAGAGGAGCACATGTCCTTGTGATATGTTGGAACATCTTTTGGGAATTTGCCCTGGAGTGATATAGCTGAGTCTTCAGGTAAAAGTATTTCTAATTTTCTGAGGAACTGACAGATATATAACCAAAGTGGTTATACCAGCTTGCAATACCACCAGAAATGGAGGAGTATTCCTCATTCTCCACATCCTCCACAGTATTTGCTGTCACCTGAGTTTTTGATTTAGCCATTCTGATTGGTGTAAGATGGAATCTTAAATACAGAGTCAAACATTCTTTATGTGTAACATGGTTTAGCAATAGAACAGCCTAATCTGGTCTCAGATGATGGATCACTAAGAAAGGCAGTTGTGTAGAATTACCTCTGGGCTCTTTGTGTAAGGCATATGTAAAACAAGTGAACCTGCCTGTGCCCAATATTCTAAGGTCCCAATAGATTCTAAAGTGCAAATCATATTGGTATCCATGCACTGAGGGTAAGGTCTGCTCCATTTGGATACATAATGTGCCTCTATTTAATTCATAAAGATAGTCAAAGTATCAGAAAAAATCATAATAAAAGTAAATGGGACCAGTATCACCCCCAGGTATGACAATTACAGCCATACACAACCATTTCCAGCTATTGTATGTTACAAAAGTATCTCAAGACTAATTTTGTTTTACACTTATGGTCATTATGTAAACAGTTAAATTTATTAAACTACAATATTAAAAGCACACGCAGCTTAATATTTTGAAGTGATAAGAGAAAAGTCTTTTTTACATTTCTGGGAAACATTTTTCTGTTTCCAGAGAATGTCCAGATGCTTAGATTTGCTGTTCACAGTTAGATGATAATTCCAGAGATAATAAAAACACTTACAAAGAATTAGGAATTTAAGAGCTATTATTCAGAGAGCAAGAACATTAATTCCAAGAAAAATATCAGAAGTGGATATTTGCAGTGCTTAGCATTCTATAAAGCACTCTTGTAAAATAAACGAGCTAAAATGGAAGATTATGATATTGGTGGTAATTTTAAGAATAAAGCCCTAAAAATCTTTATATACAAGTAGTCTAAGTTCAAATATACACAGATAGTTTTAATCTCAATTTACTTCCAAAATGCTGACAAAGCAAGCATAAGATTGGTTTAATAGAATTCCAAAGAATTATTTATTTGTGTAGAATAAAAGAAAGAAGAGAGAATCTCCTTTTAAACAAATAGGAATAACTCCAGGGGTGACAATCATCCAGGGAAGAAAGAGAAACACTTCTTCACACTGTAGTCTATGACAGGCTGAAATATGCCTGGCATTTGTCTGGACCAAAGACTTGTGAGTCACAGAATGCACTAAGTCCTTGCTCTCCTCAAAATAACAATCTTTTGGATAGATAAAAACAACAATGTAAAGAAAACATGTCAAATGCTAACGTAAGTACAAAGTGCAGAAATGAAAGTGTGGGATATAGTAGAAATGAAAGTAGAACTTCAGTATTGTGCACTAGTGTGCCACTATTGTACCAATAGTGAGAGACTATTTAGTTCTGAATGTGACATGTATATCTTATTTCCTCCCTCTCAAGATCAGTAATTATCATGTAAGAGAATGCAGAATGATTGTAAGAGTCAGATATAGTGGGCATGTTCTGTAAAACATGTTTTTCAGAATGTTTTTAGAGTGTTGTTGCAAAAATGAGCTCACAAGAGTTTAGACCATATAAAAAAGACCTGCACAAACAAGGCTAACTATAATCCTCGCACAGATGGGGACTGGGCTCATGAAAACCCACCCCTAGCTGACGTTATAATGTTAATTGATGGCAATTGATGGGGAAGAATTTGTTTTCTACTCAGTTGTCTACTCAGGTTTTAGATTATTGTTCTATAGTCATGCACATATAGTAATCTTTAAAGGGCCTCAATATGTTTTGATAAAAAAGATTACAAGAAATTGGGAAGAAATAGTGTTTAGGGAATGTCAAAGAAGCTGGGGGGGAGGAAGCACTGATAGATTTAATCAAAACCAATTACATGTATGGATGAAACCCTTAGGAATTAAAAAGTCATTATATAATAAACAGCTTTCCCTAATAAAAGATAGGACAGGTCCAGTTTGACCTGGAAAAAAAATAAAACAAACCAAAGTATTAGAATTCCCAAGTATTTAAAGACAAGTTAAAATTAAATTTAAGGTTTATTATGCATATTTAATTTGCATCATAATAAATTTGAAATAAGTATTAGAATAGGACCCTGATATAGCTGTCTCTAGTGAGACTACGCCGGGGCCTAGCAAACACATAAGTGGATGTGCACAATCAGCTATTGGATGGATCACAGGGCCCCCAATGGAGGAGCTAGAGAAAGTATCCAAGGAGCTAAAGGGAGCTGCAACCCTATAGGTGAAACAACATTATGAACTAACCAGTACCCCGGAGCTCTTGACTCTAGCTGTATATGTATCAAAAGATGGCCTAGTCAGCCATCACTGGAAAGAGAGGCCCATTGGACTTGCAAACTTTATATGCCCCAGTACAGGGGAACGCCAGGGCCAAAAAGTGGGAGTGGGTGGGTAGGGAAGTGGGGGGGGGTATGGGGGACTTTTGGGATAGCATTGGAAATGTAAATGAGGAAAATACCTAAAAAAAAAAAAATGTCAGAGCAGATGGAGACACTAGAGTTTCCAATTTAAAAAAAAAAAGAAATTCAAATGCAGTTGTTGAAGGCAATTGATTTCAGCAACAATCCAGTTCTATCAACCAGTCTTCATCCCATTGCACAGCACACAGTGATCACTTTTTCCTTTGATCATCTGCAAATGCTTGTCATTTCATGATGTACCAAGCCATCTCTTAAGGTGGCTATGTCATAATGAACCAGAAATGTTGTTTCTGTCAATGTAACATACTGAAAACAAAAAAAGTACAATTCATCAAAATCATTTTACATCCCATGATCTTACACACTCAAACAATGTGTTTGACAAACAGTCAATATCACCAATAGTAATGCATAGCAAATTAGACGTATTTATCTTTTTTATTCAGCTTATATTCACAATTTTGCAAAATGTATAATAATTTAAGGCACAGTATAATATCAGGTCTTCCTAACAGATATACAAAGAGATACATGGAGACACAGCACTTATATTGGCAACAGATTCTGAAAGATGGGGAGGCAGAACATTCACTTGTATACCAAGAGGTGAGCCCACTGGCTTCTAGCTGTCAACAACAAACTGCGGGTATCACATATCCCTAGTTAACCTCTGTGGGACAGTAATAAAATCAAACCAGTAAATACAGGAGCAGAGATTTTTGCAAAGGAATGGAGCCAGGGAGAATGTGAAGGAAATAGCAAAGGGTGGAGGGGTTGAATAAGAATACATCATATACATTTATGAAATTGTAAAAAAAATGACTGAAATTATAAAAATGTTACGATGTGATATTTTGCATGATATGTTCTGATAAACTATACATATGAATGTCTATGTGTCTTGCACAGGAGTAATAAGGAAGATGCTGTGCGCGATACCATTTCATGAGTAGATTCACAGTGACAGCCACTTTTCCACTTTTGTCCTACTGCAGTATCATTTTTAATTGTATTCTTTTGTCCTTTCTTTCAGAGAAATCTACTTAGATGTGCTGTGATCATGAAAATAATGGTATATTACATGAACACACACACACACACACACACACACACCCCATTACATTGTCTCCTCACTTAGAATTCTTGCCTTCAAAAGTATAAGACCAGCTGATTTTTCTCAGACAATCCTCTTCCTGAGCATTATTTTAGCCTCAAGGGTAAAGAGACCCTTAATTTTTATAAGAAAGTAGGTATTCCAGAGATGAGATGTTTATCATCATCTGCCTGATTTCCTTTGACACTCTCCTTTAAAGTCTTACATAACCGGTTTCTGGTCCTTAAACAGAAGGGGACTAGGTAACAACAATTCTATATTTAAAAATAACTAAGCAGAAAATTCTGGATGCTAACACAAAGATCTGAAAAACATTTGAAACTATGAGTTTGCTAACCATCACAGGATGTGTACATGTATCTAAATACCACACCAAACAATAACTATGTGCATTAAAAAAAGGAAATTAAAGAATAAATATGTGACTACATTTATATCAGTGAGTATAGTGGGATGTATGTTAAATATTCATTAAAACAGTTATAGTTCTGATTATTCTACACCCTTGAAAGCAACAATTCCCTAATGTAATATCATTATCAAGCACAGGAAATATGTTTCTAGAAATGTACAATGATTACCTCTTGCCAAGGTAATGCTCCCTTAATGTTTCTGAATTAAACATTTGAGGGTTTCAGAGACACATTTTTCTGGGAAAAATGACAACTTAAAAAGTGAAATCATGAGGAGGACATATTATATGGAAAGATTCAATAAGGGCACAACCTTGACATTGGGGGCACTTAATTTTGTGTTTTAAATAAATAAAACACTCCCCTGCAGTAAAAATCCATGTGAAAAGCAAAGGGCAAAGTTGTCTTCTTTTTACATAGAAGTGCATAGTTCTAATAACCATTATGATTTTTATGCCACCATGCCACCAACTCTACTGTTCTTTCCTCTCTGTACCTCTAGCTCACCCACATACAGAGAGAAGAAGGAAGAAGGAGATGGAGAGACAGAAAAACAGAAGGGATAGAGAGACAGAGAGAATAAAATAGTCAGGGAGGAGAGAGAGGGGGGAGACAGTCAGGGAGGGAGGGGGAGAGAGGGAGGGAGGGAGGGAAAGAGAGAGAGAGAGAGAGAGAGAGAGAGAGAGAGAGAGAGAGAGAGAGAGAGAGAGAGAGAGAGAGAGGAGAGATCTGCTTTGGTAAATTAGCATACTATAGTCAAAGGAACCTCTCCACTATATTCTCACAGACCTGTCTTTTCCACTCCACTAACATATAACTTAGCCTAGCACTGAAAAGTCTGAAGACATGCTGTATGTGAGCACAGTTGTTGAGCTGAAAGGAAGCTTTTATTTCTACATCCCTTTGTCTGAAAAGCAAAGCTTTTTAATATGAATTTGTGCAGCATTTGATTGTGTGACAGTAACAGACAGGACCTCTTTATAGCATGGCATGTTAAATAGAACTGTGATTGTCTAAAAATCAAACAGAGACAGAAAGAAACATGGAAAGAAAATGAGTTTCCTGAAAGACTCTTGTATGAAATATTTCTTTTGACAGATGATCGTTCGGTGAAGTACTTTTCTTAATATCAGAAATGAATTATGTGTAGTTGAATATCTGCCAAGTTAACCAGACTGACCAACCAAGTAAATCTGGCATTAAAAGATGCAAATTCCACTGTCTAAGATGGAGCCTTGTTACAAACTGAAACAAGAAGCAGGAGATGGCCTCCACTGGTTTGTAGTATGTGTTTTGTCCAAAGCTATTCTTAATGGCTAATCAGTTACAGAGGGAGGACAGGCACTAGCATCCTTTATGTACCTTTTCTCAATGCTTGATTTTAAAATAAATGCAATACCCTTATTTTTTTTCCTCTGTGGCATGATATTACTATGTGAGCTATTTGCCAATACATTCTAAAGAATATCAGGTTTCCATAAGTAAAAAACATCTTGATGGGAAAGAGAGAGAAAACCAGCCATATTAACCATGGGGGCAAGAAAGGGCAAAGGCTACACAGAGCCAAATCTTTCTATTTCATTCAGATTATATTAAAATTGAGATCACTGCTTGCTTTAAAAAAGGACCAACTTTCATTTCAACATTAGTAGTGTTGCCTTCAAAAGTAAGCCTGCCCATCTGGAGGGAACCAGGAAACCCCTAAGACTCAGTGTAAGTAAGACAACTTCCAGGGCTAAGGAAAGCCATAAATCTATGAGATGAACACATCACAAAGTAAGTAAAACATAACTTCAGAAAAAGACATTCTTCTGTGGAACAGGTGTCAAGTTAGGTAGAATGCTCTAAGGGAGCCACTTTCCTAAGTTTTCATGCATTCTTGAGTCAGCTTTTCAGTGATACAGATATCTCTGAGTCATCCATTCTCTTGAAGATAACTCCTACTCTTGCTTCCATAAATAACCTCAATGTCTCATTCGTTCATTAAAATATCTCATGGAATTCTATTTATTTTATCTATTGCAACTGCCATTAAGGGATGAATAGACATCTGTTCTTGTATTCCAGATGAATCATAAAATATGTCCCAGTGGGGGATGGCTATTCTAAAGGCAATTTACCCAGAATATCAGATTTCATAAAAGCAAAACTAACGGATAATAAATATGAGAGTGGAGATGCAGGAAATATACACATAGCAGCTATGTACAAGGCATTGGAACATGACATCTATTCTTTCTTCATAGTGGACCCAACTGGGACTAGGTGTCATAGTGGACCCAAATGGGACTAGGTGTCATTTAACTACAAGTTTCTCCTCCTTCACCTTGTTCTAGCTCTTTAGTATAAAAGCCTGAATAATATATATATATATATTCGGTTACCAATTGCATTAGATAAACCCAGGACTTAATTGAAATGAAGACTCTGAAATGAATGTACAGATTTTGGAGGTTAGCTTCTAGATAATTTGCAAAGTGAAATGTGTAGGTTTAGAAAGACATGCTTTTTACCTCTGACTTTTAAAAGGTAGAAAATAATATTTAAGATAATTTCAGCAAGAGTCAATGATAGGAGGAGGGGGTTTAGTCAAAGCCAGTGAGCTTTCCATTCAAAATAAGACAATGGTTCAAAGAAGAGTTAAAAAAAAGAAAAAAGAAAAAAAAAGAAAAGAAAAAACAGAAAAACAAAACAAAAAACAAAACAAAACAAACAAACAAAACAAAACAAGTTCAAAACAGCCAACTGAGCCCACTTTAAAACTGATGATCCTAGTAAACTTGAAATCAAATAAACCATCTAAAGGAAGCAAGTTGTTATTAATTTTAATTCAGTTTCAATTGTTAATTTAAAATTGTTCTTCAGTTGTCTTGTTATCACATATTATTTTCTATTAAATGAAAACCACAAACCACATATGAATGCATTGCCTCTATTCATATCTACTAGATATCAGGGATTCTTTATAAGTCTCGTATCCACAAAAGTTAATAATGTTTTTTTTTTTTTTATGTCTCAGATTTCAGGAGTATGAAAATCCCAGTTAGAAACAATGTAGCTTGTCTTCTCAAATTCTAAGTGAAGATTTATCATTTAAAATTTGTCTTAAGGCACATGGGCGAGGCATCTTGGACCCAAAGAAAGGGACCCAGATCCCTCAAAGATTAGTCTGAACAGGTGAGAGTGAAAATTACAGAAGCTACACAGCTTCTGGGGCAGGCAGAAGAGACACAGATTCTGGGACATTTCGCATTTCGGGCCCAGACATCAGGGCACTTTCCCTGCCAGAGGAGAGGTGTCCACCAGGGAGGGTTCTGCTGGAGCAGGTGGGAGAGCCATCTTGGGTACCGGATCCCACAGAGACTACTCTACACAGGTGAGAGTGCTGACTACAGAAGCTACACAGTTTCAGGGAAAGGCCCTGTTTCTAGCCTTCATCTTCAGCCAGGAGGCAGGTCCAAATGCCAGATATCTGTGCACCTTCCCTGCAAGAGGAGAGCTTGCCTGCAGAGAGTACTCTGAGAACTGACACTCAGGCGAGAGCTAGACTCTGAGGTGAGCTGACAGAGGCTAACAGAATCACAGGAGGAACAAGCTCCAACCAGAGACAACTATAACAACTAACTCCAGAGATTACAAGATGGTAAAAGGCAAAAGTAAGAATCCTACTAACAGAAACAAAGATCACTCACCATCATGAGAACCCAGCACTCCCACCTCAGCCAGTCCGGGATACCCCAACACACCCAAAAAGCAAGACACAGATTTGAAATCATATCTCATGATGCTGGTAGAGGACATCAGGAAGGACTTTAATAACTCACTTAAAAAATATAGGCGAACACTGCTAAAGAGGTAGAAGTCTTAAAGAAATACAGGAAAACACAATCAATAGGGATGTAATTGAAAAGAACCATCCAAGACCTAAAGAGGGAAGTAGAAACAATAAAGAAAACCCAAAGTAAGATACAAACCCTAGGAAAGAAATCTGGAACCATAGATGTAAGCATCAGCAACAGAATACAAGAGATGAAAGAGAGAATCTCAGGTGCAGAAGATTCCATAGAGAACATCAGCACAATAAAAAAAAAATGCAAAATGCAAAAAGATCCTAACTCAAAACATCCAGGAAATCCAGGAAACAATGAGAAGACCAAACCTATGGATAATAGGAGTAGATGACAATGAAGATTTTCAACTTAAAGGACCAGCAAATATCTTCAACAAAATTATAGAAGAAAACTTTCCAAACCTAGAAAAGAGATGCCCATGAACATACAAGAAGCCTTCAGAAATCCAAATAGACTGGACCAGAAAAGAAATTCCTCCCAACACATAATAATCAGAACAACAAATGCACTAAATAAAGATAGAATATTAAAAGCAGTAAGGGAAAAAGGTCAAGTACCATATAAAGGAAGGACTATTAGAATTACACCAGACTTTTCACCAGAGACTATGAAAGCCAGAAGATCCTGGACAGAAATTTATGCAGACCCTAAGAGAACACAAATGCCAGCCCAGCTACTATACCCAGCAAAACTCTCACTTACCATAAATGGAGAAACCCGAGTATTCCATGATAAAACCAAATTCAAACAATATCATTCCACAAAGCCAGCCGTTCAGAGAATAATAAAGGAAAAACACCAACACAAGGATGGAAACTACACCCTACAGAAAGCAGAAACTAATCCTTCAACAAACCTAAAAGAAGACAGCCACAAGAACAGAATCTCAACTTTAACAACAAAAATGACAGGAAGCAACAATAACTTTTCTTTAATTTCTCTTAACATCAATTGACACAATTAATTTCCCAATAAAAAGACATAGACTAATAGACTGGCTACGCAACCAGGACCCAGCATTTTGTTGCTTACAAGAAACCCACCTCAGGGAAAAGGACAGACACTACCTCACAGTGAAAGGCTGAAAAACAATTTTCCAAGCAAATGGTCCGAAGAAACAAGCTGGAGTAGCCATTCAAATATCGAATAAAATTGACTTCCAACCCAAAGTTATCAAAAAAGTCAAGGAGGGGCATTTCATACTCATCAAAGGTAAAATCCTCCAAGATGAACTCTCAATTCTGAGCATTTGTCCTCCAAATACAAGGCCAGCCACATTCATTAAAGACACTTTAGTAAAGCTCAAAGCACACAATGCACCACACACAATAATAGAGGGAGACTTCAACACGCTACTCTCACCTATGGAAAGATCCTGGAAACAGATATTAAACAGAGACACATGGACACTAACAGAAGTTATGAAACAAATGGATTTAACTGATATCTACAGAATATTTTATCCTAAAAGAAAAGAATACACCTTCTTCTCAGCACCACATGGTACCTCCTCCAAAATTGACCATATAATTGGTCACAAAACAGGCCTCCACAGATACAAAAATATTGAAATTATCCCATGCATCCTATCTGATCACTATGGACTAAGGCTGATCTTCAATAACAACATAAATAATAAAAAGTCAATATTCACGTGGAAACTGAACAGCACTCTACTCAATGATTCCTTGGTCAAGGATGAAATAAAGAAAGAAATAAAGACTTTTTAGAGTTTAATGAAAATAAAGCCACAATATACCCAAACTTATGGGACCCAATGAAGGCAGTCCTAAGAGGAAAACTCATAGCTCTGAGTGCCTCCAAAAAGAAACTAGAGAGAGCATACACTAGTAGCCTTGCAGCACACCTAGAAGTTCTAGAAGAAAGGGAACAAATTCAAACAAGAGGAGTAGATGGCAGGAAATAATGAAAATCTGGGCTGAAATCAACCAGGTGGAAAAAAAAAAGAACTATTCAAATAATCAACCAAACCAGGAGCTGGTTCTTTGAGAAAATCAAGAAGATAGATAAAACCTTAGCCAGACTAACAAGAGGGCACAGATACAGTTTCCTAATTAACAAAATCAAAAATGAAAAAGGAGACATAACAACAGAACCTATGGAAATCCAAAACATCATCAGATCCTAGTACAAAAGGCTATACTCAACAAAACTTTAGTTTTTTAAAACCTAGATGAAATGGTCAACTTCCTAGACAGATACCAGATACCAAAGTTTAATCAGGATGAGATTAACAATCTAAACAGTCCTATTTCCCCTAAAGAAGTAGAAGGAGTCATCAATAGTCTCCTAACCAAAAACAAACAAACAAACAAACAAAAAAACAAAAAAAAACAAAAAAAAAACAAAAAAACAAAACAAAACAAAACAAAAAACCCAGGACCAGGTGGGTTTAGTGCAGAGTTCTATCAGACCTTCAAAGAAGACCTAATTCCAACTCTTCTCAAACTATTCCACAAAATAGAAACAGTAGGTACTCTACCCAATTCATTCTATGAAGCCACAATTACTCTGCTACCTAAACCACACAAAAACCCAACAAAGATAGAGAACTGCAGACCAATTTCCCTTATGAATATCGATGCAAAAATACTCCATTAAATCTTAACAAACTGAATCCAAGAACACATCAAAATGATCATCCATCATGACCAAGTAGGCTTCATCCCAGGTATGCAGGGATGGTTTAATATATGGCAATCCATCAATGTAATCCACTATACAAACACACTCAAAAACAAAAACCACATAATCATCTCATTACCTGCTGAGAAAGCATTTGACAAATCCAACACCCCTTCATGATAAAAGTCTTGTAAAGATCAGGAATTCAATGCGCATACCTAAACATAATAAAAGCAATCTACAGCAATCTAGTAGCCAACATCAAACTAAATGGAGAGAGACTAGAAGCAATCCCACTAAAATCAGGGACTAGGCAAGGCAGCCCACTTTCTCACTACCTATTCAATATAGTACTTGAACTTCTAGCAAGAATAATTTGACCACAAAAGGACATCAGGGGGATACAAATTGGAAAGGAAGAAGTCAAAATATCACTATTTGCAGAAGATATGATAGTAAATACAAATGACCCAAAAAATTCCACCAGAGAACTCCTAAACCTGATAAACAGCCTCAGTGCAGTAGCTGGATATAAACTTAACTCAGATAAATCAATGGCCTTTCTCTACACAAATGATAAACAGACTGAGAAAGAAATTAGGGAAACAACACCCTTCACAATAGTCATAAATAATATAAAATACCTTGGTGTAACTCTAACTAAGGAAGTGGAATATCTGTATGATAAGAACTTCAAGTCTCTGAAGAAAGAAATTGAAGAAGATCTCAGAAGATGGAAAGATCTCCCATGCTCATGGATTGGCGGGATTAATATAGTCAAAATGGCTATCCTGCCGAAAGCAATCTAGATAATCAATGCAATTTCCATCAAAATACCAAATCAATTCTTCCCTGAGATAGAAAGGGCAATTTGCAAATTTGTCTGGAAAAATAAAAAAACCTAGGATAGCTAAAACTATTCTCAACAATAAAAGAATCTCTGGTGGAATTTCCATGCCTGACATTAAGCTGTATGTACTACAGAGTAATTGTAATAAAAAATGCATGGTACTGGTATAGTGACAGACAGGTAAATCAATTGAATAGAATTGAAGACCCAGAAATGAATCCACACACCTATGGTCCCTTGATCTTTGACAAGGGAGCTAAAACCATCCAGTGGAAAAAAGACAGCCTTTTTAACAAATGTTGCTGGCATAACTGGAGGTTATCATGTAGAAGAATGTGAATTGATCCATTTTTATCTCCTTGTACAAAGGACAAGTCTAAGTGGATCAAAGGCCTACGCATAAGACCAGAGACACTGAAATTAATAGAGGAGAAACTGGGGAAAAGCCTCGAAGGTATGGGCACAGGGAAAAAAAAATTCCTAAACAGAATAACAATGGCTTGTGCTGTAAGATCAAGAATTGACAAATGGGACCTCCTCAAATTGCAAAGCTTCTGTAAGGCAAAAGACACTGTCAATAAGATAAAAAGGCCACCAACAGATTGGGAATGGATTCTTATGAGTCCTAAATCTGATAGGGCATTGATATCCAATATATACAAAGAGCTCAAGCTGGACTTCCTAAATTCAAATAACCCCATTTAAAAATGGGGTTCAGTGCTAAACAAAGAATTCTCAACTGAGGAATAACAAATGGCTGAGAAGCACCTGAAAAAAAAAATGTTCAACATCCTTAATCATCAGGGAAATGCAAAACAAAACAACCCTGAGATTTCACCTCACACCAGTCAGAATGGGTAAGTTCAAAAAATCAGGTGACAGCAGATGCTGGCAAGGATTTGGAGAAAGAGGAACACTCCTCCACTGCTGGTGGGCTTTCAAGCTTGTACAACCACTCTGGATATCAGTCTGTAGGTTCCTCAGAAATTTTGACATAATACTATCAGAAGATTCAGCAATACCTCTCCTAGGCATATACCCAGAAAAAGTTCCAACTGGTAATAAGAACACATGTACCACTATGTTCATAGCAGCCTTATTTATAATAGCCAGAAGCTGGAAAGAACCCAGATGTCCCTCAACAGAAGAATGGATACAGAAAATGTGGTACATTTACACAATAAAGTACTACTCAGCTATTAAAAACAATGGGTTTATGAAATTCTTGGACAAATGGATGTATCTGGAGCATATCATCCTTAGTGAGGTAACACAATCACAAAAGAAGTCATTAGATATGTACTCACTGATAAGTGGATATTAGCCCAGAAACATAGAACACCCAAGATACAATTTGCAAAACACAAGAAAATCAAGAAGAGGGAAGACCAATGGGTGGATACTTCATTCCTCCTTAGACTAGGGAACAAAATACCTATGAAAGGAGTTACAGAGACAAAGTTTGGAGCTAAGATAAAAGGATCGACTCTCCAGAGAATACCCCAACTGGGAATCCATCCCATAATCGGCCACCAAACCCAGACACTATTGCACAGTGCCGGAAAGATTTTGCTGAAGGAACCCTGTTACACCTGTCTCGTATGAGGCTCTGCCAGTGCCTGGCAAATACAGAAGTGGATGCTCACTTTCATCTATAAGATGGAACACAGGGCCCCTAATGGAGAAGCTAGAGAAAGCACCCAAGAATCTGAAGGGGTCTGCAAACCTATAGGTGGAACAACAATATGAACTAACCAATACCACCAGAGCTCATATCTCTATCGGCATATGTAGCAGAAGATGGCCTAGTCGGCCATCATTGGGAAGAGAGTCCCCTTGGTATTGCAAACTTTATATGCCCCAGTACAGGGGAATGTCAGGGCCAAGAAGCAGCAGTTGTTGGGTAGGGAAGCAGGGCGGAGGGAGGATATAGGGATCTTTTTGGATAGCGTTTGAAATATATATATATATGTAAATCTAATAAAAAAAGGAAAAAAAAGTTGTCTTAAATTGGCTTTAGATCCTTATCCCAATGCATAATCAGAAATATAAGAAACTTGCCTTTGTAGAATATGGGGGGAATTGCCTTAGAAAATGTTTTTTTTTTTCATGTCTGTGTCACATTAACCTGACAATGTGACTTCTAAGGACATGATATCTGTTGTGGTAGTTTGGCTATTTGCTCTGTACTCCCAACAGGCCCCACATGATACCCACCCAAGATCTATCTGGATTGGGGGATAAATACACACACTCACACACACACACACACACACACACACACACACACACACACACACACACACACACTTGTGCATAAGTAATATTAATATGCTTTGACTAGCTTAATTGCTGGGTGTTTTTAGTCCTTCACACTGCTAGCAAACACTCACTTCTAGTTCTCCTGAGTTAACATCTTTATAATCTAGATTTCATCTCTGCTACC
Organism: Mus musculus; assembly: GCF_000001635.26. Classification (NCBI taxonomy): domain Eukaryota; kingdom Metazoa; phylum Chordata; class Mammalia; order Rodentia; family Muridae; genus Mus; species Mus musculus. Next base: position 12,465,844 of record NC_000075.6, read on the forward strand.
CTAAACAGAATTGTGGAAGTGGCCTATGTGGTCATTTACCCTGATTCTCACATCTCTGGTCTGGTCTTTCTTCTTTCCCACCAAGTCAATCTTTTTCCTCCTTCATCTCTCCCAATTCCTCTCCTGAGCAAGTCTCCAATCTCACCTCAGTCTACCAACCCAACCATTGTCTGTTGGCTCTTTATTGATCAATCAAAAATCAACTGAGGACAAGGAGTTTCAGCATTTAGGTACGCAGTTTCCCAATTTTGGGGACTGGATTAATTCAAAGCACTAGAACCAATCTCCAACAAATATAAAATGTTTTCTGTGCATTTCTTAGCATTTAGGCATTGAGATATATGATATTGAACTAAATAGAGAGATATTTCTTAAGAAATCTAAAAATGGAATGACAGGTCCCTGAACTTGAACCAAGAAAGGGCAAGAGAAATGACGAAATAGAAAAAGCTTTTTTCCACCAACAAAGAAAGCAAAAACTGTGTGTACTATTCATGGGTTAGGATGAAAATTGGAAATAATTGGCAGACAAACAGTACCTGGTAAATGAAATGTTTTCTGTAGACTCAGTTTCAACTCTGGAGCACTTAAGTAATGCAATGTCAGAAACCAGGCCTAGGTTACTGGCATGTGTAAAGAGATGTGAGAAAGAAGAACAACTATGAGAACATCCAGATACAGAACCTTGAGCTCAAATTAAGTACAAAACAAGTGACTGGGCTCTACCCTGATTTAAGAGAAAACAAAACAAAACAAAACAAACAATCAAACACACAAAAAACCAAACACTCTTCTGTCAAAAAAAGGAGTACTGTTCCCTAGTACAAAAGCTTGTTATTCAGAATAATACAAACTCCAAAAGGTTTTGATCACATGAAGGGAAGAGAAAAACCTTCAAAATGGGAAAATTTTCTGCTCTAAGCCCAATGTTTATTTTAGTATAGATAATTGTAAGTCTTTATGTACTAAAGTTACCAAAGAAATTATAAAGAAATCCCAATGGAGAAATAGAAAAGAGATTGACAGAGACAGAGGGGATTCTGGAGATTTACATACAATTGCTGGATCTGAAGAACAACTATATTTGCATATAGTTCATCTAATTGGTCACTGGATCATGATGTAGTCTTACTTGCTCAGCATCACTGCATTTACTTATGGAATAGAATGGCATTAGTCCCTCAAATCCAGAAAGTTCAACATAGTCTAATTAGGAAGTCTCCTTATGAGGCTGTAGAGTCAGCTCCATGTGACCTAAAGGTCTCAGGTTGGATTCCAGCACCCTTTTGGAATCCCACAGCCATCTATAATTCAAGATTCAGGGGCTCTGAATTTGTCTTCTGGCTTCCTTGGTCACTGCTCACATGTAGTACACAAATATATATACACATTAAACACCTGTACACAATAAACAAAATTTTAAAAATTTAAAACTAAAAGTCATATTAAGAAACAATCAACCCATGATCAAGATAGGCAGGGATCTGGTAGGATTCTGGTAGGGAGAAGAAATCCCTCATACAATAGTTACTTACAGACCTCTACATAACGTGCCCTACCAAAGGCTCAGTGGTCATTGTGGAAGAAGACAGGAAAGATTTTAAAGATCTAGATATTGGGAAAATAAAAAATATCCTTCTGGACGTGATAGGGCCAATGCATTGATGAACTCACAGCTGCCTGTACAAGATCTGCACAAGATTGAGGCAGTCAATATCCTAACACGGGAGGGAAAGGAACTCTTGAGCTCCTAATACTAACTTGGAAACTATGAAAAACTGATGACTTCAGGGTTAGGGAGAGTCTGATTGTTGTTTGTTTTAAGGATATAGCTCTCGGTGAACCATGCCCAACTGAATGACCTTATACCTAATGAAATCAATAAATTATTTAAAACAAAAGAGAATTCCATAAATTTTGGAAGGAGAGGAGCTGGGCTGGGAGGAGTAAATACAGTGTATGAAATTATGGAAAAACTATCAAAAATGGAAAAAAGCAATTAAAGACTAAGGGAAGAGACAAAATATACTCACATAAACTAAGCTTGTACTAATTTTTGTCACATTGCTCGATTCTTTTTTATAATTATAATTCTCTCACTTAACTGAAAATAAACTCTTTAGCTTTAAAAAGAAAAGCTGGTATTAAAACAGAGTTCATATCAAAATGAGTATGTTTTCCCCAAAAGAAAACTTGATAAAATCCATTTAATTTTGCAAGTTTAACTTCCCATTATTGAAGCTTAAATTAGTAATGGTAGGTGTTTAAAAAGCAATTTCCAATTATAATTAACATAAACAATTCCTTACTCAATATGTAAACAATGGAGCTATTGCAGTTCAGTAAACAGTCTTTTTTGCTGTGAATTATGTTCCCATATTACAGGCTCTCCATCAGATGCACTGGTACTTTATGTATTTTATGTTTTGTACATATATATATTACAACTACATATTATTTTCATGTATAAAATATCCCACTCACAAGCATCTGTCTTTGTGTCATTTTCCCATCTTTTCTTTGTAAGTGAAAGTAAAAATGTATTGTGGACAGAAATAGATTCAAAGTATGAATACTAACAAAAATAAATATTATTTTGCACTGTAGGTAAATGGTGAAACATGGCTTGATGTCATTCTAAATCTAAGCCTCATGGATTATTACTATTGTTTTTATTTATAGTCTTGTCATAATATAATTTAGATAGATGGAAATATCTTTATATGAATCATAAACAGAACTATGGATTCAAAATTATGGATATTCCAAGTTTTCTATACTGGTACCTTTAGTAAAGATGAGATCTATCCTCTGTGTGTGTGTGTGTGTGTGTGTGTTCTCTCAATCTCTCTCTCTCCATATATATATATATATATGGCACTTAAACTCAAGAAGGAGACAAAGCTAGGATGCTCTGCTAGCAAGCATCAATGGTAAACTTGACACAGCCTACTATCCTCTGTGGAAGTTAAAATTGAGGAATTACCAGAATAAGAATTGCTTGAACACAAGTCTACAAGAGATTGTTTTGATTGATTATTGATTTGGGAAAACACGGCCCACTATGATGCACATAATACTATCCTTGAGCAGGAAGCCTGGGCTTTATAAGAATTATAGTTGAGCAAGAGTGAGAGAATGACCCAGATAGCAGACAAAAATATAATATTCCTTCATGGTTCATTCCTCTAGGTTCTTGCCCAGACTTTCTTCAGAGATGGAAGATCACAAGCAGATGTCACCTGTATAAAACCCCTGTTCCCCAAATTGCCTTTTGATCATAAAGTTTTATCACAGCAATGTTATTAGACGCGTTCTCACGACCGGCCAGGAAAGACGCAACAAACCAGAATCTTCTGCGGCAAAGCTTTATTGCTTACATCTTCAGGAGCCAGAGTGCAAGAGAGCAAGCCCGCAAGAAGCAAGAGAGCAAGCCCGCAAATGGCGAAACCCCATCCCTTTTTAAGGAGAATTATCCTCCACCTAGGATGTATTACTCCCTGATTGGCTGCAGCCCATCGGCCCAGTTGTCATCACGGGAAAGGCAGAACACATGGTGGGAAAACTGCCCCTGCATGTGTGCAGACTATGTTTACCACTTAGAACACAGCTGTCAGTGCCATCTTATAATGGCAAATGTGAGGGCGGCTCCTCACAGATCCCCCTTTTCTTTTAATAAGAGCAATAGGCCACCCATATTAATGAGAGTGGAGATAGAGGTCAAATCCCCAGTGTGCAGGTAAAGGAGCCATGTACAGGATTAGCTCTTAGGCTCACAGGCTTTTACCCAGAGCAACCCTGACCTGCTCCCGTGTCGTTTTGCCTGGGGGAAGGACACTTGGACACTCAACCTTCTTGAAAGATGACATGTCTCCCTAGAATAGGCTCATATATGCCGCAGAGCCTTTCTACTGCAGTGCTTAGCCTTGCAACTCTCTCGGGCTGCTGAAGCACACTCACTCTATCCCGTGCAATGAGACTAGCCTCATGGGATATAAGAGCTGAGTGGCCAGCGACCTATTGCCTAAGCATAGATAACCATATATCAGGGGGAGCACCATGTTCTAGAGCTGTAAGCGCCTGGGCAATAACCACCTTGTATCTTCTAGTTTGGGCCTTAAGCTTACAGACCAACCAAAGAAGCAACACTAATCCACAGCGAAGTGTATCTCCACATAATCCCACCCCCATCCATTCTTTAAAGAAGGAAAATGCTGAGGAGATCCAATTGGGTAATCCTTTGATCAGGGACAGGTCCAAGCGCTTGGAGTTGACCTGAATGATGGCAAGTCTCAATTCCCGAAGGGTCTGTTCAAATTCAGCCATCCAATTCTGTAACATATACTGAAAAAGACTTTTTGACAAATTAGCTGCCCTAGTAAATTTCTCATACTGAATGGAAGTAACGCACAATCCCGGAAACTTTTATTCACATCCCAGCCACTTCTAAAAGATTTACTGCATTGACCACATAACAGGAATCTGACACAATATTAAGGGGTTCTAAAAAGGTTTTTAAAACTTCTAAAACCACTAAACATTCTACCACTTGAGGTGAAATTTCATTATACTGTTTGGATACCACTTTACCATTAGCCACATAGGCACCTATGCCAGTTTTTGATCCATCAGTATATACCACAATCCCATTTTTAAGTGGGTTTCTTACTGTTATTTGTGGAAAAACAACAGATTGATTTTGGGCAAACTGTAAGATTGGATGTTTTGGATAATGGTTATCTATTTGTCCTGAAAAGGAGGTAACTAAAACTGCCCAATCATTAGATATTAGGTGATATGGGCTCTGTCCTTCCTTGCTCTTGACGTCCTAACCCTTTTCCTTACAACCAAATAGGCAGAATCATTTCTGGAGGAGCCCATTTTCTTTATCTCAGGTCCTGCAGATTTCTCCCTGGTATTATCAGGGAGGAGCAGCAGCTGAGCTATCCTATCTCCTTTACTAATAGAAAAAACGCCTTTAGGGCTTGAGCACAGGACCTGTATTTCAGGGGAATGTTGACAATCCATAACTCCAGGGTGGACTACTAAGCCCTGCAAGGTGAGTGAACCCCGGCCGAGAATAAGGCCCATGGTTCCCGGGGGCAAGGATGGTATAGGCTCCACTGGCACCGGCTGAATACTCATTTGAGGCATTAATAGGAAGTCGGAGGCGGCACGCAGGTCCACCCTTGTGGGTCTTCCTGGGTCGCCTCTCTGACTGCTTCCTGGGTCCTGACAAACCGGTTCCCATATCTTTGAGGGCCCTGGGACCGAGGGCCCGATGACCCGTTTTTTGGCACATAAGCTGATTGACTATCAGGTGGGGGAAGGACTCTGCCCTTTATATCCCTCACAGAGCGACACTGGTCAGCTCTATGATAACCCTTGCCACACTTAGAGCAAAGAGTGAGGGTCCCTCCCTGTTTACCTGGAGCTCTGCAATCTTTCTTAAGATGCCCAGGCTTCCTGCAGTTAAAACATGTCCTCTGATTATTTCTGCCCATGGAGCGGTTTTGAGATTGGAGGATGGCGGCCGCTAAGCCTGCATTGCTGAGAGGTCCCCCAAGCTCTCGACAAACCCTGAGCCAGTCTTGTAAACCTTTGTTCTTTCTTGGGGCTATGGCTGCTCGGCATTCCTTTGTGGCTTGCTCATAGATTAGCTGTTTTATCAGAGGCGCAGCTTGCTCTGACTCTCCAAAAATACGCTCTGCTGCCTCTGTCATTCTGGCCACAAAATCTGAGAAGGATTCCTGAGGTCCCTGGATTATCTTTGTTAACTGACCAGTGGTTTCACCTGCTCGAGAGAGCGCCTTCCAGGCCCTAATAGCCGTGGAGGAAACTTGGGCATAAGCTCCCCAATGGTAGTTTGTTTGATCAGCAGAATAAGCTCCCTGACCCGTTAACAAGTCAAAAGTCCAATCTCTCTGCTCTGGAGTCAAAGCAGCTGCGTTTGCTCGGGCCTGCGCTTGTGCAGCTTCATGCCAAAGCGCTCTCCATTCCATATATTTGCCCATACTAGGGAGAGCGGCTTTTACAACCGTTTGCCAATCACCAGGAGTCATAGCGTGATTCGCAAGCCTTTCCACTTGTGCTATAGTGAAATTAGCACTGACTCCATAGTTACGGACCGACTCGGCAAGCTCTTTAATCTGTATATACGCTACCGGAGCGTGGACACGCCCACCCTCGGCTCCTTCAAAGACCGGAAATGCCTGTTGTATTTTCCTTTGTTCCTCCTTTGGAATGAACGAGTCTGTGCATTGCCTCTCTGTCCATTGCCTCTCTGCGCAGGGCTGATGCACTACGCAGGGCGGGGGCTCAGCATAGGGTGGAGGTGCACTATGACCTTGAAGCCGACTGCCAAGAGGCCAAGCAGCAAGCTGGCCTTTGCCAGCCGCTTTTGGCTTCCTTAACTGATTAGCTAGCACTTTACCTGGCTGGTACCCTTTTTTCTCATAATGAGCTGCTTCTTCCTCCCAGTCTGTTTCCTCAGAGGAGGATTCTTCACCTGCTTCAGAGCTACTAAGAGCTGGCTCCCTGAGCTCATCTAGTGACGAGTATCTCCTAGAGACCTCCGCTAATCGATCTTTTTTCTTTTCCCTTTTTCCTCTTTTTCTTCTAATCTCTCTCCAGGTATTCCTACCTGACCTTAACTTTTCCTCAGGTTCAAGACCCTTGGAAAGGCCTGTATACTTATTTTGTGTACCATGTTTTCTCTTTGCTCCTACTCTCTCTCCCCGCTTTACTTCTGATAACTTGTCCTGAATTTCCTCTAGAATCCGCCCTGCCTTAACCACTTGATAACATGTGAAAAGGAACAAAAGGGCTTTTAACACTAGAAAAAGTTCAAGGCCAAACATACCTTATAAAGCTATTTTCCACTTTACTTCTGATAGACTGTCTTGAATTTCCTTAGAAAGTTCAAGGTCAGACTTACCTCGTAAAGCTATACTCACTGGTACTCTCGTTCCCCAGCTGAAAAGTTCTGAATTCATACAGTTGAATCCTTCTTAACAGTCTGCTTTACGGGAACCTTTATTACCGCGACCCGCAGTTCTGGTTCTGGAATGAGGGATCTTCCTTGCGCCAGTCCCGAGTTTTTTCTCGTATTTTTTCGTCCCGGATTTTTTCTCGTCCCGTAATTTCTCGTCCCGTCCCGGGTTTCAGCACCAATTGTTATTAGACGCGTTCTCACGACCGGCCAGGAAAGACGCAACAAACCAGAATCTTCTGCGGCAAAGCTTTATTGCTTACATCTTCAGGAGCCAGAGTGCAAGAGAGCAAGCCCGCAAGAAGCAAGAGAGCAAGCCCGCAAATGGCGAAACCCCATCCCTTTTTAAGGAGAATTATCCTCCACCTAGGATGTATTACTCCCTGATTGGCTGCAGCCCATCGGCCCAGTTGTCATCACGGGAAAGGCAGAACACATGGTGGGAAAACTGCCCCTGCATGTGTGCAGACTATGTTTACCACTTAGAACACAGCTGTCAGTGCCATCTTATAATGGCAAATGTGAGGGCGGCTCCTCACACAGCAACACAAAAGACCACTAGTGAAGAGGGCAGCAGTGATCTGACACAGAGGTCTCAAGGTCAACACCGAGGACCTCCATACCACCACACACAAGACTTTAGAGGTATTTAAGCCAGTAAATTAGAAAAAAAAAAATAGATGTTGCTATTTCTGACAGAAAGATAGGGAAATGTTCAATACTCTTCTTTTTTTCTATCTGAAATCATGTGATACAGAGAATCGCCATATTTTTCAGGTTAGTAGATGTTTTGTTTGTTACTAAAGGAAAAGAAAAGCTCTGCTCAGACTACCTTGTCTGTCTTCAGTGGAACAAGATGTATGTTGGCTTGCAGGCACTTGATGTGACAGCCCAGGGGAATACATAGTATGTGTGTGTGTGTGGTGGGGAGCTACCTGCTAAGAGGAGAAAGGGAAGGGTGATGGGTGAGGACTTGTGGGACTGGATGACTTGGAGGAGGGCAGTAAGCAAGATGTAAAGAAAAAAAAAAGAAAGAAAGAAAGAAAGAAAGAAAGAAAGAAAGAAAGAAAGAAAGAAGAAATAAAGGAAAAAGGTAGGAAGGAAGGAAAGGAGGGAGGGAGGGAGGGAGGGAGGGAGGGAGGGAGGGAGGGAGGGAGGAAGGAAGGCAGGCTCAGCTCAATACCAAGCACACATTACAGAAATGTGTGATATGAATCTAGTATTATTTTTCTTTCTCTACTTTGGTTAAGTTTTGAATATTAGTCAAGGAGATAATTACTTACTAATTTTGCCATTAATATTTGCCCAGCCTTTTTTTATTTGTCTGTATGTGCAATGTACATTTAATTTTTGTAATGTTAATTATCATACAATAATGAAGCAGAATCATATTCTGAAATGAAACTTGAAGTCAAGGAAAAGTCAAACCAAGCTTCAAATGAACATTTTCATCCTGTGGACAACTTGCTTTTTATCTATCAACAGTTATTTTAGGAAAGCCATCCTCTGTGTCTCCTGGAAACTTTCCATGCCTCTACTTCCAAGAATATGAAACTTAGTCTCCAACCAGAGAAAGATCAGGTCCTGTCTCTTGCATCTATAAAGTTAAAGACTGTCCTTTGAAACAAGAAAAATATTCTAGGCACAAATTTCAAGGGACTTGAGACTGAGCAGCTTACCATGAACTTAAATATGCTATGCAATTCCCTTCATTTTCCTAGGTCTTGAGGTGAATGTTTTTAAATGGAAAACTCAAAGTCTCACTGTGGTGAATCCCTATTATATGCTATAGTTCACATTGCTCAAAGTAATGCAACAGAAAGAGACCTGTAAATGAAACTTTTATTTCCTTGGAAGATGGGTTGAGGTGAGAGGCATACCCATGCTGTGCAAATGTTCAGTTCAGGCTTAGACTGAACATAGAGCTTTGCTTTATCTGTTTTAACTATCCCTAGACCAAGGCCTGGAAGTTTCTAGCCTTCATACAACCTAGTCTTCCATTTTGACCAATTCAGTCTGGCTTCTATTGACTTTTGACTGAATTGCTCTGCTTGACCTCATACTAACTTTGGGGATATTTTCTAATCCTCTGGCTTCTCACTCATTGTCTCTTTCTGACTTCACTTATGTCTAGCTTGTTCTTTCTGTAACCTGTCTCTTTAAAACTGTTCTGGTACAACTTCCATACACATAATATTATATATACACACACACACTACTCATTTACTCTATCTATCTATCTATCTATCTATCTATCTATCTATCTATCTATCTATCTATCATCTTACTGGTCTTAATTAGACTCTCTTTTCTGTGCTGTGAGTTGGGCATATCCTAGCTTTGACTCACTCTGACTCATTCTATTTAACCTTTTCTGATTCACTACTTTTACATTAGAATCCACTTTCAGGCGATCCAGTGATTGGCCCACCTGGGGATACATGCCATACACAGTTGACAAACCCAGATGCTATTGTGGATACCAACAAGTGCTTGCTGACAGGAGCATGATACAGCTGTCTCCTGAGAGGCTCTGCCAGTACCTGACAAATACAGAAGTGGATGCTCACAGTCATCCATTGGATGGAGCACAGGGTCCCCAATGAAGGAGCTAGAGAAAGTACCCAAGGAGCTGAAGGGGTTTTCAGCCTCATAAAAAGAACAACAATATAAACCAACCAGTATCCCCAGAACTCCAAGGAACTAAACCAGCAACCAAAGAGTACACATGGGAGGACTCAAGGCTCCATCCACATATGTAGCAAAGGATGGCCTTGTGAGACATCAATGAGAAGAGAGGCCCTTGGTCTTATGAAGGCATGATGTCCCAGTGTAAGGGAATTCCAGGACAGGGAAGTGGGAGTGGGTAAGTTAGAGAGCAGAGGGAGGGGGAATGGGATAAGGGGGCTTCTGAGGGGAAACGAGGAAAAGGGATAACATTTGAAATATAAAGAAGGAAAGTATAATAATAATAATAATAATAATAATAATAATAATAATAATAATAAAGGATTTTATACCAAAAAGGTTATTGTTAGGACCTATGTAAAATGTTAAGGTCTAAATGGAATGTTAAGGCAGGCCTAGGTAAAATGTAAAGGCCTAAGTAACTTTTACCTGGATAGTCTGCCATTTTAAAAACAACAAAACCAAACCAAAACAAAACTTGCTTATATGTTTCTGATGTTACTAGGAAACTTTCTAATGAAAAGACTGATTACATATTCTGTTTATATTCTGTGCCCTCGGAAACCAATCATAATAGAAGTCAGTAGAACTGTTTTGAATAGTTGCCCACAATAAGCCTGGACTGGAACTAACAACCCAACAGCACTTCCTGCACCATGTATAAGAAAAGCTGCCCCTAAGTTGGAACCTATCATTAGAGAGACACCTGCACCAATATAGATAACTATTTAGGACAAGACTTCAATTTTTTATTAGATATTTTCTTTATTTACATTTCAAATGCTATCTGCTTTTCAGCTTCCCCCCCCCAAACCCACTATCCCATCCCCACTCCCAACCCACCCACTCCTGTTTCACCAATCCATCTACTCCTGCTTTCTGGCCCTGGCATTCACCTACACTGGGGACCTTCACAGGACAAAGGGCCACTCCTCCCATTGATGACCAGCAAGGTCATCCTCTGCTACACATGTGGCTGGAGCCATGGGTTCCTCCATGTGTACTCTTTGGTTGGTAGTTTAATCCCTGTGAGCTCTGAGGGCACGGGTTGGTCCATATTGTTGTTCCTCCTATGGAGCTGCAAACCCCTTCAGCTCCTTGGATCTTTTCTCTAGTTCCTCCACTGGAGACCCTGTGGTCAGTACAAAGGTTGGCTGATGTCAGGCATCACTCATGGGGAAATAAAAAAGTGGAGAGATGACCCATGTTCCTCTAGAGCTCTGGGGCTCTGGGTAGGCAGACTTGGGACTGCTGCACTCTGCAGGTGAGCATCAGGCTGTGGGAATCCACGGAACTCTAGTCTGCGGGGTTGTAGAGGGAGCAGTCCAAGATGCCTGGGCCTCAGAGAGGCCAGGTAGGACAGGTTCTAGCTATTGGGCCTGGCAGGACATCGCTGGACACCAAGGAAGGGCTGAGAACAAAGTGAGGGCCAGGGGAGGCTCCATCAGCCACAGGGCCGAAGAGAAAAGAGGGTGCGGGAGAAGCACTAGGTGGTTTCCACACAGGTGAGAGCCCTTGGTCTGGTCTGGTTGCTGGAAAGACTGAAAGGTCTTCCCAAGGGAAGTTAGACACAGCTCTTTCGGGGAAGGCTTATTCCATCATTCAAACTAGGCAGGTCTTGATGAGCAGAGATGGTTCATGGTTTTAGAGCTTTATTATAGAAAGGCAGAGAGAAAGAGAGAAGGTAGAAAAAGAGAGGCTGGCCATGGCCACGGCCACTTGGAGGGGCGGAGTGGAGGAAGGGAGAAGGAGAGCTAGAGATAGCAGCAAGAGGTAAGAGCTTAAAAGAGAGAGCAGGGACCAAGCAGCCCCTTTTATAGTGGGCTGCCTATGTTGCTGTTGCAGGGTAACTGTTGGGAGGAGCATACCTGATTATTGTCAAGTAACTGTGAAGGTGGAGTCTAGCAAGAATGCCAGGAGCTTGGGACATTGTCTGATAGTCACAAGATTATGGAGTTGAGGGCTCCATGGAGTCAGGCGCCTGTATCTGGGAACGTGGCTCACTGTTCCATCCTTCGTAGAGTTTTCTACTGGGTCTCTGGAGTAAGTTTCATTCAGCCAGAACACAGGCTGCTTTTTGTGGTACCACACCTGAGAGCCTCCACCTCTGTATTTGTCAGTCAGTGGTAGAGCCTCTCAGGGGACCTGTCAGCAAGCACTTTTTGGAATCTGTAATAGTGTCTGGGTTTGGTGACAGTATATGGGATGGATGCTCAGTCTCTGGATGGCTTTTCCTTCAGTCTCTGCTCCACACTTTGTCTCTGTAACTCCCACCCCATGGATATTTTGTTCCCCCTTCTAAGGAGGACGAATATATCCATACATTGGTCCTTCTTGTGTTGGTGTTTTCCATCTATTATCCTTTGAAGGGCTGGATTCATGGAAAGATATTGTATAAATTTGGTTTTGTCATGGAATATCTTGGTTTCTCCATCTATGGTAATTGAGAATTTTGCTGCATATATTAGTCTGCAGAGACTGGAATTTGTGATCCCGCAAGGTCTGTATGATATCTGTTCAGGATCTTCTAGCTTCCATAGTCTCTCCTGAGAAATCTGCTGTAATTCTGATAGGTCTGCCTTTATATGTTACTTGACCATTTTCCGTTACTGCTTTTAACATTCTTTCTTTGTTTAATGCATTTGGTGTTTTGATCATTATGTGATGGGAGGAATTTCTTTTCTGGTCCAATCTATTTGGAGTTCTGTAGGGTTCTTCTATGTTTATGGGGATCTCTTTCTTTAAGTTAGGGAAATTTTCTTCTATAATTTTGTTGAAGATATTTTCTGACCCTTTAAGTTGGGAATCTTTGCTCTCTTCTATTCCTATTATCCTAAAGTTTGGTCTCCTCATTGTGTCCTGGATTTTTTGGGATTAGGAGCTTTTTGCTCCTCTATCATGGTCACTAAAAGTGATTTTGGATCCGAGTCTTGCTTTTCCGGTATGATGGTGTATCCAGGACTTGTTATGGTGAAAGAATTGAGTTCTGATGTTCACAAGTGAACTTGGTTTCTGTTGCTTATGTTCTGATGCTTGTCTCCTGCCATCTGAATATCTCTTTTGCTACCTGCCCTCAGTATCTGACTGGAGCCTCTTCTTCCTGTAATTCTGGTTGTGTCAGATCTCCTCATAGCCCAGCTGTCTCTGTTATGTGATTCCAGGATCCTGTGATTCTGAGACCTGGGTGTGTCAGAGTTCCTAGAAGTCAAGCTGCCTCTGTGACCCTGAGATCCTTGTGTGACCAAGCTCCTGGGATCCTAGGGGTCCTTGCTGTTTTAGAGCACCTGGGAATGGAGCCTCTTCTGTGGGCTGTGTGACTGGCCCTTGAGTTTGCACACAATGTAAACTGCTACAGACCAAAAGGAACCAGAGCCACTGTTCATTTGTGGTCCTGTGTCCCTGGATCCTGCTGGACCTAGTTACTCCTGGTGGTGTTGGAACAGGTGTTGTGTCCTCCTCACACCTAAACCTATGATTCTGGGTGTGCTCCTTGGAGTGGAGCCTCCTCTGGGAGCTGTGGGACTGGCTGCATAGTTAGCACCCAAGGTAAACAGGTGAAGGCGAGAAGGAACCAGAGCCACTGGTCATTCAGGGCTTCTCTGTCCTTGTTTCCTGCTGGTTGAAGTTACTCCCAGTGGTATTGGAACAAATGTTGTGTCCTACTCACATCTGACCTAAAATCCTGGTCATTCTAGAGCACCTGGAAGTGGAGCCTCCTCTGGGTGCTGTGGGCAAGACTTCTATTTTGAGTAATCATCTAATAAAGTTTAAGTTCCCAAGATCTTCCTGGAAACTGATATCCTACTATGCAGAAAAAGACATGTATATGGATAACTGACATCCTGGTTGGCAAGTTAACATGGAAGGTAGACAAGTCCCATCCTGACAGACAAGTTAGGACATAGATATCATACAAGAGAAGTCTCCTGCCATGGTTGAATACCCCAACCAATGGGAGCAGTGTAAGTGTATAACAAAGAAATATTCCTAAGAAATCCCCTACCCCTAAATTCTGACTGGTAAAATAACTTGGCACAGATTTTGTGGACTCTGTGCTTAAAATCCTGTCCAATTTTAACTCAGGGTTATGGTTCAGTTTCTGAATCTGGACCATGGCCCTGGTCAACCATGCCTGGGATGTATGCTCAATAAACTATCCCTGTCAGACTGAAAAAAAAAAATGTTACGTCAAACATAGCTGTTTCCTTCTACAAACTAACTTTAGCTTCATTGTTTTAGATGAAAATTTTGTACTAAGGGTATCTTTGAATTCTGGCCTGATCATATAGACCTAGAAGGTCTTTGGATATAATCCCTTAACAGGACATCCATGTTGATGGATTAAAATTCCACTATGCAGACCTCTCTGGGGTACATGTTTAGCAAGAGGAGATTCACAGAAACAAAAGGAAAATGTTCTGGACTCATCTTTTTTAACTCATCTAACTTATGTATCAAATAATCAGAATGATATTAATGTTTCATTTATGTTTAACTGAGTGTGAAAATAAAATAACCAAATCAAACCAACATGACACTCTACCATGTTGAAATAAATCCTTTTAAGTGATGACTCGCATCATGGCTATTTGGTTGTAGTCCATATAAGTAAGATGAGTCCAAGCTGAGAGACTGCCTGATTCTTGTTTTTTTTTGTTTTTGTTTTTGTTTTTGTTTTTGTTTTTGTTTTTGTTTTTCGAGACAGGGTTTCTCTATATAGCCCTGGCTGTCATGGAACTCACTTTGTAGACCAGGCTGGCCTTGAACTCAGAAATCTGCCTGCCTCTGACTGCCTGATTCTTGAACCATCAAGTTGTTAGCTATTGTTATTGTCTTAAGTTTGATCTCCTTTTGTAAAAATTCAGTAAAGATGGACTTTATTATTTAATTTCCCCTGCTTTTGTTAAAAAATATAAAGGACCTCTAGAGAATTTGGATATGAATTCAGATAATTAGAGTTAAGAATAGAGGATAGAGGATTAACCAGCTTATTAACTTAGCAAATACAGGTGGTAAACAGAGGCCAAACAGTAGCTCTCCATCACAAAGGAGAATCAGCTTTCCTTCAAAGGCAATTACATTACATTCCTAGCCCAACCCTCCTCTTTGTTTTTCACCAGGACTGAAATAATAGATTCATCTGCCCTAAAGGTAGACATTATTAGCTGCTCACTTGTATCAAGGAAAGTTTGCCTCATTAACAGAAGTCTCCCCCATGCTGTGGTTCGTCATGGTTATGCATGAAGCAGAAAACTTCATTAAATCAGTGCTTCGACATTCTTCATTTACTTCTTCATTCAGGATTTATGAAATGGGGTTATTCAACTCCCTCACCTTTTAAGAGTTTACACAATTGATTAGTTTATTATCCATCCATTCTATGTGTATATTTTCCCTTTGAATATATTCCCCAAATCCACAACAAACAATCACAGTCTCAAATTATACCATCATGAATTTGTCTTGTGCTCGAAAGCTGTGTATTGATTGTCACTGGTATTGTAAATGAGGAAAAGACATCATCTGTGCAGCTTTTAGTTTCTCAAGGCATATTTTACCATAGCATCAATTTCTGCCTAAGTATATTGGGATTTACCTAATTTATTTATTTTTTTTATTTTCAAATAATCACTGTCTGATGCATAAAAGTAATGACCTCTGAAATGCCTTTGATATAACTTAACAACATAATCTCCCTAGCTTTTAAAAGGATACTTGAATCAGAACTGGTCTCCAGTCTTCCAAAGTGTGTTTATCCCCCTGATTGACATTATTGGTTAAATATTATAAAGGACTCAGTATAACTGACACATATTTCTTTATCTATATTTCATAGACTGATTTTTTTACATGTGTTTCAAAGATAGAAGCCAACCAAAAAAATAAAATAAATAAAATAAAAAACCTGAAAATTATTTCAAGCATGAATTCTCTGAACAATATAAACAATCAGGTTAATTAATCTTCTATTAAATGCTTAAGTGATCATAGTTTGCCAGGTTTTCCATTGTTTAACATCTTCAACATAGAAAAGCAACTTTCATTTAAAAAAACCTAGATGTGTGGGTTGTCAGAGTTGGTTTTTTTGTTTGTTTGGTTGGTTGGTTTTTGTTTGTTTTTTTTCCGGTGAATATTTTTATATTTGAGAAAAAAAATCCATTGGAACAAAACAAAAGTTTAAATTAAAAACAGAAGTACTGTTACTGACAGTTGTAAATTCCACACAGTGACATACACACACACACACACACACACACACACACACACACACACACAAACACACACACACACACACACACACACACACACAAACACACACACACGAACACACACACACACACACACACACACACACACACACACACACACATACACACATATAATAAGATAGGGTGACATTTTTGAGCAGAAAAAAAAAAAACAATGTTTTTTTTTCCAGATTTTAAAAGATCAAAATCACCAATGTTGAAAATTCTTTCTTTTCCCAGGTAGAACAATTGAAGATGTAAACTTTCTTCATTCAGAGATCCCATAGCAGGTGCAGATTTATAGTGAAAATCCTTTTATTATTTCCCGGAACTTCTGACAGTATAGATCAGAGTTTCAAAGACTTTGTTGTTGTTATGGTGACTACGTGGACAGAGACTGCACAAGACAAAATCTTCTGTCCTTAGCTAGCCTGACTTGTCTTCCTCACACACTTGGCTCTCAGCTACAATCTCTTTTCGCTGAGTATCTTCTCTGGATTGGAGCACTGACTTTCATGGTCTCTATTTGCTTTACATTCCTGCTTGTATCCTATTAAGAAGCTTATGATGGTACTTGTCACATAAGTGACAAAAAACAAAAATGGGCCTAATGGATGCAGTGAACAGTAAACAGATCTTTGATTCATACACAGAAAGTGAGCCAGGGAAGAGACTGGTGTGGAAGTAGATGGCTGGAGTAAGCAGATGCTTGGAGACATGCCCTTGGCTTTGACTCTGATAATTTGAATGAGAAGAGTCCCCTTTCTCACATATTTGCATACTTGGTCCTCTGTTGATGACATAGTTTGAAAAGGATCAGGAGATATGGAAGAGGTAGTCATTGAGGGAGGGGTTGAAGGTTTCCAAAGATTTATGTGATTTCCAATGCTCTCCCTCTGACTCATGCTTGTGAATTACAGTGTGAGCTCTCCACTGTTCCTTTCTGTGTACCTCTCTAGAGGCAGTGGAACCTGGGAGAATGGAGCCCTTAAATGACATGGACAAGAGTCACATGCAATAGCCAATTTTACTCAGAGCATAAGACAATTTATACTCAGAGAGCTAAGAGGAGTCACACAGTAAAGTGTACAATCACCAGGGTAAGCTACACTTGGCAGGCAAGCCACACACGGCAAAAATCTGTTTTTTCATAGAGACATGTAAAGAAATAACCACAGCAAGGTGTCATGAATAATCTAAACTAAATTTAATCCAATCAACTCCAGCTCTTAATGCAGTGAAATTATATATATCAATCTACTGAAAATGCACATTTTCTTTATTCACTGAGCACCTCCTTAGATTTGGGTAATGAATCCATCTTAGTTTTGTGGTCCTGGAAAAAGTATATTTGATCCTATTTGGAACAAAGAAACAGAAAAGAAAATAGAATACTGCTCAGCCATCTCCTTCCCTGAGTCTGTATATTTATGAAAACAGATGATAACAGTTACCTGCCATGCAAAGTCACCCTTGTCAGTGAGTGGTCTGAAAGAGTTACTGAAAGGTTTCTTTCAGATTACGGGTGATTAGCTGTCCTGGTGTACTGTCTGGTTTTGTGTGTCAACTTGACACAGGCTGGAGTTATCACAGAGAAACAGCTTCAGTTGGGGAAATACCTCCATGAAATCCAGCCGTAAGGTATTTTCTCAACTAGTAATAAAGGTCCCCTTGTGGGTGGTGCCGACTCTGGACTGGTAGTCTTGAGTTCTATAAGAGAGCAGGCTGAGCAAGCCAGGGAATGCAAGCAAGCCAGTAAGGAACATCCCTCCACGGCCTCCGCATCAGCTCCTGCTTTGTGACCTGCTTGAGTTCCAGTCCTGACTTCCTTGGTGATGAACAGCAGTATGGAAGTATAAGCCGAATAAACCCTTTCCACCCCAACTGCTTCTTGGTCATGGTGTTTGTGCAGGAATAGAAACCCTGACTAAGACACCTAGGTATGTCTAGGTTAAGCTTTATTATCAATATTATAAACAGATACTGATGAGAATGTTCAAATATTACTATGACAACATATGCTTTTCTCACAGTAAGCACTAGATTTCCTGATCATCTGACTAAAAACAAGAAATTATACCAGAGAGAAAACAGCCACTGCTTAAGAAAACCTTGGCCATGATGGGCATCTATATCCACCTGCACTTCCACATTTGCATCTGATGTTAAAGACCTGTGCATACTTTGTATTAGCCATTGATGCGTATGGACATACACACTGTACGGTATCCACTCAAAGACAGAGAAACAACCTGTCTTTTCACCTACATGGAGGTTTCTATGAAGCATCATTCTGGAAGTTAGCATGGATATAAATGAAATTCCAGAGCAAAGTCACCCTTTGGTACCCACAATGACCTCAGACTCAACTTTTTCTTCAGTCTTCCAATCTGAGTAATCTCCCATCTACTGGATTATCTGACTAAACAAACAATGAAACAAACAGTGAAACAAACAATGAAAATTTCCTCTAATTTTCCACATTCATGATCAGTTAATTTCATGTTCATTTTCAAACTACATCCCAAATCCAACACAATGCCCTTCAAACTCTAGACATCACTCATTTGATATTGTATCATCCCTATACCCGGATAAAGTTGCCCAGGCCCTACCTCCATGTATCCTCCTTGATACAGACAGTGTTTAGAGTAAACAAGGTACCATTATTTTCTGGTTCAAACACTGAAGTCTTTTCATTAAGTTTTTAAAAGTCAAAGACCTTACAATTTACTATACCCCTTCACAATCTTGCCTGAGATACCTCCTTCACTTCCTGAACAACAAAGTCTCCTATATTCTAACCACAAGTTTGTCTCAGGCCTTGTGCTAGCAGGAAGATTAATCTCCCAAATACTAAAAATGCTTGTGTTGAATCTGTCTTTTTCTAGCCTTTTTCATATATTCATTTTTATGCCATGCCTGATATACCAGTCTATGAATTATAAATCCTCCGAAGATTTTCCTCCTATAGCACTTAAACCACTAAACGGATAAACACTTATCTCATTTGATGTTCATGTAGTACTAAAATTGGAATCTATAACATAGTATATCTATAGAAAATACACACATCTTCCCAGGAACCTATTCCATAGGATTTTTAACATGCAAGAAACAGTAAAACAGTATTTGTATGTCTTCCTTGATTGTTTAACTCTTCTTCTTCTTCTTCTTCTTCTTCTTCTTCTTCTTCTTCTTCTTCTTCTTCTTCTTCTTCTTCTTCCTCTTCCTCTTCCTCTTCCTCTTTCTCCCCCTTCCCCCTCTTCCCCCTCTCATTCTCCCCTCCCCTCCCCTCCCCTCCCCCTCCTTCTCTTCTCTTCTCTTCTCTTCTCTTCTCTTCTCTTCTCTTCTCTTCTCTTCTCTTCTCTTCTCTTCTCTTCTCTTCTCTCTCTCTCTCTCTCTCTCTCTCTCTCTCTCTCTCTCTCTCTTTCTGTTGCAGGATCATGGACTGAACCTGAAGTTGTCAGTACCAGCTAGTTTAGCTAACAGCTTGCCTGGGGAGTACTATATCCTTGCCTCTGGAGCACTGCCATTAAAGAAAGCTGTCCTGCTTTTACCCATGTTCTAGGTACCCATGCTTGTGGAGGCTCCATTGAGCGAACTTGCAAGCTCAGAAACAATGATATAAAATTAATTAAACGATTGTCATTCAGGTCTATAGTAATGTTGACTTTGTTTAGAAGAACGGAAATTCTATAATTTTGAATAATAATCGGTTATAATTCTTAGAAAAAATATCTTAGCTTCCTCTCTAAGTACTTGAACCTCATTGACTTCCAAGTTTCCTTTGAGTTACTTAGGAACTATTTGGTCCATTTGTCCTTATGTGAACCAGGGGAGTTTCTGTAGTATTCCAAATTTTATGTCAATAAGGTGAATCTATACTTCATGAATAGTTTATTTTTCAAAGGGAATTCATTCCTTTTTAGCACAGGAAAATACCTAAAGAGAGTAATTTTTACCCAGTAGTTCTTAAATTTTCAAACCATGACTTTACACCTTTTCTTACAGATTGTACACCTGATGAATATAATTAATTGACAAAAGTGTCATTTTGACAATTTCTAGTATGAGCTTAAAAAAAAAGATTTCTCTGCAGAAGATTCTGGAATTGCTTTTGAATCATCGTATAATATCTAAAATTAAAAATATACAAAAATTCAGAAACTCAGAATATTAAACTACATTTCCTCATTATATGAGTTTATACCATGGGGTGTCAGTATCAATTAACATTTAAAATTATATGCTTAGAGGCTGGAGTATAGTTCATTTGACAGAGTTTTTATCTAGCATGTTTAAAACCCAGGGCTCATTTTCCAGATCCTCAGAACCACATAAATCAGGCATGGTGACTCACAAATCAAATGAGAGCACCACAGAGGTAAATGCAGGAGGATCAGAAGTCCAAATATATCCTCAACTACAGAGTAAGTTTTAATTTGAGTTCAGTCAAAGACACATAAAAAGCTTCCTGTAGATTAAAAACAAACAACAGCCAACCAACAAAACAACAACAAACAAAAATAAACCATCACCACCAACAAAACACAGAAATGTCTCTGCCATTATAGGAAAAGAAAATGATAAATGTAGCTATGCAAATTTGAGCTGCAAATGTATATTTCTTTTTACTCTGGAAGTCTATCTTCCATGTCATCATCAGCTTTTCTACAAGGCCATGGCTCCCTTGATGACCTAGGTGGAGGTCAATTATCTATATATATTGCATACATACATATATTGCAAATCTATTTTGCAACCAAGTGTTAAATGTGCATGATATTCAGTATCCACATGTTTTTAGTGGGGAATGTTTTCTTCTTGTCCATATTCATTTTAAGAATTAAAGATTTATTATATTTTAGTCATATTTATGTGGAGTCATTTATTCTAATATTGTCAGCTAATGCATTTACCTTCCTTCACCCATTTTCATAACAATAAAGAAAATTATTCACTGGTAAGTGAACATATGGTCATCAGACTAATATGTGTTATATGCAGTGATGTTTTAGCATGGAGAGAAATAGAATGTGTTAACATCAAAGCACTACACACAGATGCAGTGCAGGGAGGCATTCTCCTAAGTTAGTCTGATGACTTCTGACAGATTATTTCTGCTTCGATACCCAAGATCAGTGTATTTTACTTCATCTATGGAATTTCAAGATACACATGAAAAAGTAATATCAAACCCTTTCGGCTAGAGAGTCTGCATACTTAAACTCAGATATCTCTAGCAAATTGTCTATGATATTCACACAAAAGTTATCACAAGAAAGCCAGCTCCTAGGCACAGCTGACAAAAAGGTCTTAGCTAAAACTGACAAGGTTCTTAATGATTTGGTGGTGCAAAGAATGGGATTGATTACATCTTAATTCATAAATTAATGGCTACTTTATATGACTCTTTTAAATTTCCCTAATAACATTTTTGATGGCATATCTGTAAGATTAGTGTTTCCAAGATGCAACACACTCTATAACTGTCATGAATGACTTTGTCAAACTCAGCACCTGCTCTAATGCTTGTGAGCTTACAATGTCAAACTAACAGGCAACACACATGAACTCATACTCATCACAATAGTGGCCTCTATCTTGTATTACATAATTTTTACATGATCTTTTGATGTCAGGTTTCTCATGTATTAATGGACAAATATTGAGTTTAATAATTCACTCAATCAACAATGCACTTAATGGCCATGTGCCAAATTAGATGCTCTGGATTCATGAAGATAGGTCCTTCAAATCCTATGCAAACAGTTTCCAAATAAATGATTTACCACAGGAAGATGATGTCTACAAACCAACCAAGCCCCATGTTCTACAGGAATAGTGGGGATTCGTGAAGACAGACTTTCTCTGTCACTGTCGAGGAATGATTTAGTAAGGAATTGGACAAATCAAAGTTGTAACAAGGGGAGAGAGTAAAAGGTCAAAAGGAATAAAAAAGAAGAGAAATAAACAGAGGAGAAAAGCAGAAGAAAATCAGGATACAAGTAATAATTTGTTGCTAGTGAGATCTTGGTATATAAAATACGTAGTATCAAAACCCGGAATTATTTGGAAAACTGCAGGATAGAAAAGGTGAATGATAAGAACCAGAACGCAGCACTCTGCCCGGAAAGCCAGTTCCAGAAGCTTAGCCAGTGCTCTGGATCAGGAAGGGGCTTGCTAGCTTAGTTATAGTCTTGTACTTCATTTAAACCACAGAAGTCTTTGGAGATTGTAAAAGAATAAACCACATGAGTTTAAACTGGAAAACTCCAAGAATTTCTATGATAGAAATACTGGAAATATATTATGGAATCCAACAATGGAATTCAAAGGTTAGAGAAACTAAAGAGGAAATTGCAAAGTCCCAGATGCTTACTGAGGGTGAATTATTAAGAACCGGTACATTTTAATGCTCTCTGTAATTTGCCATCTATTAAAGAATTTGCTTGTTCAAGACAACAATCTCTTGAAAATGTGTATAAAGACAGTCATCAACCTGTCTCAGTGAGGAAAGTAAGATGGGTACAAAATATAATTTGCTATTTGGCTGCTAAACTGATGCTCTGAGCCACCTTACATTACCATTACCATGGCAAAAGCCTAACAATAAAGAGCATAAAACCCAAAGATTCAAGAATACATGAAGCAGAAGACTGACTCTTGGCCTCCAGGCTTGCAGCACTATTGCCCCAGAAAGATAATCATAATACATGGCATATTTCAGTCATAGGAAACCAGGCATTGGAGTTTATTTGAGCTATACTTAACACAAGTAAGTAGGTTCACAACAAATAAATCCACAGATGGCTACCCCCCACCCATACTTAAAATCTTCCTTCCACAAAGGCAGACTGCTCATTTTCTAACCACTTTACTAGGTTCACAAGTCTGGGTCTCTTCCCCCATAAATTTGTGCTTGGCCTCATAGGGAAGGCGTGCAATCCCAGCGACTCAGAGGCATAAGAAGAGGATCACAGATTCAAGACCAACCTGAGCTATACATAGCAAGAGTAGTCTGGGTAACTCAAGAGATTCCCTGCCTACCATTTGTAAGGCTGTGATTGCTTTCCTAATTGCCACAGCCTAAAAGTGAGTTTGGGCAGAGGATCTTAGCACTGACTTTCTGCCATGATCTTGCCTCTCTCCAAACTCACTTTTCTTGTTATTTTGTTTGAAGATGTTAGGGATCATATCCCGAGTATACTCCCAAACCCACCCTGACAGAGTCACACCTCTAGCTCTTGTCTTTTCTTTTGATCTGACATGTCTATTTCAAAAATTATTATTGACTCAAATTTCCCATTTTTCAGGCTCAAGAGCTGACTTAGCAGGTGAAGTGCTTTACCGAGCGATCAGAAGACCCTGAGTTTTGATCCCTAGCATTCACATAAATGCAAGATAAGATGGAATGCTTCTGAAGGCCAGTATTGGGAGAAGTGAAACAAACATGTAATGAGTACCTGCTAATCAGTGAGTCTATTCAAATAGGCAAGTTCTAAGTAAATGAAAAAAATACTGTCTAGAAAACTAAATTGGAGAGCAACAAATGCGGATATCAAAGTCTTACCTCTGGAGTCCACAGGCAGACAAACAGGTGAATATACCACACACAAACTAAAAAAATAAAAATACATTTTCTCTCTCCTTATTTACAAAAAAAAAAAATGTGACATGCTAAACTCAGTTGTCTGGGATTCGTTTATAAGGATGTTTCTTAGAAAGACAATAGCTCGATCTCACAACGCAGTGTACGAGGAATCATAAAAAGAATTCACTAGGACAGGTAAAGTGGTATGTGCCTTTCCTCTCAGCACTCAAAACACAGAGGTCTGGTCTACATAGAAACATCTACATCAGCTGCAATAAAACCCAGTCTTCAAATGGGCAAAGTAAAACTAAAAGAAAATAAAAATCTAAGGAAAAGTACTATTCATCCATTTTGCATTCTGCCTATAGTCTGAGTGGTAATTGATCACTTTTAGCAATCACAAATCAATTTAGAGTGGCAAGCCCAATACTTGTCTGCTTACTCAGTGACTATAGAATATTGCTGTGGTGTCCATTCTTTTCTATAAGGCTCCCACTTCGAAACAAGATTCAATGTTTCTCAGAATAAAACATATAGAGATACTTCTGTTGCCCATCATAGACTAGAATCAGTCAGATTCCAAGCAATTGTCATCTCTAGCATTACCTTATCAAGCTTCTCAGTAAACAGTGTGAATCGCTAGACTGATGGTAGGGATTGACATAAACACTTATGCTAATTTCCAACAGGAAATCTTGACATCTCTTTTCTTGAAGCCTTTTTATCTCTTTATTCATCACACTCCAGCATGGTCTGTTGACCTACAAACAACTTTACACTGAGTTTATTTCTTTTTTAATTACTTTTATTTCTTTACCCGTCATTAACCCTTCCCAGCCTGCTCTCCCACAGTTGCTCATCCCATTCCTTCTCCCCCTGTTTCCAATTTATTGAAATGTTCTCAATTATTAAGATCTATTTTAAATTTATATTTGCTTAAGGTTTCAACCGTATGTTCAACAGGACATTTTTAGGCTTTTGTATGGGACTTTCACAATGTACCACAAGGGAGCCATGTCTCTCAGCTCTGCTTGCTCATGCAATAAGCCCTTTTCACCTCATCACTCCCCTCATCCCATCCAATTTAATGCCTTTCACAGAACCACTTCCTCTCTTTCCAGACTTCCACCTTCTTCCTTGCCTAGTGAGATCAATAGTACTCCTTTACAAAGGCCTCCGGAATTAGACTTGTGAAATTCTAATAGACTTATCAGATATGGCTCTCAAATGTTAAATGCCACACTGACATTCAAAAATTCATCATGGGTCTCAAGTTGGGAAAATGCAGTCATGGCTCTAAGAGTTTAGTGAAGCAATTTCCTCTATAGAGACAGGATGTGAAAGCTGACTGCTTCCAGGCATCACTTTCAAATCTGGAAACCAGGGTGCACAGTGAGCTTCAGTGATAAGTCAGGCTGAGTTGTTGCTCTGAAATAACCCTCAGGTAGAGCTCATCATAATGCTAAATACTACATGTACAAGTGTATGCAGTGACCAGATCACTTTTTGTTCACAACTGTTTATCAGGAAGAAGGGTCCCAACACTCAGAAAAATAGTGATTTTACAGAGACTGTGACAGTACACATGGGTCCGACACAGTTCCAAGACAGAGTCAGAGCACTCACAGGAGGAAGTAGATAAAAGCTCCCACAGCTAACCAAGGAGTCATCTACAATTAAAATCTCCTTACAAAGGAGAACTCAATTTTATTCAGTTGAGTTACATTTGATATATTAATCATACCCAACATAAAAAGAAATAAGTAGTATCTTTTGCAGACTTTTTGTCTAATATTGCCTAGTTTGGCAATTTTGGATTTCTTGTTTGTCTGTTTCTTTGGTAGATTTGGTTGTTTTTTGTTTTTGTTGTTTATTTTCCTGTCTTACTTGTCTTTCTGGAGTTTGTGTTTTTATAGATTTTGTGAGGCAGAATGTGCATGGCTCTGCTTGCCTCTGTGTGTGTGTGTGTGTGTGTGTGTGTGTGTGTGTGTGTATTTGCTTGTTGTATTGTTTAATGGTTTGTTTGCTTTCTAAAAAGAGAGAGACAAAAAGGCCTAGAGTTTAATGAGTGAGGATATGGGAAGGTTCTGGAAAGTGTTGGGGAAGAGGAATAAGAATATATTGTAAATAAAAGATTTTATTGTGCAAAAAATATTTTTAAATCTTTAAAAGTGAAAAAAAAAAACCTAAAGAGAATCACAGAAAACACAGCCCCTTCAATGGGTAGGATTGTGAAACAGTAACAATTGTATTCTGACTTAAAAGTTACCTTGGCATATGTTCTTTTCTGTCATTTAAGAAACAAAATTTGTGGAACTGATAACCATTTTTGTTAACCTGACAATAACTCCTAAGTAAAAGGGAACTATAAAGACAGAACAGTTGTATTCATCCTTGTCCTAAAGATACCTAGTGTATGCTGAAGTTTATTTTAGTTATACTCAGCAAGTATTGGCTGAAAGATGGAATTAAACTTGAAAACTGGGTGTCTGTGTAAGTCAGGACTAAAGGGTTTACCGGCATAGCTTATAAACTATAATCTGAGTAGCCCATGCTTGTTTCCTGATGTGAAGGCCAAAGAGTAGTAGTTGTTCAGTCCAGGAGACTAGATGTCTCAGCAGCCCCAATCTGTTAATAGAGTCACAGACAATTTCTAGAGAGATATCAGTCTTTAGTCTATCTTGGAATCAAGAAGTGAATTCTCATACAGGCAAATGAATATCTCAGTAGCAGAATAGGTTAACTTGCTAGTAAGAGTGAAGAAAGCAGGCAACGTATAGAAGATTCTTTCCTCCATGCCATTCATTCTGTATATGCTGCCAGCAGGAAGTGTGGCCCAACTTTATACAGTAGATCAGTCTGGTCTTCTTATCTCTCTAAAATGTCCCAGTGCAGGAGTATCCAGCTGCTTGGACTGTAATTGATTCCAGATGTTGTTGAGTTGACATCAGGACTGTGCATCACAAGTCCACCCCTTACCAATGTGACCCAATTTTTTTTTATTATTATTATTTCATGTTTTATTTCCAAGTGTGGTACCAGGAATAAGGTATTTCCATGACAAGCCTGAACATGTAGTATTTGGGGTTTGCTTTAAATTTTGTTTTTGTTTTTGTTGTTGTTTTATTTTGAATGTCAGTGGTTGAGTGCTACGAGCAGGGTTTAATGGGTCATCCTAATAGGAGATTGGAAGAGAATGGTTCTGAAAGTCAAGAAGACTATGCAGGCCCTTCTCTTAAGGTTTCAGAGCGGAGCAATATTACCAACTGGGACAGAGTCTTTGTCCTACGACAGACAAGCCTGGTAGATTTTAGGATATGGAGATTGTACCCAGAGTGTTCCAATTGCATCCTCCCATGTCTCCTCCATTCACCATTTAACTCTTCTTCAGCCCTGAGAATCTAACTGCAGTGTAACCCCATCTTGAAGAAGAAGCCAGTTTTGTGTGACATATCTACTTGTCATGTAAAATGTGTGCAGACACACAGAATGCTCATTGTTAAAAATGAGGTTTTACATTTTCCTTCAGCAAAATCATATTCAAAAGTTTGTTAAAGAGTTTAGTGAGTGAGGCTGATACTGCTGAACTTCCTAAGGGATCACTGGGGAGGATGTTCTGACAGGAAGCCTAGGGTGCTCGGTTCTCTCTCAAGCCTCTCTCTGTTTCATTCCCTCCCTAGTGCTTCGCCTTTTAGGACTCCTGGTCACCATAGTGACACCATATAAAAGTCTATTATCAAAACTCTCAAACTAAAGCCATGTTTCCCCTCACAGGAGATTACATTTCCCAGAAATCAAAATCTCAAGTTACGGGCATCAACTGCCTAGGCAGGACATCAAGCGTGTCAAATGTACCAATTAGCCTCTTCAAGGAGTTGTGTGAAAGAAACCTTCCCCTTGACTTAGCCAAGGGAGAAAGTGAAGATAGAAATAAGACCAGTACTTTGAGTTTCATCAAGGCCAAGTTCTTTGATTGCAGCACTCAGGGCACAGACTAACCTCAGCTATTAAAAGTAATAGTGC
Source organism: Mus musculus (assembly GCF_000001635.26). NCBI lineage: Eukaryota > Metazoa > Chordata > Mammalia > Rodentia > Muridae > Mus > Mus musculus. The sequence goes on from NC_000075.6 coordinate 12,493,391, forward strand.
AGAAATGGACACTAGGAACCAGATACTGCCAGATAACTTCCTTTTGTTCAATGTTTCTTTTGCTCTATATACAAAGTCGTGGTTTGTTTGCTCTGTTAATTCTTTAACTGAAGCCTGAATCACTGTTTGGTATGTGCCCAAAGTAAATGAACTCTAATTCAGCCATTGTTTCAAAGACTCCTTATTGAGTCTTATTTATATATTCTTTCATAATTTAACTACATATATTTTGATCACATTTCTCCTACTTTATGCTCTCAAACCCCCTTTGCTTTCCCTGAACCTCATTTTCACCAAGACCCCTCCTATTTTAATAATTTATTGATCTATTTGTGGCCCACTGAACTTAATTAGGGTTGATTGTATAAGCATTTGTGGGAGTTATTTGAGCAAGGGTGTCTTTTAGGGTTCTATCACTGAATAATATGACACCCTGCCCCCAGAAAAGATTAAGTACAATAGTGTCCTAGTGAGAGCACCATATTCCCTCCATGATGAAATATTAACGGGCCCAATATATTAAGATCTTGGCTTAGTAAGTCACTATATTGTGAGTTCATGGCATAACAGCCATATCATGTTGAAAAGACAATCATCTCATTTCTTAAGTTTCTACAAACATGTAACATTCTAGAATAAATGAGTTGAGAAGGGAAATAACAACTATTCATCCTAAAGAATCTAAGTTCCTATTTCTCAGAACATGAAAGCTGATATTTACATTAGCCGTAAAATCTGGTAATATACAAGAAAATGCTTTTGGGGAAAGGTTAGAGGGTCAGGGAAAGCTGTGTAATTTCTTATTGACTTTGTGCTATTTGGGGATTGTTTTTACAACTGAGGCAACTGACATTGGATCCCTACTCCTGTCCTTCCCGATTTGCATGCTTATCCACAATGGTGCAGTGGTCCATCAGTGAGTCTCAACTCTGAGATTGAGCAAACTGTGTGGAGTTCACTCTATAGAAAGAAAAAGCAGATGCTAAGCCCTGGTCTCTCTCTGAGTATGAACATAAGATTAAGTTTAGAATTGGTTCAATTGAGGATAGGTTCTTCTCCCTACTTGAGTTACTGTCTCTTCTTAAAAAGAGAAATTACTACAAGTTGGAGCATCTTCTGGGTATATGTCCAGCAGAGGGATTGCTGGATCTTCTGGTAGTTCTATGTCCAATTTCTTGAGCAACTGCCAGACTGATTTCCTGAGTGGCTGTACCAGCTTGCAATCCCACCAACAATGGAGAAGTGTTTCTCTTTCTCCTCATCCTCCCCAGCATCTGCTGTCACCTGAGTTTTTGATCTTTGCCATTCTGACTGGTATGAGGTGGAATCTCAGGGTTGTTTTGATTTGCATTTCCCTGATGATTAAGGATGTTGAACATTTTTTCAGGTGCTTCTCAGCCATTCGGTATTCCTCAGTTGAGAATTCTTTGTTTAGCTCTGTACCCCATTTTTAATAGAGTTATTTGAATTTCTGGAGTCCACCTACTCACTATGTTCATAACAGCCTTATTTATAATAGCCAGAAGCTGGAAAGAACCCAGATGTCCCTCAACAGAGGAATGGATACAGAAAATATGGTATATTTACACAATGGAATACTACTCAGCCATGAAAAACAATAAATTTATGAAATTCTTAGGCAAATGGATGGATCTCGAGGATATCATCCTGAGTGAGGTAACCCAATCACAAGAGAACACACATGATAAGTGGATATTAGCCCAGAAACTCAGAATACCCAAGATACAATTTGCAAAACACGTGAAACTCAAGAAGAGGGAAGACCAAAGTGTGGATACTTTGCTCTTTCTTAGAACGGTGAACAAAATACCTATGGAAGGAGTTACAGAGAAAATGTTCTGAGCTGAGACGAAAGGAAGGACAATCTAGAAACTGCCCCACCCGGGGATCCATCCCATATACAACCACCAAACCCAGACACTATTGCATATGCCAAAAAGATATTGCTGACAGGACCCTGACATAGCTATCTCTTGTGAGGCTATGCCAGTGCCTGGAAAATACAGAAATGGATGCTCACAGTCATCTACTGGATAGAACACATGGCCCCTAATGAAGGAGCTAGATAAAGTACTCAAAGAGCTAAAGGGGTATGCAACCCTATAGTAGGAACAACAATATGAGCTAACCAGTACCCCCCCAGAACTGTATCTCTAGTTGCATATGTAGCAGAGGATGGCCTAGTCGGCCATCAATGGGAGAAGAGGCCCTTGGTGTTGGGAAGATCATATGCCCCAGTACAGGGGAATGCCAGGGCCTGGAAACAGAAGTGTGTGGGTTGGGGAGCAGGGAGCAGGGGGAGTATAGGGGGCTTTGGGGATAGCATTTGAAATGTAAATGAAGAAAATATCTAAAAAAAAAAAAGAGAGAGAGACTATGACCAAGGTGGCTGATAAGAAAAAAACAATTAATTAGGGGGCTTGTTTTCAGTTTCAGAGGGTAATAAGCATGAGCATAAGCCATGTTAAACATCTAAACCTGAATTGCAAGATTTATACTTCTGCAGATTGCCCCAATTAAAAGATGCAGAAGGCAGTTGCCAAAGACTAGCTAGATCAACTTTTGGTATTTGTGTAAAAGACAGTCTGTTTTTCACAACTTCAGTGACTTATAATAGAAAGCTTTATCTCTCTGTCTCTGACTCTTTCTCTGTATCTCTCTCTGTCTCTGTGTCTTCTCTTTCTCTCTCTCTTGCTCTCTCTCTCTCTCTCTCTCTCTCTCTCTCTCTCTCTCTCTCGTGTGTGTGTGTGTGTGTGTGTGTGTGTGTGTGTGTGTGTGTGTGTGTGCGCGCGCGCGCTCAAGTGTCGGTTATACAGAGAAAAGACCTGATTGGTCCTGGTGATATGAGAAGAAGAATGAAACAAAGAGGTAGCCCAGAATAAATCACTTAATGCAGCCTGATTGGGTCTTAAATCTTGACATATCAGAAGCATAAATTTAAATTATAAGTCAAAATGGGAAAATTTGCAAGACACATGGGAGAGCTGGGAGGTATGGATGGAACAGACAGAATGAATGTCACACGTAATGCCCAGAGAGGTATAATTCTTTTTCTCATAGCACAAAATATATAGTTTCTTTTATTTTGCTGAAAACTAAATTTTTATTTCTAAATATTATCAAGAACACTCTGTGTTTTCAAATAGAAAATCTTATTTATTCAAGCAAAAACACTTATTTATTAAATGTGTAAATCTTATTTCCAATCTTTAATTTCTTTAATTTGACAGAGTCTATAACTACTCAGACCTACTTGGCTTTGGGGAGATTTAAAATAATATATATGCTTCTTTGAAACTTTATTATAACATAAAATTCATTTTCAAAGCAAAATACCTTTGCCATGTAAATTAGGATTCTGCATGTATTTGGCAAACCACACCAATTGCGTGTGGACATTTGAAAGCTGATTCCACTCCACACAGAGTATAATTTAACATTCCTTCTCAGCACTAAGTTCTTTTCACCTCTCTTTGAGAATGGTTTATAGAAGACAGATGGAGGGAAACCCATGTCTCTGCTTTTCATTTTTAGAAAGTACAGGGTGACCTCAAGTTCTTTGTACTGCCAAGCACATTGGGAATAGGATCAGGTTCCCATTATTTGCATTTCCACAGGAAGAGTGCTTTCCTCTGATATGTTGGCCACAATTCAGAGCAATGCCTGGTTTTCACACACTGACGTTTTTTGTGGTGTTGAGAATAATTGGCTTGAAGCTTGGAAGATTTATCTCGTTTTGTGCCTCTGGCACTCAAAGGTGTGCTTTTGTTGAACTTTGGTTATTCTTGTTTGATTCCTACCCCCCTTAAAGCTCTAAGACATGAGAAAGCAGACTGTCAAGTGCTGCCTGTGTTTACATAAATTGTTAGTGGTTGTTGTTGTTGTTTTCTGGTTTTTTGTTTCTGTTTTTTTGTTTGTTTGGTTGGTTGGTTTTTGGTTATTTTGTTGTTTTGGTTTTTTGGTCTACTCTATCAAAAGATATTTGGGATAAAAATGTTCATTTTTATACATTGCTCTCATTAGTTCACAAGAATCAACAAACAAGACTTTAAAAATAGCACGTTCTATTCAAGTATCATTTGTAGACACCATATTACTATGAATGGATACAAAAAGTCAGCTTTGCTGCCTTTACTAAACTTTTGAGTCTGAAGTCCTGCTTGTATTTTTCTCCAATTACCCTGAATATTTCAGCTTAATGTAGAGGCATTTTAGTCTTTCCAGAGGACATAAGTACACTGTCACCTTAATAGCTATTCATTCTGTTACCCATGGTGCTATAGCTTCCAGGCCTACAAATTGAATCCTGAGTGCCACTTGTTTTTCTGCAGATAATTTTTTTTTTTGTGTTTAGTTTTAACATTGGAAGAAAAGCAAGTAAAAATATAGTGATTCCCATCAGAAGTTTTATGAAGACTATATAGATATAATAGTAGAAGGAGAATATATGTTCATCCTATGTATTAAATGTTCATTGTATGAACAGTAATACACAGTGTGTGTGTGTGGGGGGGGGAGTAGTCATTCCAACACTTCTCTACAATTCTATACTGATGTCTGTAATACATTTAGCTTACAGTTAGGAACCTAACTGAATGTAAAGCAACAAGGACTGACACAAAACCTGCCATGGACTTCAAGGAAAACAGAGGTGTATAGATAGTACTCAACCCTGGCTTCCTAGCTCATCAATGGAATGCCTTCAGGAGAAATGACTGTCAAAATATATGAAATTAATTGAATGAAATCACTGTTTTTTCTTTTGGTTTTAATATGAGGGGAATGTGTCTTGTCATTAAGCAGGTTGACATTATTATACTCAAGGATGTATCAGATCTTTTGGTCTTAAACAATATGGGGAAAGAGAAGAAACATTGAAGGACCCATCTTTACTCTTTGCTTAGAAAGTAGAGTATTGACATATGTTGTGACCATTAACTATCAGTATTTTATTTTACAGCTTAGCTTTCCCACATCAGTTTAAAACTTGTTAAAATTCCCACTGTGGGGCTTTCAGTTCATGAATTATTTTAAAACCATTAAGCATTTTGTTACACTTTAAAAATCCCAAATAGTAAAATCCAGAGGAATGCTTTTAAATATAAGAAAAGATGTTTAAAATTAATTTATTTCCATTCTTCAGCCTTCTCTCATATTTTACTTGCTGTATTAATCCTCAACACAAATGCATTCCTCTATATATTTACATGTTGAATACAAGGATAATGAACACTTTCAAAGGTCTTGGGTGATCCAATATTTCTTGTTATTATTTTAAATGGTAAAGATACTTGCAAATGTATCTAATGTAATCCAAGTGTGAGTCTAAAGTTACTCATATAAATAAGCTTCCACAGTCTGTGGCTTCTCTCATAGGTGTTACTACTTTTTTCACTTGGAGATATAATTATGGGCAAAGACATATTAGAGAGTATGGTTGCCCACCACCAATCACAAGGATTGCATAGGAAGCAGCTTAGTTGGTATAACTGAGGCTGCAGAAAGCCTTTTTCCCCAAACATGCCAATTCTCTTTAAAAATTAATTATACTTTTGTTTTTTACGTTAATCAATGTGTGTGTGTGTGTGTGTGTGTGTGTGTGTGTGTGCGCGCGTGTGCATGTGTGTGTGTAGACATCTTAGGACACCTACATGGAAGTCTGCCCTAGCCTTCCACCTTGCTGGTGGCTTAGTACCGTTGTTGTGCCAGGCTACCAGGTGATTCAGGTTTTTGGAAATTCTCCTGATTCTGCCTCCATTCTCACTTCAGGAATTAGACAGATGCTACTGTGTCTCACTTTGTGTAAATTCTGGAGGCTCAACCTCATACTCACACAGCAATCACTTTACTCCTAGCCATTACCCCATTGTTTAATGCAATTTGATTTATAAACATTAATTGTGTGCTGTTTAATAAAGAAAATTTTAATTAAACTGACCAATACCAGAAACCTAAACTTTACTTTTTCTTATACATCCTACCCATAAGACAGTCATCTCAGCTGTTGTTACTTTAGAAAACATAACTACATTTAGATAATACTACTAATATTTAGTATTTGTAGTCATTTTTCATAATTTTAATCAGCTCAAAAATACCAACCAAAGAGCTAACCCCTATACCCTTGACATTTCTGGACATATCATAAACAATGGTTTGTTTGTTTGTTTTTAAGTTGAAATGGAAAACAGCAGCTACAAATTTTACTACATTCAACTCTCAATTTCAGTTTTGGCATTTTTCTCCCATATATGTCACCCCCTACTCCCTTTAGGCAAGTTTCAGTATATATCTGAATGTAGCTTTCATCCTTCATTCAGTCTTCCTACTTCAGCTTTCCAAGGGCAGGAATTACAGGGCTATTCTACCCTTCTCAGCAATATTATGCTTTGAAGTTGAGGACATTTAAGCTAGAATGAGTCAAGCCTCTTGTCCACACATCAGAGTTTACAAGATTCATAGGTAGATAAAGTTTATGCTATCTGGCCATATGATAGCTTGTTATATCTTAAGATTTATGTCCTTAAGCAAACAAAGCAATGTTTTTTGACCAGTGATTTATACAAGAGACTGCCACATCCATGCATGTCTCTGAGCACTGACTTGGCTAGGAATAGGGAAGGGATGAAGAAATGACAATCAGACATATGGACATAGACTTAAAATCTGGGATCAGGTGTTCTGAGCTGGTGGCTGAAAAGACTGAAGCATGCAGCAGCTCATTATATTTATTTTATAGAGCGGATCAGAGAGGTAGGGATAGTTCACAGCTGAATAGGGAGGCAGAGCTATTACATACAGATAAACAAGAAGGCAGGATTTGTATACACAGCTAGAGCAAGTGGACAGGTTTAGCTAACCTTGCTAGTATCCACTCCTGTAAGAGAGCAGTGTTCATGCCAGAGACATGGGTAGGGGCAGCCATTGTGGACATTTTCTCTTCATACTGTCACCAGTCCCTCTCAGTTTTCTCTGGAAGGTTTTGACATTTCCCTGTGACCCTCACCATCCCGGATATGGATACTTGCTTTGCCATTCCTCCATGGGTTTGAGTGTCTCTGTCTTCAACATGGCTGTGCCCATGCTAAGGCACATATGCAGGGCTTCCTCCCTATAGAGAAACAGAGCATTCTCATCTAAAATACATTCATTTATTTAAAGTTTTGCCACATGTCTACTTATAAATCAAACCCTTATTTAAAATTAGCTGCATAAATAATAGCAGCTCTCAAAGAAGACATGCCAGAATTGCAGTTTTTAGAAATATTCTTTGCACAACAGTTTACATGGCCTTTTCCAGGTGGGACCACCTTGCCTTACAAATGAAGAGGCTCTTTTAAATCCCACGTAGTGGATATGACCCACACTGCCAGGAGAGAGAGTTCAGTATTTTTTTTCTAACCTTTCACACTGTCTTCCCATGAGGGGAGGAGCCCAGCTGGCAAGCGCTACAATCATGGTCAAGTTCCCAGCAAGTAAGCTTGTGAATGGATAATCAGGAGAAAGGTAGAATCCAAGAGACAAAACAGAAATACTAAAAACAAACAAACAAACAAACAAACAAACAAATCACAGATGGGCTCTGAGACTGGATCCTCTATCATTCCAATACCAAATCCAACTTGAACATGCCAGGACTTACAAAATGCCAAGGGGTGACTAGAAGTTTGTGGATATCAGGGTATACACTAAATCAGTGAGCTTGGGGGGTGAGGGTGGGGGAAGACCAGGATTCCCTTGAATTGTGTTTTGCTAATGAACTACACACAAAGATCACCTTGCATGGTCTTTGCCTTCAAAAAAAAAAAAAACAAAAACAAAAACAAAAACAAAAACAAGAACAAAAAAAACTTTTATTGTGTCAGAGGAAGAGGAAGCGATTCAGGTACAGAACATGTTCTAATAGCCTAAATGATGGTGCTTGGTGAATCGTGGTTCTAAAGGTACCAAACGGGGAGCCAAAGTTCTCCAACTGCTGCATTCTTTTGACAAGGAAAATCTAGTTTTGTCTTCGGATCTACATTGATAACCTAAGCCAGGTAAATAAGCCTGGTTTATTTCTGTAACATTTTTATGCAGACTGTTATGCACTATGGTTTCAGATGTGAAATGATTTGTAAAATTGTTTATTCCCAAGTATGCCTTTAAGCAGAAAAAAAGATGTGTTTTTCTATATAGTTCCCTGCCTTAATAAGTATGTAATATAAATTTAAGCAAACTTCTATTTTGTATATTTGTAAACTACAAAGTAAAAAAAAATGAACATTTTGTGGAGTTTCTATTTTGCATACTCAAGGTGATAAATAAGTTTTAAATAAACCTATAATATTTTATCTGAGAAAAAAAAAAAGAATCTAGTAGTCTAGTAGTTAGTTGTAGGGCTGGATGTCTCAGAAGTCATAATCTAACAGTCAAGGCTCGGGTGATTCTGCCGGTCCAGATCTACAATGGAAGCCCAAATAAATTGGCTCTAATATTGGTAAAGCAACAGGACAGGTAATCTTGCCAGTAAGAGTGGAGACAAATAGACAAAAGTCAAAGCTCCCTTCTTCCATGTTCTTTTATCTATGTTTCTAACACAAAACATCAACCATATTAATATGGTTCAAATATGTTAATCAAGAGAATTCCTCAAAGGAATGTCCAGCAGCTTGTGTTTTCCTTAGTTCCAGATGTAGTCAAGTTAATAACCAAGATTAGCTACCACAACAACCAATGGATAATTAACTAATTGTATTTTAAAGTTGTCTCTAGAGGAGAATATGATCAATCAATTTAAAATAAGGAGAGTAGCTACATTTATCAGTTGGTTATTGGTTATTTTAAAAGCAAGATATTTAAGACATTAAGAAAGCAGCCTTCAATTTTTGTATTTTTGGTAGCGTTGGTTGACAGCTTCTGTTTGTTTTCACTATGATAACAGTAGTATGACCCACAGTCTGTTTGACACTGTGAATTTTTAATAAATATGACCCTTTCCTAGCTCTTGAGCTCTGTGGCACTTGTGATTCATTCTCTCTCTCTCTCTCTCTCTCTCTCTCTCTCTTTCTCTCTCTCTTTCTCTCTCTCTCTCTCTCTCCCCCCTCTTCTCCACTCTCTCTCCCCACATTACATGTTTGTATGTGTGTATGCATGTGAATGTATCAGTATGTTTATTTATATATCTATCTACATATCTTGTATCCATCAGCTAGATAGCTCTCATCTACTCATCTACCTACTATGTATAAATCTATTATCAGCTAGTATGTATCTATCATCTATCTACTTATCTATCTATCTACCTACCAATCTATCTATGTATCTATGTATCTATGTATCTATCTATCTATCTATCTATCTATCTATCTATCTATCTATCTATCTATCATGCACCCATTTTCTATAAAGCATACAAACAAAAGACATACACAGGTTATCACAATTTGCATATCCTTATATACAAACATCCAGAGAAGAGCAGAACACACTAAGACATTGGCAATAATGTCTTCATTGTGTCTTCAATGTGTTCAAAATGTCAGCTACATAACTCAGTGAACACTTGTGAAAATTATTTGACATTGTCTCACTTTCCTTTTTTTTTTTTTTTTTTTTTTTTTTTTGGAGCCAGAACTGTCTTGATCTCTTTCTATTATATATGTTAACAGTTCCCTAATAATTGCATGCATGGCATACCAGCCCCCTCAATGACTGGTATCTGTTTCCCTCCCTCCTATCCATTGTTCTTTGCTCTTTCCCCACAATTCTCAGACCTCTGGCCATATGCTAGACTACTCACAATTAGAAAACATTTCTTTATGTTCAAAAGCTTTCTTACCTGGGGACCCCTTTCCTTGAAGTCTCTTTGTGTTCTCAGTCTCAACCTACTGGAAACCTTTTCAAATGTCAAATCATTTCTGAACTATCCCTATGTATCTTCTTATAAAGTCCAAATCAATATTTCTTTTTCTTTTTGATCCCCACAAATCTCATATACTAACAAGACACAGGGTTCTGTCTACTATTAACTTCAGTTTTGGACTTGGTGGTTTTAGTTTTGTGCTCTTTCCCAAAAGAGCAAAAATTAGTTTCAATGCCTATATATGCATGTACTTATATCAACCATAAAAACACAAGGAAATGCAATTTTACACAAAGACATACACACAAAGAAATACAATTTTAAATGGATGAAATGTAATTTGTTTCTTGGGATTTTTGTTGTTTTTATTTCTTTCCTTACCTACTTGCTCTGGTAAGAGCTTCCATAAACATTACTAAAAAGCATTTAAAAGGGTGGGTGTCTTTGAGTGGTTCTTAATTCCAAAGAAACCTTTCACCTCTGAGAATGAATTTAATCTCAGATTTTTTTCTTCATGGTTTCTTTTACATAAAAGAATTTATTTTTCTATTCTGAATTTGTCAGCATGATCTTTTAGTGATAGATGGGTGTTGATTTTCTGCACTTACTGAAATAATCATATGGTTTTATTTTTCATTTAATATGTGCATGTTCATACTACTTTATTATATAATTACAATGAGAAAGTACTGTAAAGTTCTAATAGCCTTCTTGTTGAGTGATAACCAATGAATGAGGAGATTCAAGAACCTCTTTATATTACATTATACAAACATGTATTTTGAATATAAATTTACTGGAACAATTTACCTCTGTTGTTCAAGATTTTTTTATCTTAAAATAAGGTCAACTATAGCTCAGGTTGGGCTTGAACTTGAGTAGCCAGTGTTGATCTTGATCATTGACCATAGAATTAGAATTTGTAGGAAGGCATATCAAAACAGGCTACACAATATAAAGCTATTTAATGAATTTGATTTATGAAATAGTACTCAGATTGTGGTCAACCTTCAGTGGAAGAGATATTGGACATTCACAAGAGCATAACAGAGATTGATTTGGACTTAAGGATGTGACTTGGAAGTCTGTGTTCTTCTCAGTTCCCCCACCACTCCTGCTCTGAATATGCCTTATAAATATCCAAAGTTGACAGCAGAATGATTCTAAGTATTTACTTGCACTTGCTTTGAATTTTAATATCTTATTTCCATTTATGTTCCCTCCATACAATAGGAGAAAACTATTTGTAAAAATACAGGGATATAAGATATGGTTTAAGTTTATGTAAACAGCTTATATTTAAACTAAACACATTTTATCACCTGGCTCATTGAACACTTGTTCATTTCCAGATACTTGATTACTACCTCTTTGAAAGTTAACTGATATGTCTGTGTTTTTAATATCCTCAGATATTTTTCTACTTTCTCATTTTGCTTCCTACACTAATGCATTTATATTTGAGTGTTTTTATATTTTCAAACTAGATGTTTATTTAGTCAGTTCACAATCCTAAAACTGTCTTTTAATACGTTTTTATTGCAACAAATGACAACTATGTCCTTCTTCAAGTACACTTTCAGACAGACACCAGTGGCATCCATCTATTCATAAGTAGGCCATCTTGTTATGCCCCAAGAAAATTGTATAGCAAGCTCTGAATAAAACAATGATGCTTTGTAGCTTAGAAATGTTTTTATCTTATCAGATCATGGCTTTAATAACCCATTTAGCTAAGTCATTGTCAAAATGAGGACTACAAAATATCCTC